>NW_026848220.1:5533841-6148713 GCF_030549165.1 Lasiosphaeria miniovina
CAGTGCGGTGGCATTGGTTGGAATGGAGATAAGACGTGCATCTCGGGCTACTCGTGTGTCTACTCGAACGATTGGTATAGCCAGTGCCTACCGGGCGCTGCCGCTCCCACCACCTTGTCGACGTCGACGACCTCAAAGGTCAGCACGACTTCTTCGACCAGCACGAAGTCTTCGGCTGCTCCTACAGCCACACCGACGACCACACCTGCTGGCAAGTTCAAGTGGTTTGGAGCCAACGAAGCCGGCGCAGAGTTTGGAAACGACGTCTTCCCTGGCACCTGGGGCAAGCATTTCACTTTCCCTGACAATGCCGCTGTCCAGGTAGGAATCTCGAACACAGCGTCCTGGCGTGCTTACTGACACGTGACAGACCTTAATCGGCCAAGGGTATAACATCTTCCGCGTGGCCTTCTCCATGGAGCGCGCTACACCCAACACGTTGACGGGCGCCTTGGACACGGCCTACATCAAGAATCTGACAGACTCGATCAACTACATTACAAATGCGGGCGCTTACGCCATCCTCGACCCCCACAACTTTGGGCGCTTCTACGGCAACGTGATAACCGACACGTCGGCCTTCCAGACGTGGTGGAACACCATCGCCAAGCAGTTTGCCTCCAACTCCAAGGTCATCTTCGACACGAACAACGAGTACCACGACATGGACCAGAACCTGGTGCTCAATCTCAACCAGGCCGCCATCAACGGCATCCGGGCCGCTGGCGCCACGTCCCAGTACATCTTTGTCGAGGGCAACTCGTGGTCTGGCGCGTGGACGTGGAACACGACCAACACCAACCTCGCTGCTTTGTCGGACCCGCAGAACAAGATCGTCTACGAGATGCACCAGTACCTTGACAGCGACGGCTCGGGCACGAGCACGGCGTGCGTGTCGACGACCATCGGTGTCGAGCGCGTCGTCGGCGCGACGGCCTGGCTGCGGGCCAACGGCAAGCAGGGCATCATTGGCGAGTTCGCTGGCGGCGCCAACAGCGCGTGCCAGACGGCCGTCAAGGGCCTGCTCGACCACCTCAAGACCAATAGCGACGTGTGGACTGGCGCCCTCTGGTGGGCCGCTGGGCCGTGGTGGGGTGACTACATCTACGGCTTCGAGCCCCCCTCGGGCACTGGCTACACATACTACAACTCCCTGCTCAAGACGTACACCCCGTAAGCTGGCCGAAGCTGCGCGCCAACCGGCTGAATGCTCCCTGGCAACATGGGGGGGAAGAAAATGGTGGTAGTGAGAGGTGCCCTGACGCACATAAGACGTTGACTCGATTCTCTGTACATACTTTAGTCGCATGTTCCTCGTCTGGCGGAATTGTCCATAACTTCATTCTACACCTGCTTGCATATATATAAGCAAACGAATACTACCACACCCATGGAACCATTGCATGTCTTATCACTCGTCATCTTTTCTTCGGTCTTTCCTGCGCCGGACCGGCCGAGTCCTCGTCTTTTCGTTTCCGCCCCCTCTTCGGCGGGGGGGCAGCAGCTTGCTGGGCCGCCGCGGCTGCTCCGCGGGCAGGGGGACCAGGAAGAGGACCGGCAGGGCCAGCGGCACGTCCAGGTGGAGGAGCAGCAGACGCTGGCACGTCTAGCGCGTGAGAGAAAAGGCCCGGACTATCACCGAATCTGGCACCGGGAGGTCCCGGAGAAAGAAGCCCGGGAGCTGCTAGGCCCGGATCGCGAGTGGGAGGACCAGGACGGGGACCAGCGGAATCGGGAGGCTGGAAAGCACCACTGCGAGGACCAGAAGCTGTAGGACGAGCAGGGCGGGGACCAGCACGAGGTGTAGGACCAGGAAGGACAGGACGAGCAGGGGTGGGACCAGCACGAGGTGCAGGGGGAGCAGGGCGGGGGCCGGGTACGGCTGATGGATCGGGACGGCGCCTAGGCTGCCAAGCAGCAGGAACTGGACCATGGGGCCCAAGAAAGTATAGTGTCCCATCGATCATAACTCCTTGAGTTTCGGCAAGAGTTTGACCACGGCTCTCGGGAAGCCCAGCCGGTGTAGGGCCAGCACGAGGTGCAGGACCAGCAGGTGTAGGACGAGCAGGGGCGGGAGGAGCGGGAAGAGGATCGGCCGGACGCCTACCAGGTGTAGGACCGGCCAGACGCCCACCAGGCGTAGGACCGGCATGTATAGGACGAGCAGGCGCGGGAGGAGGAGCTAGATGGGGGCCGAGAGGATGACCAGCACGAGGCGCAGGACCTGCAAGTACAGGACGAGCAGGGGCGGGAGGAGCTGGACGGGGAAATACGGCCCATGGCTTGGGACTGCGAGCAGCAGGAACTGGACTAGCAAGTGTAGGAGGAGCAGGGGCGGGAGGGGCCGGATGGGGACCAACCGGACGCCGAGCAGGGACTTGACCAGCACGAGGCGCAGGGCCAGCAAGCACGGGACGAGCAGGTGCGGGAGGAGCGCCAGCCGGACGGCGAGCGGGGACGTGACCAGCACGAGGCGCAGGAGCTGCGAGCACAGGACGAGCTGGGGCGAGACCAGAACGAGGTACAGGACGAGCTGGGGCGAGACCAGCACGAGGTACAGGACCAGCGGGACCAGCAGGGGCATTGGCCCGGGGCGGCTGAGGCCGAGCGCTGCCACTACTGGAATCAGGGGGAGGAGCGCTGCCACTAGTGGGCTCAGGAGAAGGAGGCAGAGGTGGAGGAGCGGCACGAGGTCCAGGACCAGCACGACGTGCGGGACCAGCAGCGGCGGCGAGGGCGGCCTGATGCTCAGCAGCGGCCTTTATCCGCGCAGCAGCAAGTTTCTGGGCCCGAGTACGCGGCTCCAGAGTAGGAGCCCGAGGTGGAGCCGGGGGCGGAGGAGAACCACGAGAAGAAGGGACAAAGGGAAGAAGTGGAGACGGCGGCCCCGCGACGTCGGGGCGGCCGAAGAAGTCGCGGGCCCAGGCGCGCGTGGCCTCGTCGGCCTGGTCCTCGGAAGAGTACTCGGCGTTGATTTTTTCGTCGATCGTCTCCCAGAGTCTGCGGAGGTCGAAGTAGGAGCGGTCGGCCGGCACCTCGCTCATGAGCACGCCCACTACCCCCTTGAGGTCGTCGTCCAGGCCGTTGGCGACCATTTCCGTCAGGTACATCTCGTACGTGTAGCGATATCTCGGCACCATTGTCCCCGACTCGGGATCCAGCTCCAAGTCCCCTGGGACGGTCCTGGGGCTTGGCCATGGCTTCTGCGGAAACCGCAGCAGCATTATCAGCTGCCACATTATCTGTTTTTTTTTTTTTTTTTTTTTTTTTAAAAAAAAAAAGAGTCAGTTCGGAGCCAAGGTGCGTAGGTATCAGGGGGGCGGACACTCACGAGCCCGATCCAGTAGGCGTTGGTCCTCCAGCTGTACTGGCCTGCGACGGTCGGCTTGAACTTGGTTTCCTTGTCGGGCAGTCCCTTGATGTAGTCCCACTCTGCGTGGAATTGTTCCTGGATGGGTTAATCAGACGGTGGTGAGCAAAGACCGGTACGTTGCAGACGAGATGGATGAGACTGATAGGGTGGGATCGGGTGGGCATTGTGATGATTACCGGCGACAAAAAGCCACCGGCTGGCTTGCCCACGTGTCTCGTCAACCACAGAGTCTTCCTGCAGTTGTTGTTCTTCTTGTACTTGCGCATCTCTTTCGCCAAGCCTAGGTCGGCGATCTGGAATTTTTAGGCGACGAAAGTCAGTACCGCGTTCTGGGCGGCCCGGAGGCCAGCTGTAGACGGATGTGTCCACTATCACTAATTCATACCTTGAGAATGGGCAGGAAGCGGTGCGTGTGGTCGCCGTACGGCCCGTTGTCGAAGTCGCCGACGAGGACTAATCAACCAGCCAAGAGGACATGCTCAGCAACTCGTCGAAAGAACTAAAGGGTGGGGGATCGGGATCCAGGGCCGTCTTACTGTTCAAGGGGTCAAGATCAAAGTGGATAAAGTCGGGCGACTCCTTGTGGCCAGCGCGCGGGAGCATCTCCTCCTCCACGGGGCCGTCCTCCCCGCCCGTCTCCTCGAAGTCGGAACGAAGAGCCGGCGGGTAGGCCATGGCCAGCATGCCGCGGAACACTAACGGTAATGCGCCGCCACCGGGCACAGGTCAGTATACTAATACTGATACAACAAACCAGACCACGGGGCAGCTCACAGCAGTCCAGCATCATCCACAGCACCCTGTTGGTGAAGTATTTCCCCGACGACGACATCTTCTTGATCCACGTGTCGAGGTTGCCGCGCGCCATGACCTCGATGATCAGGATCCTGTCGTCGTCGTTGATGTCGGGCTCCGAAGGCGGCGGCGACGGTGAAGGTGGCGGGGGTTCGGGCTTCTTGCTCTCTGTAATGGCTTTCTTTCCTTTCTTTGCGGCCGCCAGCATATTCTTGGCCACCATCTTGACCGGCGCGACGTGTTCGCGGATCTTTTTAGCCACCTTGGCGCCACGCTTGGCCACGTTGTCCAGCGCGTCCGCGAAGACCTGCGGTCGCTTGCCGCTCTTGCCGCGCCCCTGTCCCACCATTCCCCCGGCGGCAGCCGTGGGGACGTAGCCGGACTCGGAGCGCTGCCGCTTCCCCCCCCTGCCGCCGCCGTCATCGTAGTAGTCGTCATCGTCATCACCACCATCATACAACCGGCCGCGCTTCCTGCTGCCGTCGGCAGGTTCGACGCGCACGGTCTGGATGACGTGGTGGGCGCGGGCCATGAGGCAGTGGTTCTGCTTCTCGCCTGCCAGGTCGCCGGCGTCGGCACTGGGGTCGATGTTGCACTTGACGACGACGCTGCACTGGCGCCGGCCCGCGCCGTCGCGCACCTCGTACAGCGCCGCGATGCCCAGCCCGCCCCACCCCAGCAGCTTCTTAAAGTGCAGGTTCCCGCGCTGCGCTAGCGACGCGCGGCGCATCGTCACCGCGCCCGTCACGTCCCCCGGCGCCGAGTGCTTGGAGAATATCTCCTTGCTCTCCCCCGCGTGCATCCGTCGCGCCGACAGGTTCGACAAGGTCGGCATCTCCTCCACCTCCTCCCCGTGACTCGGTTCCGCGTCTGCCTCATGGCCCGGCCTGTGCGTGTATGTCAGTCGACAGCAGGTCAAGTGGCCGAGGCGGTTCCAATGTTTGATGGTTACGAAGGGAACGAAAAGAGAGAAAACCCTCACCACACGCCCGGGAAGGGCACTCCCAGTTCCTCCCAAACATTCTTCCGGCCCTCCATGTTCCACTCGTCTTCCTTTCCCTTTCGGTAGAAGTCAAAGTAGTCGGTAAATTGTTGACGCAGCTGCCAAAACGTGCGCTCAAATTCGCCATTTGCCTTAACCATGGCGGGTAGCTGCAGCGGTCTGTCGCAACCAAGTGTCTGTCGAATTATAGTCTTGTGGCCTAATTAAACGCGGGCGTAATTATCTTGGAATGACGGGCTGTTGCTGTTGTTTGCTGGTCTGGCGGAAGTTGAAACAAGTCCATTGCAGCTCGTCCGACGGATAATAGGGGCCACAAAAGAGCAGGCGTGACAAAGTACGGAAGCTGATGTAAGGCATGCGCAAAGAAACGCGGGGACATGGAGTATTGCGGATGGGCGACGACGCATGCGGAAGTCGGAGAGACAAAGAAAGGGGTTCAATGTCATTTTTGTGTAAAGGCGTAGGTCTAGATCAGACCTTGTTCGTCCGTCGCCGGGGAAACCGCGCCTTTGTGTCCATCCCCCTTTGAAGGCTGTGATCGAGTAAACAACCCCTGAATTGCCTAAGAACATTGTAGGTCCTGGGAGAAACAAAAAACCACCCGATGAATACCAGGACTAATAAAAGAAGAAAGGTAAATTATGTGCCTAAGTGCCTAGGTAATTGATTCAGGAAAGCGGCTCTTATCCGCGTTCCCCTGCACTACCGTGATTGCACCGCTCACGCAGACAATGCACCGCTAACGCAGATAATGCACCGCTCACGCAGATAATGCACTGCTCACGCAGATAATGCACCGCTCACGCAGATAATGCACCGCTCACGCAGATAATTGAGTGCCAGAAGCAGCAAGCAGCAAGCAGCACCAACAATACACAACTAACTCACTCACAAACCAACTACCTCTCAGCAGCAGCCAGCTCAGCACGCATCCTACGGCCACCAATCTCATGATACGGCGGCGGCGGCTGATGCTGATGCTGATCCAACTCCACACCCACACCTCCCAAACCCGCCCTTACAACCCGCGACTCGCCAGAACCCACCGTCGACATCGCCGCCCGCCCATCAATCTCCGGCCTGGTCTGCCCATCACCGCCGCCTCTTCCCCCAAGCGAAGAAGCAGACCCCGCCTTCCCGCGCCGCTTGCGCCAGACCACGAGCCCCGCGCCGCCGAGAACAGCTAGAAGCAGCGGGATGCCGACGCCGAGCCCCACGCCGAGCCCCACGCCGAGCGCGAGTTTACGGCCGTCTTGGTCTTGGTCTTGGCCTTGGCCCTGGTCTTGTGCCGGCTGGTTCTGCTGCCCTGGGACCGACGACGACGATACCAAGAATGGCGAGGACGATGAGTCGCGGCCGTCGGGGGTCGCTATGCCCGATGTCACAGGCGGCGCGGTAGCCGTGTTACCATTCCCGCCAGTACCGTCATCGTCATCATCGGCCGTCAGCGTCGGCCTGTCTGGCCGCGGGATCTGCGAGAAGGATGGCCGTGTGACGGGTGTCAGGCTGGGGCGCTCGACGGGTGAGATAGTCGGGCGCTCGAGCGCATCGGGAGACGATGACGATGATGTGGATGTGGATGTAGATGTGGATGTGGATGTAGATGTGGATGTAGATGATGTGAGTGTAGATGATGTGAGTGTTTGTGCGCTGGCTGCTAGCGGCTGGATGAGGAGGAGGAGAAAGATGGCCACCAGCGGCAGGGCCAGTGAGGGGCGCGGGCTTCTGTGTCGCGGCATGGGCGGTCAGATTTGATCATCTGCGGCTGATGAGAAACGATATGTAGCGATGGCGTTTTGTGTCATTACAGGTAAACAGATTCGAACCGGTAGTACAGAAGCTCAACACGTCTAGCGGAAAGAATGAAAGACTGTGAGACGAATGCATGTCGCAAGCAATGGGAAGAACTCAAGTTCTTTGCATTCCCCTCTCGTGCCAAGAGCCTGCGCCCGCGCCTTTTCAGCTGGCACCCGAGACGGCCGCCGGGCCATGCACGGGTCCTGCCAGGGTAGCATTGTTATCGTCACGTCACTGGGCTTGGCGGGCTGCCAACAAGGCATTGATCGCGAAGGCAGACGCGGACAAGGGGGCCACATGGCTGTGTGTGCTCTGCGTGCGCGAGCGAAGGGCAAAAACTGGTCCTTAATAATTACTAAACGCGATATTCTAACCGGCACCGTCTTTGTTCTCGTCGCAGGACCAACTTGTCCGACTTGGCCGGGAGAGACATGATCCTGGAGGAAATCACAGAATGTCCCATCGTGCCCGTCGTGATCCAAAGGCATCTTTGCAGTGTTCGCCATATTTGCAGTGTCCGCCATCTTTGCAGCTATCGCCATCTTAACACACCAAAACATTATCGTCTAATTATCCCCAGCGCAGCCGTTGACCTTTAACCCCCCCGATCATCCTGCGAGCAAGATAACTATATCTATGCTCCCCACAGCAGTCGAGACCACTACCAGACATCGCCGTCGTAGTTCCACGCGCGGATGGCGGGCGGCAGCACGCGGCTGCAGTCGGTCAGGTTGTTGATGTTGTAGACGCCAAGCAGGCTGAGGCGCACATACTCTCGCGCATAGTCCTGTTGCGATGGGGTCAGTCCACCGCTCACTCTGTCTCCCGAAGCGGAACGAGGTGAGAGGAAATCAAGAAAGGGGACTCACATCGTCCCAGTGCTCCTGGCCGCCGGGCCCGGCAAAGGCCTGGAACTCGGGAAAGATGCGCGGGTCCTGGGACAGGTTGATGTCGCTGGGGAAGCGGAAGACGTTGGGCGGGGCATGGCCGAGCGTCTGTTTGTAGTAGAGCGTGTCCCAGACACCCGGAGTGCTGTCCTGGGACGCGCCGGCGCGCGCCTCGTCGACGAACCGCTGCCGGCTGGTCGAGTGCGCGCCCAGCAGCGCCGCCAGCCCGCGCGGCTGGATCGTCTTGTCGCGGAACAGCTGGATCAGCTCGTCGGCCTTGCCGAACGGGCTGGGCAGCAGCCCGTCGGGCGCCGCATGGTAGCTGTCCCGCCGCCCGACGAACGAGAAGACACGAGGGCCGCTGATCAACGCCAGTCAGTTTTCTGCCCCTGGCAGGAGGGGAGGAACACGTACAGAGGGCAGACCACGGTGGCCACGTTGGCGGCCATCTGGATCAGATCGGCCACGCTGACGCCGTAGCGGCCCCACTTGTGGTGCCACTGCCTCATCTGCTCGATGATCTCGCGCAGGCCGCGGTTGGGGAGGCGCTCGATCTCCTCGGGGGCCAAGACGATGGAGCCGTCGGCGCCGCCGTACTGGCCCGTGTTCTTGGACCAGCCGGCGGCGTCGTGGAAGCCGAGGCGGATGGCGCCGCGGGCGGCATCGGTGCAGCGGCCCGAGGGGTCGCGGAACAGGCGCTCCATGTCGTTGGCGATGTACTGCCACACGCAGCACGTGTCGTACGAGCAGGCCGGCGAGTGCAGCGGCGGCACGTACGTGTTGTACTCGTACGACTGGCCCGACGCGTACCCCAGCAGGATACCCTTGATCAGCCGCGCCTCGGGCTGCAGCTCGTAGTCGGACAGCCACAGCAGGTCGCCGATCAGCTCCTTCGAGTCCCAGCAGTCGGCCTGCTTGAGCTCGACCATCAGATCGTTCATGTTCGGGCCCGGGTGCGCCACGGCCGCTCCGGGGAGCTGCCACAGGCACAGGGCGGCCGCGACCGCAGCGGCTGCTGCGCTGCGTGAGGTTCTCATAATGGTGGGAACGTGTCTGCGATGGGGATCGTAGTGACGAGGAGGGAGCAAGGACAGTGCCAAGGTTGACCAAAGAATCTCGAGGCGACGCAGACTCGTAGCAGAGTGCAGAGGATGAGGAAGGCTGAGGATGAGGAAGGCTGAGGATGAGGAAGGCTGAGGATGAGGAAGGATGAGGATGAGGAAGGATGAGGATGAGGATGAGGTTGCGGCAAGCCTATCGGAGGACCAGAGGGGCTGGTTATATACAATTCTTTGTTGCATTCAGGTCGCCACTAGTCCGCCGGAGCTGCAAGCCCTCGCCCACTTGGGGGCCTCCGCCCACTTAGGTGCCAGAGCGGAGGTGAGCACCTAATCCCTCCCGGTAGCGCGTCTGTGGTTGAGAGGTTGGTAGGACGCTTGCCTGTGATGTTGAGCCGCCATCTTGCGCTGGTGTGCTGCCATTTGGTGGGAGACGTTTTCGAGTGGTAAGCGAGAGAGTAGCGAATGTGCTACCACTTGACGAGCGGAGACGGCTCAGGTCCTCTCACAAGGTCCACCTCGTCCATTGTGTTGAGGCAGCTCTGTCAAGCCCTGGTTCCTCCGCCCCGATGCGCCGAGGTCCGGCCTAGGAGCCGGCAGGGTATGAGCAAGCACTCCGTGGCCCGGATAGGTCTTGCAAATCCGCAGATGGCAAGCCCGCGTGGAGTGCGTCCACCTAGTGTGCGCATCTTGTGTGTACCATCTCCGCAACACCTCCAGAATCGTCAACAAGACAGTCTTGGTTTCGGCGCCATCCTCGCTGCTGGGGCCGCCAATGAACCACAGCCGAGGGTACTGATTCCCGAATTGAGTTTCTGGCAGCCATATGGAATTGGCGGTCACGTCAATAGCGCACTTGTGAAGGGGATAAGGTAGCCACTTGTGAAGGGGATAAGTAGCGCACTTGTGAAGGGGATAAAGTTTGAAGTGGCCGGCAGCTGAGAAACCGGCAGCGGCAGTCGCTTAATGTGAGCAAGGCCTAGCCAAGTTACAGGCCATCATGGACAGACAGCGTAGCCGACGTGCGTTAGGTTCGTGGTGGCGTCGACGAGGGCCCATCAACCCTGGCTTCGAGGTGTAATCGGGAACACAGGATTGGCTACCCGGTAACATGTGGCCGAGGCTCTACGAGTCCACGCAACGAAAGTGACGACCCCGTGCTGGAAGACAGGACAAGACATGATCCAGTGTCCCTCGCCAATGACACGTCCAGACTCCAGTGTGGCAGCCACCACGGCCTGACTGTCGACCCAGAGCGTGTCCCATGCGATTTCACGCTTCTTTACCACGGGTATAGACCAGGCTTCTCCACATCCCAGCTCAACCCCTGCCCGCTCGCGGTGGCTGTCTCTGGCCCACCACCTCGACGTATGAACGCAACCCCATCTGCCGACTCCTCGCTTCTCGTGTTGTCTGTGTTGGAGCCGCCTGTGCTCCTGCGCTCCCTCGGCTTTCCCTTTGCTTGCCGAGACAGCACTCGTCCGGTAAATCGTAAAGGCGTGAACGAGTGGCTGGGGATCTAAGCAGCTCTCGGAACATTCCCGCGCAGCCAAAGACTGTGAAAAGGGGCCCACTTGTCACCCCGACGTTGGAAATAACGAGGTCCACACCACGTAGTTGCACCTTATCAAGCATACCCAACTCGTGCTTTCACACGCATAAACACCTCGTGGTTTTCTTAATTATGCTGGAGAAAGACTCGGCCACATGCATTTTGCACGTATTCAAGGAAATAGAGCCGCAGTTTTTCTTTATTTTGTTCCTCGCTGGAAACTGCCGGAGGAAAGTCTCAAAGGTTTGCGGAGTAGGAAGGAGTTCCCTAGCTCCCTAGCTCCTTACTTTCTGAACAAAAAGGTTCCTCCCTCACGGCTTTCGTAGACTTCTCCCCCCAAGTTCCTCACAGAATCACACGCTGGCAGGGGCATGCACCACATGCTGGCAAGGGCATACACCACATGCTGGCAAGGGCATGCACCACATGTTGGCAAGGGCATGCACCGCAACATGGCTCATTCCCCCTTTCCAAATATAAACTTCGGACCCACCGCTGTTTCATTATTTGTCCATCTCTTAACTCTCCCAAACCTTGGGCCCCGGAGCCGTGTAGGTGGTGCGCACGGGGTAGTATGACCACAAAAGTCCTTGATCGCTTGCCTTGTACGCTCCTGGGAAGGCAACAAGCGGGCTGGGTGTGCCGGAGCCTCCTCCCGTGACCTCCACCTGTGCGCACGACAGATAGATCTGAGCGCCGCCGGCCGACTGCGCCTGGTGCAATGCGATGCTCTCAACGCGCACGAGGTACTTGCCACTGGGCACGTGCTTGGGGATGACGAACTCCACCGTCTGCTTTTCTGTTGCCAAAGAAAAGGTTGGTTAGTATCTTGTGCCTGATCACACCGCAGCCGTAACTGTGGCCTAAAAAGGAAAGAGAGAGAGAAAAAGGACACACTTACGGTATGCTGGCCAGGTCCACCCAGCGTCGCTCTTAACGGCGTCGATGCTGGCAGCCTTGAACCACACGTTGCCGGCGGGCTCCCACGTGTTGATGTCGGCGCTTTCCGGAACCTTGGCCATGTAGAACTGGACGGGGCCAAAGTGCGTCACGGCCGACGCGGCAATGAATCCGAGCGTCCCGCCTGCAGTAATCGTGGCCGTCGACGTGCCGGGTCGATTCTGGAAGCAACGCATGTCGGCGCTGTTGACATCTGTCACCCCCTGGTTCCCCTGGTAGTTTTTCGTCTGTCGCACTGCCGTCCACTCCTTCGCCTCGGGCACCCCGTCGACAATGATCTTGGAGAAGCGGTCTGTGTTCTTCTGTCTTAGCATCGGGCTGGCAGTGGAACGGGACAGCGGGCGAGATACTGACAGTGGGCCTGGACGGTGGATGCCAGTACCAGTGCAGGCATGAGGAGCTTCATCTTGGCGGCTCAGAGACTGGAGCGTCGAACATGGGTTGAGGTGACCAGAGCCCGGTAGAGGTCCCTGGAGAGAGAGCGCCGCGGTAATAAAGAATTTGAGCCCAAAGAAATGACGACGCGGGACTTCATATGCCGGCTGCAATATGGATGCCAAGCGCAGGCCCTTGAGTGTTCCCCAGTCTCGCTAGCCAATTCGTAGCTGATATTGGGAAGCCTTGATTTAGCCTGTTTTTGCAGCAAACAAATGGAGCGCTGCGTCTTGGTCGTGCTTGAAATGTCCGCCACAACGTTGTGCAAATACCGAACCCGCCAAGAAGGCTAATTCGCATATTTTGGATCATGAGACCAATCTTTGAGTGACTCTTTCTCCACGGGGTTCGACCCATAAAACCAGAGCACCATAAAACCAGAGCACCGACAGCCTAACCGCAATATATCCAGGACGGTGGGGCTTTTGATTGTGCGGCAGGCGGAGGGAGGAAGTGGTTAGTCTGGATATCCTGCTAATAGGCATGCTCGTAATAACGCAACTCGTGTCCCATCGCTTTGTGATGACCCAATTGATATTTGAGTTCCAATCTGTTGAAATAATCTTGGTAGGCCGAAGTGTGTTGCGACGGTTTGGCATCGTCTGCTTCCACGCGGGCATTCTTCAACATGTCGTATATATGTGGCGTCGTCCGAAGTGTGGTGCGACGGTTTAGCATCGTCTGCTTCCACGCGAGCATTCTTCAACATGTCGTATTTGTGTGGCCTCGTCAACGCAATGAGGTGGTACGGTAGTTGAATTGGCTGTGGGGTGGAGATTGGCTGTAGGGTGGAGACTAAGAGACCACCTTCAAGACTAGGTACCTTCTTCACCTCTTCGTCGGGTGATGCAAATTGACCAAGAATCTCCATAATCTAGCTCGTCTACGTGACGCTAGCAATCGTCGAGGGGAGGGAGACTGAGAGACCACTTTGAGGACTACTTTCTTCGTCTCTCGTCAGGAGATGCAAACTCTCGGAGAAGAATCTCCATGGTTTGGCTCGCCTTCGTGACACTGGAGATAGTCGAGGGGGGCTAGACGCTGGTGTCTGCATGAATTGTCGAGGCACAGCTCTGGATTGTGGGGTGCCAAAAGGAAGGCGAGACGTGCCGATTTCGGAGGATGGGAGTCAGACGGGGTAGAAGATCCTTGATGGGAGACTGCATCTGACTGATGCTGACCACGGTCATAATGGACCGGAGGGCCCGCTTGAGCTTGGAGGCGAACAATCTCCGCCTGACGGCGGGCAAGTTCCTCCTCGACGAGAGATTGGTATTGACTATCCATCTGTTCGGGGGTTAGTCGAACTGCCGAATGTCTCCTCGAGCTTGGCCTCCATCTCGTCGCGCTTGACATCGGGGATCATGTTGGCCGGAAGAAACGAGCGCCGGACACGAGGGGAGGATAGAGTTGTTGAAAAGTTGAAAGGCGGAGAGACGCTGGCATTTGAAAGACGGAAACGAGAGAAGTTTTGAAAAGAATTTCAAATTACGGGAGCTTGGCGGGGTTATTTGGCGTGCAGGTGCCCGAGCCCTCTTGGCTTGACCCACTTGTTCCTGGTGCCTCCAGACGTAGACAACTATAGGTCCCCAAAGGCGGAGCTGAGAAAATTATAGGTAGCAAGGTCCCTGAAAGAGGACTAGAAGTGCCCCTTCGCTGGGAAAATTCCGGTAGAAGGGGGAGCAACCGAGGTTTGCGGCTGGGACGGTTGGAAGGAAGCCTCAAGTTTTCGAGGTTATGATCAGAGCCCATAGACGCTGTTTCTCCAATATCGTAGCAAACCGGGTCAAGAAGACCGAGCTCAAATATCATGCTTTTCTTGTGGCAGCTTAGCTTGTCGCCTTCCCTGTGCTGTCCCTGCTACCAGTGCTGTTCCTGCTACCTGTGCTGTCCCTGCTACCTGTGCTGTCCCTGTTACCTGTGCTGCCCCTGTTACCTGTGCTGTCCCTGCTACACTCGGCAAAACTATCTCCTCTGAGCCGGCCCTTCCCTAGATTCCCTCCCTGCCGACACGTGTTATTAGCACAGTCACGGCATCTCCAGGCCGTCCTTGATTAGCGATACTACATACTTGGACACATGAGACAGGTAGCTCAGATAGTTCTCCGACGAAGCACATGTTTTCCAAGAGAATGCAAAATTCGTCAAACACAATCTTCAATTTACTACCAATCCATCCCAAACCACATCTAAAGCTGACCTCCTCAATAGACTCGCCAACCTTCTCATAACCCCCCAGATACCCTCGGAACTGTATTTGGTTGTATGTCTGAACCAACAACCGACTTCGATCATTCTGAAAGACGGCCCTGACAATTTAAATCTAGTGCATGTTTCAGGTCCAGACATTGGAGATTCTCTATTGTTGTGTGCCGAGCCACGACCGACAGTGGATTTGCACAATGAAGCAGTCCAGCCATCGTTGCAAACTCTGCCCGTGCTTCCCCCGAGGGAGAAACGTCGAGCAGTCGCAGACAGGGCGACTGGGGGTGGATAATTATACGCAAAGGTGTGGAATTCGGGTGAACACGCCTAATGATTACCTGGGTATTCATCTCGAAACTAGTGTAAATGCCACTCCAGTGGTTCTTGTTTGGAGACCACAGCAAGCGCCAATTAACAGAGCACGTTGATCTTGCCCAGGACGCAAGCTCGAGGAAGGACACGACCATGTCCACCACGAGCCGCGCCCATCCCTCGGTCGGCCAGCCCATACCTTTGTCGGCAAAAAGGTGAGCTGGAGAGGGGGCTGGGAGATACAATACCTTGGTTACAAGTTTAGGGGTTCGAACCAGATCGCGCCATGGGGTTTGGGGCGATCAACAAGAAAATCCCTCGGTATCTCGCCGATGTTTGTTTTTCTTTAAAAGGCGCACCCCATGAGCCTCAGATTGTGCCTGTTCAAAAGAAAACAAAGATTGATGTATGCCCAGCCATATCAGACTACGGATATCGCCGAATCAAACAGGAGGATATGAACAATCCAACTTCTGGGCTATCCTCCGGTCATCCCCGAGACTTGGGAGGAAGCCAGCGTATTCCTGGCTGGGCAAAACGAAGGCGAGGAAGAGGCTGTGTGGAGATGCAAAAGGGAAGAGTTACAAAGGAAGCACAAGACAAGAAGCAAATGAAAATGAGAAATATACCTTGTCGCGCGCTTTGTGCGGGCCATTCTGCTGCTTCGGCAGAGCCGGAGTCGTCATTGTCTGTGTGTCTGCAGCGTCCTTGAGCAGGGGCGATCAGGTGGGAGCATGGCGACTGGGCCCCTTTGGGGTAGAGCAAGTTCACGCACTCTGTGCGGAATCTAGATGAGGTTTGCTCGTCAACGTCTTTCTATGGTTCTGGAGAAAGAGAGAAAGAGGGAGGGGGCACTTAGCTTGGCGTGCTGACACACAGTATAGTCAAACTAATGCGCAACGCGGGTTGACACTGGTTATACTCGCTGAGGTCTCCCTTCTCTAATGCGATCCGGGCATGGATCTCGTATACGGTTGCTGGTCACTGGCGAAAGGGTTGATTGCCGTTAAATGAGAGGAAGAAGAACAAGAACAAGAAGAAGAAGAAGAACAAGAAGAAGAAGAAGAACAAGAAGAAGAAGAAGAACAAGAAGAAGAAGAAGAACAAGAAGAAGAAGAAGAACAAGAAGAAGAAGAAGAACAAGAAGAAGAAGAAGAACAAGAAGAAGAAGAAGAACAAGAAGAAGAAGAAGAACAAGAAGAAGAAGAAGAAGAAGAACAAGAAGAAGAAGAAGAACAAGAAGAAGAAAGGCAAAACACCTGGAGAAAGTCAGAAACGGAACCGCTGAAGGGAAGAGGAGGGGGGAATGAAATGGGGATCGGCGATATCAAAGTGCTATGCTCGGGCAGGCAAAAGCCGATCTGTTGGCAGAAAAGAAGTTAGCGAAAAACTTGAGAGAGGCGAAAATCAAATGCTCAAGTTCAGGCTAGCAGTGATGAGGAAGGAAGGCATAGACAGTTTGCTAGAGCCCAAAGTTCATGAGCTCATTGCCATGATCCACGAGGAGGTGCCCAGGAAAACCAGACATCCTCCCCTGGGCAGGTGCCTAGGGAATACCCAGACAGCAAATACCCAGACAGCCCGCCCAGGGAATGGAAAGAAGAGAATTGAAGATGTGAAGATGTGCGATCGCAGCAAACAAGAGTAAAAGCAAAAGGTGAGAAGGCGATGTGTGATGTGTGTGAGAAAGGAGAGCAAGCTCGAAAGCAGGAAGAGTGAAGAGATTTCTTCTGACCGGAGACTGGAAGAGAAGCAGGTTTGGCTTTGGGCGGTGGCTGGAAGAAGAGGGAAGAAATTTTTTTGCCGACCGGTGTGTGTGAAGTAGGGTAAAAAATGAAAGACCAAGGCAGGCTGGCAGAGCGCCCGTTGTCAAGGGTGACCTCGAAAAACGAGAAGAAAAAGCTGGGAAAATGAAAATAATTGAAAACCCCTAGAGGATGGAATGTGCGATGATGCTAAGCAAGCATTCATATGATGATGAAGCGAGCGTAAAATACCAAGGCTGTGTTTGATCTCCCCCGCGGTAGGCATACGTA
The DNA here is from genome assembly GCF_030549165.1 of Lasiosphaeria miniovina. Lineage (NCBI taxonomy): Eukaryota > Fungi > Ascomycota > Sordariomycetes > Sordariales > Lasiosphaeriaceae > Lasiosphaeria > Lasiosphaeria miniovina. The sequence goes on from NW_026848220.1 coordinate 5,550,255, forward strand.
CGCGGTAGTGTGTATAGCCTTTGAACCTGGACCGCGGGATGGTGGTTGGAAAAGGGAAAAGGGAAAAGGGAAAAGAAAGAAAAAAGGAAACGGAAAGAAAATTGAACCACTCACCTGGTAATGGACTTACCTGGGAGATGTTGTGGCCAAAAGAACGCGTGCCGGCCGTCGCTCGCAAGGCGAGGGGGAAAAAGAGAAAAATGAAAAAGAATTGGCTGTGCCTGACCCGGTTGGTCTCCATGCCACAAAGAGGCAAGGCATGGAGGTTGGTGAATTGGATCAGGATTTCGATCTGCAAGATGTCATGTTCTTGAAGTGATGGCACTGAATGAGGGAACCATGTTACAAGGCAGACGGATGTTGAAGAAGAGAAAAGGAAAGGAAGAGGGAGAGGCGGGAAAAGTGCCGAGTATTTATTCACAAACAGTTGGTCTATGCACGACCGCGAATTTTGGTGTGGGCCCCGGGGACGCGTTCGAGGAGGAGGGTGCCTCTCATAGGCTAGTCATCGGAGGGGCAGACTGCCAGGAAAGATGGCGGACTCCCCTGGAGCAGCCTGCCCCCGCCTGGCAAACTTCTACCCCCTTCTGGGGACTTCCACCTTGTAGCGCACCCCCTAGGGGCTTTTCCCCTTGCCACGGCGCCCTCCCGAGCCATCTGGCACGCTCGAGACTAGAGGCCGTAGACAATAAAGCCTTTGACTGCAGACGTGACTCCCTCTTGCCCTAGTCAGTGACCCAGCCTGCTCTCGTCGGTGACCCAGCCTACCCTTACCGTTGCTAGGGCGACTTCTTTTACCGTTGTGTGACGCGTGTTTGATTTCTCTGGTGCCTTTTCGGCGTGTCTGCGCCAGACTGCCCCTCGCGTGCCGCAGTCGCGTATTTTGGCACCCGAGGACTCGGCTACCTCGATCTTTGTTGCCCACCCGACTGAGAGAGCAACCGCACCTTTCCCCTACCAGCAGAATGAGGCTCGACCTCACTCTCTTGATAGTGATACTGAAGCTTTCGACAGCAGTCAAACCGGAAAATAACGCCATAGAAGCCACGCGCCGTAGCGAGGAACGTGATTCTCCAGAGAAGCTCGCTCCATGGCAGGTAGGCTGTTTACCGAATGCGAATCAAACCGATCGTCTGTGCCAGGTTTCTATCCAGAAATCCGATGCCAACATATCATGCAGATCGGCAGCCTCATGGCTCTCGAAAGCCCCTCCACTTTCGATAGTTCTGCTCCATGGACGAGGAAATCACCACCACGCTCACAAACAAGCGGACGACCGCTAACAAGAAAACTTTCAGCCGGAGTTAAAACGGAGTTCACCTCGCTTATTTATCCGACACAGCACGGGCTACTTGATTTATCACGACGATTGTCAGTACACCTACAACTTGGACGCTGGCTCCGAGATGCCCTTTTGGACTAGTCACGGCTTGCGGCTTTCGGGGGACGGCGTCATACAGGAAGGGAACGAAAGCAGGTAGCCGTGACAACAGAACTCGGCACCTATTCAAGTCAATTCCAACTGCCTACCAAAGTCCAACTGCCTCCCCAAGTCCAAGAAAGAATTCCCATGCTAATTTGCTTTTTGCCACAGAGCGACTATACTACCTGCCAGTCATGCCATTGCGTCGGCTACCTCGCCCAAGCCCCCGAGATCTCGACCAGCTACTCCTCGAATATACATAGCAGATACATGTCTAAACACTCAGCTCAAAGGCAGTACCATGAGGAAGACTGAGGGCTCGCTCTCTAGTCCGAAAATCTCTCCCGTTTCGCCGCTTTCACCGCCACATTATTCACGAGCGACTTCTTAGACTGGCTGGGGTGGTAAGGCTGTGGCAAAGCACCTCACCCGGAAAAGATGAACAGTGGGATACGAGAAGCTGGTTGAATGATAAAATGTTGGAACATTTGGATCAAGATTCTGCTTTATTAGCTCTGGGATATAGGGGCGGTCTTTATACTAATTACAAAATACTAATCTAAAGTCGCTGCTCGATAGAGTTCACGACTAGTATCACGGCTCAGTCAACGTAAGGAGACAGGGCTGCAGTAATCATTGCTGAATTCGCAGAATCTAAAGATGAAGAAGGAAGCTATGGCAGAGACCACGCAGGACGCGGGAAAATAGGTGGTTGTGGGCCACGTGCCATGTCATGCACGGGCCATGCCGTGACAACTAGGCGTTAGATAGTATAATTGTGAAACACTGGTGGAGCCAGACACCTGGCTCATTTTCTTTTTAAAAAGTTATGCTCGGTATGTTATACCGTCTAAGTCCCGTGCAGAAATGTGCTGTTGATGGCCGTTTAGAGCGGGAGCGGGCCGCTGCATGGAGCAGATACTTCCTAGTAATGTGTAGAAATCTCAAAAGGAGTCTCGCAACCAGAACAACTGCAGTTTCTGAGAGTGGAGGATAGCGAGTGTTTGCACAGCTCCAAATTCCGCGAGCATAACCTTGCAAAATATAAAAAGAATCACGGCACGAGAAACGTCTGGTTGTAAAACACCACCTCACTGCGGTCTAGATGAGAAATTATAGTTACCGCTCCCGAAGACATCTAGATATTGTCAATCACCAGCGGGTAGCAGAAAGCCCAAGCAATCATGAGAAATCCGAGGCATGAAAAAGATAATCAGATTTGGCGACAAGTTGCTGTCTCGACGGCGGCCCGGCCACCTCCCCCTCCCCCTCCCCCAAAGAAAGAAAATCAGACAACCTGTTTGTATTCCTCCAGTCCTCACACCTCCATCATTGTCTCTGCGCCGAGGTGGTAGCCTGAACCTGTGTAAATGTCCTGCCGTTGAAGCATCGATCCCCGTCTGCCTTGTGCCTGTAACTGCCCGCCGTTGAAGCATCGATCCCCGTCTGCCTTGTGCTTGCAACTACCCGCCGTTTTCGTTGTCGCCGTCGCCTTCAGTGGCGAGGCAGTATAATGCGGCGTTGCGCATGAAGGCAAAAAACTGCGGGAGGCGCACCGAGCCGCTCTGGTCAATTGGAGAGGATGCAAATCCACGCATCAGATAGCGTCGTAATCCTCCATCATATCGCCGCCAAGATCGAGTGCGCGCTCTAGTCGGTGATATCTACACTGGTGGAATTTCTTACCGCAGACCGCCCGGTTGCTGGGCCAAGCGGCTGGCGGCGTATAGTCCTTCAAAATCTAGTTTAGATTGAGGTCGCCCTCGAGTCCCTCGCAGGCGCGCACGAGCTTCTCCCGGTTGTCGAAGCTGCCGGTGTCCGCCAGAGGCACACCGAGAGGTGCAAGCTAGATGACGAAAAAGAGTGTGTCAGCAATCATCTAGCGAAGCCGGAGGTTTTCGCTTCAGAAATAGGAAGGGGTAAGTTGGCTTACCATGACATGCTTGTATTTCCTCTTCGTTCAAAAAGGTGCTTCAAATGAGGCACATAACGGTGTACACGCCCGGTGCAGGGACACAACTCTCTTCAAAATGAGAAGAGGCCCACCGATGCTGACGAATCTTGCGGCAGAAGGACTCGTTGCCAAACGGAGTTGTGTTGCGCGGTCTGCGGAAAGAAAATCAGAACGACGGCGAATGACTAGGACGGAGGTGCGAGGCGCAAATTTGAGAGGCTGCGAGGGAAACCGCCCAAGTTCTTAATTTTGCTCTCCCCCGACCTAGAGAGCCCACGTAGGTACCTGGTAGGTACTAGCACTTTACGTGGACAAAATTGGATGGAAGGCACCTGTTTCTCGCTGAAACGCAGGCACGGTCCACCACTTGCTGCCTGGTTTTCCAAGGCGCACGCCAGAACATGCGCAAAAGCCCAACCACGACAAGCTGGAGGACGCCAATATGGCCTGTGTGGCCAGCTTCAGAATAGGGAGGCAGGGCGCGAGGCAAAGCCGGAGAGTATCTGTTGGAATTTGTCAAGCAGAAGGGCCTCGAAGGTTTTAGATAGAGACTTCGCCACCCACTTCGCCACCACAATAGTAGTATAAGAAGGGGCTTCTGGCACTGCCAGAAAGCTAGAGAGAAGAACACACATCTACAATCCATCACTTGAACCACCAGCTTTCGGCGTACAGTTACGCCCTGTTGATTCCAGTACCGGTACCCTGGTGAATCCAAAAGTATCAGAAACATACACGCCCGGTCGGCACAAATACCCGGGGCAAGTGGCCTGATTGTAGGATGTACTCTCGCCCAAGCTCCGGCTATGTAATGAAAGGATCTATATGGCTATCGACGTGAGTCAGGTATTAGAAAACTCACACTTGAGCTTGCCGTAAAAGGGCCGACGCTACCACGACCAAAACGAGCTACACCAGCCAGCGACGCAGTGTGCTGCTCGCGGCGAAGGGGTTACGAGAGCCATGTCATGGCAAGGGGCCCGTGACGCTGCTCAGCGTCGAGTTCCACAGACAAGCACATGTGTTCGCGCGAGAACCGGTGCTTTTATAGTGAGGTCTTATAGTGAGGTCAAGTTTCTAAGATCCCTGATTGCTGACCCGAGTCTGCGGTCTTTACCCTAATCACCTCAGCTGGATGCCCCGGAAGCCGACAGACGGGACGCAGAACCAGTTTCTCGGCGCTACATTGTTTATGGACAATAGGACGCGAGAATCATTGGAGAAGATTATGAGTCTTTATCAGGCCAACAGCTAAGCCGGCTCGGCGGTTGAGGGGAATTGATTAGTGGCTTGGGAAACATGTAAAATTTTTGGGCCTAACTATGTTAGAAGAAATTGTGTGCTTAAAATATCTGGGGAATGTATCCGTATGATGCTGGGAACTGAAAATGCCGTTGCTCTTGATTAGCTGGATATCGTACCAAGCCGAGCGTTGGCTAAAGTCTGGGAAAGGCTCGTCGGTAAGTTCCCAGCGGAAAAGAAGGTAGAAAGCCACTGCGCCGAGAAGGCAGAACTGGAGATTCCGGTTCCGTAAGGCACCAGCCGTCTCGAGCCGGCCGTGCTGGTTTTGCTTGCCGGCACGAGTTGTCATGATGGGCGGCATACAGCGGGTAGGGCCTTCGTCAACAAACTCGAAAGTAAATAGATCCGAGAGCTCTAGAGCACGACGGTTACCACCACGAGTAAGCATATAGTGGCTGAGAAGGATATCGACCATTGTGCGGAGGTGGCACTCTGGCGACTCGCTAGACTGTGCCCAAAGCTCCTGGCACACCCGTAAAAGCTGTGGCTCTGTATACCCATCGAGGAGTGTATCGCGGCCTTGGTCGGCATAGTTGGCCTTGTCGCGTGCCGCATCCCGGCGCTGCAAGGCCTCGATGTAGTCTCGTACGCTGTGCTCGCGGGGGGACGGGTGGCTGTTCATCCCTAGAGCCCTCTGGGCACAATAGAGGTCGGTAACGGCCGTGACATAGCTCCGGACCGATCGCCATGCAAGCCGAGTAGCCGCACGAGGTGTCTCGGCAGCCGTTTTGTAGCTCTTGCCTCTGAGTGGCCGCTGTGCCACACACTCGACGAGGAAGAGGGGCTTCCACAGTTAGATTTATTATAAAATATTGAGGATTATAATTACGACATCCGTCTAGTACATGTTGGAAACCTTTCTCTGGCTCAGAACTGGCATTCATTTTGCTAATACAGAAGAGATCGAGCCTCTATGTTTATCCGGCAAGGAAAAGGGTGGTTCTGAGCATTTCTACCTCAAGCATGTTCGTTCTCTTTGTCTATTCTAGGACCAACTGCAACTGCTATATGTATTATCAAAGCAAAATGGTTTACATCTAGTACTAAGTAGATACTGGATGAAGGAAGTTAACTATGTGCTGCGGAACAACAAAAAAGCCAAACAATTGAACGGCTTCTGAAAATTCATGTAATTAATGAGATGGGGCTCATCAAGTAACACGCCGTGGCCAACATTAGTAACTAGTGCCAATGATATGACAGCATAAATCTGACCCGCAACTGGGCAAAGGGTCCAATCTACACTCGATAGCTGCCTCGCGGTATAGTTTGTCTTGGTACGTGTGACTCAATTTTCGACTACCTTGAACGGAACAGCAAAGTTCTGGTTGCCCCTATTCTCAATTGGCAGGGACCCCACAGTCCTCTAATTGGAACCTGGTAAACAAAACAATCACCTGGCATGGTTCTCTGCGGCTGCGGACATACAATGCCCCTCGCGTATTCGCAAAGCTAAAGTAACAGTATTTTAGCGGAACCCCCGAACGCATTTCTCCTTGGCTGGACACAAATCACCATTTGAACGTGGGGGGTGGTTCATCCCGAGTCTTGGTGGCCGTCGAGCGACCCCTGCCGTGTCCCCACATCCGCTCGCCCAGGCAACACCATGCCGCTGGCAGGGCACCACTGACCTCGAAACGGGACCCACCCACACGGGACCAGACCCCTCAGCCTGCCCAAGTGTGGGTGCCCGGGTAAGGGAAGCAGCACGATTGAGGGATTGAGGCGGCACAGCCGAAAATCGTGAAAGATAATTAATTATTGTTGGAAAAAGCTTCGGTGACGAGGTAAGGCGGACCGGTTTTCGGCTTCAGGTATCGTGAAACCAACATTCCATCTTCGCACGTCTCCAGCTTCGAGTCCAAGGGACGGTCTGAAGTCAACAAACTCAACACACTTCCTCGGGTGGCGCAACGAGACACTACACCCTGCCCTCTCCCGTATGCAGTTTCAACCGAGGGACACGGAGAAAGATATAACCTTGATTCCTTCACGAGCCTTGTTATAATGACAAACTCGACCACTCAGAGTGGCAAACAAGGCAGCATCTGGCAGCTGGCAGCCGTCGGACATTGGGACGGGGTTTCATGCTAAGACAGGGGCTGTTTATGCTTATTACCTTATCGAGCTCGAGTTTTTGCGGGAATGGGGGTCTTTGGGAGACTGAGACGGGTCCCTGTAAATAAAAGGTTCCCAGGGGCCTGGTCGGTGGCTGCATTTGGCAGTGCGGCCGCCGTTTGGTGCAATGCTTGGCCTGCCAAGACGGAAGCCCGAGGCACTTTGGAAAGCTTTGCTGCTGCCTCTGCTCCTGCTGCCTCTGCTCTTGCTGCCTCTGCTTCTGCTGCCTCTGCTTCTGCTGGCCGGCCGACCTCGACGATGTCATAGGGCCGTGGAAAGCACGGGGTTGCGCTGGTGCGGTCTGGACACTTTGGAGAGTCTCAGAAGAATGCGCACACCCGCGTCTTGCCTGCATCTGCTCCAGTGATACTTTTGGGGATGGCAGAGCCAATTGGCTGCTGGCGCGGGAGGGCAGGAGACTGGTGTGCAGCTGCAGGCTCCCATCTGTCTGGGGAAGGAGCTAGCTGGCAGGAAACCATGATGAGTAAAAATACCCAACAAAGCCGACGGGCGGACAGCCTCGATATCTAGCATTCGTCCCTGCCCGAGATATTGAAAGAAGTTCCTGGCATCTAACCAGAAAAGCCCGAACACAAGACAGACGACACAGCTAAACGGTCCGAACTATCCGCAGTGCAGTGCTGCATGATCGGTTGGGCGTGCGTGATCACCAAAACACCGCCGAGTTGCACTTGAGATGATGAGCAAGCGAAAGAAGGATAGCGCGGATTTCCCACCGCGTAGGGCGGAAACAAGAGCTCGTCTTGCGGACCGTGTGCGCGGTGCGGTGGAGGTTGTAAGGCGACTCGAAACAAGAAACCGGAGCGTTGCAGTTCCAGGCACCTCAAATCTCTCCAATTCCCCTGAGGTGGAGGCGGCCCCTGGGGATGGGCGTTTGGACGTCACAGGTGGAGCACAGACCAAGCCCCAGCGCAGGGGCGGTGGGGGGGTTTCTTCCCGCCCGCAGTAGCGGCGAGCTTGCTTTCCTGTCGTGCCTGCCTTGATGAACGTTGACAGCTCCGGACCAGCTGGGAACAGTTGCAGAGCCCCCCAAAACCACCCCGCGGCAGCTGACAGCCAGCCTGTGCAGGGGACACACTCCGGCCGGACAGGCACCCCGTGAAAGTTGACGTCGCAGGCCCCTTCTCTCCTGCTCGTGTCTGGGACTGCCCCGCCATGTCCAATCCAATCCACCCACAGTGCACACCAAAGTCGCTTAGCCAATTCGGACGACGAGAAGTCGCTGCCCCATCGTTTCGCATCTGGGATGCCTTTTGCTGCCAGCGATGCTGCGCCGCCTCTAGACTGCCATCCAGGCCTTGCCTGACGTCGCCGTTGAGTCGAGTCGAGTCTAATGCAGCCCTTTGCGGCCCTTTGCGCCATCCGAGTCTCAGGCACAGAAATGCGGAACGAAATGCCTCCGACATCATCACCACCGTCACTCACCATCAACCTCGACACAGCTAATATGGCCATCGCCACGAATGGCTCTCGTCACAATGGCATTCGAGCTCGGCCACAACGGCCGCTTTCCACCGATCACCTTCTTGGCCCGCGGTGATCGGCCCTCGCTCGCCTGGTTTCTTGCGCACTCGAGGCTTATCCAGAGCCCACACCATGCAGGCGAGGCGGCTTGCCTCGAGAGCACCCCGGCGCCGATCCGACTCGGCGACCCGGTGCGTCGCATCCTACATAGTACACACAGCAGCACACAAGCTCAGTAGGTACGTACACACAGCAGCACACGAGCTCAGTAGGTACGTACACACGCCGCTCGGCCTCGATCCTCCCGTCGCCCAGCAAGAGCTGACCCCCTCGCCCATCCCACAGCCCCGACCTCAATTCACTGCAGGGCGCCCAGCAACTCTTGGCATGTCTGGAAGCCCTGCCCAACGTCCGGGTGTCATGTAGCCGCACTGAACTTGAGCTCGTGGAAACATCATACCGCGATAAAGACTATGGATCACCCGGGCACTGCTGCGATGATCGCCTCGGCGTTTCCTCTGGTGTCCTTCTCGTCCGTCCTTTCCCTTTCTCCCGCCTCGCTTCTGTTCTCTCTCTCTTCCCTTCTTTCCTTGGCTCAGTCCAAGCATCACCGAGTCCGTAAACATCCTCCTCTGGTGTGTTGTTTGCGTTCGACACGGTGATATTTTGTCATTCTTTTCTTGTGCGGAGCCGGATACTCGTCAACCATTTGTTCCTCTTCTTCAGAGCGCCAGTCGTTCACTTTTATATATCGACTTGACTCCTTCGACTAGTCTGTCTTTGCTATCCACCACCCATTTCATAATCTCAGCCAAGACGCGGCTCTCAGCCAAGATGCGGCTCTCAACCTCCGCTGCGCTGGCCATGGCCGGCCTTGCTCGCTTCGCGACGGCTACAGAACCGATGATGCCCGCCCCGCCTATGCCGCAAATCATCACCTCGACCGTCGTTACCACAATGTATGTCACCATGTCGACCACGATGCACGAGACTGTCGTCACGACAAATTTCTACACCGTCTCGACCACGATGCATGAGACCGTCAAGGAGACAGTTCACATCACCGTGCCTACTACGATCAAGGAGACAGTGAAGGAGACGATACACGTCACCATACCGACCACGATCAAGGAAACAGTGCACGTCACAATCCCGACCACGATCAAGGAAACAGTGCACGTCACAATCCCGACCACAATCAACAAGACAGTCAAGGAAACAGTACATGTGACCATCCCGACTACCATCAAGGAGACGGTTCATGTTACCATTCCCACGACAATCAAGGAGACGGTCCACGTCACCATCCCGACAACCATCAAGGAAACCGTCCACGTCACCATCCCGACCACAATCAAGCAAACGGTCCATGTCACTATCCCGACAACCATCAAGGAGACGGTCCACGTCACGATTCCCACCACCGTAAAGGAAACGGTCCATGTGACTATCCCCACGACAGTCAAGGAAACGGTCCACGTCACCATTCCTGTGACCAAGGACGTGGTGAAAACGGTCGACATCCCGACCACCGTCAAGGAGACCGTCAAGGAGACTGTCCACATTACCGTCCCGGTCACCGAGGTGAAATCGCAGCTCGTTACGACTACTATCAAGGAGACTGTCAAGGAAACCGTTCACATTACGATACCCATCACCAAGACCGAGGTCAAAGAGCACTTCGTCACCTCTCTCGTCACCAAGGTCGAGGAAGAGCTGGTCACCAAGACCGACATCAGAGAGCAGCTGGTTACCAAGACTGATATCAAGCAGGAGCTGGTCACCAAGACAGACGTCAGAGAGCAGCTGGTTACCAAGACTGACGTCAAGGAAGAGCTCGTCACCAAAACCGACATCAAGGAGAAACTTGTCACCGCCATCGTGACGAGCATCCACGAGACGATCGTCAGCGTCCCAGTCACGGTGACCAAGGTTGATGTGCAGAAAGAAGTCGTCACTTTCCCCGTCACCAAGGTGATAACTAGCGTCGAGAAGCAGTTCGTCACGGTGCCCGTCACGCGGACCGAAACCGAGCACATGGTGGTCACGAGCGTCCTGAGGCAGCTCGTCACCGTCAGCGTCCCTGTTGTCCAGACCGAGATCCAGACCAAGGTGGAGGAGAAGATTGTCACCAGTGTCGACGTCGAAAACAACACGATCGTCAAGACTGAAGTTATTCACAACACCGTCGTCCAGACAGAGCTCAAGGAGAATACCGTGGTTCAGACCGAGGTGGTTCACAACACCGTGGTCCAAACAGAGGTCAAGGAGAACGTCGTCACACAGACCGACGTTGAGAAGGCGACGGTGACGGTCCCGGTCACGCTGACTGTGACGTCAGTCAGGGAGATGATTGTGACCAAGGTCAACGAAGAGAAGGAAGTTGTCACCATCTCTGTCACAAGTGTTCGTGAGATGGTCGTAACGCAGACCGAGTTCAACTACCGCACCGTGACGGTGGAGAGCATGGCTGTCCAGACCGAGACCATGCATGAGGTGGTTACCGAGGTTATCAACGAGGCTGGCTACGTCAGCACGTCCACCGTGACGGTTCACATGACTGTCACGGATGTGCGCCAGATGGTGACAACCAGCATCGAGACGATGCACGAGGTGGTCACGGAGACAGTCAACAACGGGCTTGCATACTACGGCACTGGATACTCCACCAGTACGGTGACGGTCCACATGACGGTGGCACCCCCTGAGTGTCTCATTGCCACTCACGTCATGCCACCGCCCTCGCACCACACGGTGGTAGTCGTCACCGAGGAGGAGTCGTTGCAGATTTCCCATCCCGTGGTTGGGCCAGTCCATGTCTCGCCTCCTCTGGTCGTGGGTCCACACGTGGTGTTGCCTCCGCAGGTGGCACCGCCGCACATCATGCCTGCGAAGGCTGCAACCCCGCATCTTGTGGCTCCCCAGGCCAAGGTCACAACCGAACACGCCATGCCGCCGCGCGCAACAGCGACACCCCGCGGCCCGATGCGAGCGATGCGCTTCTTCCGCTCGTGAGGAGCACCTAGTAGGCGATGAAGGCTGTTGATGTAACGATACCCAGTGCATATTAGTGTGTGTGTGGCCCTTAAACCTTCTTGATTCTGTTGTTGTTTATCTGTGCGCTAGAGGACAGACTTCACAGAGGATCCCCTCTTTTTTGTCGCGGTAGGAGACGGACGGACCCTGTTATTCAGATTGCCAGACAATGGCGGCGGCCCAGCGGCGGGCTCGCTGGGCAACGGATGGAGGACTCTTTCTTGTTTCTTTTGTGTTTTTCACCTTTATGCTTTAACGAGTAAGTACATATAATCCATGTCTGTGCGTGTCGGAGTGTAGGCAACGGTCTTAGACGAGAATTCTGGGGCGAGGAAAAGGTCTACGTTCACTTGGCATAGCGCTGGGAAAGCTCAACGACGAGCACCTGTGGACGAGATAGAAGTAGATATCGACGAAGTATATATAGTGACACGGTGTGGGTAGGTCAGTCGAGAAAAGAACGATAATTTGCTTCTACGTCACCCAAAAAGCGAGCGAGATACATATACATGTACTTTACCTCGGCTGTTGCCGGTCGGTAGTCGGCTACTAATTTATATGCTTCCATGCTGATCTGCGCTAATAGGGAATCTTGTTCTTCATTATCTGAAAGTGTTAGATTCACCAGGGTACCGGTACTGGACTCAACAGGGCGTGGCTGCACGCCGAAAACTGGTGGTTCAAGTGATGGATTGTAGATGTCTGTTCTTCTCTCTAGCTTTCTGGTAGTGCTAGAAAGCCCGTTCTTATACTACTATTGTGGTGGCGAAGTTGGTGGCGAAGTCTCTATCTAGAACCTTCGAGGCCCTTCTGCTTGACAAATTCCAACAGAAAGTTCTTTCGACGAGACGGTGGAATTGTTTTTAATTTTCGACGTACTTCGAGAGCCTTTGAACACTCATCACAGAAAGTACACTCAGCCGTATAAAATCCTTCTATATCCCTTTGATATACCATTCTGGTGGCCATGTCGTTCTAGCCGGAAATGCTCCATATCGACCCTTTACCCGTCTAAGAGAAAATTTTAAGTGCTCTTCAGTTCGATATATTCAGCATCGGAGAGCTGTGCTATGGGATTGCTGTCTTTTGATTTCATCGATCTGGCCCCTGTTGGAATGTGGGCCTCGAAGGAGCCAGGCAGAGGATTTGCTGCCCACTTCGCGACCTACCTCGCAGCCTAAATCGCGACCTACTTCGCGACCTACCTCGCAGCCTAAATCGCGACCTACTTCGCGACCTACTTCGCCACCTATTTCGCCACCACAATAGCAGTATAAAAGGGGAGCTCTCTTGCACTGCCAGAAAGGGAGAGGAAGAACATATACAGAACAATCCATCACTTGAACCACCAGTTTTCGGCGTACAGCTACGCCCTGTTGCTTCCAGTACCGGTACCCTGGTGAATCCAACAGCCCCTAACCCATTGTAATCTAGTGTTTTTGTTGGAATTTGTCAAGCAGAAGGGCCTCGAAGGTTCTAGATAGAGACTTCGCCACCAACTTCGCCACCACAATAGTAGTATAAGAACGGGCTTTCTGGCACTGCCAGAAAGCTAGAGAGAAGAACAGACATCTGCAATCCATCACTTGAACCACCAGTTTTCGGCGTGCAGCCACGCCCTGTTGAGTCCAGTACCGGTACCCTGGTAAACCCAACAGTTTTTCTTTTTGTTGCTTATGATCGAAGATGACAGCGCATTGAATTGTCTATTTAGGCTAGACGAAAGGTTGAGAGAACGAAGCCGAAGGCTCCCTTATATAGACCCTGTTGCCCTGCGCCTCCTGCCGCCGCCTCCGCCGCCTATTGTTCTGTTAGAACGTGAGATGACGAAGTCGACTGTGGCTTGAAGGGGGGGTTAAAGTGGCTCAAATATGGGCGACACTTTTCTTTCCTTTTTTCTCTTGGGCGACCATGATATTGGCATACATGCCCAACTTTTTCTAACGCGGTGGCGTTCTTTTTCTGTTATACTAGGGCCACATGACAACTCCGGCAAGGGATAGATGAAAATGCAAACTAAATACGCATAGAACCTATGGAATTATTTGTTCCACTTAGGCGGAGGCGGACTCCCGTACAAGTTCCGAGGAAAGAAAATTAAAACCGTTCTCCCGATAAATCGGCCCTCAGTTCAAGTTCCGGTCATGTTCATAGATGTCTCTTCGAACGTAGACACCAGCCAGATTTGCAACCATCTCGGCAGCCGCCTGCGGGTCCGCGGCATCCATCAGGACAGGAACGACGCATAAGCTGGCGGCAAAGGCCATCGGGAACCAGTTGAGAACTCCCTCGATTGTCGACTCTGCGCTCTGGGACAGCGAGCCGAGAAGACTAAGCGTCGAGAAGAGCACGGTTCCTCCAAACAGCCTCCGCTGCAGGTTATTGGGGCGTTGCATGAGCTCTAGGACGAACAACACTGACACTGCCGTGCCCCAGGCCGCGTAGGCCATGGCCCAGTACCCGTTGTCAATGAAGTCGCTGCTCCGTAGAGGTGGAATCGCTGCGCTCGCCGCGACTGAGATCCCGGCGGCAAGATGCTCTGCCACGTCGAGGGCCGCGTGTGGATGCCGGACCGCGGCGGCCATGGGGAGGGCGGCGATCCCAGAGCAGATCGCCGCTGTGGCGGCTATCTTGCATAATACTCTGGGCCTGCTGGCGTTCGGTCCATGGTACCGGCGGCTATGTGTGGTTTCGCGCATGGCCTGTCTCAGAGCTGGACTTGGCATTCTGAGTAGGTTGTATGATTCCACGTGTCTCAATAAGTGCATGGCAAATGACAAGCCACCCTCAAATGCTGGAAGCTCTTCACACGCCAGCAGTGTATTCCTCTCACATGTCCTCTCGGGCTTGTCTAGGTGGTTGCTGTGAACCAATGTCAGCGTTTGTTTGGGAAAGGCCACCGGGACATGGCGTAGACGACGTCTGGGTAGAAGGGCGTAGGAGGAGGCCATGGTCGCCAGACCTTGTGCCGGAAAACAGACGGCCTTGGATTTCCGGGGCCCGTGCCATAAAGGGGAGAGGAATGTCGTAAGCAAGGTGTCCGTTTCGGTAACCTTGAAGGCAAGGTGTCCGTGTCGGCACCCTTGGAGGTAAGGTGTTGGTATCAGCAACCTTGGAGATAAGGTGTCCGTGTCGGTAACCTTGGAGGCAGGGTGTCCGTGTCGGCACCCTTGGAGGCACCCTTGGAGGCAAGGTGTCCGTGTCGGTAACCTTGGAGGCTAGTTGTCGGTATCAGCAACCTTGGAAGCAAGGTGTTCGTGTCGACACCCTTGGAGGCACCCTTGGAGGCAAGGTGTTCGTGTCGGCACCCTTGGAGGCACCCTTGGAGGCAAGGTGTCGGTGTGATGCAAAAACAAGACAGAGCCCTGCACGCTTGCTGGATGAGGCCCCGATCAAGAGGTTGGCAAAAAGGGCAGAGAGCTATTTTGTTCCTGCCCGGAACTTTGCAATTCCAATTCCCTGGTTAGGATTAGATGCGGGGTATGCTGATTTCTTGTCGACGCAAAGCTCTGTTCCCGGTGCTGTTGCGGCGTGGCTCGGGGTTTTCAGCTTGCGCACCAGACTGCGTCTACTCAACTTCTCCAATCTATGGGCCACTTCGCCATCTTGACTGCCAACAAGCCACGACGGGCAGCTATCTCGAAACCTACAATGGACCCTATTACCGTCGTTGGCGCAGCGACCCAGATCTTCGGTCTGTGCAATGCTATCCTGAAGACCCTTAAAACCTCCGCCCAGTCCAAAGTACTCCAGCCGGGCTTGCGATTGAGTGTTCAAATCCTTCACCAGACACTCGAGAGTTCGCTAGCGGTATATGAAGCCCTCGCAGAGGAGCTAGAGATATTAGACGAAGACATCAGCCAGCAGCTCCTACCCGAGCCAACTAGACCGGACACACTCCCCGACCTCGTCTTCGCGAGCATATCGACCCTGGAAGAAATGAACTCCCTCTTTCTTCGTCTACAGACCCAAAGCGACAGCGGAATATCCAGGTTGGCAGCAGCGCGGATAGAAGAGCGGTGGGAATCGAGAGAGAGCATCCGCGTTGAAGCTGCCCGGCTGGAGGAGTGGTACATCCTTGTTCGGAGGTCGAAGTGTCTCTATCACGCTGACAGCCTCCATAGCTTGCAGGAACTCGAACGTTTCGTCGACGACAACCGCGCCAAGAAACTCGCTCTCAGATCCGCCGACGACGTCTACAAAGCATCCGGGGCATTAATATGCCATGTGGGTAGACTGGGCGAGACGGAGCACAACGATAAAGCGGAAGGGTGGGCGCCAAATAAAATGGCCTCGTTCAAGCTAATGAAATATACCTTCAACCCCATCCTCTTGCTCGCCGCGGCCGGGGCCTGCGTGACGAGCGTCTGGGGGTCCGATTTTTTTTGCTCTGCGGAGACGGTTTACCACGCGTCGTGGATCACTTTGGTAAGACATTGCACGTTGCTATACCCCCTCGACACTAGAGAAAGAGTAGAAGGACTGACAACAACTCCCATCCCTCTAGACGCCCCACAGCTCCCACCTCAAACTCGACTCGGCCCTCCACTCGCCGGCTACCCTCGTAGCGGCCATCGCAACGATCAGCCTGTCCCTTACGTTGCACCACTACAAATTACAGCAGGCTGGGAAGCAACGAGATGGAGTTCTTGCTGGCGTCTTAGGGGGCGGCACGGTGACGGGCCTGGTGCTGGGCCTGGACGGGATAACCATTCTCCTCCGCGTGGCGCCGTGGCTTGCCATTTCGGCGTTCCTTGTCTCCGCCGTCCTGAACGCCGCATCTTAGGGCCTGCGGTTGGCAACAAGCGCAACGGGACGACAAGAATGATGTGATTGGTTGAACGGAGATCATGAAGGGACAGGGGTAGGGCCCCAGCCCAGGATGCTGCCGTTGTTGCTCATAGCTCTTGAAATTTTACTAGAACGTTCTGGGTTCGTCTGGAGAGGCAATCACGCTAGAATTGCGGTTAGCTTATCTACTCCGGCAGTCCTGCTCGTCAGGCCTTGTTCAACGCCTGTGATCTAGTTTGGTTCTAAGTAGCTTAGCCCTGCGTATCAGCGCATTTACTTAGAGCCTCGGAGATCTCGTGCTCTTTTTTCTAGCACCGGTTTAGGAGTAATATGATAGTTCACTCTGATAGATAAAGAGCAATCAGGCAGTTTTCAAGTGGTCTCCGCAGCACATGAGCTATCTAGGGACTGCTTACCGTCCTCAACATGATTCAAGGCGGGCAACAAAACACGACGAAAAAAACGAATAAGCCTCTATATGCTAGGTAAACGAAGAAGCACACCCGCCCCCTCGCTCAATTAGAAGGGCAGGCAACCTTCCTTATACAGGGGATTATAGAGCTAAATCTTCACAACAGCCGCAAGGTTGCTTGTCTAATATGGAATGGGGAAGGCCAAACAATGGATTGCCTTTTCTCTCTTTTCTCTCCGTGATTCCTGAGTCGGGGGCCTTTATTCACACTGGCCGAAGATGCCGCCATATCGCATCTCGATGCGCTACACGCCGCCGGGACGCCGGTATACCGGCTCAAGCACCAGCTCCGCATGACGGAGGGGCTTTTTGATATGGTCGCCTACGAGGCCAACTCTCGCTGCTGTTCTGGTTCTTCTGCTGCTGTGAAGGGAGGCCATCACCCAGTTGAACTGAACCTTACAACTATGCGAGGTGCACAGTTTACTGGGAAACGTGGTGGACTGCTTAAGAAAATCCAAACTATCTGCCCGCAGGCGAGAAAGGTATCGTAAGTGTTGTGGTGACAAAATGTGTAGAAAGTGCATTAGCAGGCTAACTCTAGGAGGGGCCAATCCCCGTACTAAATGTGTGGGCGAGAACCCATGTGCGAGCTGGTAGCCCAAGCGTCCAACCAGGGCTAAGCCCCGCAACACACCCCCTTTGGCCACACTCCAAATATGAAGCTATTACGAGATGTGATGTGTAAAGTAAACAATGGAAAAATGCCGTGCTGTGTTGTGGTGGGGAAAGGGTATAATACTGTACAAATAAGCTCTGCTCCTTTCTTATTGATACCAGGGAACCTTCCTTGAATGAATTACCAGCATTTGACGAATTTAATTTGTAAGTCCAGTGCAAGGGGCTTCGTGATGTCGAATTCCTTCATTTGCCACATTCGGTTCAGCGACCGTATTGGTATTGCGAGGAGGCCCTATAGCTAAGTTAACAGAGCTGTGCGGCTCCGCGGGTAAGCTCCGGGCAGTAGGCTGAGGCTCAGGATGATGGATTCGAGGCGTAAAAAAGTTGGTTGAGAATAGTAGACTCGAATTACCCTGCGTGGAAGGATTTGCGAGGCCTGAGCCCTTGTGAACAACAACTGCCATTGTTGCGCCTGAAGCTTTACGCTTCTTCTTCTCTTCCAGTGCTCTTGTTGCTATGATAACCGCATGCCTTATGTTCCCAGGTAATAGGGATATTTTCTTTACAGCCATTATAACCACAGACCTTTCTTCCTTTCCCTTCCTCTTTCTTGGTTTCTTTCGCCTTTGTCTCTGATCCTGAAGGAAGTTTGGCGAATCGTGATGAGGTTTCCTCGCTTGCAGCAATTTCCTCCAGCTCTTGGTTGAGCTTGTTCCAGGTCAGGGTCTTCTCTTTGAGGCCATTCAGCCAGAAGAGGTGGCGATCCGGGTAGGTCTTCTTGAGCTTTGTAATTAGCAGGTTGAGGTGGAATTCCTCTGTTACTCCTGCCTTCAGGTTATCGATCTTCTTGTAAAGAAAGCGGAGCCTCGTCAGGAAAGTTTGTATGGTAGTGAAAGAAGGTCTATCAATCTTTACGAATTCTATAACGGAGTCTATGACGGCTTCCTGCGTCAGGCGGGGAATGACGTGCTTGATCAGGTCATAGGTGACTTTGGGGTCCTGTTGGCGAGGATCTTAGCCTCGGGCTAATAGTCTCTCATTGTCACGGTTAATAGGATTTAAAGAACAGTGCCAATAAGATACCGTATTGATTTGGTGTAAAACTAAGCTAGAGAAGAAAAGAAAGAAAGATCGCAGGAGCTGCGGTCGGTGGAAAAAGGTTTGTGGGGAGTTTGCACGTGGCCTACACGCTAACCTAATTGGCCTTTTTCCATGAAAGAAGGTTTGCGGGCGAAGTTTACACGTGGCCCACAAACTAAGCCTAATTGGGTTTCTTGGAAGATGACGTAACACGGCCACCGACAATGAACTCACAATGCGCTGTGCCGTGACACTCATGAACCTGAGGTGAGAGGCTGTTATTGATCATAGATACTATGACTGCTCTGTTCGTACGCCACTCTCGCTTTTGCTCAGGCACGAGTGCAGCTACTACGGCTGGGGTAGTCTCGGTAACGGTAGGCTCTTCAACTTCGTCGAGAATAAAGTGATGAAGTCGTAAATGTTGAGATAACCCCAAAGAGCGCTGTCCCACTGGGTCAGGTTCTTTTCTCCTTCAAGGACTGGTATGTCGGCCCGGAGCAGGCGAGTGTTGCCCATAGTTATGGTGGAATTGAATTGGCAACCTGGTTGGTCGAATAGTCTGTCAATCTGTCGCCGAATTGACAGTGTTGGAAATGGCCTCAATATGGTCCTATGGAGGGGACAAATGAGGACTTTGTTCCGCAGGGCTGTTGCTCCGCATGCTGGCCGAAGTAATCGCTCGATTACCTCTGTTCGGGTCGCAGATCCGGCTTGTTACCTGCGCCCTGGAAAATACTGGGTAGATCAATCAACTAGACTAAACTCCCGAGTATGCGCTCTCGAATGCAGAGTATGCGCTCTCGAATGCAGAAAGCGGCTTGGTGATAGCTTCAATTTTGGAAGCAGTAGGGCGTCATAACCTGTTGTGGTGACAAAATGTAGAAAGTGTTCGTGGTACTCAAACTACGTAGGGATCCTACAGGTCGAAGGGTTGGTAGATCTACCGGGGGTAATCTTGTGTCTCCTCCATCCCTCTCTCTCTCTCCGGAATTAAGGTAGGTTCTGCGCGCGACCGGGGTTTTTGTGTGTGTGTGAGAGGTCCGCGCGCCGCACGTGCCTACTTGCACGTGCGTACTCGCGCGATCTCTGCTTCCTCCCTGCTAGTGTGCGGTCACCAGTGTCGCTATTCCAACAGAAAGTGCATTAGCAGGCTAACTCTAATCCCCGTACTAAATGTGTGGGCGAAAACCCATGTGCGGGCTGGTGGCCCAAGCGTTCAACCAGGGCTAAGCCCCGCAACAGTAAGGGAAAGGCCCCTCCATAGTTTCCGTCCATGCGTCGTCCAGATCGTATTCCCGCCATTTCATTATCCTGGCAGTCTCAAAATTGTGACGTCAACTGCTGCCTTGTGTCCTCTCATCATCGTTTGAGGGAGATAGGGAGGGCATTTCGAGATCTTGATTCTACTACCCAAGCCTCGAGCAGAGGGGGATAATTGTCGTGCTCTAATAGAAGGCTAGCAAAGGTTTTTTGAGGGCTGGGTTGGGTCGTTTGCCTAGCCTGACCCTCCTGTTGGGTTTTCAAAACTCAGATGTTGGTTGCGAGGTTTGATCGAGCCGTTGGTCGTCCTAGGAATCGCTACGCTGGGCTCGAAGCTGTCCTCAGTGAGGATGTTCAAAGGTCCTGAGCCGGTACCCATCTGAGCGGGTACCCATCTGAGCCGGAAGTCGACCCATATGGGGGAAAGGGTGTCCTTAACTCGGTAGGAGAAGGCGCCTAACCGTCTCGGAATCGGAGAAGAATCGTGGCCGTCGCAGACTGGATGTGGCGGTCCGGCATTCCGTCATTATGGATCCGGGAAATGCGCAAGGAGGAAGGAACATCTTTGCCCAGGCCCGTCGATAGGGAAATAATTCGGTTAATTCAGCCGTGATAAAGTTGATCCTTAAGCGCGGCCATTTTTCGAGATTGACCTCGGCCTTTGCCGTTCCGTCGAGGGAAACCCATGGTCGGACTTCATGAGGCGGATCTCCAGGGGTGTAAAGCGTATGGTGAATCGTCGGAGCATCCTCGTTGGCGAGCAGTGCAGAGAGATTGCCGGATTGTTTTCGGGGAGAAAACTGGGCACGCAAGAGTTAAAAAGGCAAAGGAAAGAATCTGTCGTTTCGTCCGAGGTCAGTGCTTTTCCAGCTATTGGGGTGGAGTAACGAGGGCCCAATTCCTGCCCTTTTTCTTTTCGGAAAGCCCACATACACCCCCTTTAAACTTGTCGATCAACCTAGCGCTGACAGACTCTGAAATGGAAGTTTGGAACACTCTCTGGTTTGAGATATTCATAATTATTTAAAGTCTAGTCCCAGTTTGAAAAACCCGAGCGAGCCCACAAATCAAGGCTAGGTACCAAGTAGACACAAGATAGGAGAAATCAACAAAGAGATCGCCATGTTTTCTCCTGACCTGTTTAGAATTCATCATCATTACGTAGAACCGACTCCATCCAACTCCCCAACCCCCCAACTCCCCAACTCCCCAACCCAAGCAACCCAATCAAGCCTCTCTAATCATGGCCACACCGTAGCCTCTCTGCGGCTGAATCGTGGTGCGCGGGCCCGTGTAGAAGTGGCGGCCGTGGGTGAACCAGAAGCCGACTGAGAAGACGACGACGACGAAGAAGACGACTAGGGCGTAGTTCATCTAGAGACAGGATAGTCAGCATCTTCGTGACCACACCAAGAAAAGAGGAAAGAAGAAAAAAGGAAGAAGAAAAAAGGAAAGAAGAAAAAAGGAAAGAAGAAAAAAGGAAAGAAGAAAAAAGGAAAGAAAAAAGGAAAGAAAAAAGGAAAGAAAACTCACATTCTCGGCCGTCACCGGCAGCCGCGTCGGGAGGAAGAAGATAACAGCCATGAAGGCGTTCCACGCGACGGCGACGACGTTAAGCACGACGCTGGTGCGGCGGCTGAGGTGCCAGGGCCCGCGCTCGAAGCGGCCGTAGCGCAGCTTGCAGACGAGCGGGATGGCGTACGACAGATTGAGTGCGACAGTGCACACGTTGAAGACGGCGCCGATGGCCGTGTCGCCGGCCAAGCCCAGCAGGTTGACGGTAATCTCAAGCGCCGCGTACAGCCACACGGCCGCGATCGGCGTGCCTGACCGCGGCGAGATGCGCCGCCAGATGTGTGACAGCGGGAGCAGGTCGTCGCGCGCAAAGGCGAAGATGGTGCGGCTGCCGGATTCTGTGGAGACGGGGTGGTGTTAAGCGATGGCTCTTGGGTGGAGGTGGGAAACATGGGCGGAGGTGGGAAACAGGGGCGAGAGTAAAACCGGAAAAGACGCACGCAGCCCCGGGATAGCCACAAGATTCATAACCACAAAGCCGCTCAGCGTAAAGAAGATGGCGGGCACGCGGCCCATGGCGTTAAAGAAGAGCTGCGCAACCTATACTCACAGACCCTCTGGTCAGCTCGGCCACTTTTCCCTTTCTACAAGAACTCTTCTCGGGAGTGTTACTTACCGGCTGGCCGCTCGGGCTGTTGATCAGGTCCAGCGGGTCACCCATGCATAGGACCAGAACGAGGTTGAACAGAAAACCGACGACGTATGTAAAGGTAGTCGCGTTGGCGATGGCCTTGGGCACAATCCGCGCCGGGTCCTTCGCCTCCTCGGCGATGCTTTATGCAGACTGTCAGCCTCTCTCTCGCCCCTTTCCAAGAAGAGAAGGGAAACGAAAGCAACCCACCGTGCCGTGCTGTCGGCACTCGTCATGATCCACGCCGGGGTCAGACAGCCAAACAAAAAGGCGAAGCCGGGCGGGCTCCAGCCGGACGAGGGCTGGAAATCGGTGAAAGCGTAGGCGACGTCGTGGCGGCCGGCGCGCTGCTGGGCCAACAGAGTGGCGCAGGCGCCGACGAGGACGCTGACGTGGAACACGACGTAGCCGCTGGCGAGGCGGTTGAGCCAGACGGTTGGCAGCGAGTTGACCGAGGCGTGCGCGACCGCCAGCAGCGCCATGACGGCCACGACATGGTGCGTCGTCGGCGTGTAGGCAAAATCCGACGCGATCGACACGGCTGCCAGCAGCATCTGGCTCGACGCGTATTCGGTCGCCGCGCTGCCCGTGATGGTGCCCACCAAGTTGATGTAGCCTGCGAGTGTGGTTAGGTACCCTCCCAGACTCTTCTCGGGGAGAGGGAGAGGGAGAGGGAGAGGGAGAGAGAGAGAGAGAGAGAGAGAGAGAGAGAGAGAGAGAGAGAGAGAGAGAGAGAGAGAGAGAGAGAGAGAGAGAGAGAGAGAGAGAGAGAGAGAGAGAGAGAGAGGGAAGGAGAGGGAGAGGGAAGGAGAGGGAGAGGGAGACAGAGACACAGAGCGAGGCCACGCACCAGAGATCCAGCACAGCACTGGCACGTACTCGTCGGGCGCGAGAAACTTGAGGGTAAAGTACATGGCGCCCGAGCTGGGGTAGGCCGACGAGAGTTCGGCCAGGCTCAGGGCAAGGGCTAGCGCTCCAGCGCCGCCGAGCACCCAGGACCACATGATTGCGGCCGCTCCGCCCGCCTGCAAGCCGTAGATCCACGTCGACATGAGCGACCCGTACACGCCCGAGATGCTCATGGCGAAGCTGAAGCTCGACCAGCTGGAGAACTCGCGCTTGAACACCTGGCCCGTGTCGCAATCGTGTCAGCGGGCTAGCTGCCAGACTTTCGCAGCACGTTTCCGGACGGGGAAGCTCACCGGCGTGTATCCCATGGCCTCGAGCATCTTGTCCGCCTCGTCGACATCGTCGCTGCTTGAAGGCGAGACGGGCGTGGCAGACCCGCTGGCGACGGCAGTGGCCTGCTGGGTGATGCTCGGGGTCTTTTCGAGGCTGCCGGTAGCCATTGCTGCGACTATCTGTGGGGTTCTTGTCTGGTGTCTGGGGCTTTTGTCTGGTGTCTGGAGTTCTTGTCTGGTGTCTGGGGCTCTTGTCTGGTGTCTGGGTTCTTGTCTGGTGGCTGGGGTTCTTGTCTGGTGGCTTTGGGCCAAGAGGCAGCTCGTGGACGAGCCTAGAGTCGGGCCCCCTTCGTCTGGCCGGGATTCGAGGGCTAATATCATCTCGTAGCTGCGCTGGGCGCGTGGCTGGGTGTCCCTGGTGGCTTGCCGATTCCGGGCGTCTCGATGTGTTCTCGGCCGGTCTCTAGTTCGGCAGGGGTTCGTGGAATATGGGAGAGCCGCGACAGCCAGACACGAAAATCAATCCGCAGTGCATGTCTGCCGCCCTGCTAGGCTCGCAGGTCTCTCACAACGTTGAGGCCTGCGCCATTGGTGATGCGGGGGGCTCGGTGTGGTCGAGCTGCATTCTCGTCGAAGGTTTGGCTGCAACTAGCAGTGGCTCCCGCGTCTCTGATATCGATATCTTGACCGGCCGCATGCATCATGTGCATTCTCCAGAGCCGGTCACAGCAGCTTGTCTTGGTGGAGGGGAGAGTTTCCGACGCCAGTGCTCGGATTTCGGATAGGGGGTTCTAACTCGTTGACGGTTAGCTTGGGAGCAGCTGCCTGCAGGTGCAGCAAGGTCGTGGGAGGCGTTCCGATTGCTTGGAAAGTCTTGGTCAGAAGCGGCAGAATTGCGGACAGGCACGTCTTTTCTGGATCCGGTTTGGATTCGCAAGTGGCCGCCGATGTAGGAGGGCCGGGTTGACAATCCGACGCGACTTTCCCCGCCCCCGGCACTGTCCATGGATCGGATAGTGGCCGCATATCCGGGGCTGGGCAGCAATCAGAAAGCTGCTCCTGGACTGCAGCAGTTCAAGCTTTGTTTCCGTACGGCTCTAGAGAGGCAGAGGCAGCTGGTGTAGCTCCCACACGGGATGGAACTGCGGGCTCGAGCATGCAATACGGTAATCACGTATTGGCAGAACTTGTAAACCTAGGTCACGTATTGGCAGAACTCGTAAACCTGGGTAGACCAAAGAATTAAGCAGAAAGCTCGGCTTCGATTTCGAGTATGTGAATTGGCTTGACATGTCTTGTTTATCTCGAGCAGCCGCAGCGAGGCACGCCTGCAAATGCTGGCCAAACTTGACTGCCTTCTCGAGAAGTCAGTGTCGACCAACCCGAGGGGCGTTGATCAGGTGCAGTGCCGTTCAGGTCTGGTTGGTCGAGATCGATCTCGGCCAGCAGAGTCTCGTCTGCCCTGCCATTGCTTTCCTGGGCGTTATTCGTCCATTCAGAGACTTGGGAGTATTGTCCGTCGCCCGGCAGCTGTGTCCGTCAGTGCTATGTCCGTTGCCCGGCAGCTATGTCCGTCGCCGGCAGCTATGTCCGTCGCCGGCAGCTATGCGCATTTGCTGTGCAGTCTTGTCCCAGATTTGGATACCACATGCGTGTGTGCCGGAGCTAGCTGTTAACTGCAACGGGTAGGGACAGCTATCTGGGGGTTGGTTTCTCTCCATCCATGTGCCAGTACCTTAATCGCGAGAAAGAGAACCCGAAAAGAGGTGGGCGACGTGATGTGAGTTTATCCCTGAGCTGTCGGTAAGTGTAGACTAATTCCAGCGATGCCGAGAACGCCCAGCGATGCCGAGAACAGCAAGACAAGATTAAGCTTTCCGATTGAGACAAGTAGTGGTACAACTCAACATTATAGCTCCTGATCCTAAGCCCGTTCCGTTCCATTCTTCACGGCAGACTCGATATGAATGCCCAAACGCCAGAACCAGCCGTCCAACGTCATACATGTACACACTACCCTCCAGCCCTCAACGCCATACATGTACACACTACCCTCCAGCCCCCATCATCATACACGTACACACTACCCTCCAGCCTCCAACGTCATACATGTACACACTACCCTCCAGCCCCCCGTGCCGTGGACGAATCCAGCCCATCCGTCTTCTCGAGAGTTTTTTCGTGTTTGGTGCTTCTTTATCCTTTCTCACTTGTGCGAGGGGTTCGACTTCCACTCGCCGGCGTCCTTGACGCCCTGGGAGACGGAGGCGACGCCGCCCTCGAGGCCGGAGCCGATGTTGGCGATGCCGTCGCCGAGGGGCTTGCCGAGGCCGCCGGTGGCGCCCGTGACTGTCTCGCCGATGCCGCGCGACGCGGCGCCGACGACGCCGCCGACCGTGTTGGTCAGCCCGCCGACCGTGTTGCCGACCGTCGACGTGACCGTCTTGCCCACGCCCGTGACGCCCGACATCTTGTCCTTGTTGTTCATCGTGTTGTTCATAATATGGGAGAGACTTGGGGAGTGGTGGCGATGGGGTTGATGTGCGGTGGTTGGCTGCAGTGTTGATGTGCGGTCGTTGGTTGCAGTGTTGATGTGCTGGTGGTTGGTTGCAGTGTTGATGTTGGTTGCAGTGTTTGGAGGTTTGGTTGCAGTGTTTGGAGGTTTGGTTGCAGTGTTTGGGAGATTTGGTTGCAGTGTTTGGGAGATTTGGTTGCAGTGTTTGGAGGGTTGGTTGCAGCGTTTGGAGGGTTGGCTGCAGTGTTTGGAGGGTTGGCTGCAGTGTTTGGAGGTTTGGTTGGTGTACGGGTGATTCAGTGAAATGACTAGAGAGCGACTTGACTGCTGTGCTGTGGTGCTGAGCATCTTATACGCCGGAGCAAGCTCCCATCGGCGCATCAGACTTGTAAGTGGGCTCTGCGTAGTGCGTAGTAGGCCACAGCCTGTCGACTACCCCACCACCGCCGACTACGTCATAATTAACGGCCCATCCCCCGCCTTTTCCCACGTCCTAGCTTATCTCCAAGTGAGAGGCGTGTTTAGCCTACGGATCATTACCGAACGTTCATTATCAAAGAATGACGTTTGAGACGCAGCTCATGAGCCGCATCCCTTGGATTTGACCGTTGTGTGACATGTTAGATTAATTGAGTGCACCCGACAAACGACCGCCGCACACTGCGTGGAGAAAGCCAGCTCAGGTTGCCAATGCTCTAAATGTCAACGAATTTGTTGCTCACTATTCAAATGATAGGTGGCGCGGGCACGAAAAACGGGCTACAACAAAGAGTAAACCAACAGAGACTTGCAATCTCGCAGCCGCCGTCCTCGTCGCCCTCTACCAATGTTTTTTCCATCGCTTGGAAACGTTGTCCGGGATCGTTGTCCAGGATCAGAGATCAACAATGTGGACCGCGGAGCAGGGAAGCTATGCTCGGCCAGCAACGGGATGTCCATCAGCCATGTAATCAAAGCAACTTGGCATCCATGGATGATTCCATGTAATCAAAGCAACTTGGCATCCATGAATGATTCTCGATGAGGTAATACCCTGAACCAGATGATGGCTCGCTCGCTCCTGCTCAGATCCCTGTAGACCTACAGCCAGTCCAAGAGCTCCCGTCTCCGTCATCCCCATCGCTCGCCATGATCCTCACGTCCTGTGCGTGTCATCCTTGCTGCGTTCATATTTCGTCGTGCGAAGCATCATGCTTCCAGGCAGCGCAGTGCACAGCCTGGCCCGCCATTCCCGTCGTGAGAGTTCCCAAACACATTCATCTTCGTCAGGACCAGTTCCGCCAAAGTTTCAAACCATGCCCGTTTGATTCCTTCAAATGCGTCCGCAGCGTCGATGCGGCACTCCGGACGTGCGCTGCTGCCTGTCGTCGGGGTATCGAAAAAGAAAATCCCAGCACAATTTCCTCCCGTTCCATCTCCGCATCTCCGTCCCGATGCCATCAGTCCGTCCGATTTCATCAGACCTGTAATTTTCTCCCGTTCCATCTCCGCATCACTCCGTCCTGATGTCATTAGTCCGTCCCGATGTCATCAGTCCGTCCCGTGTCATCAGTCCGTCCCGTGTCATCAGTCTGTCCCGTGTCATCAGACCTGTCAGCTCGGCTCCGGGGGATCGTCTGCCCGGGGCGGCTCCGGTTTCGGTGCGGGGCCGGACGCGACCTGGGCGAAGAGCTCCGTCCTCCGCCGCTCGTTGAAGTGGACCATTTCTGCCTGGTTGCACGCCACCAGGTTGAGCCTCTTGGCTCTGCTGCGGCGGACCGACACGTATATGTACCCGACGCACGCCATGAGGAGCAGGTAGACATGCACGATGCTGTTTGTCCCGGCGAGAGTGGTCAGTATGATTTCCCTCGTGTCGGGTCCAAGTCGCCATTGCATTTGCATCTCCCCGCTCAGGGCACACGGGGGAAACGGCCAGGGAAAGACGTACGTAAAGACAATCATGAAGATCATGGCATTATTGACGTCGACGTCCCACTCCGACGAGCCCGACACCACCACCACGCTGCCCGCTGGCCGGTAGATGCCGTGATCGACGGTTCCGAGAATCAGAAAACAGAAGATGCCCACGGCGATGAAGGCGATGTCAAAACACGCCGCCACGGGATTGACCGGCCACTTGCGGTCCAGGAAGCACAGCGATATGACCTCGTATGCGTTCACGAGCGCTGCGGCCACGACCTGCAGGCAAAAGCGCGCGAGTCAGCCAGCCTCGCTCACGTTTGGTGATGAAAAGGGCCAACCAGCCTGCAGGCAGGCGAAGTCGGAGCTTACCGGGAAGAAGGACGGGAAGATGACTTCGACCTTGACGCCCGGCTCCGACCTCCAGACGTTGTAGATGTAGCTGATGAAGGAGATGGTGCCGAGCTCGAAGAGGATCGCAATAAAGCGCGACGCGGCCTGGACGAGCTTGAGCGAGAAGCGCAGCGTCGGGAACTGTCGTCCGTAGCGGCGGTCGGGAGGGGGCCCATAGCCGGGGTGCCAAGCGGTCTCCATGACGTTCCAGCTTGCTTGCTTGCTTGCTTGCTTGCTCGGCGGCGAAGACGGCGGCGAAGACGGCAAGGTCCGTCTTCAGCTCGGATGCGGGGCGACCATGGGCGACCGCTGTTAGCTTGCTTCTCCGGGATGACGAAAACGAAGGAAGAGGAGTCGGAAACGAAGGCAACAAGAAGAACGAAAGAGAAAAAAAAAGGAAGGGGACCCGGGTGCAGGGTCACTCGGGCACGGTTCCCGGCCGGTTTGTCGCTTTAAATCCGACACCCTATCTGTCTCGAATGTTCAAAAAATGGATACATCTGACAAGCAGCGAGCGATCAATTTTCCGGGGAGAGGCGGGGTGGTCTTTTTGGGGGTGGCTTTCCCCGATTTCACTCGGCGTCGCAACCGCGCTTCCGCGAGTTCCGTCCAGGCTGCCATGGTGCCCTGCCAAAGAGCCCGCGGATGGGGCCAGGTCTGTGCCGCGGCAATCAGCCGTTCGATTGGCGGCCTAGCGAACAAAACGGCAGCTGGAAACTTGGAAGGATCGGGGTCCAGCCAACCACAGCGCTGCCCAGGGGCGAACCATGACTCCGCACTGCCTGGACCAGGGGATGCCAGCCCAGTCCCCCAGCCCCTTCCGACTTCTGTCCTGACCTGACACCAACTGCCCTGTGTCGTGAGCCCGGGAACTGATCCCGGTGGCGGAGTTGCATCCTGTCTTATGGGGCCCCCAAAAGCTTCAATACACGCATTCACTCGCCGTGGGGTGCTGAAAGAGGCAGTTCGACGGCCAAATGAATCAATGAATGAGCCAAGACACGTGATTGAAGCCATTTTGATCGCCTTGACACCCCATTTACATCTGCCAAGCCTGATCTTTCTCGTTAATGGAAAACCAATATTGGCGGAAAGTACTATTTTATCACTCCTGGTCAGAGATCTGCGAGAGCACCGCATCAGGGTAAAGCCCAGTACCTATTGTGGCACTGAAGTGGGATTTAGTTATATACACCTTTCTATATACTGCCGGTTCTGAGGCTGAGAATATACCGTGGGCCGGCTAACTAATTCTTCATATAAAACAGGCAGGCACCCAACCCAACCCCCTCGGTTCAAACTCTCGGCTACGGCAAAGACAAACCTAGGTACCGGATCCACGTGTGATCGCTGATCTGGTTGCTACGTAGTAGGCGAGCATTTACAGTGTGCCTAGAACTAGTCGAGTCCACTCTTGATCTTGATGTAAGCTTTTCGTTGACCAGCTGGATAGGTGGTTATACAGTTGCTGTTCAAAGATACCAGAAACTCAAGTAAACAGACGCCATGCAAGGGAATTGTCTTTTCCGTTGCGTACTGTCCTAGCCGGCGAAGAATCAATTTAGCAAGGTCGCCTGGATTGAAAATTAGACAGAAACAGAGCACTCGACTCAACATCACGACACGGCCGATGCACAGCGCGCTAGTTTAGCAGGCGGAGCGATGCCCATACTTGTCTAGTAGGTTTCCCGGCAAGTCACGCCCTCGTAGCTCTTGATAACCCTGCCGAGTGGTAAAATTGTTTGCTTGTATTTTTGTTCGTTGCCCAGTTCACCCTCCTTTGTCCCCTTAAACCTCCAGTAAACAACTGCACCAGCAACACTGCCCGTAAATCCCGGTAGAAGCAGCACCAAACCAAACAAACTCAACCAAGCAAACCCAACCAAACAAACTCAACCAAACAAACTCAACCAAACAAACTCAACCAACGACAATGGCACTATTAGCAACGCTCTTTACATGGACCGCCCGCAGCGCCCGCCGGCTGTCGTTTTTGGTGACGGCGCCATGACCCCAGGTTGGCTTCTCCAACTGGTCCAAGGCCGGCCTGTTTGACCTCGATTTTTTCCCCGCCCGCGTATCTCCCAGGAAAGACTACACGCCGTGTCGCCCGTCGTACGTCCAGGAGAACCACGGCCCATCAAGCCCGTCGATGGCTTCTTTGTACTGGGAAAGGATGCCAAGGGAAATTACTGGGCCTCGGCCTACAAGGTCAAAGGCCAATGGGCGAATTTGGAGACCCAGATCCGTCAATAAACAATCGAGACAATGTGCTTAGATTTCCAGTCATGATATGATTGCCTATGCCTACCATGCTTCTTTCCGTTTGAAACATTTCGTGACATATCAGGAAGCATACTTCCTAACCCATTCGCGCGCTGTCTTTTCGAACCTGTCGCGGTCTGTCCTGTACAAGTGTGCGATTTCGGGAACCGCAACACTGGCCGGCTCCAGACGCGGTGTTGATATGAGCTTGGTGATTTCCACAAGGACTAGATGATGGCGTAAGCGAATGGTTGAATATTTATCAGCTTCGCAGGGCAAGGAAGAAAAGCCCCCTTCTAGAGGGAGAGGTTTTTAGGCTTTCGTACCGTTGGAAATCGTAAACATCGGATACCACTGCTTTGCCAGCATTTCGACGCCCCTGATTTCGCCTTTGGAGTTTATGTTGGGGTGGTAGATCCTCGTCGTGAAGTTCACCCGCGGTTGTGTCAGGGGGTAGGCGATCGGGAAGTCTATGCTGAGGAAGAAGAAGCCGCCTGAATAGAGGGACTCGTTTGGCTGCGGATCCATGTCAGTTGAGAGGAGACACCGGCGCATAGATGAGTCACTCACCGCCATGATAGTTGCTTGCCAGTCCAGCTATAGGTGAATTGGCGTCAGTCGATCCGCCGTTTCTGCTCGACAGCCCTTGGACCAGAACTAGAATGAGTTGTCAACCTACCATGTTATCGCCAATGGGCCCAGCTGCCCAGTTTAGATTTGGATTTCGCTCCAGATCCGCGAGTTCCTTCTTGAGTCTCCTCTCCACGTTAGACATGGTGTTCCGGAGCCTTTGGTGGTCTTGGGTTTGGGATTCTGAAGTCTCAGCTATGGTCGAGGAAGAGTCCATGGCAG
Organism: Lasiosphaeria miniovina; assembly: GCF_030549165.1. Taxonomy (NCBI): domain Eukaryota; kingdom Fungi; phylum Ascomycota; class Sordariomycetes; order Sordariales; family Lasiosphaeriaceae; genus Lasiosphaeria; species Lasiosphaeria miniovina. The sequence continues at coordinate 5,581,114 of NW_026848220.1, forward strand.
AAGAGAAGGCAAGAGACAAGAATCTCTTAAGCTCCGTGTCGTTCAGTGGAAGCTTGATGACGGCAATCACGGATATCTGGGCCAGGCTGAGCCCGGACAGGATGGACCACGCCCGGGACCTGGTGGTCAGTATGGTGCTCGCCGCGTCCGTCTCCCTGTCGCGGTTTCGGTTATACACCCAGGTTTCTGACAAGATGTCGTCAAAGTTTGCTTGGGGCATGCTTGCCGCATCCGCCGTGACGTTACTGCTAGGCGGTATGGGTGGAGGTTCCGGAGGATGGCCATTTCCAAGAGCTCTAACTTGGACTTCAACCTCGGCCGACTCCGCTGTATCTCCATCTGGACTGCCTGGACCTAAGGGGGTCAGATCGTCAAGCTCGATAGCGCCCGGTGGTAGATCGAGCTGCTGCAGCCGAAATGCTAGATCCGAGTCTCGTTCTAGCTGCTGCTCGATGTGGTCTTGGAGAGACGCGGCGCTATCGAAAGCCTCGACGTTGGACTCGCTTGGAGTCCGGTCAGAATTCGCCTCACAACTCGCTGAGACCTTCAAGAGGCAGCCGCAATTTACCATTGAATGATCTGGAGTAAAAGGCCCAGAGAGGTCTTGTGCTGCTGCAGTTGGCCAACGAGACGCAGAGCCGCACCCTGTTGCCATGTCCAGGTGACACGATCGCGGAGCCGTGATATCGCATCTTGAGACGATGAGGAGGCGCCCCTGACAACCGTCTCGAGCTCCGAGAAGACCAGAACGGTCTGGGTGAGGATCGTGACGACATCTTCGAGCTGGATGAGAGCAGCACGTTCGGGGTCGAGACGGACCGTCCTGTCAATGAACCGTTGCAGAGCCGTCACAACGATCTTGATGTGGTTCACCTCGACCACGATTGACTTGATGGTCTCGGGAGCATCTTTGACCTGGCCGAGAATCTTGGCTACCTGCGCCGCAGCTGACAAGATTCCAGCCACCGAGGCCGTGATGCTCAGGGGGTCCATTACCGGTGGCCCACGTAAAGATTGGACGCGGTCAACTGGCGACACAGTCGGCTCGTTTATGATACTAACTAGATAGCTCCTGGCGGGTCGAGGAATGGCGAGGCTCTAGGCTTGACGAGAGTGCAGTTTCCAAACCCCTCTCTGAGACTCAGCCGCACTGCCACTCTGCGTTAGCGCCACGACGCCTGGTCGCCAGCCAGTCTGCCTTGCCACTGGCCAATGGCTTTGACTCTAGTGAGCAAGCCAAATGCCGTCCAGTAATATGCCGGAGATCCGGAGCGCCCCGTTCATTTCTCTCCTTTTGCTTTGTAGCGCTTTTTATTCTCTGGTGTTCCCACCGCTCGTCTCCTTTTCACCGGGGTATTTCTGTTGCTTGTAAAGTTATGCGGCTTGTGTTCCGTGTTGTTATTTCCATCTCTTGTCGGTTTTCCTCGGTCATTATTTCCTGCTCTTGCCGGTTATTCGTTGTTATAATCCTCCTCATGCTCCTGCATTCCAGTCTGGTTTCTTCCTTTGCTTATATGTTTCATATTGTCATTTCCATCTCTTGTCAGTGTTTTCCCCGGTTATTATTTCCTCCTCTTGACGGTGTGTCCCCTGTTGTAATCCTCCTCTTGCTCCTGCGTTCCCACTTCGTTCCTGCCTCTGCTGATATGTTCCGTGTTATAATTCCCTCCTCTTACGGATGTGTTCCCCGATTGTTCTTTCCTCCTCTTGCCGTTGTATCCCGGTTGCTGTAATCCTCCTTTTGCTCTTGTATGCCCTATTATAGTCCTCTTCTTGCGCTTGTATTCCAGTTCATTGGGTGGCTGAAGCCCTCATTTCCATCAGGCCCAGAGCTCAAAGCCGGGAGCCTCTTCGTCGTAGCGAAGCCGATTGATCTTGGACAGCTCTGATAAACGAAACGATTAGCTACAATCACATACACGCCTATAGCTGTCATTGGGGGAGAAGTCGCGAAACTCAATTTATAGTATGAGAATGCTCTCGCTGAGTTGTCTCTCTGTAGGAACTCTTCTCCACGTCAAGACCATGTATAGAGACCTCCGTTTAAGGCAACGCCTGTGGCTTTCGGCTGAAAGAAATCTTGTCGGCACTCGCGGTGTTTCGGAATCGGCCGAGGTCCAGGACGTGGAGATCAATCTTTCGTATCGAATCGGAATGAAGGCTGGTTCAGAAAGAATCAAAAGGAGGCTTTTCTACCAAAGAACCAATGGTCCGGGAGAAGTGTCTTGGATAGAATGTCGTACGACCATCAGTATAGCGTTGGAAGAAACGCGTGTCTTGGGATTCAAACAGTAGATCTAGGGTCTAGGAACTGTCTGCCAGAGAAATCAGGAGAACGATCGAGCAGGCTTACGCGTGGCTCGTCAGGGGAGTGTTAAGCGAGTGGGCGTGTAAAGAGAAGGGAAGGCGAAATGAGTTTGAGGTAGCTTGGAGAGAATGGCGGCGTGGCGTGGCCGAGAAAACGAGAATGAGGGCGGGCATACGGAAATTGATTGGAATCATGTTGGAGGAGAAGAGGCAGGCCTGACTAGGAAATATTTTGGATAATCTGCGACCCTGCGGGGACTTGTTCTGGAGAGGGGAAGATGCGAAGGTGGTCAAAGTAGAGGCACGTCCTGTGGAAAGAGGAAGAAAAGAGCAAGGATTGCCGTGTGCAGCTCTCCTTTCCCTTCTCTAGCTTTCAACCCTCAGATGGCAACAATGAAGAGAAAAAGCGCAAGCGAGGTATGGGACGTAAGATATTGGTTTCGGTAGACGGGTGTGGGATATTGAAAAACGTATCTCGCAAATGCAGCCCGTTCTCTCCGGAAATCTGCAAGCACACCGAGTTGAAGAGGGCACCGAAGAATGAAGTGCGCGGACTCGAAATAATAAGACGAAATCTGGCCAGGAGTGTTATAATGCCCAAGCTTTCAGGGTCCGTACCTTCCATAGGGGGCATGCAATTTTTCGTAACTCTAGAACACTGCTAGTACTAGTAAATCAGCTCCTAATGGTGACAGATCTAACCCTCTATGGAGCCCTGACCCTGCTACGATCCACTGAATAATTACATATGACCATGACCTATATATAATGCCTAACATGCCGCGGGTGCTCAGATAGGTGCCTTGGGTACCTAAACTTATCGCAAGTTGGTGAAAAGATTCGTAAGATAAGGTATCTTAGTACCTTAGATTACAGTACAGAGCTAGGAATGTGGACCGCGCTCCCGTTCGGCTTTTTATAAGTGCACAACACATTCTTTTCTTCAAATTTTAACCTACCAGCCTGTCCGTCAGCTTCTCTGCAACCCTTCATACTGAAACTATCAACCCCGTCCTGCTTGGTCTGCTTCTGGCCACACCATCCCGAGGCGCGTTGGGGACTGGATCCCGACATGATCCGCCACATCCAAAAGCACCCCGAGGCGTCTCCTTTCTGCACCTCCAAGTCGACGCACAATGAAAGCCGCACACACCCAAGGCCTCATCTCAGCAGGAGGAGACCTTTGTCTCGCCTCCTCGTCCTACCCAAATCCATACCTCGCCAGGACATATGACCGTCGACCGTATCCAAAAGGAGATGGATCGTTTCCCAGTCCGGCTCCCCTCAGAAGAGGGGCTTGTCCAAGATTCAGTAGAAGCTCCAGAGGGTACGGGAGAATCTGGCCATGAGCCAAAATACTTAGGAGAAGGCCTGCACGTCTTTCGTCGATCCTTTTGCCAATCCCTCACTTCAATAGAAGAGCGCGCTCTCCGGCATTCCCTAATCGACAGCGACAGTCTCGAGCGACCCAAGCTTATGCGACTATTCCAAAGACACAGCCAACAGTTTCAGGAACCGGGCTGCTCCCCTCGATGCCTGTGGACGCCGTGATCGCCGAATCGTGGTCGCCGAATCGTGGCCACTCCGGCTTGGCCCCGTGGAAATCTTCTTCATTTCGCTAAAGCGACCGTCCGGGACCATCTTCAGGTGCGTCATGGCAGCTTCGAGAGCCTTTGGGCACACATGGCTCATTCCAGGACACTGGCTGGTGCCAGTGCCCTCGAAGATACCGATGTCGCCGGCGCCAATTTCAATAACTACAGCCGCGATGCCCTAATGCGAAAGCTCGCACGGACTGATGAGCCAGCCGCTGTGTTGTTCTTCACAACATGTTTGGCCTATCGATAACATGGGCAGCGCCATGCGGTGTGGAGAGACATGTAACTTTCAAGGAAGAAATAAACAGAATTTAATACACTTTTCTAACCTTGGCTTGAGTTCCTCACATGCGTCAAACTAACCTACTTTGAGTCTCAAGCAGGGCCGAGGAAGATTGTATCTACAGAGTACTGGTAATAAATCAAACAAATCAAATTAGTTGCCAAATTTGACAGGGTTTGAGGGTATCACTGGAACGATTGGGCCGGGTAAAATGCAGATTTAACAGACCAACGCAGATGTCCGCCTCACGAAAAGAATGCCTTGATTAATTGAGACGAAAAAGACCCCGAAGCTAAGCAAATATCGGATCGATAACGCGGAATTCGGGGCTAAGTGAATGTACGGCTCGGAACCCAGATAACCTAGAAACCAGATAACCTAGAAAAAAACGCACAGAACGTTGGCTAATATATCCATGGATGGAAAATCACTACAAATCGCCCAGTCTAACTCCAGTCTAAAGTTAACCAAATCTGGCCTCCAAAGCAGCCAAATCTGGCCTCCAAAGCAGACACATCTGGCCTCCAAAGCAGACACATCTGGCCTCCAAAGCAGACAAATCTAGCCTCCAAAGCAGACACATCTGGCCTCCAAAGCAGACACATCTGGCTTCCAAAGCGGACGATTTAACTATTTAAATTTCCCAACCTACCTCGATCAATACTCTATATTCAGACCTCCAATCCCCTTCTGCCACACGGCCACTCAACAACTTCTGTCTTCACGTCCATCCAACACATCCTGACATTTTCCCACAACACTCGACAATCCCTAAGTCTAAACCATGCTCCCCTTCGCATCACTCTTCATAATGGGCATAGTACCATACATTTGCCAGGCCTTGTATCAAAACAAGAATAAATCCCGTCTGAATAAATGCTCGCTGGGGATAGTTCCCACTTAAATCATCGACATGATCATAGTCTACCTTGAACCAGAATCAACCGTTTCGCTCGCGCTCATCTGCCGCGACTTGTACTTCAAACACTTCGACCCGTCGGTCCTCCAGTCATCGCCTGCATCAAAAGACACGCTGCCGCAGTGGCTTGAGCAAGACATCCTCAGCCTTTACTGCTGCCACGGTTGCATCCGCCTGCACACTCGGCACGAAGGGGCCGAATCCAAGGCTGGTCATGGCGTTAGACCTTATACTGGCGCCAGCAGTCAGAGATGCCAGACGAGCCAGTGGGACCTGGGCTTCGAGGCTAGGTTCCCCCACACTAGGGCGCGACTTGTGATGAACAGCCATCGCTACGGGCCCGCTCACGGCATTCGTACACGGGACCTCAACGACACGGTGGGTATGTGGCACCCTCAGCTGGGGGTACGCATCCGGCAAAAGTGGAGGGCCAGGATCATCGAGGATAATCTACACCTCTACGGAAGTGCCGTGCTGGCGCAGCTTACGGGTAGCGGCGACCACGGGTTGTGGATGAACCAGGATATCATCCACCAGTTCGACAACTTTCTAATATGCCGTCGCCTCCCAGCCCCACTATATCAATCAGGGGACGAATTATTCTACGACGGACCAATATTCGGTTATCAGCCGTCGCATAGGCTGTTTCAAGGTGGCCAGAACCCAATCGAGGGTCGAGTTCTCTCCTGTACCGTGTGCTTTACCGACTACAAAATGGAAATCGCGTTTCTAGACAACAGTCAAAGGAGAGCGACATCAGGCTCTGCTGCGAGAGCCAAAGTCTGGACCATCCGGATCCAGCGATGGCACAAGCTCGGGGAGTGCCGCTCTCCCGACGACCCGCTATGGCACTCCCTCGTGACCTCAAACCCGGGAGATGAGCAGCAACGGCGCAGCGTGTGCATAATAAGAAAGATCTATAACGACTGGGTAAGCCAAGAGCATTGAGCTGCCGTCATGCTACGGGAGAGCACATAGATCAGACCAAGATGCCGCCATAGACAGTGTGAGCACGGCCAAGTCGTACTGCGAAGATGTGTAAGACGAGTAAGGCCGAAATGAATAAGATAACTCGTCACGATCAGCTGGCATGGCAGCAACGCCACATTGAGAAGGGAACAAAGCATAACAGACGGCAAATAATGCAGCAGATTGCGAATAGTGGTATGTATGGTGGAATGCTTGCCGGTCCTAGAACTAGAGTTGGACGCGTGATGCTCTGATATCCAAATTCAACCAACTTGCCAATGCCGGCCCAGGCAGGTGCTAATTACTTCACAAATTCACACGGAACGCGTAATATGTACCCAAAATGAGTGCAACCAGACGCCTTGGCAAGTGCACCCGTCCAGGTCCAACCCTCCCGGGGGCTTCTGGGGGATCCACCCTGTCTTGTGAACCCCTCCCCCAAATTCTCTGCTTTTCTTTTCTTTCCTTTCAACCTTTCGAAAAAAGTCAAATCACAGCCTTTGGACCGCCCACCCCGCCGTCGTCTCTGCGTTCAGTTGCGTTGCCGCGCAAAAAGCTTTAACGGCACCTGTGCGAGTATGAAAACCTAGCCCTAGTATACAAGCTACCATTCTTGAAGGCGTCGTCGAGTTTACCCACGCAATGGCCACCAACGGTGTTAACGGCCGCGCGGTGACAGGTCGACGGTCGCAAAGCGAGGAGATTTTTGAGGAGCAAGGCTCCCAAGAGGAAGCGTGGCTTCGCTCTATACTATCGCAGAATCTGGTAATAAATTCGCTCCTTTGATGCTGGCTCTCGCCGTTGGATCATTACTAACCCAGGCAACCCCAACCCAATAGCGGCCGGTGTCAACGGCTCCAAGACCGTCAACGGCTCCAAGACCGGCAACGGCACCAACGGTGTTAGCCACGCCCCCCTCTCCCCCACGGCCAGGGCCGGCGACACCTTCAAATGGCGGGAAGTTCCTAAAGCTCAGGCGGGCGGCCAAGCCTCCCACAGATTCGACTCGGACGGTGTTCGCATTCCTGAAAAGTTATTAGGATGGGTTTATTAGTGGCGGCGCATGAGGAAACTATCAACCAATTCGGAAGCTGAGGGGCTTTGGCTGGTGGAATTTGTTAGAGAATAAAGCGTATCAAACCATTTATTTGTGCAGAGAATCCAGTGTCTCATCGGAGGTACGACAAATCTGCGGTATTATCTTGTAACTGTCGGTCGTGCTCCGGCTGCGTAGAGCCTTCATCAGGAGATGGAAATGCTTGCCTCAACGATGTCCGGGTGTCACCAGATGCGTATATATTTCCAAGAGCATAATGATCTCCTGAACCTTGATTATTATGTAGGCTTGTTGGCAACTAGAGCTTTCCCTTTGCTGTGGCTCCATTTCGAAAGTGGGGCGGGCCCTGAATCCTCAGTCTGATCTTCCTTTCAAGTTTCCGCTTCATATTTAATTAAGCGAGAAACCCCGTTTTTGTACATCACCTAGATACTTGAGGTAGCAGAAAGCCCAGGTACTTAGATAACTAGAGCAGCTGCCGAAGCAGACAAAAAATAATTTCTGTTCTCCCGCTTTGATTTTCATACAGTGTCTCCGTTATCAGGCCGCGAGTGCTTCGCGCTTGTTGATAATTGCACATTATTCGACCTTGCCATTAGCGTTATCAAGGCAGACCCCAGGCCAGCTGAGAGCTGGAAAGCACTACAGCGTGGGCCATGCACCAAACGGCCAAAACTTACCCAAAATTTAGCAGAGAAACCTCGTACTATCCGTGTTCTGCCACTCGCAAAATTCTCTCATTCAACGTCGCCATCATTCACATAGCCACGCCCATTTCTGTATCCAGAGATTCGAGACGACGATATCTTACTAGTTTCTCATCATCCGCTGTAGAAATCTACCATCCCCTTTCTCCGTGAAGCCATCGCGGGCACCCCGGGAACCACGCGGGAACGATCGCCATCCGCAACCTCCCGACAGGCCGCCGTCCAGACTGCACAGAGCTATATTTGATTCTTCATTTCACCCCTCCACAAGCAGATAGCCGCCGTGAACCCTTCAAGATCTCAATATCGATATGCGGTGCATTAATGACCCCAACTGTCGCCAGGACGACGAGCAAATCTCGCTTTGACCGCCACCCGTGGCCAAATGATGATATGAATGAATAAGGTTACCGATATATGCCTCTCGTCGGCTAGGTAAGTAAAGAGACGGGAGATTCAATCAAATGTGTCAATAATACGACTAGGTAGACGCCCCGATGGTAACGCTTCAGAGCAGACTCCGCCTCCGTCTTCTTCTGCGTCGAACGCCGCTCCTTCTGAGGCATCTTAGCACATGATAAACCCTGACCCGTTCGTTCTGAGAGTTGGAGCACCAAGATTATAGTGTCAGCGCCACATCTCGACAGCCGGCTAGCGAGATTCATACAGCTTCGGCCTCACCGTTGCCGGCAACAACGCCCCTCCAGCCAACCCCCTCCTTTCTTCGATCTCAGCATCTATATTTGTGCTCGGTCAAGCACGTATAGCCGTTGGACACGGTGGTGGTGGCGGAGCATGTGGAGAAGCTAGAACCCAGACCACTCTCTTGAGCCGCATCTCCAACAAGACATCAAGTTTGATACAAAGGCAGAAAGACGGGCTAGATATAAACATGTTTCCTTCGGCGGTATTCTCTCCTTCGCCGCCACTAGCTTGAGGTATTCCTGGCTCTCACCGGTTCTCGTATCAAAAAGGAAACGCACAAGGGACGTTCTGCATCACTTTGGTTGTTCGTCCACTGCCCTCCGGCACCACTGGCCTTGGCATAGAACGGATTTCTCTCGAGCATTGTGGGATTCTTGAGCAGCCTCTCTCCCAGTTCTACCGACCGCCCTTCGCGACTGCCGACAAGTCTACATCGCAGAGATTTCAAACCGGTAAAGACTACCTTTCCAGCAGAAGCAACCACGAGCGACAACTCACTTCCTGCCATATCCTTGCCTTTCTAATCGACTTACCCTGTACGGAGGCTCGGGCAAAAAAAGGGTCACCCTCCCCAGTACAAAGACTGGAACGCCATATCCCTGATAGGGACCAGATTAGACTGGCCAGCTACCTATTCAACAAGCCAATCTCTCACAGTGCAAGATCCTACTCCACAGCCAATAACATATATCTTTGGGGATTTTGCTCTATGGCTACCTGATTTCCCAGCAATCGCGCGCCAGCCTACGGGATTGGCGGGCGCCGCAGAGTCAAGACGGGAGATGTGACAGGTTCTTGCAGCAAACCAAGATGGTGATGTTCTGGCGCATCTCGAAGGCGAGTCAGAAAACCCAACCCATCTTAAGCCCGACGTAGGGGATAGCTTTGGAGAGGGGTATGAGGAACTCCAGTACGACGAGTACAGCGATGATACCAAGAACTCGCTTCAAGAAGGGGAAGGCTTCGCGGAGCTAGAGGTTTACGCCGCAAAAGTAATCCACATCAATCTCCCCTATTCGAGAGATTATACGGTAATCTTTCCGCAATACCACCAGCCAAGAAGCCCGCGCTCGCGGGCAGCGCGTCTGGCCATAGTTCCTTCGCGTCGCCTCAGCCGACGTTAATTACGAAGACTTTTGACAAACATGGCGACCTTGTGTTCGTTGTCGGACCCAAGAGACATTGATCTCGCGGACTACCGCCGCAAACCTCACGAGTCGGAAGACTCTTCTTCAATAGACTGTGTACCCCTAGCGAGCAAGTATCCAGCGGAGAAGTCTTCAAGCGTATTCTTTGACGACGACGGTTTTCTATCGAGTACTCGGACGATAAAGACCATGCTTCTCATATCCACCAACCCGGCGAGAAAACGCGAGACGAGATCCTCACCCCAAATATTATTGCCGAATATCAGCAGCAGAAATACCACCGCCAAAGATTTCAAGACCTACACATTGTGAAGGGTGCCCCTTTTTGGCCCGAGCCTCCGCAGCTGTCTCTCAAACGACCTACCCTGCACTTGCTGTATCTCCGTGCCGAGGAGATTGGCAATTCACTAGAGAGCTGAAGAGTACGCTCATTACCAGCGGATGGCCTGCCGGCGACGGTCGCCTGTCAAGTCGAGCCGCAGGCGAGCCTTACAGAGTACAGGTACTCAAAGCCGGATACTCGAAAACGCCGGAGAAAGATGCATGACTGCGTGCACTGGTCTGGGGATCTCAATTCGTGGTAAAAGGGAAAGTTGCACGGGGACACATTGGATTGGAGTCACGACAGCGGATTGGAGCCACGACAGCTGCAGCGGTAGCAGCGAGAGCAGTGCGAGCAGTCAGCACACAACCCCAGATTAGACACAGTCTCTGCTCGGCGTTGCTATCGTACCTGCCCATTGGTCTGAGGAAGATATGGGACGGCGCGACTTCTCGGCAGCTCGGATATCTTTGATTCGGCCACTCTAACCATCCCGAGATCATCGAGTATATTCCCGAAGATCTCCGCATGGGATATGTGGTGGGGGTGTTGTTGCCCAGAGTTCCAGGCATCAGGGGTCTGTTTTGTCTGGTGTTGTAGGGGCACGCCGTTGTGAGAATTTCCGTGGAAGTGGACAATAGGGGCAGCAGCAGCAGCAGCAGCAGCGGCGGCGGCGGCAGGAAGTCCTCGCGTGGTCCCTCGCCACGCTCGACCTGCCCCGCGCCGACACGGGCACCGAGCATAGAGCATGGATGACTTCGGAACCGACACGTCGAGCCGTTATACATACCTCTGTCACTGCGAGGTATGTATAACGGCTCGACGTGTCGGTTCCGAAGTCATCCATACTCGCTGCGAGGGCAAGAGCCTAGGTAGGCGAGATACGCGGTCTCGTCTGGCAAGGGAACTGGAAAGGGAATCTCTTTGCTGGGACTATTCAGAAGTGCGGCGAATGATGGCTGCCGAGGGGGTTCCTGTGGTGGGGGTTGCGACCATATAGCTGCTGTTGCCCAGAGTGCCAGGCAACAGGTATCTGTTTTGTCTGCTGGCGTGACGGCATACCGTTATAGTTCCCCGGTCACTTGCCTGGGAACCTTGGGACTATATCTATTCAATTAGTGAGAACGTCAAGGCCAGATCCCGAGGCCAAGGGTAGGACTATATATTGGGGCCTGAAAATAGAAGTTTCTTTAATTAATAATACGAAGCAAAAGATCCAACACGTGCTAGGGTTATATCGGAAATAACAGCCTAGCTGTGACCACAAAACTGCCTTACCCTGTTATGAACTTAATGATAATATTTACCAGTGAAAGTGTGAGATTTATTATCCGATGCCAGATTCTTTCTTGTCATATTATCTTCTCGAAAGAGAGCAGCGACTTTGAGATAAGATGCCGTAGCATACCAAAGTTGGTTCCGGGTACCGCGGTCTATCTACTGTAGCTTGCTTACCCGATCACTCAAACCGTTTTCCCTCCTTCAAGCTACTCCCAGCATACGCTAGTTGCCCGGAACTAGACCTTTCTAGTCCAAGAAATGATTATGGTACTAGTATTAGAGGAGTAGAGAGATTGCTCTCTCTATGGTGAAAGTTCTCTATTAGACGGTCCGCCCTCCCAACACAGCAAGCAGCTAAACCCTCTAAAACCCAACTGGGCTGTTTTGGTACGGGTTGCGACCAAATAGCTGCTATTGCCTAGAATGCTAGGCAACGGGTATCTGTTTTGCGCCTGCTGGCGTAACGGCTCACCGTTACCAGATTATAGAGGGCTGGACCCCTAGAAGTCACACTGCTAAAGCCCTAGAGTTTGAGGTCAGTTTTCCCAGCTTAACTACGCTCCATAGGGCTCCGTTAACCTGGGGCGGATGTGGTAGGGGCTGCGACCATATAGCTGCTGTTACCTAGAGTGCCAGGCAACAGATATCTGTTTGCGCCTGCTGGCGTAACAGCTCGCCGTTACAGCTGCTCATTACCGCCACCCAGGAAAACACCCCATCTTGTCCGCCTTGAGAAAAGAGCCGAGGTTTTAGCCACAATCTGTCTCGAGATTCAGATCCTCGCACGAATACCAGGACCTTCACCCCTCCCAAGGACGACTGAGAGACCACCTAGCCACCAAACGAGAGAAGCCTTTCCACATTAAATAACAAGATAAGAGGATCGAAATGAGCCGGGTATACCACAAAGAGAGAATCTAAGGGGATATAACATCAAAACGAGACGACAGCCTATCCTCAACGCGATACAATGCGTTCGTCAAAGCATATCCCACAGACAGTTCACGAAAGCCCGTTGGTAGTTCACGAAAGCCCGTTGGTAGTTCACGGCCACGACGAACAAAAGGAAGACATCCACTCCAAACGACCCAAGCTATCGCCAACCGCCACGTCGACAAACGGACCAAGCCAAGAAAGGAAGAAGGGACACTAGGATAAGAAGTGCAGCACATACAGAAAAGGAAAGAAAAATCTCAACGGAACATAATCCAAGCTCAAAGATGAGGCTGACAGCAGCACACAGAGGGATAGAAGAACGGACCCGTGCCAACCAGAACAAGGGAGAGCGAAGGAAAAGAAGAACACGAGAGACAAATTCAGAACATCACACACAGGCCAAGAAGCAGGAGGACAAGCACCACGCCATCATACCCTACCAGCTGTCTCGCCCGACGAAGCCCGACCGAAGCAACCGTCGAGAAACAAGAGAGATTAAACGAGGCGAAATCCCCTGAACACCGCTGTGGAGGTTGCTACTGCCACCCAGGCTCTCAAGCAAAAGACGCCTGGTTTGTGTGGTATTGTAGCGGTACAGCCGGTAACAAAAGCACAGGCAGAGACAGATCCGGGGGTGCCAGTAAACGAAGAGTACTAAGGATAAAGAGCACGCCGCCGGTCTCGACTTGCGTTGATGGAATAAAACGAAAAAAAAACAAGAGAGACAAAGCAGAGCCCCAGGCCGGCCGAAGCGAATAGCCAAGCCACAGTAACCGTGGGCCTCACAGACAACGGGAAGAGGAGAAGAACTACAACCGCGTTGAAACAGGGAACGCAACTCGTCTACCAGGAGGGGAGAAAGAAAAGAGCAGGAAACAAACGGAATAAGTAGGCCGAGCGAAGGAAAGAGAAGCTGTAGTCCGACCAGATCAAGACAGAGAGCTTGCGAGATCAGCTGCAAACCGATAAGCACAGAGTAAAGCAGGCATCCTACATACACACACACGCAACTAGCCACCAGCAGACATACAGAGACAGGCAACGGAAAAGGCAGAAAAGTAAACGGGGAACACGAGCGGGTGGCACGAGCAGATGCATACAAAAATAAGCAGGCAGGTAAGCAGGCAGGCAGGCAAGCAGGTAAGCAGGCAGGTTAAGGAGGGAGGCAGGTAAACACACCGTAGAACCCCCAGACCAGTCACAAAACATAACCTAGAGAACGAGAAAGCTACCAGAACAAGAACATGCCCAATCCCAAACAGTCTCGTTCCCTCCCCTCAGTTCCTCAAACGCAACCTAGTGATTACCTACAGTAGACAGGCAAGCAAGCAAGCAAACTAGCACGCTAGGTAGACAGGTAGACAGGTACCTAAGAACAGAAACAAAGCAGAATGCCCAACTAGGGGAGATGAATAGATAAAACAGCGTAGCCAGCCAAGTCAAGAAGCCCTAAAAATCCAAGCCAGACAAGACAGCTTCCGCGGCAGCAACGAAATACAAAAAGTCCTCCAGTTAGCCTCCATCTTTTAAAGAACCATCAGCCACCTGAACCGCATTACCAGTCTTTCAAGGGACGAATCTAGGAGGACAGCGAGCTCGAGCAAGGCTAGACATTACAACTCCTAACCCGGTTCACGAGACTCACAAAGCACAAGGCCAGGCAAGGCCAAGCAAACAGAGGCTTGCAAAAGCCAAAAGACCGCCAAGCGTGCAAGACAGCAGAAGCACGCGAGGAAGATTAGGGGCGGAGACGAAAGAGCATAGACGCGAACCAGATAACATTGCTGAATAAAGTAACGTGCTAGAGACAAGGTACGACCCCTCAACGAAGAGGAGCCAACTTGCCGGGTCAGGCGGTGTGCCAGGGCAAAACAGTCCCTCAGTGAAGAGGACCCGCTGCTCCAGCGCTCTCCATGACCAAATAGCCGTATGACGAAGAATCTACCAAGATATCTTCGATCCGTGAAGTTAGGAGGTTAAGGAAATAGTCCCCCGTTAAAAACCTCGGGTCGTGTGGCAGCCTAAAAGGGGGCCGAATGCCCCCGTCTGCGGTTAAGAATGAATGTATCTGGTGAAGGAGAAACAAAACGCAAAGCAAAGACAAAGGGAAAATCTCAGCGCTTGCCACTCGTCATTCCTTTCCTTTCTCATTTCCCGTTGTAGTTGTTTCGGAAGATTCGTTTAGAGAGCCGGTGAAGAACCATGTGATCGAGGCCCAGAGGTCGAAAGGAAAGACGCCGTGAGATGCTGCAAATAAAGCTGGACTTGGTTTCGGGAAAACGATTGGGAAAAGAAAAACACCAATCCCTGCAGTGAAAGGCAGTTTTAAGTCTCCGGGGACGCCCTGCTCCGAACTCCATGCAATTTTCCCCGTCGCAAACAAAGAGTACAGTTACTAGATGCCGTGGTTAGCCTTGTCTTTTTTCGACTGACCCTTTCCGCCCCGATTTCTTCTGCTTCTCTGACTGCTCCCAGACAGGGAGGTAGGGGAGATGGTGGGAGTAGAAGACATGACTGCACGAGTCCACCGTACCTGCATGCCGCCAGGAGGGGGGCCCTGGGGCGGGTTACCACCGAAGTGCTGGGGTCCGTAAGGACCCGGAGGTCCCTGGCTGTGAGGAGGAGCCATGTTCACGTTCATATAGTGCGGCGGGGGAGGGGCCGGACGATAGGGGGTGCCAACACCCGAGTTGTTCTGGGATCGGCCCCAGGACAGGCGGACACGCGAGTTGCCGATGGGATATCCCTGCATCTGGTTGATGGCCATCTCGGCGGCATGGCGGTGGACAAACTGAACGAAGCCGCAGCCCTTGCCGGGAGGAATTTTGACATATGTTATTTCCCCAAACCCCTGGAAGAAGGATCTAAGCTCGTCCTCAGTCACGTAGCCCGAGAGACCGCCAACAAAGACGGTCGTGTTGTTTGGGTCCGTGAACTGGTTCATCGGCTGCATGGGGTTGAAGGTTCCCTGGTTATAGTATTGAGGCACGCCCCAGCCTATGGGACCGGCAGGGTTGCCGGCAACAGGGGGCATCGCTTGGTTGCCGCCCTGACCGCCGTGACCATATTGATGCGACCTATAAATGGTTAGCAAAGCTAACAGTACACGCGGAGGGGCAAGAACAAACCGGGTCTTGGGGGTCGCAGTCGAAATGCGCATGGGACGGTTTCCACAGTAAACGCCCTGCATCTCGACAAGGGCGCGTTGCTGGTCAGACTCCTCCGCAAAGCGCACAAAGCCATATCCACGCGACTGTCCGGTCATAGCGTCCGTCATGATCTTGGCTGATTTGCACGAGGGGAAGCGAGACTGGAACAGCGAGACGAGGACAAACTCGTTAACCTCTGGGCCCAAATCGCCAACGAAGATGGAATACTCGGGACCACGGTCATCGCTGTATACAATTGTCAGCCCGAGACTACAGAGGGCTGGGCTGGCGGGGAAGAGGTAGACTTACCGGCGGTCAACCAAGCCTCCTCCGGAAGCCCAATTCAACTTGAAAGCGCGTGCCGAGTTGGGCACTTGGGTTCCATTCAAGGTCAGTGCCTTCTGGGCACCCTCGGGAGTGTTAAATTCGATGAAGCAGTATCCGGCATTACTTTGAGAGTTAGCTTTATCAAGCACAGGTTGAAAGACCCAGCAGCTTTGGACTCTCCGATGCGAGAGCAAGATGTTGAACTAGAACGGGGCGGTGGCTGAGACAACGAAGAGCGGTATCCAGAAGCAGCCGCGCAGCAAGGCAAAACAGGAAGATCGCAGCAAGGCAAAATAGGAAGATCGCAGCGAGGCAAAACAGGAAGATTAGAGGGTAAAATCAAGAGAGTCAAGATGGGGGGATAGCAGGAGGGGAAAGAAGTAAAGAGAAAGAACGAGGGTGCAAAGAGAAGACAGGTCCGAGGGGTGGACATCCGAGCAGCAGGAAGAAAGGACGAAGCAGAAAGAAAAGGAAGGACGAAGCAGGAAGAAAGGACGAGCAGGAAGAAAGGACGAGGTACAAAAAGAAAACAGGAACAAGGAACATACCCAGAGTTGCGGTCGCGAATCACCTTGACCTGGACGGTCTCGCCGAGGCAGGTGGAAAAGACATTCTTGATGAAAGACTCGTCCATCCAACCCTCCATCTCACCCATCCTGTCGAAGTCAATTAGACGCCGCGGCCATGAAGCAAGCCGGTATGTACATGCAGAGGGAGGATGACTTACCAGAGCGTCTTCGCAGCGTCGCTAGTGGCAGGCATGCCTCCGCCGGCGGGGAAGTTTGACTCGGACGAGCCGTTCATGGGTCCATTGTTGGAGGTGCCGGGGGCACCGGGAGCGGTATATTCAGACATCGCCGAAATGCTGCCGGTGCGTGAGAATGTTAGAATGTGCCGTGATGCGTGAAGTACGCTAATGATTTTGAGATGGTATGGATGCTGGTCGCGGATGAAAATGAAGAAATGCAGCCGAGTAGAAGAGGGAAGGAAGGACCTGCGGTGTTGTGTGCAAAAGGGAAAAAGCTTGGCGAAATTCAAAGCCAGTCAAGGTTATAGACGCCACAGGCGCCCCGTCAGGAGTGGGACACACCCTTTCCATCTGCACTGCAAACTCTCTCTGCTTTTCCAGGCTGTGCTATTGTCCCAAACTTGGACTGAGGGGGGAGAGATGAGAGGGCAATATGGGAATAAATAAACTAGCTAGCAGTTTCGGGCCACTCACCCCTGTCTGGGGCGAGGCACGCGTCTAAACGAAACGGGAGTACCTACTGCGCTTGATCAAAGACGAACGAAGACAAGAATCACTCCAAGGGCTGTCGACTGCTTCGTGACACCGCGGTTAGCTCCACGGACAACAGCTACGCCCTGTGCCGACCGAGACCATTTACCACGCCCACTCCCCAGCACGAGGTCCCGCCCCCGAGAGCAACTTGCCATCCAACACACGAAAGGAACATGTTTGCCCTCGAAGACTACTTCGAGCTGAACATAACCGAACACACAACCGAGGCTGCTCAGCGACATGCAAGCCACACGCCCGTCTGAGGCGGCAAGAAAGCCAAGGCACTACCGAGGTCCCTGTCACCCGAGGGCTACAAGAGTCTGAGGCTAAACAACCTTTGGGGAAAACGCACGCTAGGCCCGGCTGGGGACCTAGGTTTGTGTGTGACTGGCTGGTTGATCATTCAAAAGAACAAGACTTGAACGGTGACAAGCGCCGGGGATGTGATAAAGCCAAGACGGAGGCGCGTAACTGATCAGCGCTGCTGTTGCGCCGACTAGCTCTTGACGACTAGTCAAGCACTGGCTAAAACCCGTACAAGTCGAGAGAAGCAACGGCTTTTTCGACTACCGTTAAACGCTCACCAAGAACAATACAGGCGAAAATAAAGACAGGAGAGAAAAAAAAGCACAAAAACATGCAAAGACGTGGAGGAGTTATATCACCACTCACTTAAATAGTCGAAATTTGATCAAAGACGCAGAAGAGATGACCTAAATAGCATTAGTGCTGAAATTGTCAAGCTGGAAGCCAAATGGCAGTGTGACGAAAGGGATTGGGAGAGCGTTATTTTGGGACCGGTGAAGAAGGGATTATTTATAGGCTACGTTGAGGGCGACAGTCCGCCATGTGACTCTTGCGCAGCCTTCTCCCGTGCATGATACAAGGCTGTTGGTTTAAAGAGGCCCAACGAGGAAAGAACACCACAATATACCGAAAGAGTTTGGGAACAAACACTAAAAAGAGGGTGTTTCGATTAAGAAAAGAATAAACACACCTGAGTCTGGGGATCGGTCGAGAGCAGAAACCGAAGGACGATCTAGTAAAGATTGTTAGTAATGCAATTAGGCCAAAGCTTCGTCACATAGATAAAGCCGAGCACCACATCTTCCACCTGAGCTTAAGCTTAAACCTGAACATGATAGGGCATCTGAACATATTAAGTTGCGAAACACAAGCCACACCAACAAGCCTGCAAGATAAAAAAGTGGCTTGTCACGACAGTTTGCTGAAAAGCTGCGTGCCCCCTGAACGCAAAAACACTACAATAGCAGCTTGCTCGCAACAGCCATGCCGTCGCCAACTATGAGCCACACTTGATGCGCTCGGTGTGTATAATGGCAAGGGCGAGCTTTTTATTTCGTTCCAGCGAAACGTGGGCCAAAAGAAATCAGAGCTAAAGAGAGACCAGACAGAATGCATGCTTACTTAGAGTCGAGTATTTTCGCCAAATGGTATCGAAAGGTTGGTATCGAAAGGTACGACAAATACGGCGAGTAGAGGATGGTTGGTAAAGCAGCCTACCCCAAAGATGAAAGGCTTAAACACACGGTTAGTAAGACTGCCGTGCTGGACGGAAGACTGCAGAAAGATATAGGGCGCGGAACGAGGCAAAAGGTACAGAGGGGTAACAAAACCAGGCCTCAGCGCGTCAGAGGCCACACAATGGTGCCCAGTTCCTAGGAGCCTTCGAAGAGGATTCAACGGAGCATCTCAGCGGCCCCAATCACAACGAGACCAAGGTAAGAGATACTGCTTTAGAAGACAGCGGTGCCGTTCCCCTTCGGGCCTCCACTCCTCGGACCTCCAGGTCGTCATGCCTCCGAGCGGCGCAGCAAACACCAAGGAGAAAGAACAAAAGGCATCGACTTACTGATCGAAACCGGAAAAAGCAGCGACCGATTTTCAAGACGCCTGATCACGGCTGGTAGGTTGCGATCAAGTTGAAGATCGTATCCAGATCCGAACCAGGACTGTTGATGACAGGGACGCCTCACGCCTTGAAACTCAAAAACGCCAATCAAGAGCCGTCGAAGATGCTAGCATAAACCTGCGTGTTCGATAGGTTCGTTGAGATAGCGACCGGAAGAAGGCAAGACTGTGAGACTGCAAAAGGCTGTTCCGAAACCAGATCAACCTGAAGGACTATTGCCGCCCCAAAAGGACCCGAGATGCTGTGAAGACGGAAGGTATCGAAGGAGGAACACCGGTATCAGATGATAAACTATACGGCCTCCAAGTCAGTCACCACACTCAGAAATACGAGAAGACGTCTTCGGGCCACTTGGCAACAGTTCAGGAGTCTTTTGGCGAGGTCGCTGCCAAGCCATGATCATCACAGTCGACCACGGGTCCGCCAGTAAATCGTAACAATCCGTCCGTCCGCTCCAGACAAGGCCCAGCAACCGGCTCCGAAATCCAACAAAATCCGCATTGGCGGTAGGCTTCTGTGTTCTAATCTCCGAGAGGATCGTGGATTCGTGGGAGTTGTTCAAGACATCCAACGCGCAGAAAAGAGACCATGCCACCCATCGCCACAGCCCCCGAGCCTTGGCGAGATCTAGCTTTGCTTCAACCGTCTGTAGCTGCCGTGGTAGTGTTTTTCTGGGAGAGCAGAAAAGCTTTGGTTCCGAGGTCGCGAAGTTTGGATTATTGTTCCCTTCGGCTTGTTTGAAGATTCGGGAGAGAGCAAACACGACGGATCGGAAACAGGCCGGGGTAGCAGTCGGCGACATGAATTCCGCCGGACGGCGCCAGGGCACCGAGGATGGCTGCGAGGTTGGCTGAGGTTTTAGTGGCTGGGGTTTTAGTCGCTGGGGCGATGTCTCAAGCCGTGCCATAGCCTTGTCCAATACCCAAATCTCGGTGGTTCCCCAACTAGCTCCTATCCCACTTAAGACGCCGACAAATCTAAAAGCCAGAGCTCTGCCACACCAGGTAGGACAGATGCCGGGGGTGATGGGGGTCGCGGATCCTTGGAGGATGGTGGACAAAACCAAGGCCGCGTGGTTTTCCAGCTTGTCCAGGCTAGCTAGCCTCGACTTGTCCGACAAGACTCCCAGGCGTCTCAAAGCCTCTGTTCCCGTCCGCAGTAAGTGCATTCATCGGCCGCCGGCTTGAATTCCCTTCGGCGCGGTGCTCGCGTCCAGACGGGTCTTCCCTCCAGTGTCCACCTCTTCTCAAGTGTTCCAACTATTATTGCTGAGGCCCAGAGCATCTCGGGGCAAACGCTGCCGGTAGGTCATCGAGCAAATCCTCCGGGCAAGGCATCGTGCGGCCGCCAGGACGAGCCGTATCGGTGGCACGGTGTCAACTAACGAGGAGGTAGGCAATCAAAGGCGGGTAGCTGAAGAGCCTCGGAGGAAACGCGGCCTGGTTCGCTCCAAACTTCGGATCTCCGGCGCAAAGGTCGCACCATCTTGAAATGGCAGACAAAAGCAGGGCATTCGACCGCCTGACGCCCAGTTCGACCATGAACACTCGATCCGGGGCAGCCGCGCCATAAAAGGCAAATTTTGAGGCGGTTTGGCGCGCGCGCGCAAGGCCGAGCTTGTCGGAATGTCTGCTTCGTATGGGCTCCGACGGTCCAGTGTAGGGCTTCCCGTCGGGATGGCATCGGTCGAGCGCGGACAGGCGCAAAAGGGGGCAGAACACTAGCAGGCAAACACAAACAGAGGCACATTACTCACTCTTTATTAGCACCAGGCAACGAAGACAAGCCGTCCAAATTTTTCAAGCAAGCGCAACTGGTCAAAGCCTTCTGAGGAACAGCTCCGATAATCCCGACTTTTGAACTCCGAAAAGCAGCTGAAGGGACTGTCGGCGGTCGGTGACGTCGCGAGAGAAGAGGGACCTCGTTTCGATAGACAGAACGGCCAAAAGCGAGGCTAGAATCGGGCCGGGTGCAGGTCTGGCGCGCGAATTAAGGCGTGATGCGGAAGCTCGTGTCGTGTTTCTCCAAGGTCTGCGGCGGTGCCGGCGGGAGGTGTTTCGGGGGTGCGTTGCTTGTGTGTGGGAGGGACAGACAGGGGCGCGCGGCGGCTACAGGACAGCAGCGGACGAGAGACGGTCAACGCGCAAAACAAAAGTTCCCGAGGAGACGACGACGGGCTAAAATGGCAACGCTTTTGAAATGATGCTTTCCGAACTTGCAAAGTGACACGGTCGAGAGGGGGAAACGCAAGGGGGAAACAAGAGAGAAGCACAGCAGCGTGGGTGGGTGGAGGGGTAGGGAAAAGAGAAGGGAAAAGAGAGAAGAAGCCAGAGCACTGGAGACAGTGGAGCGGAGCAAAGCAACCAGTGAAGGTGGTGTGCAAGCCGAGAGGGGAAAAAATCGAGGCAGCAGAACCTTACTTGTCGGGCGCGCGGGCGGGCAGCAAGTTGGAAACTGGGAAAGCGCCGAGGACCCGTCCCGTGGGCCGCTGGGGCCTGGAAGAAAGCGAGAATTTGCCTGGCGAGTGGAGGGATTGGTGGGGAAAGTCCAAGCCCAAAAGCTTCCACGCCATGCCGGGGCCCCCAGTCCCAGTCCAAGCTTCCAGTGAAGGTTCCTTCCTTCCAGTGAAGGTTCCTTCCTTTTAGTGAAGGTTCCTTCCATTCAGTGAAGGTTCCTTCCTTCCAGTTCACACCACCTCGCCTTCCTTGCCTGCGGAGGCCTGGAGGGAGGGCGCTCCTTCCCTCGCAGCGCAATCATCGCATCAGTCTGGTGCCGTGCAGGTGCTGTGCAGCACCACCACGACACCCTAAGCCGGCGCGGGCCCACTACGCGGCGGGAAGTATGTACAGTACAGTGCATGTATATGTACCCTGCCGAACCACCCACCGTCGGGTGCGCCAGTGGGTGAGGTGCATCCATTCCCGTCCGTCCCCCTCCACACCTCACCTACACTACAGAGGCACCTAAAGCACAAAGTACCTCAGGTGCACATCGACCTGCTTCCAATGGCGAGCTCCTGCCCAGCATTGAAAACGCTGACTTCCCACTTGGACCTTTAAGCCTTCAACAGCAACCTCGGATAACCAGCCGACTCCAGCTTTGTATCTCCTCCCTTACCCTGAATATTCGACAGGAAAGAAAGCTCGGGATATCGGTACAGACTCAAACTTGGACAACAACAGCCTCAAGGGTTTACGGTAGACCGGTCTACAGGGAGAACAAGTGGACAACAGCAACTAATCTCCCCTTGCAGGGTAAAGAAAGTGATGGCTTCGCCATGCTTCTAATCCGGCCGGGCGGCTGGACGGGACGGGGCTGTTTGCTTGGTACTTGTATTGTACATGCACACACACGCGCGCACAGCACGCACACACACAAACACACACACACGCACACAGCTACTCATCGGCACAATGGAACCACGGGCTACCCCCGGGCTTGGTTGGCAAAACACGACAACTCGTCCTTTTGCACCACCGGCTTTGAAAGCTAAAAAGGGCTCAACTACTCTCTTAGCTGCGACCCGAACCTTCCTAGGTTGTAGATGCCGAGATCCCTCGATTGCATTTTGCTTGCTGAAGTGTGCTGGCGAGAGCTCTCGGGGTCCAGTGTGCGATCGAGATCCGACCGCCAGTAGAAACCCCTACCTTGCCTACAACCCCTTCTGTACATGCACACAGGTAGGTAAGGTACCTTGGTGCTACAAGTCCGTCAAGAGGGAGTGTACCTAGTTACCAGAGACAAAAGGAACAGTTTTGTGTATTCCTTGTCCTCTCCAAACCGATGCGCGGCGGCCCGTTCAGGGTCCTCTGGCGGGCATCTTGTTAAGAGATGCCGCGACTGACCCGGGCTGACCTTAGCAGGCCTGCGCCGACCTACGCTTACTGGTAACCGACGCTACTGCAAGTCTTGGACAACACCTCTCTTCCTCCCGTCTTACTGTACCGGCTGGCCGACCGACTGGACAGACAGCAAAAGGAAAGGCAGGGCCCCAACGCCCAATCCTCCGTCGGACCGAAGGTATTACTCTATTACCAACCGTAGCCAACCACGAGGGAAGACCTGCCAAGCCAACCCACCGAGCAATCCCCCCCTGCTGGAAGAGAAGGGAATGAACGGAGCGGACAGATTAGGCAGCTGATATTTTTCAACCAGCCGGCCGGGACGCCGCCCGCCCATAAGTGTTTCTTCATCCCGCGTTTCCCTTTCCTCCTTGCTCTCACTACTATCTCTTGTCTCTGCACGTCGGGGTTCGGAGTGGCCGATGGCCGGGTCTGGTCCCATCTATATAAAACGGCCAGAAAGAGAAAAGGTGCCGCTGTCTCGTCTCGGCCCTCCTGTCTCGAAATGATATCCGCGTATATGTAGGCAACAGGCTCATAAGCTTGGAAAGCCGTAGTATTTCCCCCAAAATTGTCTCTGTACAATGTTTCGTGCTTCAAAAAAAAATTAAAAAAAACTAAATAAAAAAAAACACACCCAGAAGATGACGAACATTAAAATTAGACGTCATGTTTCGTTTATTATCCCACCCGAGATTTCCCATCTCTGTGGGCCGTCTGCCCTACGCCACGGCGATCATCTCCAATGCATTGTCGGAGGATGGGAGGGGGGGCCGCCAAGCCAAGAGGCGGGACTGCGGGACGGACCTTTTTTTTTTTTTTTGGAGGGGGGGGGCGGCGGTGGCTTGCGGCGCTCTCTCGTTCGTTTGTTCGCTTTTTTGTTCTGTTTTGCTTTCCCAGTGTGGCTCAACGGCTCAGCAGGAAGAGGAAACCGTTTTCACATCTTGTCTGCCCATACGAAGTGTGCCAAACACCGCAGAGTTTATACGTAGACCAGTCGGCCCATGTAGCATCGGACGGGGCTTGTTTACAGGGGGGGTTCACTGATCATTGTTCTCCCAATGCCCCAGGGATGGGAGGGTTCAAATTGGAAAGGGCTGAAATAGCCGTGACCTTTTGGCCTCTCTCTCTCTACACAGTATCTCGGTCTGGAACGTGAAGGTGTCTGTCCATTGTGCTGTTCCCAGTGATGAACACACCACCACCACACCTAACAGGCCCCCCCTACTCCATTGCTGTAACCTTCCCCAGATCTCTCCAGTGGCGTTTTTCTCGTCTCGCGCCAACAATTCCCCTGCGCCTCGGCCGCAACGTACCCCCCCGTGTCGCATGGCATGATGATCTTGGATTTGTCCATTGCCTTGGCCGCTCTCCTACACTACGTACTGCGTACTAGTAAATCAGGTACTGTACACCTTGCCAGCTACAACACGGTAACTTGCCAGCTACAACACGTACCTTGCCAGCTACAACACAGTACCTCGGATGTAGGCCAGGCACAAGCGCGCCTCCTCTCTCTCAACGTGCGCCGAGATGTTTACCGTAGCTTAGCTGCATTGGTCACCAGCAGTGGTTCAAGTTCAATGCTGCGTATGCCGTGTGCTGTATTTACCGAGGGAGGGGGAAGCAACAACATTTCTAAACTGCGAGACTACTAACAAACGGGGGGTGCGTGGATGTGATCATTTGCTTTTGCGTAGCTGTTCTTGCCGAGCAAACACACGTTCCCCACAGCACCGCAAACAGAGAGTCCCGCCGTGCCGGCACAAGACGTCACTAGATGATACCAGATGTGTTTCCAGTCTTCGTTTTGTTGGCAGCTGAGGATGGTGTTTCTACTCCTGAACTTGGTATTTATTTTCCTAGGTACCCCCCTCTTAAGGGGCGATGGCGCGCACGCACTCATGCAGCGTTGGGGGAAAAAGCAAATTGCGCGTGCCCGCGCTCCGCTCCACATGGCAAAAGCTCTTGGCAGCAGCACAAGGCCCAAGGGAGGCAAGGAGGGTCCTCGGTAAATAACCTTTGAGGGGGGGGTGGTGTGGAATGGGAATCAGGAATGGAATGCACAGAACAGCCACTGGGAGCTTTTCGCCTTTTTCCCTCCAGCCCACGACACAAGAACCCAGCCGGACTCAGACGGAGCAGCTTGGGCAAAGAGTCGATTTGTAGTTTATAACGCACCATCTATTCTTCTTGCTAGCTTCTCCCAGGTAATCAGGTACCTTAGTTTCCGTCTCCGTTTCCTTAGCCGCGTTTTCTTCACTCCCGCACGGGCATACAACGTCATCCGTGGAAACGCGGATCCTAGGGCCGTTCGTTTGCTTGGTAAATTACTCCGTAGTCGCGTTGTTTCGCGCGTATCTCCCGTGGCTAGCTCCCCCCCTTTTTTCCCCCAAGCTTTCCCAAGCTGCGTCAACCGTGGCAGCTGGACTCGTGGAGAAGGCGAAGAACAAGAAAAAGAAAGCGATGGAGCTTCGCCAATCTCATGGCGCGCCAGGAGCACATGCAGGTCAACGAATGGCCAGGGCGACTGACGCCGCGCCTTTTCGATCACCTGCATACGTGGTTGGAGGGAGCCAAGGAGCCAAAGCAGCAAATCAGGCTCCTGGCTGGCGGGTTTCGTGCCTTAGAGCAGCGGACTAGGGTTCGAGTGAGCAGATGTGGCTTGCGGGCAGTTTCGTTTTGTTTGTTTCGTGCAGCAGCCCTAGTGTGTCCAAGAAAAATAACGGAGAGGACGGAGAGCCTAAAACGTTACAGTAGCCGCCCAAACAGGTCTAGTGCTCTCTCTCATGCTAACCCGAGAAAGGAGGGACATTCCCCAAGCACGCACGGCATTGCTTTGATACCGCAGAGAGGCTCCTTTTTTAATATTCCGTTCCCGAGTCCCAAGGCAGCTTGGTTGGCCACCTTGCCTTCGCTGGGCCGGCTAGCTCTCTTGCTTGTGCCACATGGCATTCGATTCTGGCAGCCACCAAGCCTCCGCGCGTCCAAGCACCACCGTCCGGGACGGGCGGGCTTCCCACGGGCCCCAGAAAAAAACGCGTGCAGAAACACAGATCGGCAGGATCCCTGTCAGTCCTTTTCGTTCCTCTTTCGTCGGCCCTCTGTCCGTCATGGAAGAAGCCGAGAGCTGGTGCCAGCTACTCCGTCCCGGTCTTGGCTTTCCCTATGGCACCCAGCTGCCATGTCCAGTTGCCCCCACTGGTACCGTAGGTGAGGTAGCTCGCTTTCGCTCTGGCCCAAGAAAGAGAGCAATGCTACCCATCAAACGCGTGTGGATAGCCGCGCCAATAGCTACGCTGGTTTTGCATCCTCCCGTTTCCGGTGGTGTGTAAAAAAGCAAGAAAAGATACGGCCGGTTCACGGGCATTCGTGTGCGAGTTAGGAGGACAGCGGCCGTCTTCAAGGACCCTAGGAGAACCCGGGAAAGGAGACGGCCAAGGCTTCTCAGTCATGTTCAGTGTCGACATGGCGGTAGGGCGTGGCTCTATCGGGGACTTTTTGCGCGTGTCTGTGGTGTGTTTGGCATCTCACAGACGTCTTGCAGCTCGGCTTCGTTATTTATTTTTCTGTTCGCTTGCTTCCCGTCTTGCTACAATGCGCTGCTCCCGGCCGGCCGGCCGAGCGTGCAGGGACCTTGTTCGACTGTGGGGGAGGGACGCGTACGTGTCCGATATTACCGTTCCTTGTGCATACGTAAGCCTCTCTCCCTTCCTCCTTGTGGTGTAGGGTGCCATCGGGAGAAGAGATGTTGCTCTGGTTTGTTACAGGTTGTCGAGGTTCATGTCGATGGTTCCATCTCCCGATTTAATTACCGTTGACTATGTTTGTCCCACCTCTTTGCTAGTTCTATTTGCTGGTTATATTTGCTGGTTCTCGGTTGAGGCTTTGGGGGAGCATAGAGGACGGAACGGCAGCAGCACGCAGCTCGGAACGGCAGCAGCACGCAGCTCGACGGCGGCGCGGGGGTGGCCGTGGTTCGGGTTTGCTGCTCGCGTTATCTTGCAGACAGAGACCCAGGATGCATCGAGCTTGAGAAGGCCGACGGGAGCCACTTCTTTAGGGCGGCCTCGGCGTCGCATGCTGGCCTCCCGGAAGCACCGGGCATCGCCAGCTCAACTATGAACTGCGCCCGTGACATGGGATATAAGCAACTGCCGGTCCCTGGTCCACGTCGATAAGTTGGAGAGATTGGGCCTGGGGTCTCCGCAGTAGGGCGGTGGGTGACTTTTCTTAGCCTAGTATCCGTTTTGTCCGTCGGCTTTGCGAGGTACCCCGTACCTAATAGGCAAGGCAATTCCATCCGCGTTCTGCTCGCTGCAGCCGAAAGCGGATCTGACCTGTGCTGACAGCAAGGAAGGAAAGAGAACAGCTACCTAACCTGGTAGTCGCCTCTATATCGTGAGTCCCCTGACAATGGCCGACTTCCCGTCTGCTTCGGTTTTCTCGTGCGAGTGCAAGTGCGGGCGCTCGGTAGGTCGGTTACAGGTCACGGGTTGTAGGTAGGACTGCGATAAATCCAGAGCCTGAGGTGGCGAGCGATTTTCAAATACACGTCCAGTTCCTGTGCTCCCAAGAATTGACTTTGTCCTGTGGGGTTTTTCTTCGGCCCCAAGTGAGCTCGGGCTAGCAGCTCAGATCATCCCATAATCCTATTCAAATTAAGTTGCAAGTCGCAAGCATCTTAACCTCGTAATCTAAACTTTCGTTTCTAGCCCACAGATTTCGTCAAGATTACCAAATCTACCCGAGTACTACTCAGTATTAGTACCTTACCCACTAGTCCATATCAGTATATACCAACACTTGGCTCGATACCGGAGAGCTCATCCGGGCCTATTGCCCGCCTGTCGGTCCGCCAAATCAGTCGGGCCATCCCTGGGCCAAGGCTGGCATCCCAGGGGAAGCTCTCCTTTTGACTTCCAGGCTTCGACGAGAGGCGTCTGCATACTCTTGAACTGATAGTCGGCCAAGAATACATGAGTGTCAGTTATCGATTCCCCGCAATGTACCTACCGCCTACCTATCTAATGTACCTTGGCTCCTTACGTACCCAAGTAACGTTGCAGGCTAGGCTATTTCATGTTCTAGTATCAGCCCTTTTTACACTTCTACTAGATTTCTAAGCTGTTCGCCGACAGATTGTGGTGAGTGTCGCTACAAAATACAAAGTACCTTGTTATTAATTACTCGTTAGGATTTCTATATGGAGCGGGCTAAGATTAGCACCTGTACGGCAATTCGACAAGCTGCTGTTATAGAATCGTCGTGGTGAAACGATGTTTGCCTCCAGGAACCAATTAGTCCAGCGAGATAATCTAGATATGAAAGCAGGCAATAGTTACCTTCATAATGGTCGTGAGAGGGCTACACCGTAATTATTTCGCAGTTTGCTGGCTCAATACTATCAACTTGATTGGTTTCCGTTCAATACCCAAATGAGTCCACCCAGCAGCTCTGGCCAAGAGAAGATTGAACAGGACATGCCATCATGCAAACATCGAAAACTGCCTGTCGACCTCGGTGTTCTGGAATTGGATGTGTCGTTGATCGCCTGATACGGTCCGCTAGATATACTGTGATTGGACGTTCCAGTCAGGGGCGGCACATGTCGCCGGGAAGAAACAAACAGGCTGGAGCCGCATTATGCAGACAGACCAAGAGCAGCGAAGCGGCAATCGGAAAATACATAGCTCTACAGGCTGATGTCTCGATCCGCCAGCCGCGGTTACCCGGTTCAGACGCAAAACGGGACGGCGGCTCCGGCGATCTCGACAGCCAAGGCAATCTAACGGCATTGACTCTCATACAATCTGGTTTCTAGAAGACTGATTTCCCGCCCAGTGACGCCGAAGAGGTGTTTCACCGAGGTGGACACGAACAAACCCTTGATCCGGACCACCGGCAAGACGGGGGTTCCCCAGGGGGGTAGTGAAGCGCGACACGTGGCGGAAACGAGCCATCGGGAAGGATCATCGCAGCATCATGAACAAGCCTGCCGTGGCCACATGCCGCCTCGCGTCCGGCCGCCCGTAAGTGGATAGCACGACACCATATAGACACGGACGACCAGTCCGTCTATCTTCCTGTCTGTGAAGTCGGAGAATTTCCCGTCCTCATAAGCCGCCATGCAGGTACAGATTGTCATTGACTAGGATCACCACGGATGCCTCTATATGACCCATGCTAAGGCCGGAGGCCGAGAGGCATCGGGCTGCTAGACCTCGAGGAAGCGGTCTTTGCTGGCCTCGGCCAATTTACTGACAGTGTGGACTTCTGCTGAACACTAAGCGGGCATGTAAAAGGGAGGAGCCGAAGAGGGCCATCCCACAACATGTGGTATATTTATGACCCACAACATGATGTATATTGATATGCTCCATGAACTGCCGACTTTTAGAGACGAGAGCCGAGCATTATTTTCAACACCGCCCAGTGCCAACACTGAACAATTGTAGTTTTTGTCTTTCACACTCTCATACTCTCATAACTATCCTTAGCTCCTTTATTGGTAGCTAGCTTTCAAGCGCACCGAGACAATAGACTTATAATTAGGAATTCGATTTAGTAATTGAAACTAACTCAGGCAAATGAAAGGTCCGACAGTTTTTACATAGCTTATAAATACCATGCTGGTGCCTGTGCTTAAATCTCTTGGGGAGATAGAAAAGAGAAAGGAGAAAAGGGAAAAAGAAAAGAGAAGGAGAAAAGGGAAAAAGAAAAGAGAAAAAGGGGAAAAGGGGAAAAGGGAAAAAGAAGAAAAGAGAAAAAGGAGAAAAGGGAGGAGAAGAAAAAAAACAAAAAGGAGAAAAGGGAGAAGAAAAAAACAAAAAGGAGAAAATCGTAAAGAAAAACTTAATAAGGACCCGAAAATGTTCTGGGGAATGAATGTATTGTATATAATCTGAGAGGATTTCACCTTTCGAGCTTCGAGCTTCAAAGTCTGCTGGGCAACTACTGAGTACAGGGATAATTAGTGGACACTGCGTGCCAAGGCGAAAGGTGGCCCTTGCGGGCGCGGCCCAGCTCTCGAGGCAGGGTCTCCCGATTAGTCACGGGAGGGGGCCCACGGCGGTAGAAGCAGGCATGGCGGGTCGCGGTTTTGGAGCTGCGGCGCAGACTTGGTGGGGCAAAGCATCCGTACAGCACCCTAGCGCCTGAAGCTTACCTGACCACCGGGAGGAGTGCATCATCGCGGAAGCCTTCCAACAGCCAGTCAGGCATCCAACAGACACGCGGTTGCGACCCTGACGACGAGCAGGAGACGGCGCCCTTCGTTTCGTCGCTGCATTTGAGCGTTCTTTTCGTCGTTTTCTTTCCCTTCTCCGTAGTTTCCCTCGAACCCTTTTCCTTCGTTCGCCGCGTCTT
This sequence comes from Lasiosphaeria miniovina, assembly GCF_030549165.1. Taxonomy (NCBI): domain Eukaryota; kingdom Fungi; phylum Ascomycota; class Sordariomycetes; order Sordariales; family Lasiosphaeriaceae; genus Lasiosphaeria; species Lasiosphaeria miniovina. The sequence goes on from NW_026848220.1 coordinate 5,611,247, forward strand.
CGTCTCCAGCATCGCAGAATCGCGGAATCGCAGCCTTGGCGCATGAGCCGCGGAATCGCAGCCTCAGCGCATGAGCCGTCCCTTGAGCCACCAACCTAACCCTCCACCCCCTTGACTCACGATGGCCGCCTCTACTGAGTCTCGCGAGCTGGAGCTAGTGGAAAAGGTTGACTTTCGGATTCTGGCCGTGGCAAACAACGTCGTAAAGCTGCAGCCGCTCCTCAACACCTACCTCCCCCCCCTTCTCCTGAAAGCCGGAAGTGAGCATGCTTCTGTGCGTGATAAGGTCACCCAGATATGCCAGAGACTTAAGACGTTTATCCAGGCGCCGGGGTGAGTTTTGCTGCGACCCCTTTCATTTCTACACAGTAGTTCTCCAGACTCAGCCCGAGTCCAGTCCCTCCCCGAAACAGACCCTCCCCAAAACAGAACCTCCCCGAGTCCAGTCCCTCCCCGAAACAGACCCTCCCCGAAACAGACCCTGAGCCGTCAGGTTTCTAACTGCTCTCACAGGATCGTGTTGCCAGTGGCCGCCTTGCTCGCCCAGTACAAGACAAGCCACGCAGCTCTCGTCAAGTACTTTGACCTAGTCTTTGTCCTGCATAGTCTCGCTAGACTGGGCGTCGAGGATCGCCGCCCCCTGATTCCCGTCGTGCTCCGCGGTATTTCTGCCGGCTCTGACCCCTCCGCCGTCTCTGGCACCTCCGCCGTCTCTGGCACCTCCGCCGCCACTCTCCCAACCCTCTTCAACGTCTTCCTTCGCCTACTGCCGGACCTGAAGCTGCCCTCGCGTGGAAGCCAGGAAGATGCCACCTTCCGCAAAGACATTGGGCTCGAGGACCCCAAGGACGCCGAATTCGTCGCCGAGCACCTCGGGAAGCTCCTGCTGTTCCGCCTGAACAAGACGCCCCTCGCCGAGCTGCCCGGGCTGACAGAAGACGACATCCACTTCCTGACTCTCGGAAAGCTAGAAACTTGGAACCCGCCCGGCGGGCTTAGTCTACCCCTGACGCGCATCAAGGTCACCGGCTTCCTGGCAAGCGGCGCTTTCACCGACGAGGAGCGCTTCATGCCTGCGGTCTATGCCGCCGCCGCCCCTGACTCGCGAGTCTCGGGCCCTGGCGACGACATGCTCAAGAGATGCGTTGTCTCCCTCGAGAACGTAGACTTGGTCAACAAGCTGTTCCGGGCACACTCGGAGCTGCCGCCACCCTATCGCATCCGCATCCTGGCTCTCCTGACAAAGTCTCAGGTCTCGACCACGCTCCCCCAGGTCTTGGACGTGTTCGAAGACGACGTCAACAAGCAGCGGGCTACCCCGACATGGCACGGCGAGCAGCACGCGCCCGTGGCCCAGGCCCTGAAAGCTACGTCGGGGCTTGAGCTGACCAAACTTCACGGGGCCCTCTTTGAGTACATCAACTGGGTTGGCCGCATTGGCCCTTCCCAGCCCGGCTACGGCCCCATCGGCGCACAGCTGGTCTACAAGCTGCAAGAATTCATAAACAACCAAGGCTTCCCGGTTGGCGAGGGTCTGTCCCGGGACGACATCTCTCTCCGGGAGAGAGCTTACGAGACCATGGGGGTTGTCGGAAGAAGATCCGAGCTGAAGCCCTCCGAGTTTCTGGCCATAATATGGTTTTTCTTGATGGGCCTTTCGAAGGATCCTGCCCCTGAGGTTGTCGTCGGCATTGACAGCGCGCTCTCGTCTCTCGTCTCCGTCTTCAAACCCGGCCACGGCCTCGACCATCTACTCGGCTCTCTTCTTGAGGGGTTCATGCTACAGCAGATAAGCGGCCCCGTTGTCCGCAGCGCCCGACACGCAGTTACCAAGTACGCGAACGAGTGTCTCCCGCTGTCCGACATCACGGCTAGGTGGATCGACATCGTGGCCATCGCCGGCTACGAGGGCGAGCGCAGCGATGTGGTCGAGGAGGGACAGAGAGGCTTGGATCCGTGGACATACCACGCACACACGGACGCGTCGTCGGCGGCACTGCCCGACTGGCGTGCCATGACCCACGCCTACTTCGGGGACCTGAGGCCGCCTATACAGCCAGAGACCTGGATCGGCAACCTGGTAAACGAAGTACCGCAACCAACAAGGGACGTCGACATGGACGCACGGTCGCTACCCCAGTTCCCAAACTTTGCGCCCCTTTCGCCCCGAGCGTTCCCCATCGCCATAGACTACGTCAAGCGCATCATGTTCCTGACGGCCCTGAAAGACTTCAAGCTTGAGACGGGCTGGGAGCGTCGGCTCGAGACGTTGGCACAGTCGGACCTTGCTACTAGGCACGCGATTCGTGGTTACCTTGGGTCTACAACGGAATCCGCCAACGACTCGCAGCGGCTTACCGATCTCATAGACATTGCCTTCCAGGGCATGGTTAAAGAGCGCAATACGGATGCTGCTCGACAACAGTGCGCCCACTCCTTTGTCGATATCGCATCCTTCAGCCCGTGGCTCAATCTTAAGTGGCACTGGTTACGGGCTGGTGAGCTCTTGTTCCTAGTCAAATCGAACAAGAAAGAAGTCAGAGTTGTCGGCGCAAAGGCCTTTGGAATTCTCGCCGGCCATCGGAGAAACGACGCCGCCTCCGTTGCCAGGTACACGTCAACCCTGGTCCAGATCATCGATACGCGGGAGACGGCAGTCGGCTCCGAGCTCAATGCCGTTGAGGGGGCCTTCCTCGCCCTCGCCCACATGCTCTCGAGACACGTCTACGCTCGCACCGACGACTCGTATGTCTACGACACTACCGATTTGTCCCGCAAGTTCCCGACTCTCGACAAGGTTTCCTCGTCGCCCCTGTCTACTCAGGAGGCGCTGTTTGACGCGTATTCGCAGCTTTGGACCGCCGGTATTGGTCTCGTACCCGGAGCAGACCAGGGGGCGACGGCCGAATACATGTCCAAGTCCTTTATCGACCCCCTGTTTGTTCAGGCGCAGAAGGGCAACGAGAAGGCCACGCATGCCCTGGGCCGGCTGGCCATTTCCCTCCCGCCCGCCGCAGCGACAGAGCCCGACGCCGGTGGGAACAGCATTCTCCAGGTCATCCTGGACAAGCTCTATTCTCTCTACGAGATCAAACAAGCAGACTCGCACTTCACGGTCGGAGAGGCCCTTGCGGCGGCGGTTGCCTGCTGGGATGCCGAAGTCGTCCAGCTTGCCGTCGACGTCGAGTCCGGAAACGACTCATACCTGACGCCCAAGCGCTCTGGCCACGTGACGGCGGTTCTAGAGAAGCTGCTGACCGACTGCAAGTCTGCAAGGCCGTCTCTGCTCAAGGCATCGGGGATCTGGCTGTTCTGCTTTATCCAGCACTGCTCGCACCTACCAGAGGTGCAGGCGCGGCTGAGAGAGTGCCAGGTCGCCTTCGTGAGGCTGCTCAGCGCGCGGGACGAGCTGGTCCAGGAGACGGCCTCGCGAGGCCTAGCCCTCGTCTACGAGAAGGGCGACGAGCGGCTCAAGGGCGAGCTCGTTCGGGATCTCGTCTCGGCCTTTACCGGATCTGGTCCGCAACTGAAGGTGAAGGTGGACCAGGACACGGAGCTGTTTGAGGCCGGCGCCCTGCCGACCGGGGAGGGCAAGTCGGTCATGTCGTACAAGGACATCATGAGCCTGGCCAACGAAGTCGGCGACCAGAGCCTCGTGTACAAGTTCATGTCGCTGGCCACCAACGCGGCGACGTGGTCGACGCGGTCGGCGTTTGGGCGGTTCGGGCTGAGCAGCATCCTCTCCGAGTCCGAGGTCGACCCCAAGCTGTACCCCAAGCTGTACCGGTACCGCTTCGACCCGAACCAGAACGTGCAGAAGTCGATGAACGACATCTGGAAGGCCCTGGTGAAGAACTCGGGCGCGGTGCTGGAGGAGCATTTCGACGCCATCATGGATGACCTGCTCAAGAGCATCCTCGGAAAGGAGTGGCGGGTCCGAGAGGCCAGCTGCGCCGCCGTCGCCGACCTGATCAGCGGGCGGCCCTTTGGGAAATACGAGGCGTACTACGCCAGGATCTGGGCGGCCGCGCTCAAGGTGCTCGACGACGTCAAGACGACGGTCAGGAACGCCGCCCTCAATCTCTGCATCTCGCTGTCGACAACCCTGGTTCGACAGCTCGAGGAGTCTAGCACCACGGCCTCAGCCAAGGCCATGATGGACGAGGCGCTGCCGTTTCTGCTGTCGGACAAGGGCATCGAGAGCAGCGTCGAGGACGTCAAGCTCTTCTCGACCATGACCATCACCAAGATCGCCAAGAGCGGCGGCAAGTCACTGAGGCCCTACATCCCCGTCATGGTGCCGCACCTGCTGGGTCTCCTCAGCACCATCGAGCCCGAGGGCATTAATTATTACTACCAGCGCGTGGCTGAAGACAAGCGGGACCAGATCGACAAGCTGCGCAGCGCCATGGTGTCGCAGAGCCCCATCGCCGAGGCCATCGAGGACTGCCTGCGCAGCGTCGACGCCGACGTCATGGCCAAGCTGTGTCCCGGGCTCGAGGAGACGGTCAAGACGGCGATAGGCATGCCCAGCAAGATCGGGTGCAGCCGCGTGCTCACGACGCTAGCCATCCGGCACGGGGCCGACTTCGCGCCCTACTCGTCGCGGTTCCTGCAACAGATGCTGAAGCACATGCTCGACAAGAACGACGAGGTCAGCAAGGCGTACGCGCGCGCCACGGCCTACATCATCCGCGTGGTGCCACCCGAGGGAACCCGGTTCCCGCCACAGATCATCAAGCTCTACTTTGGCGCAGAGGGCGAGGCGCAGCGACAAAAGGTGGCCGATGCCGTGCTGGCGCTGTCCAAGATCTCGCCGGACCATTTCAGCGCCCTGGAGAACGAGCTGCTGCCGCTGGCATATGTGGCCAAGCACGACACGGACGGGTACGTGCAGAAGGAGTTTGAAGAGGTGTGGAACAAGCACGCCGGCGGCGTCTTCACCGTGCACCGCTACACGGCCGAGATAGTCGAGCTGCTGCTCGAGGCGCTCGGCTCGCCCCAGTGGGCCCTCAAGCACGCCGGCGCCCTCGCCACGGGCTCGTTTGCCGCCGCCGTCAGCAGCGGCAAGACGGTGTCGGGCGCGTCGGCCGTCGCTGTCCTCGAGACCATCTGGCCCGTCTACGACCGGGCACTGGCGCTCAAGACCTTCCCCGACAAGGAGAAGCTGCTCGAGCCGTTCCCCGACTTTGTGCGGGCGAGCAAGCCGCTGTGGGAGGAGAAGGGGGGAGCGCTGGGCGACCAGCTGAAGAAGGGGGGAGCGCTGGGCGACCAGCTGAAGAAGGGGGGAGCGCTGGGTGACCAGCTGAAGAAGGGGGCGGCGCTGGGCGACCAGCTGAAGAAGGGGGCGGCGCTGGGCGACCAGCTGAAGAAGGTGGCCTTGCGCGAGGCCAAGCGCAACAACGACGAGTACCGCCCGCACGCGTTCCGCTGCCTGTGGAAGTTCGCCGCCGCCCGCGACGACCTGGACATGTTGCTGTCCGACATCGCGCCCCTCGTGCGCCCCTACATGGACGTCTCGGAGGACCCGGACGCCATGGACGTCGACAGACCGACCAAGAAGACCAAGCTGTCCGGCGGGGGTGGCGGAGGCAGCAGCAGCAGCAACCTCAAGACGGAGACGGCCTGGGCGGCCATCGAAGCCGCCGCGCGCGGCTACAACCGTGCCAAGATGGCCGCGGACCCGTTCGCTGCGCTCGCCGACGTCGTGGCGGCCGTCGACGGCAAGAAGCCCGGCGAGATCGGGGCCGGGGCCGCCGGGGCCCCGTTCATCGCCGGGCCGGAGCTCGACGCCATCCGCCCCGCGTTCTGGTACGAGTGCGCGGCCGAAATCTTTGACGACGCCGCCAAGGGCGCTGCTGCTGCTGTCGCTGTCGCTGCCGAGGGGCAGCAGCAGCGGCGGGAAATCCTCGCGTGGTTCTTCGCCACGCTCGACCTGCCCCGCGCCGACACGGGCACTGAGCACCAGCGCCTGGCCCGTGCCAAGGCCGTCCTCGCCGTGGCCGGGCTGGGGCTGGGGCTCGGCGTCAGTGGAGGCCTGGGGCAGGTCCGGGTTGGCGAGCAGGAGACGGTCGCGGATTGCGTCGCCCGGGTCTCGGACCCCAGCGTCGAGCGGTCGGCCGACGTGCTGCGCGTCTGGAAGGACTGCGCGGCTAAGCTGCTGCTCTGATGCTGGGGGCCGAGACCTGGGGGTGGGCCGGGAAAATCAGGACGGGAAGGCGAGCGGAGCGGGGTGTTTGGCGTTTTTCTTTTCCTTTTTTCTTTTATTTTCTTTTACCTCTTGAAGGAAAATGTATTCATAGTGTCTGCACTTATCCCCCTTGGGGGTTAATGAAGAGGCTTTGGATTTAATGGGTGATGCGTGTTGTGCTGTGCTGTTTGGCGTCGCGCCTTTTTGATAAGGGGTCTTGATGGTTGTGTACATGTGTTTATATGCTTGTACTATGTATGCGTATATGTTTTTGTGTATCGGTGTTTATAGCGTAGTTCTAGACGCCTGTACATGTGTTTATATGCCGTACTACGTATGCGTATATGTCTTTGGGTATCGGTGTTTATGGCGTAGTTCTAGACGCCGCCCCCGCAACCAGTTCCTTCCAACGCTGACAAGCAAGCTATTTATCATCAAGCAGGGTGACAACCAAGTCGCTGCCGGTTTCGCTCGGGACATGCGCGGACGGGGAAGTCCCGATATTAAAAATAAAGATATTCCCTAGACGGGTCGCTTATACACAAACATACGACAGAACTTGGTATTATTTTGGAGGTCTCACATTCGCAACAAAACCGAGACTTGCCGTTACTCGTAGATTACTGCATCTCCGTTCAAATAGATTGACCTAGGTCTTCATCGGGATTAACGTCAAATGCCGGAAGAACAAGGGGAAGGGTCGATCCTGTCCTCGAAATGTCCGGCGCGCTCCAGAACGTCGTCAGCAGGGTCGCCCGCCCAAAGATGTCGGCAAAGGGCTCGAAGAAGACGCGGGAGGGGTGATGGTTCTAGGCCTCGTCAAAAATCTGGTGCGCACTCGCCAGGACCGGGACTGACGCGTCTTCACGCTCGACCGGAACGTGGACGACCACGAGGGGATGATCGGCGCGCTGCAGCACGCCGTCGCGGAGCAGGCGCGGGAGATGGCCGGCCTGCGCCGCACCGCACCGCCGAGGGCCAGGCGCTGAACATCGCCGGGCTCACCGCCGACCGCGACGAGATGCAGCGCACCATCAGCGCCTGGACCAGACGTGCAGGCCGTCGTCAGGGCCGCCCACGAGCAGACCACCAGGATCGACGGCCACGGCGCCACGCTGGAGCGCCACGAGGACGGCATCGTGGACCAAGCCAAGGACGACATCATGGACCAAGCCAAGGATAGGCTGACGCGGAGAAGAAGGACAAAAGGAAGACCAGGAGAAGAAGGACAAAAGGAAGACTAGGAGAAGATAAAGACGGCCCAAGAGCTGGGACACCTGCTTGCAAACCGCATCAACAAAACGAGTACCGTCATGGACTAGTCGAGTCGAGGAGCATACCCTGCATTAGACATGTTCAAGTTTGGGCCGACGCTGACTTTGATGCTCGAAGATGCCTTGCGTACTGGCGCACAGGCCAACATAGGCAGCCAGGACACTGCCGTTGCCGTCCGATCTTTTTGTCAATTAGGCCCGCCGATATAGTCTCCATTTGTTAGACTTTTGGTTTGCGTTTGCCTTCCCTCATGTAGCAAAATAAAAAAGGGAAAAAAGGGGGGAAAAAAAATAAACACCACACCATACAGGGTTTGGATTGAACGAAAGTTACCTTGTCTTTTATGCCATTGATAGGCGAACAATACGGCATATACGCATGGATGAACTTAAGAACACTGTTTCATTGAGTACCAGACAAACCACCAATATCCGACGAGCGGGCGAGCTGGCCCTTTGCGTGGTTTCGACTTCGTCCGCCGCCTCGAGATATCTCTGTCGCTCTCTTTCTAGTGCTTGGTTTACCGACTGCAAAAGCCGAGGCGGGCACCTTTGCGTGGTTTCGACTTCGTCCACCCCTCGAGAAGTCTCTCTCGCCGCCTTTCTAGTTCTCGGTTTTTTACCAACTGCAAAAGCGCGGGCTGACAGTTCGTGGCCGTCGCTGCTGCTCTCGTGCTGCTCTCGTGCTGCTTTGATTTTCCTAGAATAATGCATGATACCTCTCTGGAAGCCCTCAAACAACCTTTGCCATAATTATACATTCTGTGCAGCGACTTGGGTACGAAGTATGCACTGTACACGTATATACTTTGTAACGGCCTAACCTGTAGCAGTAATATTTACTGCTCTGCCAGACTCCCTGCAAATAGACGCTAGAGTCGAAACCTAGTTGACGACTCGCAATTTAAGCTAGGCTAAAAGCATGGTCGTGCACCCGAGGCCCGCTGCGTCCACGGTGCCGTGCATCTTACCTAGAATACATTCTTACACAGTAATGACCCTGACAACCGCTTGCTTGCTACATTCTACTGTTGTATTTTAGCGATAAGCAACATCGGAGGAAACTTGATACCCTGGAAAAGGAAGCTAGAATCAGGTGCAAGTTAACGACTCGCAACCTGAACTGGGCTATAGCATGGCTACGCGCCCGTAGGCCTGCTGCGTACTCTGCGCCTACGGGTGCCGTGCACCTTACCTACCTTCTTTTTGAGACTGACAACCGCTTCCAAAGTGGTGCACATCTCCACGTGCTGGCATTTCCAGTCAGTCGTTAACAACACGTCCGTGCTTGCTACCAAAAGTAAAATCCGCCACACTGGCCACTGGCCGCCAACAAAGAGCTCGCGCCATAAAAAGCGGCCCATTCTTTCAGGCAGCAAGCGGCAACACCCGTGCGCCCTGGACTTTTTACCTGAGGCATCTGATAAGTCGGCGCACGCATGTCTAATAATCCGGTTTCTCTGTTGCGTCACAGGCGGCCGCCTTGAGCCGGAGCTTCCTTCCTGCGCCCTCACCACTGCACGCCAGGACTCGCACCCAGGACTCGCACGCCGTGCCCTGATACTTCTCGTAGTCGAGGTGCTCGATAGACAAAAACCATCTCCCTCCGAGGTGCAGCAACCCGCTGCCGGTTTCAGTTTGCCCTTGCGCTGAAAGTGGAGGCTGCCCCCCCTGCCCTGCCAGTTCAGTACGTTCTTGCCCTGCAGTGCTCAGGCCCACTTTACCGTACCTAGTTGGTGCTTTCCTCAGCTGCCATCGGCTGCCGCTGCCCCTCAGTACCGTGCGTGACCTGACCCTCCTCCGTCCGCACGTCACCTCGAATGACCTAAGCTGCGGATACCTAACAAGGTGCCTTGCACCTCTTCCCGACTTTCGTTCCTTTGGTTTTGGGGCCTTATCGTCCCTTCTCCTCGCCCCGCGCCCGGCCCAGCCTAACCTACCACCGACATTAAGCATTAAGGCACATTGTTTCCCGAGTCGCGGATTTCCTTGAGCTCGGCGCCTCTCGCGCAGTCACTGTCGTGCCTTCTCCGAATCACGCACGCTACAACTACAGCCCTGACCCTCGATCGGCTTTCTGCCGCCCCCGGCCTCTCCTCTCCTCTCCTCGTCGCTCTACATAGCGCCACACCTCTCCTCTCCTCCCCTCCTCGTCGCTCTACATAGCGCCACACCTCTCCTCTCCTCCTCTCCTCGTCGCTCTACATAGCGCCACACCTGGCATCTCTCTCGACGCACACACCCAGCTGCCAGACTACGAGCGCCGAAATGGTGGGCCAGGGGGAAGTCGAGGACTTCATATCCGTGACGGGCGCTTCGAGCGAGGCGGCCGAGCGAGTGATCGAGCTCTGCGGCGGCGACCTGGGCCAGGCGATATCACTTTGGTTTTCGGACGAGGACCTCCAGCGGGCTCTCGTGGCGCCGCCGGTTCCCGAGACCGGCCCTGTAGCCACGGCTGCGGGCCCATCACACCCCCCGCCCGCCGCCGCAGCCGCCCGCCCCGCGAGGACGCCCAGGGCGTCATCCACATAAATTCGGATGACGACGGCGACGATGCCCTCATGACCGACAACGACTCGCTGGACGCCTACGAGTCGGACGGCACCGCAGGTGCCGCCAACATTGCCCGCACCGCACAAGAGGAGGAGGACGCTGCTATGGCCAAGCGCCTGCAAGAGGAGCTCTACTCGGGCGGAGCCGGCGGAGCCGCCGCCGCCGACGACGGCGTGCGTGCCCCCATGGCCCGCATCACCGAGACATTGATCGACGCTGGTGCCTCGTATGTCGTCGACGACGACGACGACGATCACATGCACGATGCCCTTCTTGAGCAGATGCGGAGAAGACGTCGGGAGCAAGGTAAGTCTCGCCGGCCTAGTCCTGGTCCTGTTTTTTTTTACTTTGCTAGGTTAGAGAACCGCTACGAGAGATGAGTGCTAACGAGTTGCCCTAGCTGCTCGACCCAACCCCTTTGCGCAGTCGATGTGGGAGAACGGGTCCTCGGCCAGCTCTGCCTCGCCCGCCATCGGTTCGGGAAACAGCCGCGCGACCCGCCTGGCGGAGCTGTTCCGCCCTCCTTACGATTTAATATCCCACATGGGCTGGGACGAGGCCCGCGACAAGGGGAAGGACGAGAAGAAGTGGATTCTAGTCAACCTCCAGGACATGGCCGACTTCAACTGCCAGGCCTTGAACCGCGATATCTGGAAGGACGAGACGGTAAGGTCTCTTGTTACCGAAAACTTCATCTTCTTGCAGTACGAAACGAACGACCCGATTGCGGGCCAGTACATCTCGTTCTACTTCCCTAACCAGTCACACGAAAACCCGAACAACTACCCGCATGTGTCCATCATCGATCCCCGCACCGGCGAGCAGGTCAAGGTCTGGAGCGGCATCCCGTTTCCCAACCCGGCCGACTTCCAGTCTCAGCTCATGGAGTTTCTGGAACGGTACAGCCTTGCTGCGAACAGCAAGAACCCGGTTTCAAAGGCGAAGCGCCCCGAGCGTGTGGTTGACGTGGACCGCATGACAGAGGAGGAGATGCTCGAGCTGGCCATGCAGAACAGTCTCGCTAACGGCGGGCCTAGCGTGCCTGACGTTATCGACCCTGACGAGCTGACCAAGTCGGGCCGCGACGCGTCTTCGGACAAGGGAAAGGAGCGAGCCGGCTCGGAGTCGCTCTCGGCTACCCCCGAGCCACAGCAGTCGGCGTTTGCCAGGATCCCATCCGGCCGCCCACACGTCGAGCCACAGGCCGATCCCAAGACGACGACGCGCATCCAAGTCCGCAACCCGCCTCAGCGCATTATCCGCCGATTCCGTCTAGACGAGCCCGTCTCTCGCATCTACGAGTGGCTCAAGGCAGAGCCGCTGGAGGGCAAGGAGGGAGTGGAGTTTGAGCTCAAGTCGATGCCTCAGGGCGCGGACCTGATAGAGCAGCTCGACAAGACGATCCAGGAGGCCGGCCTAGCTAACGCCACCGTCATGATCGAGTTTATCACGGAGTGAAGGGCATCATCTTATGGCTGCCTTATGGCTGCCCTTTGGCTGCCTTTTGGGGATCTTTACACCTCCTGTAATACGACCGTCATGATCTCTCGCTACTCGTGGTTTTTCCAGTTCGGCGCGCAACTCTACCCAGCTATATCCAGTTCACTGCGCAACTCTACCCAGCTATTTTGATGGCACGGCATAGCGGAACACGACACCCTACAACACAAGCCACACAACACATGTTCACAGAGCACTACATACAACACCACACTAGCTTTGCCTCGACGAATCTCCCAGGTACATATCACCTCATTATCGGACGGATGCACGGACGGACAGGCGGACGGACTAGGTTGGGCCGTTTAGAATGGCGTTACGGGAATATGAGACTCGCACTCTGGTTCTTTTTACTGGGGGGCTCTTTTCTGCTTTTTATTCATCGTGTTTTGCTTTCTTTCGGAGCGGATCCTGCCTGCCCCCGTTTTCCTTTTTTCCCTCTCCCACTCGGAAGCCATCACGACAAGGGAGATAATGTGTAGTAGCACACACGAGCGGGATAGTTCGGTTCGACGGAGGGTTTGTTCGGGTTCGAGCATGTATGGTACGATCGACCAAACGAGGCAATACAGCTCAGGAACGGGCATCGACCTGCCTGCGTACCTTAGATAGAGGATTGGAAGAGGCAGCAGACGAGCAGGCAATGCAATGCAATGCAAGCCTAGATGAAAAACAAAAACACTAGCGGAGAGAGGCATTTTTCCTTCTTTATTTCGGTTCGACTGGCTGTCATGTTCATGTTGTGTATGTTGTGCTCGGATGCAAAGGAAAGATGAGCTCTCGTTGCTTTTCTTTCTGGCCTATTTATAGGCGGTCGTCGTTCCGCGTTTCTCTATCTCTTTCCGTCCCGTTCTGGACGAATCTCCCCGTTCCGGGCGAATCTCCCCTTTCTGGGCGAATCTCCCCTTTCTGGGCGAATCTCCCATTTCTGGGCTTCGCATGGGATTTCACATTGGAGGGAGTTTGATTTGCTTGCTTTGTTGCGCAGTTTGCAGAGTAGAGCATTAGACGAGCTGGACTGAACTGAACTAAGCCAAGACGTTGCTTTTTTTTACTCTGTTCTCTCTTTTCTTCCTCGTGCCCGTCTTGGCTTTGGCCTTGTCTCTTCGCTTGGTCTTATCCCACTGCGCAGATGCCCGGGGTCGATATCCTGGGAGTTACTCGCTGGCATCGAGAACTGTAAAGGGGGCAGCGGACGCGGCCTTGGTGGGTTGTGCAGCAAGTGGGTGAATATACATGTTGGTGCCTCAGGCCGCAACCAAGTCGTCTACCCAAGTGGGAGAATACTATAGAGCGCTACACGGCAAACTCATGTTCGGATGAAATGTCGCATACTCCTTCAGAGTATACGTTTCGTTGACCTGGACTTGTTGGACTGTAAGGTCCACGCCGTCCAACGAACCCGCCCGCCGTCCAACGAGCCCGCCCGCCGAACGAACCCGCCCGCCGCCCACACACCACTCCTCTGATCCCAATCCCAAGAATCGTATTACCGGCTTCTCATTCGCCAAAAGCGGCATCGACAGGGTGCCCGCGTGGCGTCTCGACGACCCTAGACCAGCTGGCTCGAGGAATGCCCCTCCCCCCTCCCCCCTCTGGCTGCTGGCAGCAGCCCAGGCCGGCGCGGGATGATCTGGCCTGCGGCGGTGAGGCTAGTGACGCGATTTATACATTACCCAGCCAGGCCAGGCCAGGCCCTGGGGTCTGCTGGGGAGAGAGGGTCAGGGTTTTGATTTGCTTGCCTGTCGACGGATGCTGCCCACGACTGAGGGTTTCTTGACATCTTGGGAGGTGCTGTACCCAATCAATCAGGTCCTTGGCCCTAGCTCGCGCAGTGTAGTTAATTAGGTACTCGGCATCTCCGTCCCTACCTAGTCTGTTGGTGTCCCCTACCCCGAGTTGCAAGCACCAGGGCGGCTTGCTATTGGCTGCTCCCACCGCGGAGGCCGAGATTGGTTGGCTCTCGATGCTGCCGTCCGCCCGCCGGGAAAGGAAGGGCACTCGAGGAACTGGAGGAGAGCGAGAGAAAGAAATGGGCAAAGTACCCGGGCCAGACAGACCCCGTGCACGCCTCGCCATGCGCGCAATACCTAGGCTGTGTGCTCTTGATCCCTTTCCCAGCGCTGCTGGGCTGCTGCTTGGTGGGGAGATTGCCAGGGTTTCCGCTGTTTTACTGCTGGGTTGCCGCTGGCGAATCGTTGACCCTGACCGGTGTGGCGGAGATATCGGAGTTGCATCTGACTGCCAAGTTTTTGCTCAGGGCCGCTGCCGAAGGCTGCTGTACAGCTGTCAGGAACAGTGAAGAAGAAGCGGATGGCCGTGGCAACATTAGGAGATGGATCGATAGGCTCTGAGTGGTTTCCCCTTGGCGATAAAAATCAAGTAAAAATACAGCCGCGTCAGGTCCAATGCCTAGACTCAGTAACTCGGGGGCCCAAAAGGGAAAAAAACATGCGTGCCTGGAGATTCCCGTCCCACGGTGACAACGGCGTACCCCGCTCACTCGCAATCCAGCCTTGAGGCCCGGCCAGGGGTAAGCTGGCCGGCAGGGACAGCAAAGCAGGGGCAAGGCTGGGCGGGGTGGTGGTGGGGTGGGGCTTGCCGGTAAGGAGCCAAGGTAAAGCAGCGGAAGTTTAGCGCATTGTAAACAAAAATTGCCCACCCTGGCACCCCCAGGCCGTCTGGCGTCCGTGTTGTAGGTTTCTGCTGAATCCGACCCCACCACTGGCAGTGTCCGCACTGATACCTCCACTGTATCTACCTCCACTGTATCTACCTCCGCTGCATCTACCTCCACTGTATCTACCTCCGCTGCATCTACCTCCGCTGTATCTACCTCCGCTGTACCTACCTCCGCTGTATCTGGGTAGGAGGGAACGACAGGAACATACGAAACAGACGTCTCGCTCGGAAAGACGCATCGCGCCTAGCTGCACCGCGGCAGTGCACTGAACCTCAAAGCCAGCATCTTGAATTCTCTATTCTCCCCTAGCGTCTCTAGGCTCCGTTCCAGGTCCCCGTCTCTAGGTTCCGTTCCAGGTCCCCGTCGGTTCCAGTCCAAGTGGCCGTAAGCAGCAGCCCACCCCGCGGCAGCCAGCGCAGTCCTCGGTACCGGCACACGACACGGTGCACGCACAGCACAGCAAGGTAAGAGGAACGGGCAGGACTCGACAACATCAACAGCTAGTCCCACCCTGCCCACTCTCCCTCTGCCTCTGCCTACTCTCCCTCTGCATACTCTCCCTCTGCATACTCTCCCTCTGCATACTCTCCCTCTGCATACTCTCCCTCTGCCTCTGCCTACTCTCCTCTGCCTCTGCCTCTGCCTCTGCCTCTGCCTCTGCCTCTGCCTCTGCCTCTGCCTACTCTCCTCTGCCTCTGCCTCTCTTCTCGCTGGCCCATTCGTTCTTTATTTCGTCCCTTCTTCCTCTCGCACCCCGCACTTTGTCGTTAGGTAGGTTACGTTACTAACGGGCGTTATACTATATACCCCTAGGGACACTACTCCGTGCCTTGGACTTCGCTCCCTCCCTGGTCTCGTCTCAGCTGGCACATCCCTTGCCTCGCTGCCTCCTTCCTTCGATCGCGCCGAGCTGCGGAAGACGATCCCGAGCCCCGAATTTTGCAACACAACTACATCCGGAGAGCGGCAGACGGCTCCTTTTTTGCATTGGCACCCCCAGTTCGCTCCGACCGAGCACTCAGTGGCCCGTGGTTGCAACTTGCAATCCTCTTCCCTTGGCTTCCGCCGCGCTTGGCGAGAAGTGTCGCCGTTCCTGCCGTCTGACTTCTCGCCTCGACCCGACTCTTGGCCGAACCCGAACCTCGCCCTTTTGCTCTTTCGTCGCCCGACAGACAGACAGGCACGCACGCACGCACGCACGCGGGGTGCTAGGCTAGGCCTCCCTTGAACCCAGTAAACCGATCCGAGAGAGGTGCAAGGGCCAGAACATGGCGGACCGTAACCGCGAGCCGCGAGACTACGAGGATGCCGAGGCATCGCTCGACCCGGAGCTGCTATACACCAAGGAATACTGCATTGGTACGTCGTCTCCCTGTCTGGCCGGCCGGGGCCGCATGCCGTGTCCTGTAGGAGCGGGTCTTGCTGACTATAGGGAACAGGTGGAGGCAGCTTTGGCAAGGTCTACAAAGGGTAAATACAATCCGTGATCCGTACATGTCCATGCCCGTCCCAGGCGGGCAGCCACCGCTCGTCCCCTGTTTGCTAACATCTGACAACACAAACAGCGTCGACAAACGGACTGGCCAGGCAGTGGCAATCAAAATCATCGACATAGAAAGCGCTGAGGATGAGGTCGAAGACATCATCCAAGAGATCGCCATCCTGTCCGAGCTGCAGTCCCCCTACGTCACAAAGTACTATGGGTCTTATGCCAAGGGCGCCGAGCTCTGGATAGTCATGGAGTTCTGCTCGGGTGGCAGCTGTGCCGACCTCATGAAGCCCGGCCTTATCGGAGAGGACTACATCGCCATCATCGTGCGCGAGCTGCTCATGGGGCTCGACTATCTGCACTCCGACAAGAAGCTGCATCGCGACGTTAAAGGTAAGCCACGCCCTCCCCGCACCGACAGAGACGAGACGAACCGGCTAGCTAACCAACGGGCCTGTAGCTGCCAACGTTCTGCTCTCGTCTAACGGACAGGTCAAGCTGGCAGACTTTGGCGTCTCCGGCCAGCTCTCGGCCACCATGACCAAGAAGAACACGTTCGTCGGCACCCCCTTCTGGATGGCCCCTGAAGTGATCAAGCAAAGTGGCTATGATCACAAGGCCGACATCTGGTCCCTGGGCATCACGGCCCTGGAGCTGGCAAACGGCGAGCCCCCCTACGCCGATATTCACCCCATGAAGGTGCTGTTTTTGATCCCCAAGAACCCGCCCCCGCGCCTCGAGGGAAACTTCACCAAGGCCTTCAAGGAGTTCATCGAGCTGTGCCTGCAGCGAGACCCTAAGGAGCGTCCGCCAGCAAAGGAGCTGCTCAGGCACCCGTTCATCAGGCGAGCTAAAAAGACGAGCTACCTGACGGAGCTGATCGAGCGCTACAACCGCTGGTGTGTCACGCACAAGCAGGACGACGAGGAGAGCCTCAGCGGCGACGAGGCCAACTACGTCGAGAGCCGAAACCCCGTCGACGAGGACATGTGGGACTTTGGCACGGTGCGCTTGGTCGGCGGCGCCGGCGGCGTCGTCCACAGAGCTGGCATGCTGAACGCCATGGACGAGTCGGCAACCAACGCGAGATCCACCCGGACGAGCGAGAGCTCAGACGACTACGGCGAGAGACGACGGGAGCAGAGCCCTGCGAAATTTGCTGCGGATGCCAAGGACACGCTCAAGCCGTCAGTGGGCATGGCCGGGACGACGGGCACATCAAGACAAGTATCGCCGCAGCGGAAGCCCGTGCCGTCATCTTCTGCGCTGCCGCCGTCACCGGGCAAGGCCCCGCTCCCACGAGAGCCCGAGAATCCTCGCCCTAATCTACTCCAGAAACCAATGCCATCCGTCGCGGTGGGCAACTCGCCCGACTACGACCGTTTCTTGCAAGAGCAACTCCGGCGGGACGTGGGACAGATGAATCTGGGCCCGGCCGTACAGAGCAGTGCGGAGGCTGGACTAAGAGCCCTGCAGCAAACCCCCTCGCTGCAGTCCAGATCGTCGACATCGTCCCGAATCGCGCCCATGAAGCTGCCCGAGATTCCGCCCTTCAGGGGCCAGCAGCAGCAGCAGCAGCAGCAGCCACCCCTGCAGAGAGTCACAAACCAACAGCAACCACTGCAGAGCAAAATGCTGCCCAAGCAGCCGCTCTATAGCCAAGGCGCACAGGCACAGCTCTCGTCGCAGCAGCCGTTCCCGCAGCCACCTCAGATCCCTTTGCATAAACTTGGCTACGGCAACCAGAACATACCCCCTCTGGTGTCCAAAGAGCTTCCTCGAAACCCGTCCTCGTCAACCCCCGAACCGGGCGGAACGCCCCTCTCCTTCCCATCGCCCGCTCCGGCGAACCCGAACGGCGACCTCGACGCGCTCAACGATGTGATATTCCCTGCGCTCGAGGAAGCCCTCAAGCGGCGGCAAGTCCGGCTGCAGCAGCTCTACCGGCCCGAGCCTGGCGGCCCCGTGCCTCCCGTAACCCCCAAGCAGCAGCGGTCCGAGGCGGCGCATGACAGGATACGCAAGCTCGTCTACAAGCTAGCCCACGTCTGCAAGGAGATCGACCACTATGACAAGGCCGAGCCAGTTGGCATGGGCAAAGACGTCGGCACCTTTTTGGAGGGGCTGCTCGAGGAGATCTTGGTGCGCGTCGAGCCGCTGGACGAGGAGGAGGCTACTATTTGAGGCTGCTATTTGAGGCCGCTTCTCGCTCTGTGGCCGAGGCTGTCACGTTGAGCGGGACCTGGCCGCAATATTCTTGCTTCTGCCGAACGGCGGCGGCAGACGAGCTGATGCGCGCGATATATGTCGACTATATCGCGCGCGCGCCTGCAGCTCACGCTTATTGCGAGTCTTGTTTGTATGTTTCTGTCTGTGCTCTTGTGAGGCACAGCAGGCAGATATGACGGATTAAGATGTCGGATTATGGAGAGAGAATTATATCCCACCCACCACTGCACAGAGCTGCGGAGTGTGCCGTTGGCCACCTCTGCCCTTGCCTGTGGTACTGCTGCGGCCCGCCGGCAGTGTCGCCACTGGCGGTTGTCTAGCGGAGCGGCGCTTGACTGCCTAGATCCCTAGGCAGGTAGCTAGACACGCTCGGGTTTAGCTACGAGGAGGCACCTACCCATCCGGGTTACTTATAGTCTAGGGATCTTGCCTGCCAGATAAGGCGCCTCACATAGCTGGTTGCTAGGTAGCTAGGTAGCTGAACGACGCTCGTTCTCGGGTGTCGACGTAGCTTAGCTTGGGCAGGCAGGCAGGCAACTCGAGAAGAGAAATCATAACACGTAAAACTTGGCAAATTAGGGCGAGAACAGTGAGATATTGGTAAGGGAGTTGATGCGGGGATGTGTGTGTGTGTGTGTGTGTGTGTGTGTGTGTGTGTGTGTGTCTGCGTGTCTGAGTGTGTGCATGTTCCTTTCTCCTTTCGGTTTGCTGCGTAGGTAGTCATTTTGGCAAGATAAAATAAGGTAAGAGAAACGGCGATGTAAAGTCTTTTTCTTTTGTTGTTCTGTGCTTTCTATCACGCGCATTCACAGGGCAACGGAAATGGAGCATTTGATGCAGGGAGGTAAAGCTTGAATTGTCTGAAAAGGTCTGTCTTTTTGTTTCCTTTAGGAGGGCCAAAAGTCTCTCTTTTATAGTTATGAATAGTGGCAAAATCTAGTGGCGAAGAATCAAGTGGCAGCTTCTAGGTCCTTTTGCCCACTAATCCTTATTGGCCCACTAATTCTTATTGTCGTGACACTTTCCTAGGACAAGCACCGAAACCATGTCTCTGCTATAGGCGAGCGTTATTGATTTAGATAGTCTGTCGGTTATTGACTTCTTTGTTTCTTTCAGCCCCTTTCTTTGTTGTTGGCGTTGTTGATGTTGTCGTTGTTGATCTTTGGCCTCTTCATATACTATTGCTATTCTCTCGCGGTTATATAACTGTCTTGCCTTGCCGCCTTCCTGTCGTCTTGTTAGCTGGTAGCTATATACCTTGTCTAGCTAGCTACCTAGTTAAATAAGTTGGGAGTCTAGGCAGCGTGTCTAGTGTGATATACCTTGTGATATACCTTCTTGTGATATACCTTCTTGCTAGATAAAACAAGGGCTTGGTTGGGTTGGCGGCCGTATGCGGTATAGACTCGGACATATATTTAGCTGTGGAAGTAAGGTTGGGGCGGTGTCCATGTTGTTGCCTCGGTGTCTTTCCGTGCCTCTCTCTATCATCTTACACGGTAGTTTACGGCTGGCAAAGAACTGGGAAACATGATGACAATGTGACAGCAAGCACCCATGTTATGTAAGTAGGTACTCATGCTTGGTATTTGTATTCCCGTTCCCTTTCGCCACGTCTCTTCTTTTCTCTAGAACAAGGCTCAAGGTAAGTCGAAGAGTTATCCCGTCTTCTTCTTCCAGCTCGCACCTAGAAGAACACGATACACCGATGCACCCTTGCCTTACTCTTGCCTACCTCTCTAGAGTGCTGATGTGTCGGCAGGTGCCGTCCGATAGAGTTGGGAAGGCACCACCTAAAATGGAAACTGTAATTCACGTTCCTTCATTCTTCACCAAGTACGTGGACAAAAGGAACAAAAAAGCTTCAAAAAAGCTGCCCGAGCCCCACCCCACAAAAAATTCATACAAGTAAGCAGTGATTCTTCAGCTTTTGTCTCACCATTTTTTCGCCACAAAACCCAACAGCAGACGTCCCTCTGCCGTATGCGACCATGCTGAGTGTTGCAGCAAGCGCGGCCGCGGGCCCGTCCTGTATCCCGCCTGTCAAAAGGCGCGGCATGACGGAGACAACGGCTTCACCCATATATGGCCCACTAGCGGACGACCGACCACGACGCAACTTGGCACAAGTGCTCCTCACCGAACAGAACTGTGGTAAGTTTTCCCCACCGAACAGAGCTGTGGTGAGTTTTCCCCACGAATCAATGCATGGCATCACTACCTAGTGTTCTGGGGCCATTGGGGCTAACACAGCCCAGAGTTTCGTCAGAAGTGGAAGACAATGTTTGAGATTGCAACCACCAAGAAGTCGAGCATGCCGATCCATTAGGCTAGGTATTTGGCCGAGCATGAAGATGTCAGCGGCCAGGGCCAGACCATCGCGCGGATGAAGAAGATCACACACCTACGAAACACAGTCCCGGAGTTCGTCGCCTACGACCAAATGTACTTTGATTACACGAGGAGCTACTGGCTGGTCGAGATGTCCTCTTTGCGATCCAAACTCGGCCGCCCGGTCGACATCCCTCTCTTCGTTGGCCAGTGTCCAGTCCACGTCAGGGAGGCACCAGGAATCCTTCCCCTTTCCAACCCCTACATATACGTCTACGACCTCGACGTTCACCTCGACAGCCGAGCCGTTGCAAGCGATCTGGCATGTCAGACCATTGCACAGGCGTTCCCTCGTTCGATTTGAATGCGAGTCCTTGTCTATGGCGCCGTCGAAATCCTGTACCGAGACGACAAGGCAAGGCGCAAGGATGTGCGCAACATCAAGTCGTGGCCCCGCGACATTGGGATCGACCACGCCTACACCCTCAAGGTCGTTGAGGTCGAGTTGACGGCATCCCGGACGGCCTTCCCCTTCTCACATGCCGGCTTTGACCACCTCCCAGGACTCTGAGGCGCAGTCCAGCCCAGCGTGCCTGTCGCTTCGGAAATGTCGAGTATGAATCCGAAGGGCTGCTGCGCCGGGCTCCGCATCCGTCGCGAGGGCGGCACGCATGACAGCTGGACCACAGTCACGCACCCGTGGCTACAAGGGGGGGCGCCACCAATCAGCATGGCCAGGCTGGAACGCGGCGTCCGCATGTTTGGCGCCAACATGGCCACGGCGGCGAAACGGACCAATGGCTGGCTCAACAAGGACACAGAAAGATGGGCGCCGGCCGAGAGTCGCGACCAGCAGCGGCAGCGGCAGCGGCAGCAGCAGCAAGGTGTGCTAGGGACCAACATATACGTCGCGGGTGAGAAAACGAAGGTTCGTGACGGCTACTTTCATCGTCAGCCCTGGTACTAACAGCGAGCAACTAGGTCGGCACCATTAGCGCATGTTATGACAATCCCCTCAGCTTGGAGGTCAAGGAGCTTCTCTTTCCCCTCGGCATCGATCACGACCTCAGCCTCATCACGGCGTCCGAGGGCGCGCTGCTGCCCCCATGACGCAGATCCCCAACCACGCCCGCATCGCCAAGACGTTCATAACGCCGAATGAGATTTTGAACGCAGAGTCGCTACAAGCGCGATCGGCGAGGAGGCCATTTCGTGATAGGCGCCGCCCGCAACGCCGTGGTGGCCGGGACGGAGTACTGGTGAGAGCAGCGCCACCTAAAGATCAAGCGCGCCATCATTTAGCGGACCTTGATCGACGACTGGCCCCTGCGAGGCGGCTCTGGCGGCGTCGTGTGTCTAGGAAATCCGGCTGCAGAAACCTGCCGAGCGGCTGTGTTTCAGAATTACGAGAGCGCATCGATGTTAACCAATACGTTTTGGAAACAAGACGTCCGTCGGAAGCTGACGGGACGTAGTGCCGCAGGAGCGGCGTTCGGTGTCGGGCCCGAGTGGTCCCGTTCATCCTGACGGGCGAGTGAAGCCAGTGGTGGCTCGGAAGAAAAGAGTGTACGGTTGATACCTTGGTATGCTTGGAGAGGAGGTTCTGGCCTGGCAGTGACTCCCCGCCATGTGGCATTCCATCAGAGTCAGAATAAGGTCCGGGCTCGCCCAGTCCCTGGTTACCCATGATACCTCTTCTCAGCTAACACCAAAAAGACCGTATGCTCCCTAGCCCTGTAATAGCATATAAAATAAATAATGCCGTGGCGAGGAAAGCACGTTCCCGGCGCCCCCGGGGGTGCCATCCAGCAAGACGAGAAAGCAAGCAAGTAACTGTGAATATTCCAAATCACCACCGCTAACGCGTCCTTCCCCTGTGTGTGTGACGCCGCGGCGTGGAGTGGAGCGGTCGATCGGCACCCCCCGTATCTGTAGGGAAGGCGAGTGATACAACACAATACAACACAGCAACTAGGTAGGTTGCTCTCGGGCCCTGGCAGCGAGGAGGTACGGCACGTACGTCGTCACGCGTTGTGCGCTGCTTGCTCTTTCTTATTTCGCACCAAGGAATATGTGGCATTCGCCGTGAACACGAACTTCGGGAGCAGGTAGCTGGGTACCTGGTCAGTGCCGCTCCTAGAGACATGTGATAGAATGCCCGATTTGTGTCGAGACCAGCTGAAAGGGGTAGCAATGCCGCTAGGCGGTGTGTCGTGCGTCCAAGGGCCAGTCAAGCTTTAGCCCCCTGCATAACCACAAACAATTTCGAAAGAGCACAGTGAGCACAGTGAGCACAGTGAAGCTTCCTGTGGGTAGAAATGGTTGCATTAAAGAGTCCTGTGCATGCTGAGAACACATCTCGACTCTGGTCTATCTCTATGGCAACTGAAAGAGCAAGCAACAAAGAGCAAGCAAGATTATGCCCAGCATCTCCCTCACAAGGCCTAAGAACGTTCGCTCCCGAAGCCTTGGAAACAAAGAGGAACGCCAATTCGTAGCCACATCACCTCATTACACCCTCGCAACAACCTCGGCATATACCGCGGACTATGGTACAAGCCTAAGCTTAAGACCAAGCCGAAGCGTAAGACCAAGCCTCAGCTCAAGACCAAGCCTCCAAGTCGTTAGGCACAATGGTGACGTTCAGCAGCCCACACTCGACCGATTCGGTCGAGTAGACATGGCCCGTGGACCAGTTCCCATTCTGCCAGCGGCTTGTAGCGCAGTCGAGGGGCACTGTCGTGGTTCCAGACGCATTGAAGGTTATTCTGCCGCAATGTCAGCATTCGTGTAAGGGGGCGGCTAACCGTGTGGCCAAGACTCTCGCCGCCGGTCGCTTGTAGGGTATCGATGCTTGTAGGGTATCGATGCTTGTAGGGTATCGATGCATGTAGGGTATCGATGCTTGTAGGGTATCGATGCTTGTGGGGCTATCGATGCTTGGGAGGGTCACTCAGGTCCGGGTAGGGTGTTTGGAGGAAGGGCCGGGGGATGGCAATACCGTGACTGGGGGTCAGCGTCTGGACAGACCCAATTCTGCGAAATGTCGAAACGGCCCGTCGCCCGGTCGAAGCGGAACTCGGCCTCGCTCACCGTGGCGGCGTCTGGTGGTGCCGAGCACGAGAACCACTGGTCGCCGTAGAAGAACTCCTGTAGCTGGGAGCTGCTGGCGAAGCATGACATGGCGAATGGCAGGGCCGGGTTCCTCAGGCTGAACGACACCCAGCCGCCGACGATCTGGTGGGCCGGCGTGCTGAAGGTGACAGACGAGTGGAAGTCGAAGTCCTGGGCCGTCCACGGGAGAGCGTTCATCGACGCGTCCGAGCACGACTGCCCGGCATCTCGGCGTCGCAAACGGCTCTCGCCGAGCACGAGAGGAGCCGACGCGGTCAGGCTGGCGAGCAAGAGGCCTAGGACTAGGTTCAGGGGCAGAAAACGGCCAGCCATTGGGGGCAAGGCTGTGGAGGTCGGCAGCAGTATTCGAGGTGGACTGACGTATGTCTTGTTGGGCACTTTGCGCGAAAGCATAGACTGTTACGGACTGGCGAGAGTGGTGATTGGACTCTGCATTCTTTTCTCCGGGCTCGACAGTCTGTCAGTGATTCAGTCAGTCGGCCAGCCGGCCAGGCGGGTTATATGCTCCTCGCGTCGATGTCGGAGCGGTCCCCATGCTGGTGAGACGCCTATGGGGGGGCTGCGCCGCACAGAATAGCAATCGTCAATATTGTAGCTGTTCGTATGTTCTCTCGAGAGCAGGCACGAGACGTGAAGGAGATCGTGTGCCTCGGGCGGTTCCCGAGTGGCCCTCGCAAATTTGGCCATTCGGATCTGTGCTCGCACTCTCGAGGCTGCCTTGTGTTCAGAGGTCCAGCAGATGATGCCGTACCCAACCGTGGCCGCCCTCCTTCGTATTCTAGGGAGCCCTCGAGGTAACATCGAGTTTCCACAGGCTGAAGTTGGCGTTGCACCGTGGGAAAGACTCGCGACAAGCTCGAGGAGTAGGTATTTTGCGCCAAGTCAGTTGGCTCCGCCGTGTCCAGGCCACATCGATTGGGCCATACCCTCAGGCCCTTATCGGCTGTTGTCCGTTGGCCGTGACCAATTCGTGTCTCAGCCGCCGCCTGCCACCGCATGGTAGCATAGTGCCGTCTGTCACGAGGAGAGGGAAAGCTGTGGATGGCATCGCACCGTATGGTCGAGTCGTTTCTGCCGAAGCGGTAGTACCGAGTTGGATTTGGTCGGCAGGCGGAAGCGGTGAAAGTCGAGAGTAGGGGGGACGGGACACGGGCAAAGAAACCCTAAAATTACAGGTCAAATTTGGCCCAAACAGAGCCAAGCGGGAGTGGTACCTTGGGCAGGTACAGCACCTTGGGCAGGTCAGCACCTTAGGCAGGTCAGCACCTTGCCTTCAGATGGTGAGACCTGTATTGTGGGTTCTGGGTGCTCCGTACTCCCCCGGCAGCATGTCCACGCCCTCGGTGCCGAGAGGGACCTGCCGTGAAGGAAAGGGAAGGGGACGGGGGGATGCAAGTGATGTCATTGGTGTTCCCCACTTGAAGTAACCTGGGGTGACACTTTGCAGGGAGGGCAGTTCCGGGCAGGCACGTGAAAGAGACGCCAACGACATGGACGAAGGGAAACTGCACTCTGGAGAGGAAACCTCACCTCCACTGCCTGGCAAAGCGGCAGTTTAAGCTCAAGCCACGCCACCGTTTTGACTACCAAACACCGCCGAGCAGCATTATTAACCCGGGTCAACCAGCTTAGCTCGATAAGGTCAAGGAGGTAGGCAACTGCTAGGGTATTTATTAGTACCTTGGGGGTGGCTGCCTGAGTGATGGATCTAACGGCTTTCCCTCACCTTGCCCCTGTTCCGAGAAGACGGGCAGACAGCCTGCGGTGCTATCGACATGGACAACGATACAAGTACTTGTGCAATGGCAGAGACAGTGGCAGACACATTGGCAGACACAGTGGCAGACACATTGGCAGAGACAAAGACAGACAAGGACAGTGACAGGGGCAGAGAAAGAAGCGGTGGGGGTTGGCCAAGTCGCCCGTCAACACGTCTATCTTCTTGCTCAACGCCGCCACTGCGCCCAAGGTCATCCAGATGTTCGTCGACGCGGGCGCCGCTGTCGAACTCTTCCAGCCCAAGTTCGCCTTGGAAGGCGGAGTGGCTCCCAGCTTGTGCACCTGGTCCGGCACGCCGCGCATGCCGTCGCCATCGACACTCTCATCTTGACGGCCAAGACCCCCACGAGAACCAAAATCAAGAGGGGTGGCCTCACCGCCTACGACATCGTCGGTGTCTGGGGGGGACGAACTGTTGAAAGGATTTGCGTATTACTCGAGACTGTGTGGATACAGGTACTTTGACTTTTTTCTTACTTTCTTTTGTGTTTTTATTTGAATTTTGGTTCTATAATCTCCAATTTGCGTATTACTCGAGACTGTGGATACAGGTACTTTGACTTTTTTCTTACTTTCTTTTGTGTTTTTATTTGAATTTCGGTTCTATACTTTCCAATCGTCTCTTTACTAATGTTTTGTTTGTCCAGTGTCGCCTGGAATTGACCCACTTTTCAAGGACTTGAACCGCATTTCAGGCCCTGGTTAGCATGCAGTCTAGCTTTAATCAATCGTGCTAATCATGGTCTAGATTGCTGTTCCTCGTGCCTGTTGGTTATCATGATGATAAACTTGGGTGTGATGCCGTGTATCACATGCTTGATGTGATAGAGAATGTAGACAAGGTTCGTATTCAATGGAGCCAGTAATTGGGCCTAGTCTGACTAGGCACCTAATTAATTGACAATAACACGGCGCGAGAACCCCTAGCGAGTCTGTATCATGTCAAGAAATCAAGCAGTCCTCTCGTTTACGCTAATTGGGTTTTCTGTCTGCAGCTGACCTGCCCCTTTTACCTGGATGGAAATGCAAACAAAACAGTCAATCACAGCCGGTCCATCAGCTGCGACGCCACGTAGTCAATGTTTGACCCCCAGCGCTCGGCCGTCGTCTGCAGGTACAGCACCCCGTCTTCGATGTCGACCTCGCAGTACGAGTCGTACTTGAGCTTCTCGACAATGCGGAACGCCACCTCGTTGGTGCTGACCGCCTCGAGGAACCCCTCCTGCACCATCTCGTCCTCGCCCACCTTGAGGTACTTCATCTGGTACGCCAGCGCCGCGAAGTACTTGGCCGCGAACCCGCCCAGGTTCTGCTGCCAGTCGTCGCGCACGTCGCTGCCCTTCTTGGCGGCTGCCGCCTCGAGCGCCGCAAACGCGGCCTCGAACCCCGGCGTCAGCGTCACCGCGTCGGCCGTCTTGCCGAGCAGCTCGGCGATCTCGGCGCGCGTGGCGCCGATCTGCGCGTCGTATTCGTTGCGGATCCCGTTGCGCGCCACGAAGCTCAAGGGCTTCCCGGCCGCCGCGGCCGTGGGTGCCGTGTTGAGCGCTCTGAAAAGCGACTCCTCCTGGCAAGCGTAGTCGATGTTGGTCCCCAGGCTGCCGTCGACGAACAACACGCGCAGCTTGCCGTCGGCGGATACGTCGCACCCGCCGTACGAGAAGCGCGGCGGCGCGGCCTCTTCGAGCTCGAGCGTGAGAATGTGCGCCGGGCACAGGTCGTTGATCTCCGTCTTGAGCTCGTCGCCGTACCGCCCCGCCAGGTACTTGATCTGGTAGATGGCGCCTTCGACGTAGCTGTTTGAGGGTGGGTCAGAGGGGATGACTAGGGAGCGACGAGGGGGAATCGTGGGTTACCTCTTGATGCAGCTCCCGAGCGACTCCTTGGCGTATCCGTCGTTGTGGTACGGCCAGATGGCGTTCGGGTTCGCTTCGACCGTCCACGGCACGCCCAGCAGCTCTGACAGCTGGCCCTCGATGGACGCCTTGTTGCTGTCCCACTCGTCTCGGACTGGACGCTCGCGGCGTTAGTCATGTCATCTTGGGGGTGGGGC
The DNA here is from genome assembly GCF_030549165.1 of Lasiosphaeria miniovina. Taxonomy (NCBI): domain Eukaryota; kingdom Fungi; phylum Ascomycota; class Sordariomycetes; order Sordariales; family Lasiosphaeriaceae; genus Lasiosphaeria; species Lasiosphaeria miniovina. The sequence goes on from NW_026848220.1 coordinate 5,638,460, forward strand.
AAGGAGAGGGCCGTACCGTTCTTGCGGACGACAAGGGAGAGCTTCTCCGCAGGCGGCAGGCGACCCATGGCGGCGGTGGGCTGTCTGTAGGGGGGTGAGGGGTGGGGGATGTGGGTGCAATTAGATGAAGATGGGCTGCTCTTGTGAGTGGTGCTCGAGCTCTCGCTTCACCTCGGAAGCGGAAACCCTCTGCTCTTTATACCCATAATCATCCAAACCCATACCCGCCCCGAAGAGCACAGTCGTCAGAGCGCGTATAACTCCTCAAATGTCGTTAGTCCGAAAGAGGACCCCGGGGTGCGCTCGGCATCGAGGCGGACAGTGTCAAGATGCCGAGCGAGTCACACAGCAACACGTCTGCCTGGCCAGCGGCCTACCATGACCCTGTCTATCCGTCCCGTGTGTGAGGACAGGACAGGACGTGATGCAGATGCGGCCCTAACGAAGCTACCGCAACGAAAATGTGGAAATGAGATGGGTCCCGGCTGTCGTCGAGAAGCGGGGTTGAGAAACGAGTGCGAGCTAGTGTGCGGCTGAGGGCGGGAGGCAGGGGTGGTGAGGAGAAGCAAGCAGGGAAGACACCGACACGGGCTTGGCGAGGCAAGGCAGCACCCCCCTTTCTCCCTCAAGATGGTAGTAGTATGCAGCTGGCGCGGGGAGTGGGCAAACTTTGAATCAAGACGGGCACGGGAATTGGTCATGGACATCTGGCATCCCAGGACCCGGCGTTGCACCGAGGCCCGACTGGCTGCGATCCGCCGTCGAAGCGTGCATGTCGGGTCTGGTCGCTTACCAGGCTTGTGAACAAGCTCCAAAAGTCGGAGGAGAAACCACGAAAGAGCCACGGACTATACCCGTCACAATATGCCACGGGAAAAGAAAAGAAAAGAAAGCAAAAGAAAAGAAACAAAACAAAAGAAAACAAAAGAAAACAAAACAAAGCCACGCCATAGCCCTAGAGGCTGCATGCGTGTAATGAAGAAAAAAAAAAAAAAAACAAAACAAAACAAAACAAAAGAAAAGAAACGAAAAGAAAAGAAAACAAAAGAAAAGAAGAAAAGCTCCGTTTCAGATACACCGAGACACAATACAACGCACAGTCAAACAATTGAACACGACCATGCCGTGATTGTTTATGGCTCGCCAGCTGCGGACTCAGGGGGGCGGGGTGCAGACAATAGGAGCAATAGTTAGTTACCCTGGCGATTCCGCCTCGCAAGCTGCCCTGCCAAGCCTTGGCCATTCAGGGGCAGCCCCCACAATTAACCCTCCTATTGTGCAGGCTCCCTCCCTCACTCACTCACGCTCGCGTCTGAATTTCGACAGAAAACTAACACAGCTGGAAACTTCACAGCTAGAAACTTGAGAGAAAACAACCCGTCTAAACATAATCCGGCAAGAACGGGAACCGAGCATTCGTCCAAGATGCTGGCTATAGAAGATGACAAGAACTTGCAAGTCATGCTACCCACATTCCATCCCTCCCGAGCCATGCTAACCTTTGCGCATAAAACAGGCCGCTCAAGGTGCGGCTGGGGATCCGCGAGCTGTGGAACAAGCCCGACGGCGAGCTGCAACCAGCACTGCGAGCGCTCGAGAAAGCAGTCGGCGTGCGAGTGCGCCTCGACATGGACTGGGGCCTGCTTCTCAAGGAGCTGGGGCACCTGTACCCAGACAAGACGCACTTCGTGGGCGTCGTCGCCGGCTGCGTGGCCGCGTGGGCGCGCACCATGGCCGAGCTGGCCTCGGACGAGGAGAACACGGCGTGGGCCGACACGCTGGCCGACAAGGCCCAGGCCGCGCTGGGCATCGAGCTGTTCGTCGAAGCGGCCGGCGTTAGGCACGACGGCGTCGCGTGGTACGAGCTGCCGCAGCATTTCTCGCTGATCCTGCCGCGCAGCGAGCCGATCGCGCGCCCCGACGATCTTGTGGCGGGCTACCGCGCCGACATGCTGGCGTGCTTCGATAAGCCGAGCGCCGTCGTTGCCGCCGGCGACGACCGCGCCGACGAGGTCGGCAAGCTGACCGTCGACGCGGGCACCAGAAAGCCGTCTGCTGCTACTGGGCCGTCCCCGTTCCTGCCGTCCATGGCCTCGCTGCCGCGCCCCGACGAGCTGTTCCTGCGCCCGCCCTACCACCTCACCGTGTCCGGCGGCCCGCAGGAGATCCACATCGACGCCAGCCACAGCCCGTCGCTGCAGCTGCTGCACGACTACCTGGCGCACTGGTGCCGCGCCAACCAGAACGACACCACCCACGTATGTTCCCTTCTCCGTCAACTAGTCTCCTCCGTCAACTAGTCTCCTTCTCCGTCAACTAGTCCAAAAAACTAACATTTGCGCAGCCCCCGGCGATCCAGATCACACTGCAGCGGTCCGCGTTCGGCGCGGCCCTCACGTACGACCGCCTCGTGCTCAGCACAAAGGACACGCGCTACGCCAGCGACAGCTTCCACGTGTCGGTGCCGGCTGTGGCGGCCTTCGTCGAGGGCGTGCTGGGCTACGAGCGCGTTGCCGTGTCGGCGTCGGCTGCCTGGGTGTTTCGTCGCGACGCGGAGATCAAGCAGAAGACTGTGGCGCGTTGATTTCTTTTTTTTCTTTTTTTCTTCTTTTCTTCTTTTTAAATAGGTCCTTGACCCCCTTTTTCCTCTTCTTTATTTCTCGAGCCTCCACTTTCCTTCGTTTTTTTCACTCCATCATCCGGGGAGTGCGGCTAAACCGCCTTTCAGCTAAGCAAAGGTTGGCAGGACGAACTAAAAGCAAGGGATGGGAGGGTAGGCAAACTGGTCGGTAGGTAGGTAACCCTAGGTAGGTAACCCTAGGTAGGTAACCCTAGGTAGTAACCCTAGGTAGGTAATCCTATAGGTAACCCTACGTAGGTATTTAATTACCCCCTTCTCCTTCCGAATATGACCATGAAATTCCAAATCATAAACATGTCTTTATCTGCTTCTTCGAGATTCGGAGTGGCTTCTGGCCTCGATGACCCCTTTTCTCGCCTGCCATTTTGCGAGGTAACCCCCCCCCCCCATTCTCTGCCCCGCGCTCTGAATTTTCACAATCGAGCACCCCTCAGTTCGGCTGGGCAAGGAGGAGATCCCTACCGAGAAGCCAGGAAAGGAGAAAAGAGAGGAGGTAATCTTAGCTAGCTCACCGAGGGTTGGGGTTTTGGGGGCAGTCGGGGGTTGCCGACCCTTTAGTAGCATCAATCCCACTCGTCCCACTCGTCGCAGTCGACCTCTTGGGGGCCAGAGTTATTGAGCATCTCATTGTATATAATTATGTCCAACAGGCTGCTCGCTGCGTTCTCGGGAATCGACACCGAGAGTTGGCATTTCGTTCAAGCGTCGTCAGCTCTTGTGGGCAGCTATTAAGGGTCTCGATAGCCTTCAACTAATTTTTTTTGTCATTGGGAATATTTCAATAGCAGGAAGGAATGGTCATACAAAACCAAGATTGCGACCACGTCGCCGAAGGAAATCTCAATCGCCACCAACACTTCCTGCTCGGATAAGGGGCTCTTGATCTTCCCGCACACATTGCACATGTACGGATTCGTTATGTGTGCCTATACCTGGGGAGGGATGAATCAGCATATATAGGAAATTGCTCGGCTCTTCCGTGCCGTCAGGTACGTGAAATCATGGCACGCAGGGGCACCGTAGCCGCCGATTTCCATAAGGCTGTGGCGAGGCTCACACTCAACCTCGGCCACACCCACACACTCGGTGGTGCGCGATTAGGGAGCCAAGAGCAGAATATATGTAGTACCTGCCAATCCTGTAAGCCCATATCCTCCAGCCTCTCTCCTCCTGGGCCATATCCAATGTCATTTGATGACGGGGCGCGAATAATAGTACGAGTACGGCGTTCAATTTCGTTGTCAAGACGATCGGGTGCGGACGTAGTGGATGGATGAATACGCCACTAATAGTGTAGTGATCTAATTTATTTTGCTGTTGTAGATGGGACCAAAGGAGGTATTTGGGGGGAAAGTCTTGAGATGAAAGGAAAAGGGGCAGATCTTGCTTAACCCTAACCCTCGAGTTCCGCTCCGAGACATATTGGAGAAGAAAATAAAAAGACAAGATACCGTGGGAAGATCGAAGCCAGGGCCAATGGATAAAATTATAAATACCCTAGGGCAGTAATTCGTATTATCGACAGCAATGCGGGAGTGCAGCTCGACCCGAATGTGTCTTGTCGCTTGCGGTGCGTTGGAGACATGCGGTCTGATATCGTTGGCGCCTAGTTCAAGCCCAAGATGCACGTATACTTGTTGTTTTGATGCTCTCGAATCCGCAGATTTGCAAGCCAGCCAGCCAGCCAGCCATCATCACGCCCCAACCTCCCTCCAGCGTGTATATATCTTGGCCTCCCACGGCACCAGGGGCTCGCGGCCCACCCAGTCGGCCGGCACGTCTCTACGCTGCGACACCTCTCTCCAGCCGGGCAAGTCCCTTCCGGGCCAGTTCGGCACCACGTACTGCGAGCCGGGGGTCTGCTCGTCACTAAAGTTGGCCACCACCACGACGTGCGTGCTCGTGGTCCCCGATGCTTGACCCCGGCGCCACGCCATGATCTTGCCGCCGCGGCTGGCGTCGACGTGGAAGAAGTCGGTCTCGTTCTCGCCCAGCGCCGGGCACGCCGTGCGGAACCTGACCAGGTTCGCGACGTAGTCGAAGAGGGCCTGGCGCCAGCCGCCGTCGTTCTTGCGCGAGTAGTTGACCGGGTCCGTCTGCTTCTTAGTCATGTCGACGCTGCGGTCCATCTGGTCGGCGAACTCCTCGCCCGCGAAGATCATGGGGATGCCGACGCTGGTGAGCAGCAGCGCAAAGGCCAGCTTGGCGCGCCGCTCGACGTCCCAGACGCCGTTGCTCGACAGGAAGTTGTACAGGCGCTCCTTACGGAAGCCCTCAATATCGTGCGACGTGATGTAGTTGATGGCCTGGGCGCCGTCGGCGAAGCGGGTACCGCCGTCAAGCTCACCGTCGAGCCGGCAGTCGACGAGCTTCCGGACCGTCGACGTGAAGTCTACGTCGTTCGCCACCTCGCCCAACAGAGCCGCGCGCAGCCTGCCCTGCCACGGCTCGTTCCATAGCGCGTCGAGCACGCCCTGCTGCACCATCGAGATGGGCATCGACAGCTCCTCGCCGATGACGAGGAATTTGCTCGGGTCAGTGCCGGCGGGGCCCAGAGAACCGCCGTACCGCGCATTGTAGAGCTCCCAGGCGCGCTCCTTGTACGAGCGAACAAAATCCCAATTGCCAATGTTGTTGACGCTGTCGAGGCGTAGCCCGTCGACCCCAAAGTCGGCCATCCACCGGGCGAGGTGAGAGCGGTGAAAGGCCCAAGACGGGTGGACGCCAGCGGTGCCAGCGCCGGACTCGGGGTCGTAAGACTGCACGGTCCGGAGGTAGCGCCACGAGTCACCGCCATATCCGTCTCGCAAGACGCCGCTGGCATGCGACTGGTAGCTGTCCGGGTTGCTGGTCTCCAAGGTCGGGCGGATGTGGAAGTCGGGAAAGTCGATAGAGCCGTACGAGTCGTGGCCAAAGGCCATGACCACGTCGGTGAAGAAGCGCGTGTTCTGGCTGTGGACGGCATCGACGAGGCGGACTAGGTCTGAGGCGGTTCCCAGGTTGTAGTCTGGAGCAAAATAGTGTGCCGTGGCATAGCCCCATTCGTCTTGCGTCTTGGAGTCTGCGGCGGGAAGCAGCTCCAGGGCGTTTACGCCGAGGTTGGCAAGGATGGCTTCCTCATGAACGGCAGCTACGGCCGAAAAGTGGTCGCCTGGGGCGTCAGCTTTGAACAGGGCCAGGACGTCGGCAAAGGTCCCAACGTCTACATCGACGCCGCGATTGTCGTTGCCAATCTTGGCCCAGGAGGTTGGGAGTTCGTAGATGACCAGGTGGTTGTTGCTTGGAAGAGCGGCCAGGCTCGGAACGGCAGGGAGTGGAGGATCGGCGCCGTCGACGTCGCAGGGCCAGAGCTTGCCGTCGCGGAGCCTGACGACAGAGGCGGGTTGCGGCGGCACACTGGGCTCCGCGGTGTTGGCCACGCCGTAGTCGACGGCGAATGCGAAGGGATCAGAGACCAAAAGGGTGCCACGGCTCTCAGGGGAGGTGTCGTCGACTTCGAACCAGTAGTGGTAGACGCCGTCTGCTAGCGGGGGCGATACAGACTCGGGGCCGAGGAGCCAAAGGCCGCTCTTGTCGGGGGAGGGGACGAGAGGAAGTCGGGCGATCTGGGAAAAGGTCTTGGAGCCGCTACTCTCCATTACATTGCCAATGATGAGCTTGGGAGCGTTGGCCGCAGAGCTAGAGCCCGGCACCCAGAGAACAAAACTCTCATTGCGGCGGTTGAGGAGGTCGACGGGATACATTTGGGGTTGGACGATTGGTAGCCGGATGCCCACGCTCAATCCCTCGAGGCAGGTCAAGGCAGGTTGAGGCAGGTCGAGAGAAGACAACAATTCTGATGTTGATTCTGTAGAAGACGATGCCGAACCGAACAGACCTGGCGACTCTTGTTGTTCTTGTAGGAAATAATATACGTCGAGGAGTAGGATCTCAAAGGACGAGAGGGGGCACACAGCCTAGTCGTGGCTGGCTGAAAGCCATGAACGTTTTCGGCCGGCCCCCCAGTCTTAGCCTCATCTCACTGCTAGCCTATTGGTGGTTGTGATTGTGGTTGCGCGATGCACCTGCCATCCCAATGCACCGGGCCATGGCAGGGTATGCATGGCAGGGCAGTTGGCTACCAAAACAGACAAAGTCCGAAGGCGCGGAAGAGCGGCGGTACCTTGACGGTGCCCAAAACTCAATAATCGAGTGGCTTTGTCTGCTATGGACCTGCGCCGAGCTAATTGGCTTCTTGGGAACGTTCTGTTGCAAGTTCTGTTGCAAGTTCTAGTGCCGCATACAGAGTAATCGACATTAAAAGATACGATGGATGAGAGGAACTCAATTTCAGCGCTCGCTATCAGCCGCTGTCAACCGTCGCTCGCTGCAACCGTCGCTCGCTGCCAACCGTCGCTCGCTGCCAACCGTCGCTCGCTGCCAACCGTCGCTCGCTGCCAACCGTCGCTCGCTGCCAAGCCTCTGCGGGTACTTGCGCCAGGCCTACAGCGCGCTGCCAGACGTCACGGCGCTTGATCCGTGCGCGCTGCGCGCCTTTCCAGTTCTAGGCTAGCGCCTTGTCTCGCCTTCGCCCTTTGGCTTCGGCTTCGGCAAGGCGGAGACGACGAAAAGAGCTCCACCAACGCTCAGCATTTTGTTTGCGGGATTTGCTCTCCTGCTCGCTTCCCATCCAACTCTCGCCATCTCCCGCTCTCCCTCCACGCCCTCACCACACACCACCTCCGTTCTTGGTCGCTGGCGCTCAATTCCACAAGATGCTCTCAAGGAACTCCTCTCGCGCCGCCCAGGTACGTTTTCTGCCACCCTTTGGCGCGCAATTGCGCCTGCACGCCCAAGTCAAACTCCCCCGCCACAACCGCGACCGCCGTTGGCCTACCCATGAACATCCAACAGCTGCCGACAATCGCGCATCGACCCCGAACCCGCCGCCCGAAAACAAATCCCAGACCCGACAACTTCGGCTCTGGGCCCCTGCTGACTGCTTCTTCGTCCCCTCTAGCGCCTGCTGCGGACGGCGGCCCAGCCCTCGCAGCGCCTCAACTTCGCGCGCGGTTTCGCCAGCGTCCAAGACGAGGCGCCCATCCAGACCATCCAGTCAGATATCTTCAAGCCAACCAAGTACGGTGGCAAGTACACCGTCACCCTCATCCCCGGTGACGGCATCGGTGCCGAGGTCGCCGAGAGCGTCAAGACCATCTTCAAGGCCGACAACGTGCCCATCACCTGGGAGCAGATCGAGGTGTCGGGTCTCGACAATGCGACACCCACCACCCGCACCGAGGACACCTTCAAGGAGGCCGTCGCCTCGCTCCGGCGCAACAAGCTCGGCCTGAAGGGAATCCTGCACACGCCCATCAGCCGGTCCGGCCACGCCAGCTTCAACGTCGCCCTCCGCCAGGAGCTCGACATCTATGCCTCTATCTCCCTCTTCAAGAATATCCCGGGCCTGCAGACGCGCCACAACAACATCGATCTGTGCATCATCCGCGAGAACACCGAGGGCGAGTACAGCGGCCTCGAGCACCAGAGCGTGCCCGGCGTCGTCGAGTCGCTCAAGATCATCACGCGCGCGAAGTCGGAGCGCATCGCCAAGTTCGCCTTCAGCTTCGCCCTGGCCAACCACCGCAAGAAGGTGACGTGCATCCACAAGGCCAATATCATGAAGCTGGCCGACGGCCTGTTCCGCGGCACCTTCAACAGGCTCGCCCAGGACTTCCCCCAGCTCGAGTGCAACGACATGATCGTCGACAACGCCTCCATGCAGTGCGTCAGCAGGCCACAGCAGTTCGACGTCTTGGTCATGCCTAACCTATACGGCGGTATCCTGTCCAACATCGCCGCCGCCCTCGTCGGGGGCCCCGGTGTCGTCCCCGGCTGCAACATGGGCCGCGACGTTGCCGTCTTCGAGCCCGGCTGCAGACACGTGGGTCTTGACATCAAGGGCCAGGACCAGGCGAACCCGACTGCTCTCCTCCTCAGCGGAGCCATGCTTCTGCGCCACCTCGGCCTCGACGACCACGCGAACCGCATCTCCAACGCCGTCTATGACGTCATTGCCCAGGGGTATGTGGCAGTCCTCTCTGTAACCTGTTCCGTTCTAACTGAGTCTGTAGCGCTGTCCGGACCCCTGATATGGGCGGCTCCAATACCAACCACGAATTCACCCGCGCCATTCTCAACTCGATGGAGAAGGCGTTGTAAGATACCCATCTGCTTAGGGAACCGTGGCTCGCGCGCCCTGTAGATATTCCAACCGTCTGGCGCTCACCCGTCACTGCCCTTTCCCTAACCCTATAGAATGCCGGGGCTCCCGGTTGGTGGAGATACCACGACAGAGCGAGATCGAAGGACGGCTGAGGCGATAGAATGGACCACGAGGGACTGGCGACTTGGGACCTCTACCCTTGTACTGTATGTAGAGTTGGCTATGAGGGAATGCACGTTCCTTTCTTTTTTCGTACATCTTTTTCGTATATCTTTTTTCGTACATCTTTTTCGTATATCTTTTTTCGTATAGCGCTTTCTATCGTATGAATATTTGCACCCTGCCAGAGGTCAAAAATAAATGCTATCAGAACTATGCCGTATTTACTCTGTTGGTTATAGTGTTTAACTAGGGGACGAAGAACTGCGGTCGAGAGTGTTGAAGAATATCCTCTTCCAGGTTCGTTTATACGCGCTGTGAGATCTAGACAGAGGTCAACGGGAGGGGGACAAGAAAGGACAGAGCATAACTCCGGCTTTCCCGTTCAGCGTTTAACCCTTTCTTTGTTATCCCACTTGCTACCGAGCTCTTGGCATTGTGATGGTAAACAGGCAGGCGTATCCCTGCCGGATAGCAACGACACAGGAAGCACTGGCTCGCGGTGAGACCGCTAGTATATATATCCACTACTTTACTAACGTCGCTCCAGATCCTATGTCCTCCCCAGCAATGAAATGTGGCGAGTTACTTCTGGATGGTGTAGTTTCATGGTGTAGTTTCATAGTTTGTGCTGTGGCGGCTGTGACCACATAGCTAATTAGCTGCTGGTGCCCAGAGTGCCAGGCAAACAACAGGTATCTGTTCTCTCTCTTTCTCTCTCTCTCTCTCTCTCTTTCTCTCTCTCTCTCTCTCTCTCTTTCTCTCTCTCTCTCTCTCTCTCTCTCTCTCTCTCTCTCTCTCTCTCTAGCCCCCCCTCCCTCCCCCCCACCCACCACCCACCACCCAGAAACAATCACTCCCGCCGAGAAGGATCCTGCAAGCTATAAGGCGGCAGCTCCATGTCGTCGGTCCTGGTGCCATCGCTAGTCTTTGCAGCAGGCGGCGGGCGCTGTGGCAGCTCCATGGTATCGGTGCTGCCGGGGGGCTGCTGCTCGACATCACCATCGAGCTGTCGGCCTGGCGTGTTGGGTGTCCGCTCCCTCAGCGCTGGCCTAAGATTAAGAACCCACCGGCACAACTTGACCCAGTCGACGCCGCAGCACGTCTGGCCGGGGGCGCAGCAGAAGTGGCCGACGAGGTAGAACGGTACTAGCACGATGCTGACCGCGAGCCACAGGACGATGAGCGCGGCAGCTACGGGCCACATGAGAGATACCAGGAAGACGCCTGTCAGCGCCAGCGCGTACAGGCAGCCGTCCTGCCGCACACGCGGCCAGCGCCGCTTGACGTCGACCGTATTGACAAGGGCGACGGTGATGAAGATCTGGACCATGGCGACCAAGACGATGACGGTCGTCCGGTTTTCTTGTTCCTTCTGTGTGAGGGCGGTTGATTCTGACATGGTGGAGTTCGGACTGGCGGTGCCAGGTACTGTTTGAATGTAGCTTGGAGTCGTTGGTTCGACGGGTCGCGCGATTTTAGCCTGGAAATACCGTCTTGACTGGTTTGGCAAAATGAACGAAGCAGAATGGCGTGAGTACTGCGACTTTAAGCCGGGCTAGCTGTTTGAGTTCGGAATTTTGGGCTACTCCGGCTATGGCTGCCGTGTCCTGAAGATTGAAACTTAAATGGAAGTAGAGTTGTGGGGGGTTGGCTAGTTGCTGGTCGAAAACTCGGAGGGGCCGAAATTGTAAACGGTCAGCTGGTGGCAGACAGAGCATAGCGAAGCAGGCGATACCACGAGGGGTATTACCTAAGGTACCTAATCTGTGATGGTATTACTGCCACCTCTGTCAGGGAATTCTCAGGAGGCTTCCCTCCGGGCACAGTCATGCTACGATTCATCCCACTCGCCTCCTGATTAGTCAAGATGTGTCGGACAAGACACGCTACCAGATTCCTGGCCTCCAGCAGCCTCGGCCGTCATTGGCTCTAGTTACAATATGTGGTAGGGGCTGCGATCATATAGCTGCTGTTGCCCAGACTGCCAGGCAGCAGGTATCCGTTTTGTGACTGCTGGCGTAACGGCACACCATTACACAATAGTTCCTCTCAACATTACCAAACTCTGTCAACCTAGTGACTGTGGCTACCAAGATGTCGAAGTCGCCACTCGCAAGATTACTCAGAATAAGCGGCTGTCTACCGCCAATGTATTATCTTCAGGTCTTGTCCATAATTGTCATCATTCTATTCACGCCGGTATTGTAAATTCATAGCTATCACGACCGCGGTGTATTCGTTACTATCGGCAAGCCCGAGATCGGCGAGGTCCTAGTACTTTCCACACCATCCCTTTCCCACTCTCCGCTTTACTCGAGGCAGCTCGACCACTACCCGCGTGGACTTAGATCTTGGGCATGAATGACTATGAATTGGACTTTCAGCAGAGCCCATGTCATTCTCAAACATGGCGGCAGCTCCATCTCACCATTATCCACAGTATACCCTGTTACCTAGGTACCATTTTTGCGAGCCTGCCACTGCGCCAGGGGTAAGCGGTGCCTTCCCCAACTGTTGGAATAGCGATAGGAGTGACCGTCGTCTGGAAGGGAGGCGGCGCGAGTCCCGTGTTGGCGCACGTGCCTATAGGCACGTGGGCCTCACGAACCTCGCGCACACAAAACCCGGCCCCCACTGTAGACTTACTTGGACAGAACAAGAATCAAGACAACTGACAACCCCACTGACAACCCCACCGATAGTACTACCACACCTTTGACCTGCAGGCACCTCTGCGTGGTTAGAATACCACGAACACCAACGTCTCGGATAAGCCTACCTTCTCCCGTTGGTCTCGTCCCCATCGTTGGTCTTTCACCTAGAACGAGCCATACTGGGCGTTTAGGCACAAACACTCTTTGCTCCTGCCAAGAACAGCCCAGCTGGTGCAGTGGTTATTGCGGATGATGATCTAACTAACGATCCATACTTTTGTCACGATCTAACACATCCTGCGAGTTTGATTCACGTATTAACTGCTTTGGAATAATACTCCGGGGTCTCCCAGAGACTCACTCGGCTACTATTAGGAACCAAGTCTGTTGGTCTCTGTGCAGAGGATTGGGGAAATGATGAAAAAAAAGTATAGTTCTGAGGCAATATTCTTGTGTTGGTGTCTTTTGATTAACTTTTTTTTATGTGAGGGTGAATGCTAGTACTGACAACTTTGAGATAGGGAAAATCTAGATGATTAGAAAGGAGAGAAAAGGGCTGGAAAGGAGAGCTTGGTATTTGTGCTGTTGTCGCAACGTAAAGGTTTGTTGTTTGCAAAGGTTTGTTGTTGCAAAGGTTGGTTGTTTGCAAAGGTTTGCTGCTTCCGAAAGCTTGTTGCTGGTAACCACGGGCAAACAAAACTTTTTAAGAGAAAAGTGGTTAACTTTGGCCGGGCAAAAACGCTAAAGGGTAGTTGGCCCGTTTTGCAAGCGAGATCGTCAGTAAGGGGGCTGAACAAGTTTACTAGACCCACGCACCGAACGTCTTTGCCATTATTTTTGACTTTCTGGAGCCCTCTTAGATTTCAGCTTTGAAGAACGGCAGGTCTACCACACAGCCTGTCTCCACGTGCTCCTCCCCAAAACCGCGAGTAGATGGCGGCGTCCCCGGGGAAAGGCTGTCGAGGAGAGAAATTTTACGTAACCTCCTAAGCTAAACATACAAAATTCTTATCACCCGTTCAACCGTAAATGAGAAGGCCTAGACTTTTGAGTCTCTTCAAGTATTTACCTAGGTACATGTAGGAAGTTAGAAACGACCCACGATTTCCCACATCTTGACGATCATATCAAACACCATCACGCAATTAGACCCGAAGCCAGAAATTTAATCAATATATTCTGCGCGATTAAAAGATTATTAAGCTAGAACTAAGATACTGGTAGGTTGGTGAGCATCTGAAAGGGCAACATGCGAGATACAACAAAAAGACCGCGAGGAACAAAAAAGAAGTATGTCTCAACAGCGAGTCAGAGCCATGGGCTGGCGGCCGTGCCGCCATGACGGGGGCCACCCTTAAGACTCACTAGGCAAGGCTCGCAGGGCTCACTTCGGTACTCGGCGACGCACGATATGGCTCCAGCCTGCACTGCCTTGTGGCGAAAAAGCTTGTTTCAAAGACGGAGACCGCCGAATCTTTCCTCGGTTTTTCTAATGGCGGGCCCAGGAACACCCACCCGCCCGGCCGGGCTTGCATCCTTCAAAGTAATCAAGATAAAGAAAAACAACACCCCCGTATAGGGAATCATGTTTCAAGGGTGGCAATAAAAGGGATCCAGCCGAAGGATCCCAGCAAGCGGCGAGAGGGGGGGGGGGGGGGAGGAGGGGACAGGTAAGCCAGACAAAAAAAAGAAAAAGACCGAACTGCCGCCATAGCCCGAGCTCAAGGGCGGGGCGGGCTTCACACAGTGCCTATGTAGGCGGACATGCGTGTCGGTATGTCTGCAGGGTAGGTTTGATGCAGGAAGGATGGGACGTGGGCTAGGTTAAGCCAGGGCTGTGGACACATTTGAAGCGTTGAAGCCACGGGGGAGTTCCGCAGAAACACAAGGACAGGGAGAGGAGTACCTTGGGTGATAAACAGACACGTAGTAGAGTCTGCAAGCTGCACTGCAAGGTAGTCGAGTTAGTGAGTCGGACGGGCTGGGTAGATATCCAATATCCGGAGCAAGCCGCAAGGAGGAGAAAGACGAATGCGGACATGTAAATTCGTGGCGATCTCGGAAGGCCCGGTCAGCTTCGAGACCTTTGTGTAACATGACATGCCTAGGAGGGGGGGTGATGGTTTCCAGGCCTGGCTTGGACAAGGACGGACGACAGGCGAGTGGTTGACAATTTATGCTTGTGCTACCAATAAATTTAACCGTTCAAGAAAATCGCCGGCACCGATAGCCCGTGGCAGGGGGATTATTTTCTCTTCTTGGAAGTCTGTGTGGCGTTTTTGGTTTCGGTTTTCGTCCCGGGTCGGTGAAGACAGAAAGCGGAGACGGCTATTGGAGGTTCGCTGGACTGCAGTCAGCAGCAGCACAGGCGGGCAGCTGGCACAGTCCCGGTTGGTGGGCCCTGCGTGATACGTTTAGTTAAGTAAGGCGGTAAGACGGTAAGACGGTACGACGTTCCCCTCCGAGGTAAGCGCGGCAAGACTAACAAGACTCGGGAGGAGTGCATGCCACCCGAGTTAAGGCTGGGGGAGGGAGGGATCATGGCCCCGGGGACGTGGTTGGCGCCACGTTAGGGGCGGGCTGCCGGCCGCATGGACATCGGCCTAGTGAGATTCCGAAGGCGTGTTTCTCTTGCTTGGGACTGACTGGCAGCCAGACAGCCAGACAGCCAGACAGCTAGACAGCTAGACAGCCAGACAGCTAGCTAGCCAGCCAGCCAGCCAGCCAGACAGGGAGGCTGGGTGTTCACCGCCGATGAGTCCTCGACTTGCTGATCTCGCGCTTACGGCACGGAACTGACCCAACGCGGCCCCAATCCTCGAGCGTGGCCGTGGTCGGTCAGTGGCATGGGGCAGGCAATGCTCTTGTCAACTGACCATGGCTGCTGAGTGGCGGTCCAGCGAGCCGCGTCTTGAGAACGAAAGGGCTGGGCGAGGCGAGCCCGTATATAAGCACCCAGACTGACGCCAAGCTAGGAAGGGCACCTGGTTGAGCAAGTTTTGTACTTTGAGAGCAAGAAAACACCGAAAACACCGAAACCACCGAAACCACCGAAACCACCGAAACACTAGACGTAGACCCAATTTGTGAGAATATCATCGAACCAGCGACCAACCATGAGTGCCAACATCGCCATTACCGGTGTTCCCACCACCCCGGGCTCCAACGGTAAGCTCTTGCTCGGACGTCCCGCCTACCACGCTCAAGCCGCGCCTACTTGCCGTTGTCCGCTGATTTGACGGCTGACCCCGAACAACCAGGATCTGTCCCGCTCCGCCGCGAGATCCGCGAGCTGCAGCAGACGTTCCCGGACCAGTTCAACCTCTACATCCTCGGGCTGCAGGGCCTGCAGGGCCTCGACGAGTCGCAGTTGACGTCCTACTACCAGATCGCCGGCATCCATGGCATGCCCTTCAAGCCGTGGGACGGTGTGGGCAGCGACTCGGACTGGGAAGAGTCGAGCGGGTTCGGCGGGTACTGCACTCACTCGTCCATCCTGTTCACCACCTGGCACCGCCCGTATATCGCCCTGTATGAGGTAAAGCGAATCCCAGGATAGCTGCTCCATCGGACCGGGCTCGTGACTGACGTGGTGTGGGGGGTGAAGCAATCGCTGTACAAGTCTGTCCAAGCCGTGGCCGCCAAGTTTCCTGCCGGCGCCCTGCGGGACAGGTATGTGGCCGCCGCCAAGGACTTCCGGGCGCCCTACTTTGACTGGGCCAGCCAGCCGCCGGCCGGGACGTCGGCGTTCCCGAGCGTGCTCAGCTCGTCGACCATCCGCGTCGTGGACGTCGATGGCAAGACCAAGTCGGTCGGCAACCCGCTGTACCAGTTCAACTTCCACCCGGTGAACCCGTCGCGCGGAGACTTTAGCTCGCAGGTCAGCATCTCTCTGCCTCCCCCAGTGCCGGCGTCAAGCTGACAAGCCGGACACAGTGGAGCAAATACCCGACGACAGTGCGGTACCCGAACCGGGTGACGGGGCAGTCGCAGGACGCGCGCATCGCGCCGATCCTGAGCAACGAGCTGGCGTCGCTGCGCAGCAACGTGGGGCTGCTGCTGCTGTCGTACAAGAACTTTGACGCCTTCAGCTTCAACCAGTGGGACACGAGCACGAGCCCGGGCGAGTACGGCAGCCTCGAGGACGTGCACAACGAGATCCACGACCGCGTCGGCGGCGGCGGCCACATGTCGTCGCTCGAGGTGTCGGCGTTTGACCCCTTTTTCTGGCTGCACCACATGTGAGCTGCTTTCGTCTGTCCTGATCAAAGACGCTCGGCACCTTCAGGCCGAAGGGACAAAGCTAACAGACCCCAGCAACGTCGACCGCCTGTGGGCCATCTGGCAAGACCTCAACCCTTCGAGCTTCATGTCGCCGCGGCCGGCACCGTACTCGACGTTTGGGGTGACGCAGGGGGCGACGCAAGACGAAAACACGGCGCTGACGCCGTTCTGGGACAAGACGGGCCGGGCGTTCTGGACGTCGGCGCAGATCAAGGACACGGCGTCCACGTTCGGCTACGCGTACGCTGAGACGCAGAAGTGGCAATACACCACTGGCGCTGCGTACCAGGCCGCGCTGCGCCAGGCCGTCACCAAGCTTTATGGTACTAACGTGTTTGCTAATTTCGTCGCCCACGTCACCCAGCGTCGCACGGAGGTCGCTACCGCCGCTGCCACCGCCGCCGTGGCAGCAGCCCCAGCGCCTGCTGCCATCACTGCTGCAGCTGTCGCGAAAATAGCGGCCCCCGGGAAGGATGTCCACGCGCCTGCGGTGAACGTCGCGGAGATTGCGCCGTCAGCCTCGGCCTCGCCGTCGCCGCCTGCCGCTAGCGAGCCCGAAACCCCGGGTCAAGCCCAGAAGCTGCTCGGTCTCGACGCGCCGGCCAACGCGGAAGCAGAAGGTAGCGTTGACAACCCCTCCCAACCTCGTCGCCGTGAAGTCTACGTGTTTTTACTAACCCACCCCTGTCCAGGCCCGATCCCCGCCTCACTAAAGCACCTCGCCCCAAACAACAAATACACGGAATGGGTGGTCAACGTGCGAGCGGAGAAGCACGGGCTGGGGCAGCCGTTCCGCGTGTTGGTCTTCCTCGGCACATTCGCCGCAGACCCCGACGCGTGGGACGGCGAGTTCAACTGCGTGGGGCGGGTATCCGTGCTGGGGCGCAACGACACCACAACGCAGTGCGCGCGGTGCCGGGCGGACGGAGCAGCAAGGCTGATGGTGTCGGGGACGGTGCCGCTGACGTCGGCGCTGCTGCAGGACATTGCCGAGGGCGAGCTGGCGGACCTGACGCCGGCGAGCGTGGTGCCGCACCTGCAGAGACAGCTGCAGTGGCGCGTGGCGCTGTTCAGCGGCGACGAGCAGCAGGCTGCTGACGTCCCCGGGCTCAAGGTCAGCGTGGCGTCGACTGAGGTCACCATCGGCGCCGATGACGGCCTGCCCGTGTACTCGGGCCACTACGCCGTGTACCCCGAGATCACCGCCGGCAAGCCGGCCGGCCTGCGCGAGGGCGAGCAGGCTTAGGAGGGTCGCCCTGCTGAGCGGTGGAGGAACTGAACGGCGGGAAGCGATGAAAGGGGGTGCTGGCAAATCAAGGGCGGGGGAGACTGGGACATGGAAGATGGCTTTGGTAAGCAGCCGGACAAAGAGAGCAAAAACTTGGGGCCCTGTCGGTGCAGGGACTGGACAGGCGGCCTAAGACACAGAGAGCAAGAGAAGACGACAGGCGCTTTTGTGAAGGAATAGCTGGGTATGAGGACGAAAGTTCAAGCCGTAGACTGAGCCGTGGACGTGATAGGAAAAATGTAAGCCGATGACCGCCGACAGGCAACATGGTGATTTTGTCCACCATGGAAAGACTTTGTCCACCATGGAAAGAAACGTCCAAAACGCACTTCCCATGCAGAAACGAAAACAAAAACAGAAAATAATGAGAACCCCCTAAAACTGCACCCTCCGCTTCCGCCCCGTGTACTTGGACGTGGCCTTGACGATCTTGCCCTTGCGCTCCATCTGCTCCTTCTTGTTGAGGATCCAGATCTTGCTGCCCTTCTTGATCTCGCCCTTGCCGCTCTTGGGGCCGCGGCGGCGGCTGTCGAGCACGTCGACGCCGTCCATGCCCTTCACGACGCCGGTGATGTCCTGGCCCTTGCCGCCGGCGACGCTGGCGCCGGCCGTCAGGACCAGGTACAGCTTGACGTTCTTGGTCTCGGGGTCGTCCTCGAGGATGCCGGCGCCGAAGCCGGCCTTGACGGCGGCGGCGGTGATCATGTGGCGCTGGGCGTCGTTCTTGGGGTAGAACTGACACACCGCGCGGCCGCCGCGGCGCAGCGAGGCGTACAGGCCGTTGAAGAAGCGCGACAGGCGGCCCGAGGGCGATGTCTCGCTGCTCTCGGCGTTGCACAGCCACTGGATGGCGCTGATGCTGATGGCGGCGTCAAAGGTGCCGGCGCGGAAGGGCACGCCCTGGCCCATGTCGGCCAGCAGCAGGTCGCCGTCGACGTCGCGCTGCAGGGCCACGTCGAGCATGGAGGCGCTGATATCCATGCCCACCCACACGTGCGGGCCGCCCTCGTCGGCGGGCACGCTCGACAGCATCTCGCCCGACAGGCCGCTGCCGCAGCCGACGTCGAGGATCAGGCTCGGCGACTGCAGGTTGAGTAGCTCGAGCGCGCGCGACGACATGGACGCCTGGATGTTTTTTATCCGCGAGCTCGTCGTGTACTTGCGTGCCTCGACATCGTCGTAGTGGATGTCCGCCGCGCTGGCTTGGGTCAACCTTCTCCGTGCCGGGGGGTGGCAGTGCCCAAATCAGGGGGGAATGCTCACAGGGTGTCCTCGGGGCGCGACATAGTGAATTGTCCGCCTCTTGTTCTTCCCCGCTTAACGCCCTTTATACCAAGACAAGACGAGACAACTGCCCAACAGAAATCGTAACCCCCTAGAAAATCCAATCGTCTCTTCTGCGCCGTAGAAATAGGAGCAGTGGCGGGTCGAGCTATGTAACTGTTGTTGATGGGCTCGACTAATCGAACAGGCTTAGGGTAGTGGCGTGTGTTTCGGTAGCGATTCTCCTGGATTGGCGTTTAACCGGTGGGAAGTTTGGCCGGCTGTTCGTATGTGCAGTCGAAGCTGGCGACAGTTGGTGGCGAAAGTGGTGCTGGTCGGATCGGTCTGGTCGTCTTCAATGGGCACTTCTTGGTGATATTCTTGACCGCATCCGAAGCGGGGCCAAAAATATGACTGGAAAGTTGTAAGATTTTAGGTGGGCAGGGTAAAGGGTGGCATGGTGGGTAGTTGCGGGGTAAATTATTTTACTGCTAATGTCTGCCGCCTGCCCAATAGGGTAATTGCCACTATTCCCCGCCTACGCTAAGTCCCAACATGGTAAGTGTCCTCTATTATCGTCGAAAAATCCTTATCGGCTCACGCCAAAAAAAATCCGCCTCGCAGTCATAATACCACAGAACGATAGGAATCGGGTCTTTTTCTTCCTTTTATAGCCTTATACCAATTCATCTTGTTCCTATACGTCTTTCTCGTCTTTCTCGACTTTCTCGACTTTCCCGCCTTCTAGTTACCCTAGTCCATTGATCAAAGGTCCTTGTGGCGGCTCGCGCCGAATGTCCAGAGAGCTGCGCCCAGCACACGTTCGATCGACCCTGAACTTCGCCGCGGTAAGGAAAAGCCTCTCTGACTCCGGGATGTTGTCGCCAGAATACCGCTGACTACTGTTGAAATTGTACAGGCCTGTACAGGCATATACCAGATCAATCTGGCCGTCGATCGAATACTCGGGCGCACTTTCCCTAACTAATTTCGACCTCCTTTTCAGCCAGCCAAAAGCTTGCTCGACCTTCACACGCATTCGACTGTGCCTCAAGTTATAAAGTTTCTTTCGTGTTACCGGCTTGTTTGGAGACTCTCGCCAGTCCTGGAGATGGTACCGAGTCCTGAAGAAAGGCACGACGATTCTCTTTTGCATGCCAAAGCCCGCATCGGCTAGGTAACAACGGTTCTCTGGAATCCTGAACCCTTTCGTGATGGACAGGTTCAACAATCGAGAGTCATTCATCGAGCCTTCGGCACCGGCGAGTACATAAGAAAAGGAACCGTCAAGCTTCACCGCCGCGAACACGTTCTACGAGGTCTATCCTTTCCGGTCACGCCAACGGACTTGGTCCTTGAGAGGGACCCGGGCATGGATGTGTGTGCCGTCGATAGCTTCTATCGCGCCTGAATAATGCCGTACAGTTGGGTCAAGCTCGATCTCTGGAGCCACGAAGTCATCGTCAGGTTGGACCATAAAGGCTGTATGCAACCTACAAAATGAGGCAGGTATTGCTTGACAGTCCCTGAGACCGTACTCTGGCCGACCGCGAAGAAGTGAGCGGCGTTCCTTTGCGTCTCATTAAAGGCCAAGATCTATAAGGACAGCATGACCTTCAGTTCAACGGTATAATACCGCGTGTTCGAGACTAGGGAGTTCTCACGTAGTCATTCCACCAATGCCGTGAGTTCTCACGTAGCCATTCCACCAATGCCGTGAACTCGGTCTAGGTCATCCGAAAGAGATCGAAGAAGTGCCTCTCTGAGCCAGTCAACAGCTGTGCGGCAAATCTATTCGCGCTGAGGGGCCCTCCGTTAATTACAGTCCTTTCGTCTGACTGTGTTGACAGTGATGCCGTAATTTCGGCGAGAGTCATCGCCAGGAAGCCGGCTTTTCGCTTCTAGGCGGCCCGCGCGGCATCGTTGTCGTCCATTGTATCGGCTTGAACGTGGATAACCTTCGACTTCTATTATGCTGCTCTTTCTAGCAGTATACACTTTTTTGAAGCTTCAAAAACACCTCGGGCATGGTCAGATCACGTGCGCGCAAGCCGTTCAAGCCCAACCGACGCTCAAAACCAGCTTTTGAGGGCGGTTAGCGATTTGGCTGTAAAATGGCCATTTGGAGCCAGTTCAAGCGTCTTTTCTTGGCAAATATTCCCAAAATCAACATCCCGAAGAGCCACTTTTTCGATACATCTGTCGGGGCCCTGGTGCCCGACTTGCATAAGAACGTGGCTGAACTCGTCGGCACGCACTAAATCGGTGCCCAAAAGGGTTTGGTGGGTTCCTTGGCGGTTTTTAGCACGGCACACGATATTTTGTGCTGACGTGTTGATCGAGACTGTGTGAGCCAATCTCTTATCGGGTTCTTATCGCACAGATAAGCGGTCGGCCGGCCGAGGTCCGTCTCTCGGCCTGTTGGAACGAAAGCAGCGAAACACAGCAGGGCCCACTTGGGTTAGGTAAAGTCTTGGGGAGCCAGCGAGTGCCGGAGTGGCTGAAGTGGACACGTTCCCGGTGCCTGCCCAGTCTCGGCGGAGGGTGGACACGCTAAACACCCACTAAGACGCGCTTTTGGCCCCCCCTCCCTTTTAGCGTAATGGGATGAATGGCGTAGCTTAGCTTAATTGGACACGTTCCAACGACGGCAGCGCAGGTACGGATACTTGGGCCATTCCATCCGACAACGCCAAACCGAGCTACCACCTACAACACCACGGATTAGACGATTGCGGCTGCCGTCCGTCCTGCTATGCCCACGGAGTAATCGAGCGACAGAGCAGCGACACACAGCTCAGCAGCCAAGATGTGGATCCTTCCGCTTGTCGGCTACCTCGGGTCCGTCATGGGCTTCTGCTTCTTGACGCTGGCCATAGGTATGTACTTTCTCTCTAATCCAAGCCCCGAATAGTGGCACGCCGGCCTGCTAACAATGCGACACAGCGTCGGGACTCTACTACCTCTCCGAGCTGGTCGAGGAGCACACGGTGCTGGCCAAGCGGTTCCTGTCGCGCCTCATCTACTCTATCATGGGCTTGCAGCTAGTGCTCTGCGTCGTCGACCGCTTCCCCTTCTCCCTGACCCTGCTCAGCATCGTCTCGCACCTCGTATACCTCGGCAACATGCGCCGCTTCCCCTACGTCAAGCTGTCCGACCCGCTCTTCCTGGCGTCCTGCGGTTAGTACTGCCACGATACTGTCTGCGCTGGTCGGTCTTCGAATAGGGAGCCCCTTTCCCCTCTTACACGAGACGAATCCCCGCCCTTGCTGACACACTCTTCGCAGTCCTCGTCCTCCTCAACCACTACGTCTGGTTCAAGCACTTCTCGGACCACCAGGACCGCGCCTACCAGAACATGGCCTCGTACTACGACACCCCCAGCGACATCCCCTCCTTCACCGAGATCGCCTCCTACTTCGGCATCTGCGTGTGGCTCGTCCCCTTCGCCCTGTTCGTCAGCCTGTCAGCGAGCGACAACGTTCTGCCTACTATGGGTAGCAGCGAGCCGCTCGGATCGGGGCCAGGAGTAGGGGGCTCGGGGCAAGGCGTGGCCAGCTCCAGCAGCAGCGGGCGCTCGAGACGCGGCCAGGGCATGGCCAAGGCGCTCGTCGACAACGTGCTGGGCGGCATCGGTCAGGTCGGCGACGCGTTCGGCTGGAAGAAGCCCGACGAACGCCTTGCCTGACACTGCCTCGCGGTTGGCTCGGACTCGACGGCTTAGTAATTCGCACGGGCTGGGTTGCGGGATTGGTATAGGCGCGCTTTCAGGCATGCAAGCAAGTTGGGTGTTGTAGGAAAGGGGGCATTTTCCTCGGCGTTTGGGGACTCTGGGTGGATTTCCTAAAAGAGAAATCTCATATTTGCATCTGGCGGCATACCCATCGAAGGAGCATTTGGTGAGTCCTTCACTTTCTGTCTTGTTTACTTGTGTTTTGGTCTTTCGTCGTTGTCATCATGGTCATGGTCGTGGTCATCATTACGGTGGTCAACATTACGGTGGTCATCATTACCAGTCGTCATCATTACCGGTCGTCATCATTACCGGTTGTCATCATTACCGGTCGTCACCATCCCCCCTTTACCTCAAGCACGCGGCTGTCGAGTGAATAAACGCATAGCATTCCTTTCCCTATCCCACACAGTTGTCATATCTTCCGCCGCATACATTCCTATGCGCTAATTAACTCCGTGCCGCTAGGTATCAAAACAAAACAAGCAAGCAAGCAAAAAAAGGGGGGTAATCCGTGTACAATAACTGTATCAGGTGCTAGGTAGGTAAGTAGGAAACCTGCTAAGCGAACCGTCCTAGCTCAGAGTGAGATGTGCCAATATCAATCCCATAATGCGATGAAGGTGCCAAACAGAGACACCCCCTCAACCTCTCCTTTTTTTGGTCTTTTCTGGGTCTCCTTTTTGGTTCCCCTGCTGCTCCTGCTTAGCTTGTCGACAATGCCGCCCACCCAACCAACCCCCTATCGCTTTGTTTCTCGCGAGTCCCTCCCTGTTCGTTCGTTCCGCCTTTGCATGGCATCATTAGCGTGACTCCCTCCCTCCGAGACCTCGACACGGGTTCTTCTCAAATATCCAGCGTCATCTTGGCGCGGAGGCTCTCCGTGACCGTGTACGGCCCCAGCGACGCCGGCGGGCCCGCCTCGCGCGCCGGCGGCGCTAGCCCGTTCGCCAGCCGCCACTGTAGGTACCGCTCGTTGCGAACTAGGTTCGCTAGCGTCAGTGGACCCGAGCCCCAGAAGCCGGCGGCATTGGCATGGGGGTGGCTGTCTGCCAGGGTGGCCCTGGGCGTTGCGGCGCTGGCGCTCTCGCATGCCGTTGAGACGCCTGCTGCGGCTTCTGCTGCGGTGCTCCACCCCCCGGTCGCCGAACTCATGGCTCCAGAGCACGTCTCGTATCCGGACGCGGCTTGCAGGAGCTGCGGGCAGTTACGCTTGTTGCTATGCTGCTGGGCGGCCGGCTGCTCGAAGCTGGCTGGGCGCGGGCTGTCGCACACGGCCGAGATGGAGGCTTGGTCGGCTCCGTCGTTGTCGTCGTCGTATTCGTCGTCGATATAGTTCACGGCGTCTCCGTCTTCCTCGCCCAAGGCTCCGTGCAAGTAGCCATGGCTCTGGCTTTCTCCGTTCTCCGCTAGCTGCGACAAGGCGGCGTGGGCCGATGAGCCGGGCGTGCTTTGCCTCTCGTCCTTGTCCGCCGTGTCAATGTTCGCCGTCTCAATGTCCGTCCGCTGATCGTCCTTGGGCTCGAGCCGGCCGTCGTACAGCATGTCCTTGCTTGGTGAGCCGGGGAGGGGGTGGGTTTGGTTTGTTTGAGGTCGGCGTTCGTGGGGGCGTGTTGCAGGTGCGCAGAGTCCACAAAAGTCTCTGGCCCGCTTGTTTGTTCTTGGCTGTCGCAACCTCGAGTCTGCGAGGGGGTTTGTTGTCGACTGCTGGACAGGATCGCGGGGGCTTTATGCTGCTGGTCGACGACCGAGGTCTTGCCTGCCGCGCCAGGCGGGCCAGCATGAGAACCGACGAGAAACCCTCTCGTCCCTCGTAGTCTAGGAACCGGTGGTCCCGACGTGCGACATGGCTGGGCAAGGGTTGGTGCGTGTGTGGGTTGGTGTTAACTGCCCAGACTCAGGGATCGCCTCCTTGACGTGGCTAGCCATGTGGATAGCCGCAGCTCTGTCACACGCAAACAAGTTGTCAGCTACCGATCAACTGCCGGAGGAAGCGGACTCGCCCGGCTGGAACTGCCAGTGGCAGCAGCAACAGGAGGAGGAGGAGTGGGCGTGGGAGTGAAAAGCCAGGATCCAAGGGCGGCGTTTAGTGAGAGTCGCTACTGTTTCACGTAATGCTGTGGTGCCGCTGCTGGGCGTTCCAACAAGTACTGTACACCGAGTGACAAAAACAGACGTGGCAGCGAAAATGAGGCGGGCGAGCTCGCCCGGGGCCCTTTTTCAGGGCTTGCTAGCTCTAACCACCACAGCTAGAAGGAAAGCAGGACGACAAGGAGTTTCGGGCTTTTGTTTGACTCCGGCATCCCGCGAGCACGGGAACACGCACAGGGAAAGATCCAGCGCACTCGTTGGGTGGACGCTTGCGGAGCCGTGCTGCGAAGCCTGGTCTAGTGCCGCAGACACACACACACACACACACACACACAGTCGCCATGTCGCCGTCGTGGCTTGTGTGTGCGCTCCGGGCTTGATCGGGTTGGGTCAGGTTAGCCGACTAGCATCGCATCTAGACGAGCTGCCCTGGTTCCACTGGCTTTATTTGCTGGAATCATCGGTAGCCTTTTGATTTCTGGTCCACATGGCAGCGCAGCCGTCAGCGGCACCCGCAGCTCGCAGGTGTTGAGTCTTTCAGTTGTTGACAGGCGGCAAACTGAGCTTCGTTGGCAATTTCATCTGATCTGACTTTCGAACACCATGCGCTCGCTGCTTTGAGTCTTGCAAAATGCTCACAAAAATGCTCACTTCCCTGGCCTTCTGGGCAGCATTCCCAGCCTCGTCCGTGCGTGAGAAGTAGTGGAAAGAGGTGGACAGGGACGTCAAATCAAGAAGGGGAACCGGAACCGATGAGAACCTCCCAAGGAATCAACTACGGCTCAAAACCCAGTCCCAGTCCGGAGTGGGAAGCTCTCATCGCCCGGCTCAGGTGCATCCTGTGACGCTCCCTGCGGGGATCTCCTGCCTCTGGCCATCCATAGGCATCGCTGCGTCATCCGCCCACGGCGTAGCGCTAGCATGGCAGCCTGCTCGATGCTGCTGCTCTGGCCTCTGGTGTCTCCGTGCGTGTGGCGAGGCCGTGACTGGGACTGGGGCGGCCGGACGATAGTTTCCTACTTAAAAACTAAGCACCATGCTGTAGAACGCTGTTGCAATATACTGGGCAGCTTCACAGCACACCGCCGGTCGTGTCTATGGCCTCTCGCCTCGCATGGTACAGCCACGGCATGGCATATAGGCAGGCATCGCCATGCACCGCAGCCTCGGCTGCACGATAATGCACCATCCTTGCTTCCGTGATGGCAGAATCTGCCAGCGCTCTGGCGTATTGTGGGGAGACACACTCGACCGACAGCATGTGAACAGGGCCTGATTCCGGGACAGCAACGGGCCTATGGGACTCATGGCGGGCTCGTGCTGGCTGTGGCCTCCATCGGCCCGATAGACGCCTTGTGAGGATGTCGGGCTCCGTTACTCTGTAGATCATGCACGCGCCCGTCGGAATAGTTTCCATGGACTGGGAGGAGCCGCGGGTATTCTTTCCTTACCTGCGCTTATTCAAGGCATGGTTCCCTTCCGAGGTGGTGTCTACACTAGGTACTCAATATTTAGACACCTATACCAAGTGCCAAGTAATGGCCAAGCCTTTTGATCATGCGCTGTCTTCGTTCGCATCTAGCCGATATACTTGTGTTTCCAAATAATCACCTGCTCTTCGTGCCTGGAAGCAGGTCAGGTGGAGGGGGTGACGGCGCCTCCGGAGTCTAACTAAATTTTCAGGACCCCGTGACTGGGCGGCTTATTCTCTTCGTCCTGGCCCCGTATACTCATACTTTCAGGCCCCCACTGACTCAATACCCACATCGACAACGGCTACTGCGCAATGATTATTCAAACCCGCGAGTGGCTGAGCCCGCTGGATCAAGGCGGGGTGAGCCTGAATGGCGCTTTCTCGGCAGACCTCGTCACTGCGGACTACACGCCATTCCAGGACTTTGACGTTTATCTACCGAGGAGAAAGTTGAACATTTTTGCACAGCCACCCCCTATTGGCCGAACTGGGGCTTGTTTATCTGATCGACGCTGAGAAAGATGAGACAGCCGGTGCTTACTAGGCCAAGTCTCGCAGGCTTCCGAGCACGCAAGCCTCGGTGCCGAGCCTGGGCTAATTATCCGTCATCAACCCAAGTCTTCTCCGTTTGTCGTCTGATTTGTTCGGATTGCCTCCCCGCCACATTCTGGGTGGCAACTCGCCATCGTCTGACCGACATGTAGATCGGTTCCAAACAACATCAAAGTTAGCAACCCTCCCCCCGGTTTCCATTGAGCCTCATCTGTTATCCTTGCCAAGCGTGGCGACACCCTTTTTGTTCCTCTCCTTACTTCACCCATCCTGGGGTTGACATCAGACGTGACATCTCCTTTGCTAACACTCTTGGTGACTTCCAAGGAAAGAAAGCTGAAAGCAGCAAAGAAAGCTGAAAGCAGCAAAGTAAATTCGTTTCTCCATGCCGGGGTTCATCGGCAAATGCCAGCAGCCCAAAAGCACGGGCAGCCGCCGCGTCGCCAGACAAATCGGCGTAGTGTCTGCCCAAGACGCTAACTTCATTGGTGTTCTCGGGGCGCCGTGCTTCATTATCACTCGCTAGGCACAGTGGGACTAGGCCGGGTCCGTCGTCTGCGGCCTCAGCCTCGGTGGCCCCGATCGTGCTAATTTTTCAGGCAAGACCTCTATCGAGTTCAGAGGCGAGATGTGTAGGAGCTTTTTGTTAAATATTCAAATCACCGCTTGTTGGGAGAGAGGACACGGAGGAATGGGGGCAAGAGATAGATAACACATGTCTTGGATTACCTAGTTATCATAGTGAAGCAGCCATGGTGTTAAGAATGCCCAGGCAGGGGAGGTACTATGGACTTGGTTAAGTGGGGGGGTATTATAGCGACCAAGCTCACGAAAACACTCGCATGGCCGCTTCATCTTTCTAGACCAGAGCCCGCCAGCACCTTAACGGAATAGCCCCATTTACTACGCTGTTCTTTCCAAATGAAGAGCATACTGGGACATGAGAAATGCAACTGATCGAAGTATGTGAATAAGAGATGGTATTCGAGACGCGAATGGCAATCTCCTATCATTGCGCGCTATAATTAATGAATTGCCCCCGAACCCGCCGGGAGACAAGAAATGGAACAACATCGCTAAAGACACGATCTAGTTAAAGCAATGGTATCTCCGTCTCTAGTACCTTGAACAATCGTGGCAATATCCCAAGACATCACCTAAACCCAAACACGACCGGGGCGGGAAATGAAGGGAAGGAACAAACGACCCTGCTCGTTAGTTTTCTGCTCCATGGTAGATTATACCTTTCCACAGAGGAAGGAAGCAATCTGTATAAAGGCTTCTTCAGGCACGCTAAACAGAACTCTGGCTGGTTTGCCAACCAAAGTGAGAAAGAGAAAAAAAGAAACACAACGCCTGGGCTTTCGCAGCTGTTATTGATACAATGAAGAATGGGCTTGTGGAAATTGGAAAGACAAAGAAAGGGGCGCTCATCATGACAGGTTTAGTAATGTTCGCTGTGGATTTCGTGGGTCATGAGACAAACAAGCAAGATATAAGCAAGAAGCAAGAGGCAAGAGGCAAGAGGCAAGAGGCAAGGGGCAAGAAGCAAGTAAACTCTTCTTGTCCCCCCGTCTAGTCATGAAAATTTCATAGTGAGCCGCCGCGAATCACCCGCACAGTGCCCACCCGCGGGCTAGTGGGACTTGTCATTTCTTGCCCGCCGCTGTGGCACTGGGGTCCTCTATCGCGGAAGCCGGAAACACCGCTGCCCAGTCGCTGAGACCGGAGGCCTGGCCACCACCTGTCCTTCAAATCTCCCATCTCATCTGTGAGTACGGCCCAGCTCGTGGCGCAGAAGATGACTGCGTTCCATACGCCCTGGAGCGGCAGGACGACAGCGCTCGCGAGATTAAGCTTGAAGCTTGTTGCCGAGGGGTGGGCGATGGAAAAGACGCGGTTGATGCTGCTCGGGGTCCACGTGACAAGCACCGAGATAGCGAATACGAACGAGGTACGGAGGTAAGCGAGCTTGATGGGATCGAGGTTGCGCAACTTGCCCACAAACTTGTGCCATACCCGGAAGCGTTGCTTTTTTCCCTTTCTTCTCTCCCGTACGTGGGAAGACGATATGCTCGAGATGGTCATGAAGGGATTGGTGGATACCGGCGACATGGGCGAGCAGGATTCAATGTCGTCGTACCGCGAAGTCCAATCGTGCAGCGGGGCGGTTGGATGTACACTTTGCAGAACTGGAGCGATTGAGGGAGCGGGTGTTGATGGTGGGGTCTGGTTGTCTGAAGACTCGGCCGTCACTTGGACTTCAGTAGTCACCGTGCCATAGAAACCTGGCTGTCCAGCTAGGCTCTGAAGCGGAGTGGGAGGGATGTCAGCAGGCGCGGCATGTGGCATGTTCTGAGAAGGCGTCAAGTAGGACACGAGCGACGTAGGATCGTGCGACGTGGAGGTAGAGGTAGCAGCAGCAGCCCAAGACTGATCGCGGCGACGGGAGCTAAGGACGGAAGGGCTGGGCGGGAATGGCATTTTCGCTGGGCTTACCTTCTCCGCCGAGCCCCCAGCGTCGGTTCCAGGAAGGTCTTTGGCCTGGTTGCTTAACGTCAGATTGCGCAGCTGGTTGCGTTGGTGGAACACATGATAGCCGACGGCCACGTAGATGACAGCGGATAGCACGATGCACATCCATATGGGCAGATAGTAGAGAAATATGCGGAGCTGGTTGTACGTGTCGCCGATCCAGCACCAGAGCTACCAACCCACAATTAGCGCCTGTCATATCGTCCGAAGGTGGCAGCTCAAAGCTGAGACGAGACGAGAGATCGGTTCCTACCGTGGCATTGCCGTATATGCGAACATTATTCGGGGCATAGAAGAGGCAAATCACAGCAGGGAGCAGCGGCAACCCGAAGCAGATTAGGCAATAGACCCATATGTATTCGCGGAATGAGTTTGGGTTGGCCGCCATGAAGAACACCATGTAGACATTGACGGCCATGGCGAGCGACCACCAAGGGTCTGACTGCATGAACCTAGGTCGATGTCAGCTAGCTGTTGGCCGACTTGCTGTTGTCAGGCCGGTGCGGTGCGGCGAGGTCTGGGGACACCGCCACTTCGGGCATTCCTTCCTCATTGCGGGGGCAGTCGCAGACTTACATCTCAAGCAGAAAGGCCTGAACGCGGCACAGCCCCGAATCGTCTCCGGCTATGATACCGGCGTAGCCAATGAGACACGCGGTAGTAGCTCCGACATTGGCTATAGACGCGAAGACGATGAAGGTGTTTGGGACTGTCCGCAGTCGCTTGAAGAGGGCATATGCGACGAAAATCAAGGCGACACCAGCCAGACTGAGAGAGGCCCCAAACCTCTCGACGTGCTGGATGGTCTCGCGCTGCGGCGTTGTGAGATTCATGTAGCCGCTCTCGCCGGGGACAATCTTGAGGCCCATGTTGAGAGAGGGAGGGAAGATCAAACGAGAGACAAGAGGGCATCAGTGTTAGGGTCGAGGATATATTAATTGGCCGGTGGGATGCGACCTAACCAGACTCGGGAGAAGCGCGAGCGGGCTGGATCGACGTGGCTTTCGGAGGGGCAGCAACGGTATCAGTGGCCGGCGAGACTGGGCAGCGGACGGGCGTGGTGGTGTGGAGGTGTGTCTTTCTCTTGCGGGGGTTGCGGCGTGTGGTGCGGGCCAAGGAGGGCTGGCGGATTGGTCTCACTCCCACCAGCAGAACGCCCTATTTCCCGAAAGCCAATAGGGGGCTGAGGCGGGGAGAGGAGATGGTGTGATGGCGATGTTTGTCCCCGTGTCCACGATTCTGGAGCCGCCAAAGACAAGCAAGACCATCGATCCCCTGGAAGACGAGGCGTGGCAGACAGGGGGTGGAAGGATGATGTGCCTCCTCGAGACGCCTGGTCTGGGGAAGATGGAGGGTGGCCGCGAAACAGCTGAACGGCAGCCACCAGTTCTGGAACGCCCACGCGCTGCGAGGCTTGGAGGACTCGAGCGAGCAACAGGCCCGGGAGGCGGGCGACGCTCCGCTTTACGTGCCGATTAATGTCCCAACACGAACGAGAGGCTGACGGACGGCGGAGTTTCGGGGCCTGCATTAGGACAACGCAGCTGCATGCCACCTGTCGCCTGTCGGGGAGCAAACCCTTTTGCCGCCGCCCGTGTCTATTCGCTTGCCCGACCAAAGCAAGCAAGCAACCGACGACTACCCGTAGGAAACCCTCCCAAGTGCCAACAGCCCAGGTCGAGTTCGAGCAGAGAGCAGAGAGCAGCGTACGTGTGGGAGCCGATATCGTCTCGAATGTCGTGTCAAAGCGGGCCCAACGATTGCACAGTGGGCGAGCAAGGTCTTGCTTAACAGCGGAGGCCGGGTCCACGAATTTGTTTCGATCCTGCCCCAAGCGACACACTCGCTCTGAGGGGGATGAGAGTGGGACGGGGGACGGGGAGAGGCCGTGGATCTCGACTGTGCCGCGCTTCTGGCTTCAGGCACTGCGCTGGTACCTTTGCGCTTTCTGTCTGAACTCTGGCTGCCGGCTGCTGGCACTCCTGCGGTCCAGTGTTCTCTGGTCTGGTCCTGCTAGACGATCGGATTCAGGGCAATTTGTCGGTGTGACCCGAGGTGCCTTTGTCGGACAAGGTTGATTGGACGGCAACGGATGGCGACCGGTTCACGACAGGTCGGTCCTCATATCAGCTGCAGTCGATTTCAGACGTCGTGCTCACTTGAGAGAGACACGGAGACTGCTGAGAGAGACGGCGGGGCGCGGGGGCGCAACAGAGGTCGGGGGACAATGACGAGAGGCCAACAAGGATTGTGGCATCAGAAGCCGCGGATGCAGATGCAGACGCAGAGTGTAACTGCCTCTACTAGCGGTTTGTGCAGGAATTTTATTTTAATGGGCAGGTTTGCAGTACGAAAAAGAACGTTTAATTCGTTGCAGGCGTGGAGGCTTGGGGGCTTTTGTTTTGTTTGCTCCTGCGAGGCGGCTTGGCGAGGAGGGAAAGGGAAACGTGAATGGCTGTGATGAGCCCAAAAGACGCCACAGGCGTGGGCAAACACCGACTCTCCCACTGCACCTCAAGCCATCACCGTCATGGAAGCTGGAGCTAGGGCTAACCCGACCTGAAGTGCAGAAGGTGGAGCAACGAGTGCTAGAAATAGGCTCAAGTCAGATGCGAGAAGACTGTCCTGTCGAACCTAATCTCGGTGCGATCGGGGAGCAAAAGAGCTCCTACCGATGAAGACCTTCCAGAGTTACAAGAACGGAAGTTGGCCCTTCCGTAGATTTCGATCACATGAACGGCCGTTGGATGACTGGAAGCTATTACCTGGACGCGGTGTGTGCAGCTGCCAATTTCGTGTGCTATTTTGGGGAGGAAGCCCTGAAGGAAGGAGCGGCCGATTATTTCCTGCCAGATACCGATCGCGGCATGGCACTAACGTTTTCCGGAGGTAAGAGCATGCGCTTTCCTTGCCACCCAACCTGAGCTGTTCTGTACTATTCCCTTGGGCAGGAGCTATGGACGCCTTACGGCGCTAGTCGAGCTCGAGGCGTAAAGCAATCCACTCTCTCCTACCGCCCCTACCTGTACCGAACAAGAACTAGGGAATAAGGCCGTGCTGTAACTTTTAGTAAGTGCTTGTCCTTTCCACGTCGGCTAGCTGCGTCTTGCGTGAGGGAAGCTCGTCTATTGGGCCTCCACAGAACCGGCTGTCACACCGCTTGTAGACGCGACCCGTGTCTTTCTCAACCCAAGTCCTCCCGAACGTGTTTCCCAGGTCGCCAACTGGACAGAGTCTCGGGATTCTTTGCAGATTACTAGAACTAGTGAAAGCATGGAGCCGGCTTGGCTGCCCCCGCGGCGAGTCTCCTTCATCCATGCTCAGGGTTTGGGCAATTTCAGGTTTCGGGAACACGCTGGAATTAGAAGTACCTGAGTCGAGATAACTCGAGATTATGTGGGGAGCCATCTATGCTGCTGTGTCTGCGACTGCTGTACTCCCTCTCGAGGTAGGAGCATCCATACCTGCTAATTTGATACCGTCCCGAGTCTCAGCTCGCCGCAGCACGCAGCGTGGTCCGCATTGGGCAGGACTCTTGACACTTGCTTGTCGTGGGACAAACTTACCTTTGATGTCCGTGTTTAGGGTCGTTCCTGCATTAGACATTGTCACAATTTGAGAATTTGTCGAGCGAGATGGGGCCTGGGATGAATTTATTCCGGCAGGGTCCTTTGATTCTGCGTAACAGTCTCACACGATCTCGTATCACGGCACGCAGGGAGGTGAAGAGATGGCAAGGGCACTGTTGCGGTGCCTGGCAAGCAAGCGTGGTTGTATTATTCGAGCACGCATGCCAATGGTCTAAATGCCATCCATGACTTCCAGGAATTATGTCAAATGATCGCTATTAGCTGCTCTCCTACTGGCAGGACACATCATGTGACAGGCGAGGTGCGAGAGATTGGAATGGCCAGTTCAGCTCTTACTTATCTGAAATTGGCACATCATGAGAGAGCTGCTTCACTGTAGCCGGATCTCTAGATAATCGGACTCGCTTGGCAAGGCTGGACAGGTCGCTGGGAGAAAAGTCCCAGGCCGCGGCCGAGACCGACACACTTAGATAGCAGGCACAGAGATACCTACTTAGATAGCAGGAACAGAGATACTGTTGGAATGTGTCAAGCAGAAGTGCCTCGAAGGTTCTAGATAGAGACTTTGCCACCCACTTCGCCACCACAACAGTAGTGTAAGAAGGGGCCTTCTGGCACTGCCAGAAAGCTAGAGAGAAGAACACACATTTACAATCCATCACTTGAACCACCAGCTTTCGGCGTACAGTTACGCCCTGTTGATTCCAGTACCGGTACCCTGGTGAATCCAATAGATACCTAGCAATCAAATAGCAAGCAACGCCCGATCGAAGTATTATTAACCGCTGAAAACTCGTTTCCGCCTTGGCATGATTGTTAGTCGCGTGAAGCACCTTACGGTACCGCCGTGGTGGTGAGGCCGATAATTCAAGGTGTCGTGGTTGCCCTAGGAGACGGTCAAACACGGCTCGGTTGCCACTAGTGGTGGTTTCTTTTGGCAGGTCATTTCTTTTGGCAGGTCGAAGGAAGAAAATGTAGAAAACTTCGAAAGCAGCGCGTTAAAATCAACACGGTTGAGCGATGATGTGAATTCTGTAATGCCTCTAAAATAATGCTCGGGTCTGTTGCCTACCTCAGCTCCTCTCTGCCGTTGTCGTGGTCACGATGCCAACGCGTCCGCGCGCCCGCCTCCCCCAAAGCGACGCGAAAATCACGAAATTTGGAGCACATACTACGCGAAATAATTGTATAGCTGAAACACCAGGATACAGGATCCACGAGTACTTTCCTGCTCCAAGATTACTGAGGAGTTATTCAATGTAGACGAGCGGCGGCAACGCGTTCGACTGCCACCCACTGCGTTGATTTCGGAGACCGTCACAACACCATATGGACACTGACCGGAAGAGGGACGTAACAAAAGGTCTCTAATGAAATCTATTTAGCCGCTTGTGCAACGACGCGACATCCACACAGTCAGAGAGCCAACGCCAACAACGAGAACAACTAAACATACTACTGCATGCTGATTGATCATCAAGTCTTTCTTCTCCATGACACCACCCGTAGGCGGCGATCATAGCGAAAAATGAAAAGTTAGGGCCGCTCCAAGGAGGCAGTGTAATACCAAGGAGCAGCGGAAAACAAAAATTATACGAAAGTCCGTGGTTACCCTTACCCCAGGACCCACGCTTTCCAGCTACTGGGGGGAGGGGACTAGGGGGAGGGGACAGTAGCGAGAATGAATGAAGTTAGTTATGAGGGAAAAAAAGAGAAGAGGTTGAAGGCGGGTAGGCCGAGTTATTTTATAAAGAAACATGGTGGTCCATATACGAGTGCAAAAAATGGTATGGGTCCCTCTCTTCACTCGTAGTGGGTTCTTTCCCTTCCCTCCTTTGTCTGAAGTCGAGGGAACCGGGCGAGGAGGTGGGCGAGGGAGGCTTCCATGGCCTTCCATGGTCAGGCAGGTCCAGAGACGTCCCGTAGGCGGGCTAGCCGCTAAGCGATGCAGCTCGACCATGAGCGAATCTCGCCCTTTCCTGGTCCCTAATACGTTGGTAGAGTAGCTGTAGGTATTGCTTGAGGTCCTGTTGAGCAGGTCATTTAAATTACCTCGCGTCGTGATGCTGCCTCGCCTCGTCTTGCCTCCCTTTACCTTTGACTTGCCTTATCTCGTCTCGCCTACCTTGCCTCGCTCTAGAAAAGTGGAGCACCATCGCCAAATAAAAAAAATTGAAGCATCCCACCTCTGGTTCCAGCGTGTCTTTGATTTACGCTAGCATGAATGAGAAACCAACCCCTCAATTCACATTCTTCTCAGCGCCCTCAGTTAACAGTAAATCAACAGATTCATACCTCTGCCGCAGCCTTGCAAGCTCCTACGATCACCTTTCACCACAGCCACCAAGCGGCGCGTCCTGAAACCGACAAGACCCTCACATACACCAGGATACAAACGAATGATCAACGAGCCATAAGAATTGGATTAGAAAATCGCCACCTGGGGCTTTATCGCCAGAGATGGAATAAATGAGAGGAGGAGACCACAAGGCATGAGACAATAAGGCGGATGCGTACACTCGACGCCAAAAAGCAGCAACGTACTGTTGTGGATGAATAATATTGGTACGGCGAAACTATATCGGATGAATCATTCACTCACTGGAACTGTAACGGCGTGCCGTTACACGCCAGCGGACGCAAAACAGATACCTGTTGCCCGGCACTCTGGGCAACAGCAGCTATATGCGATAATACACTGCGGGGTGGAGAGAGGCCATAGAGAAGAAGATCGCCACAAAGTTCCACAGATACCTACCCTTTTCTACACACATGCGGAATTAGAGGACAGAAAAAACCCAGCAGCGTCCGAATAACCTCAAAAGTATAAATCGAAACCAAAGCCACAGCCATATTCAATCTATATAGGTTCCCTAGATACAATATTCACCGTCTATACACGCCATCAATGGTATAGTCCTTTTTGGGGCCCCTGACGGTGTACGCGAGGCGCCAGTCGCGCATGTTGACAGCTTGGAAGTTGAAGTCGTAGGCGACGTCGTAAAAGTCGTCGACGCAGAGGTGGCCGGCGGAGGCGCACCAGCCGCGCCCCTCATCCACCAACGGTGGCTCGGCAAACTGGACTTGGTGGAACAGGTAGTCCGCGCGCCTGGGGTCGTCGGTGCGGACGAACCACACGCTGAGCGCGTCGGCGGGCTCGCTGTAGCGCCACACGTAGCGGCGCGAGGCGCGGAACCGCAGCCCGTTGTCGGCCGTGAAGTCGCCCTCCTCGATGTACAGGTACTCCATGCCGAGGTCTGCGTCTGCTCCGGTCTCGTCGCTGTCGTCATCCACCTCTTTGATCGCGGCGTCGTCCCCGCGGCCGTCGCGCGTGCCCTCGCGCAGTAGGAACCGCGCCGTGCCACTGAAGTGGCCGCTGGGGTGGCTCGGCAGGCGGCTGACGAGGCTGCGCTCGAGCTTCCACTCGCCGAGCAGCGAGCGGAAGACGGCGCGCGCGACGAACCTGGCCGAGGGCCCGAGGCTGGCGCGGACGGTGGCTTCAGTCTGGCGAAGCGAGGCGGCGACCTCGGCGCGCTGGGCGTCACTGAGGGTTGCGGCTGGGTAGCGCGCGGGGGTGAGGACGTCCATCGCCTTGTGCGCGGGCGGCAGCCGCGGCATGTTGGACGGCGGCGGTAAGCGTTGCAGGCCGAGCGCGGCGGCAAACTCTTGCATGAGCCACGCGTAGTCGCCCATGGGGAACTGGGAGGCGCGTGGGTCAGTGCGCAACGCGAGGGTGCGGGCGACGGACGTGTCGCTGTCGAGGGCGGCGCGCAGGGCTGGCGGCAGCGAGCGCGAGGCTGGGCCGCCGGCTATCCAGAGCGCCGTGACTAGGCGAGCTTGCATCTCCATCACGCCCCAGTACGGCGAGCGGTAGAAGCCCACGAAGCCGAGCGCTGGCACCGCCGGGTGGTGCGTGCCGTGGAAGGCCAGGGCGAGCGTGTTGTTTAGGTCTGAAGGGGAGAGGGATAGCGTCTCGCGGATTGAAAGTGGCAGGAATGAGATGGAGGAGGCAGCTTCGAAGCCGGTGGCAAGTATCACGGCAGCGATATCACCGATCTGCTCTCCCGAGGGCGAGAGGGTGGCATTATGGTCTGAGAGGGACTCGAGCTTGCCGTGGGAGACGGATATGAGCCCCGAACGGACAAAGTCCATATAGTGGTCGCTGACGGCGAGATACGGCGGTCTGCTGGTATCCTCGGCTGTGACAGCGACGGCTGGCGAGAAGATAGACTGGTCATTTCCGAGAATGGTTTGGTAGATGGAGTGAACAGTCTTAGCTGCATCAACCGATATATGTCCTTGGGTGTTGACCAGCGGCTCTGGGCGGTTGGCAAGGTTGTAAGAGCCCAGATCCAACGGCAGAAAAGGGGGCGACAAAGACGCAGGCTAAGTGAGTGGTGTTGTTAGTCAAGGTTTGAATTCTTTTCTTGGCGGACTCGACTATTAGACCAAGACTTGTTATCGCTCTTTTCTCACCTTTGGAGACGTGTGCAGCGGAAAGACCCAGGCAGGTTTTTGGGTGATATGATGGATAGAGTATTTGCCTGAACTTGGTATAGGACTTTTCCCAGGAGAGTGTATCGCGGACGAAAGATGAGAGGCAATGGTGCCGGCGATTTCAATGCCCGACATCTGACCTCCGACGATGAGAATCTTGTCCCCTTTCCCCCCCGTCCCATGGAGCAGGCCGGCCAAATCCCGGTACTGGCTGCTGTGTATGACGGGAACAGCCGGTTGCTCGGCGGACAGGGTCGAGGGGATGGCAGGCCGGCCGAAGAAGCCAGACGCAACTAGCAGAAAGTCAAAGGCGAGTTCGCTGGTTTTTCCATCTCGAGAGCGGGTGTGTATACGCCATGCGGGCCCCGTGTCACTAGCGGGAAGTAGCTCGGCCTTCTCAACGCGGCAGCCGAGGTTTAGCTTTGCCTGGCGACAGTATGTCTGGAAGTAGCGCTCTAGATAGCGGCCGACCTGCCAGGCACGCGGCAGTTCAGGGTCGGCGTCTCCCCAAGCCAAGTCACTGAACTGGACGGTGTGCTTGCTCTGGTTTGCTACCATGCGGGGGTGGAGCAAGCCGACGCTGTCATTTTTCTGCGCCGGCCATAGCCCGCCAATGCGAGACTGGGCGTCGAATATGGCGACGTCAAAGGTGCCGCTCGGCACACCGTGGAGCAGCGACTTGGCAGCGACGAGACCGGAAGGCCCGGCCCCTAGCACATGGCGAGTGGCGTTAGCAAAGGATAGTCAATGATTGACCATGGTTCATGATTGATTGACGGCGGCCTAGGGACTCACCGACGATGCAGACCGTCTTGGGCATCGAGGCAAAGGCGCGGGCTCCGAATTCGGCTCGGACGGTCAGCGCGTTGAGCTTGAAGCTAGCGACTCTAGCTGCCTTCGTCCGACGTCGGGATCGGACCGCAGATAGACAGCGGGGCCGAAGCAGGGTGGGCAACCTCTAACCGCCGATGGGGGCGGGCTCGGGTGCGGGAGATCGGAGACGGGTTGAACAAAGCAATTTCCCGAGTCCATCGTGGGGCAATGCGATAGGCTGCGACGACTCGGAGGGGCTGATGGGATGGGTAATCGAGGTCTTGGCTCCGAGTGGATACCTCATAAGTAAGACCGACGCATTCCAGGTTCTTGGGAATATGCCCGTATTAGAAGGTCTGCATTTTATAGCATACCTATGCCGAGGAACTGTTAGTAGGCAGGCTTGTCTCGAACCAGAAGCTATGAATATGAGCTGATCAGCTAGGATCAACTACTAACATCCTAATGCTGATTGTTCTTGTTTCGTCCTCTGGCGCTGAACCCTGACCCCGGGAAATGTAGCTCTCGGCTTAATCCTTAGCGTCCTAGCTCTAAAAGCTTGCTTACACTGCGCTCTGGCCGCACCTGCCTCGAGCTAACTCTGTCTGCACCTGCCTCGAGCTAACTCTGTCCGGATCTGTCGTGCTAAGCTTCAAAAAGGCAGGTTTACATAAGCGGCCCTTGACATACTGTCAGTCGTGCCTGCTGCTCACGATGGATCGCTTTCAGATCACTTGCAGCCAACTGTATGCACGTCTAGTGCTGGTGGCCATCGCTGTTTTAGGGGAGGGGCTAAGGTTTTCGTCTGTCCCCACAGAGTGCAGCCAGATTCCATCCCGTCACCATCTTCGACTGCTTTGCATGAGCAAACTTGCAAAGGAGAAACGCAAACAACGCAACATGGGAACAAAGCAACCTGGTTCTTGGGTCGCATTTTGTCGCGGCTGCCCCGACCCCGAGTCTGATCGGATCTCTTCAACTTGGCGTGGCTGAACGCCTTCGGAGGCCACGTCCAGTCGCGTCGTGGGGCTCGGGGAATCTGGGCGCTGTGGGTGCCCTGGTCACAGCGCTCATTAGGCTTGAGCGGCACCATCGCCCCAACACCCCCGAACCGAACCGCGTTCCAGAATCCAGACCCAACCCAAGAAGGCACACGACGTTGTGCTGGTTCATCGCCAACGACGGGACGACGCCATGTATGGATAAGGCATTCAAAGCTCTTCTCGCTGGTGGGCGTGCATCTCCGGCCTCGATCGTCCGCTGGGGGTTCCCTTCGACCCCGCGCGACCTGACTTGTTGAACACCTCACCTCGAGAGTATCGAGCACCCCCACCACCTCAGGACCGACCGCATTATTTCCGACGATAATATTGGGACGTCAACGCCACGGCAACACGACAGGTGCATCCGATAGTTTGCGAATCCCCGACCCACCAAGCGGTGAAAACGCTTTCCAGTCCAGCAAATGCATTTACTCTTGGCACACTTCCTTTCATGGGAAGATGCAAGCTTCGCTCCGGCCGCCCTATGCGCCTAGCCAGACGCCGTCCGTCGGGCACCCGACAGCTCCTCCAGTGGCATGGCAGAATTCTCCGAGCTGAATTGCTCGGGAGCAGCCCGGTTTGACACGGTGGTGGCTAACAAAAACATGTTGCTCAACAAAACCACAACGGGAACTGACCGAAGAACAATGGTCGATGGTCGTTCCTTGCCTTGCCTCGGCCGCCCGTGTGACGCGGCAGACAAATCCCCTGGAGCTGGCGCTGGTGGTGCTGGTGCTTGCGCCATTGATGCACCCCGCAAGTTCCCCAGCTGGTATAGAGTCTCGTTAGAGCTAAGATCCGGCGTCTTGCTTTGTTTGCTCACGCGAGCCAGCGGATGACTGTGTGCCCCGCAGCTGTGAGGCATGCCGAAGCCGAGGGGGGCCGACTCGATTGGGGGCCCCTGGACCGGCGTGAAGCCTGCGAGATAGATACGACTAGGCAAGCGGTAGAGTAGCAAGGGCCGCCTCTCCGTTTTACGCAGCCTCATTGCCAATCACAGCCAAGAAATAGCCTCTGCGAATAAACGCCCACCAGCCTTCTACCAAGTCAGCATTCTACCGAAACTCGGCGGCCTGTCACCACTCTTGCTCAACATTACCGTCCCCATTGCGTAGATGGGACCCCTACGGGCCCGACGCGTCTCGGCTCCATGGCAACAGAAACGTTCGGCCCCGAATGCTCTCTATCGGACGGACAGTACAGCAGAATGTGTGTAAGCCTGGTTTTGCTGGGCCGGCCCTGGCACCCTCGGCCGTCAGTTGGACAGACTCGGGTGAATCAGTGACGATGAGGCAGTTGGGAGGGACACCAAGACCGAAGCGGATAGCCGCAGCAAAAGATTGTGACACCATCTCCATGTCCAATCGTCCACCAGTGGAAGTGCCCCTACAGCCACGACCACAGCTATCAGCGATAGCGAAAGTGACAGCAACAGCTATATGGTCGTCTGGACCATTTACTGGCCGCGGCGCACGTGGACGTCGAGCCCCATGCCTCCAATCCGCGGGCAACTACTTGGGAAATGCCATTGCAGGCAGACCGAGACCCGCAAGCCACAAATTCACGCATGGCCCGGACGTCCTGTTGGTTGACATATCCGATATTCCGGGTGCACACACAAACGCGATGCCCTGGCCAGCAGGCACCCTTGCCAGAGAAGCGTTAGTCGAGAGCAAGCGACCGTCGCCAGAGCCGCGAGCTCCCGAAGTCGACGGATGCCATGATGCGAGGATAACGCCTCCAAGGCCTAAAGGTGAACTTTATTCGGGCTTGCCGCCCTAAAGAGTGCTACTCTTCGACCTAGTCGCCACACGGGCATGTCGCACGGCGAGATGTTCTTTCCCGAGCGAGCGAGCAGGGGCGGGCGCGCACAATAGTATGCACCCACGAGCGAGAGACACAAGAAAGCAGCGGTACTTTCCCGGTCAGTGACAGCACCTCGGACTCGAATGGCTTCAGTCTGTCACACCTGTCCGATGTCGCCTCGAGCGTTCTGGACATGCATCTTGTGTGCGGGTGCCGTCTAGGATTTGCGAATATTGTGGTGATGCGAGTGTGGGACATATGTGCTCTGTGCGGAGTGCCGTCCTTGTTTCTGGATGCCCGTCGGTCTTCCCGTACTCGAGGGATTTGAGCGCACACAAAAGCGATACTATATGTATGGACGCGGCTACGGGCCGTGTCCCCAACCTCAAAAGGGCGGACCCTCAAAAGGGCGGACTGAAGGGGGTTTCTTTGTCGGCGCCCCTTCTCTCTTTCGCTCTCTCAGCCTGGTCTGGTAACCGGTGTCTTTGCGCGGCCGTGTAAAGGCCGTAAATGGCAGAGCACGCTGAATGTCTCGAGGGTCGGCTGGAGTCTGAAGACAAGAGACAGATTGTTAGGTCACACCGTGCCTTTTTAAGCAGTCGGACTGACTGGCTGTCTGGCTGGCTCGCCAGCTGACCGGATGCCTGGTACGTGGTCTGAGACCCGATGACGGCAAAGCTAAAGGACAAGAGCACCGTAACATCTCTGGCCAAGCTCTCGTCTATCTGGCATGCGTCTACATCATGCGAGGGTCCCACGGAGCGGTGGAGACTCTGGAAGTTCCCGCTAGGGATGTAGCCGGGGCCATGGCATGAGGAGACCAGAGGTAAGACAACTCGGCTCTGACGGTTCGGGACAGGGGCCCACAACCTAATTCCTCTCCCACTGCCATCCACTCCCGTCGCCTCCCCTGTCAGCTCCTCGACTACCTAGTGTACTAGCCCGTACCTAGCCCAAGACTTCCGGGGCAGGCATTGGAGCGGTTCTGGAAACGCGGGAGCTCTCTTGGCCATGGGTACGGACCATGGAGATCTAACAACCACCAATCCTACGGCAGCATCCTACTCGGCTCTCGCTTGGGGGTTCGGGCTCTCGCTTGGGGGTTCGGACTGCCGCATTGGCTTTGTCGAGGCCCGGTAAGTGATCCGGGGCTAAGAGAGTCCAGAGCGTGCTGGGCTCGACGGAGGCACAGGCCAATGCCGTTTGTTCTATTGAGGAGCGAATGGCAGAGCGCATTCGGCGTCGTCACGGAGAGTGCACAGACAGGGCGAGCGAGGGGCCAAAAAAAGCTACTAATCGACTAAGCAGCGGTTGGCCGGGGGGTAAAAAGACACGGGTATTGCGTCTGCATGTCCGTCCGGCCGGCCAGAGTTGCCAATGTCGGGGTCATTTTGAGACAGCATCCGCACAGTGGTGGAGGGTGGCATCCGCGCGTGGAGTTTTCCATTTGGCGCAAGCAAGCCCACCTCATACTTTATTGTATTCCCCAACTTTAAAAGCTTGCCCAGCAGGACCAGAGGTGTTGCTGTTGTTGCTCGTGCTGGAGCTGCTGCTGCTGCTGCTTCAGCTACTGCCGCTGTCACGTCCGCACTTTTAACTCGCCACCTGCTGTTGCGTTGGTTTGCTTTCCCTGTTCTTAGACGGTTTTGTCGAGGCCCCTGGCGCCGCCTCCACGACGCCTGGCCGTCGCCAACCAATTGCCGGTCGAACGGCACCTCCCTCGACAAGGGCGGGGCCTTTGAGATCATCGCCGACTCAATTGCCGCTTTTGACTATTCCGCAGAAGCCTCCTCCCGATTTCCGTCGCCCTCTTCCAGGTTTCCTGCAACGCAACCCCGTTGCAGAGAAAGGGGAGCCGTCGAGGGTCACATCCCTCCCCCCTCTCCACCTACCTAGCCCCCCTTCTCCACGCGCCCGCATCTACACCCACACGTATTCCCGTGGGCCTTTCGCTGAGAATCCCCGTCTCAACGGCGGCGCCGAAGAAAGCGGAGCTAGCATTTGCGCTTGCGACTAATGCCGAACGAGAGGTTGTTCTGGGACCAGTAAACATGAGCCATGGGTGAGTGATGAGGCCAATGCACCCTCAGCGAGCCCCGGATGCTTTTTGGCGGCTCCATGTTCCCTTGCACTCGGCCTTTGTCCACTGGTCCCATGATCGCTCCGTTGGCTCCAGGTCGTCCAGTGTCATTTTGACTTTTGGCATAAGTGATCGAGTCTCGCCGCAACTTGTTCCGCCTGGATTACAGTTCACTTCCCCGGGTTTATCTTCCGTCCCTTGCCTCCCCCCTCTACCTGGCCTTGGTCCCCCGCTGTTTGCCATCTGGAAAACTCGAACCAGAAATTCCCCGCGAAATTCATTTCATTTCCTGGCCCGACTTCCCCTTCCCTCTGCATAGCTGCTGTACACCATCTCTTCGAGCACGTATGGGACCTGCCAGCGCCAGCTAACCCCAGTCCTCTCCCGGGCAAACAGCGAGGACCGTCAAGTCAAGCGGGTGGTTCGCCCTCGAACCTGTAGTGAAGATGAGCGACGAGAAAGACGTCAACTCCAACGATGGCCACCGCAGCCACGATGAGGGCGCGCTGGATCTCCCCCCCGACCCGGATGCCCACCTCAGCGAAGCCGAGAGGGCGGATATCGTAAGTGCCCGCTCCGGTCCGTCCGTCCCGTTGCTCGCCGAGAGATGCGTGCTATGCTATACGATGCAGGTGTGCACATGGCACATGTCGCAAATGGCTGCACACAGAGAGCTGACGGCTTCTTCCGCTTGTTCTAGGACCGCAAACTCCTTTGGCGCCTTGACTTGAAGCTTCTTCCATGGGTCAGTCGTGCAATCTGTGCCCCCCCCCCCCCCCCCCAACAGTGCCCCTCCCCCCCACCACGGCCATCCGATCTCTGTTTGCCCCCTTTTCCCCACCCCCTTAATATGCAGTAGGAATCAGCCACGCAGCTAGATGCTGACAAGGTGCTCCAGCTATGCTTCCTATACCTGCTGGCCTTTTTGGACCGCACGAATATTGGCAACGCCAAAATTGCTGGCCTCTCGCAGTCACTCCATCTCACCACTTCAAGCTACAATGCCACTCTCTCTATATTTTTCGTCTCGTACGCCGTGTTTGAGCCTCTGACGAACATCCTCCTCAAGAAGTTAAGACCGTCCATCTTTATCCCCATCATCATGTGAGTACAGTCTTCCCCCGGCTCTAGGACCAACGAGCTCACGGCTCTGCGCAGGGCTCTGTGGGGCTGTAGCATGCTGGGCATGGGTTTCGTCTACAACTGGTCTGGCCTCATGTCGGCCAGATGGTTTCTAGGCCTCACCGAAGCCGGCCTCTTCCCTGGCGTCAACTACTACCTGTCGTGCTGGTACAAGCGCTCCGAGTTCGGCGTCCGTGCCGCCATCTTCTTCTCGGCCGCCGCGCTGTCGGGATCATTTGGAGGGCTGCTGGCCGCCGCGATCGAGAAAATGGACGGTATCGGCGGGAGGCCGGGGTGGGCCTGGATATTTATTCTCGAGGGGCTGCTGACGGTGATGGTGGGGCTTGTGTCCTTCTGGATGGTTCACGACTTCCCAGACGAGGCGGCGTTCCTGTCGGACCAGGACCGGGCGCGTGTGCTGCGGCGGCTGAAGATGGACCAGCAGTCATCGGCAGAGCATGAATCGTTCAAGATGGCGTACTTTTGGTCCGCGCTGAGGGACTGGAAGATGTGGCTCGGCATGCTCATCTACATGGGCTGCGACATGCCTCTCTACGCCTTCTCGCTGTTCCTGCCCACCATCATCAACGACCTGGGCTGGAATTCAAGCGTAATTCGCGCCCAGCTCATGTCGGTTCCGCCATACGCCGCGGCCGCCATCTTCACCGTCGTCATCGGTTTCATCGCCGACCGGACGCACCAGCGTGGCCTCTGCAACATCATCGTGTCCCTGTTCGGCGTCGTAGGCTTTGCCCTACTGCTCGGCTCCGACAACGCAGCCG
The DNA here is from genome assembly GCF_030549165.1 of Lasiosphaeria miniovina. Classification (NCBI taxonomy): domain Eukaryota; kingdom Fungi; phylum Ascomycota; class Sordariomycetes; order Sordariales; family Lasiosphaeriaceae; genus Lasiosphaeria; species Lasiosphaeria miniovina. The sequence goes on from NW_026848220.1 coordinate 5,683,075, forward strand.
TCCAGTACGTAGGAGTCTTCCTCGGCGCGCTGGGCATCTACCCATGTATCGCCAACACCATCAGCTGGATGGCCAACAACATCGAGGGCGTCTACAAGCGCGGTGTCGTGCTGGGCTTCGTCATCGGCTGGGGCAATCTCAGCGGCGTGATCAGCAGCAACATTTACTTCAACGGCCCGCGCTTCCCCGAGGGCCACGGCGTCGTCATGGGCTTCATGGCCGTGTTCCTGTTTGGCGGCTCCTGCCTCATGACAATGCTGCTCCGCCGTGAGAACGCCAAGCGCCGCCGCGGCGAGCGCGACCATTGGGTCACGGGCCTCGGCGACAAGGAGATTGAGATGCTGGGCGATCGCCGGCCAGACTTCCTATACACTCTTTAGATAGTGCCTCTTATCTCTTCTCTGTTCTCTGCACGCCTGGTTCTACCCGCCTTATTCTAGTTCATATTCTTTTCGTGTTTTGCCTCCTTTTTATTTTCCCCACATCGGCGGCAATATTGGGGGGACAGAAGCAATAAACTATCAAATCTTGACATTTTGGGACGGAGGGCCAGCTAGCATCCGTTTCCAGATTTTGATGAATGGGATTATTCTTACCCTTGTGAACTGCGCTTGTCCCTGCGTGCGTGTGGTGTGCGCGTGTGGCATGTTCATGTGTGCAGATCTCTCCGGGTTGTGTTGTCGGGGTTGTGTTGTCGGGGTTGTGTTGTCGGGGTTGTGTTGTCGGGTTGTGTTGGATTCACCAGGGTACCGGTACTGGAATCAACAGGGCGTAACTGTACGCCGAAAGCTGGTGGTTCAAGTGATGGATTGTAGATGTGTGTTCTTCTCTCTAGCTTTCTGGCAGTGCCAGAAGGCCCTTTCTTATACTACTATTGTGGTGACGAAGTGGGTGACAAAGTCTCTATCTAGAACCTTCGAGGCCCTTCTGCTTGACAAATTCCAACAGGTTGTGTTGTCTGGGTTGTGTTGTCGGGTTATGTTATCATTTTATGGGCTGGAGGTTGATGACGTAGGTGTGATGCGGTTGCTTGGAGACTGACTGCGATCACGATACCTGAGTCGACAGACAGCCTCGGAGTCGTAATTATAATGTAATTTACAGAAATATCAGACAGGCAGGGACAGTTTCCTCGTATCACGAACCCGTTCCGAAGATCACCTAACCAGTCGTCCAATTATCTGTCCATTTATCTGTCCATTTATATAGGTACGGAAATAGTATTTTTCATCCGGTTGTTTTAGCTCATGAATTTCTAGACTGTGGTCTTAGTCTGTGGATAAGGTTTGGTTAAGAAATAGAATAAAACAAGTACAATATCGTATGTGTAGAGAGAAAGTTAGAGAGGATGAGAGAGAATTTACTTAGCATATGTGTCAATTGTGCTTCATTTCGTCTAGTATACTCACACCCCATGTGACGGCCTAGGTAGTCAAGTACTTCCGTCGTCTAGACAGCTTAGTTATCCTCGATATATGCGGTAAGGTTACGAAAGCACAGGTTGGGGCGGTTGGATTGCAAGCCTCGGCTCAAGCCCATTTGTAGGCCTGGTGTTGTTCTCTGTTTTCCCTATTTACCCACTTTACTGTATATTCTCTTTAAAGCCGAAATTAGTGGGACTAGAGAAATATTCTAGAGTAAATTGTAATTACAAAGCATTCTGCAGCCCTAGAAGCCATTGACGGGGTTTTATATTGCACTGTATTTGCCTTTCATTAGCAACTTGGATGGATTTCTTTTATTAGTCGCCTTACTAATAATCTTCAACCTTTGAGAGAGTGTACGGTGTGTATTATTTTGCCTGCTTCAATAAGGCTTTGCTTAAGGAGGGACTTCCAGAGGTAGATTTATCACAAAAGTGAAATGGCTCATATCCATTATCACGTGCACGTTTAGTACACGGTACATAAATCATTTTATAAAGTACGCATTGCAATTCTGGTTTCTACTTTGTTAAAGTAACCAGGAGATACCCAAGATTATGTCTCCAGGGTAAGAACGACTGCCTAGCGAACAGAATCGACATTTGCCACGTATTGGACCAATTTGGGAGTTTCCCGTCTCAGTCCCTCCTTCCTTGAAGTTTCGAGCTCGGACACAGTGGTGTGATGGGCCACCATTAATTATCGGCCAAATCTGCGAAAATAATTCTACCTACTGAGAAATGCCCAGCCGGAGACGGGAAGGCTGTGGCATGCATCAGCTGTGCCAGCCAGAGCTGAGTGGCAGGTCCTCGCGCTTCCATTTCTGGACGATCTGCAGGAAGCCACGCAATATTACGTGCCGAATTTCGCTACAGGCGCCGAATTCCGTATCTACGGCCAATACCGTCAGGCAGCGAAGATGTGAAGGCTGCAACCGTGGACTGACTTCAAAATAAGGGCTGCTGGCAGTAAATATTTCCCAATGTATTGGGGCCGCTGTTCATTTGTCAATCGCATTAATAATGGGTTAATGAGATTGACAAGGTGACGCTCAACTGCGAATGGATTGGAACCCGACCGTCAAGAACTATTTGCACATTTTTCTTCATTGATTATCTCCCACCATTCAACTACCCGAGTGCCTACCTTATGCAACTATCATGGCGCCAACCAGCGTGGACGACCTGTGGATGCGCGCGTTAGCCGAGTACGAGGAGGAGACAAGAGTCGAGCTGAAATCCAGAACGAACATGTTCCAAAAGATCATGGCGTATTGGAGGGGAGAGGCTGGCAGCGCGCAGTCCGAGTCCGCGATGAGGGCAACAAGCACAAGCCTGGTCGATTATCTCGTGCAAGAATGCTCAGACTTCAAGACGGCAAGACACGGCAACGGCGTCATGGACAAGACCCGGAGCGTTCTCTCCAGAATATCGGTCCCTCTGAGGTCGCTGGCGCCCACTGCCGGCAATGCTGCCAGCGCTGCCTTTCCTGCTGCCCCCGTGCTGATGGTCGTCTTCACCCACATACTCGGCGCGTGTGCTCGCCTGAGCGACGACTTGGACTCGATCGAAAAGCTTTTCGAAGTCACCAACCACTTCCTCGACCGCCTGCGCCAGCTCGAGGGCAAGCTGCCGCCCGATACCGTGTACCAGGAGCAGGTGACTCGAGTCTTTTGCGCCGTCTTGGCCTTTTGTACCAGGACGCACAAGCTTGTTGCGCCCCCCAAGCCGTCTAGCAAGATAAGCAAGAGCTCCGAGCCGGCCAGGCCGCGCGTGAAGAGGCTGAGTGCATGGTTCAAGGCAATGGGCCGAGAGGGAGGGGACCAAAAGCTCAAAGAAGCCTACGAGAATGTCATCAGGGCTCTCGCCGATCTAGACTCGGCCACCATCATGCAGACACTGGCTTCGGTCAGCGAGTAGCGCTCCGAGGCCAGGGGGGCTGCCGATCGAATTGAAAAGGCCATGGTGAGCCTCAAAGGCGAATTCAAGGGATTCACACGGCTCTGGGAGACGCCCATCGAGCAGCAGGCCACGCTCCTGAGGCAAATGATGGCCATGCTCAAGCGCCTCGATCACCCGGCCAAGCCGAACACGGTAATGGAGCAGCGAGGAAAGCCCGGCGAGATTCCCCGACAGGACAAGGTCAGCCGTCTCGACAACTTGCCCAAGGTGGATGGTCCCGACCCCATGGAGCGCGAGTCCCAGACGCTCGAGTCCATTGCTCACATCCTAACGGTCGGCGTCGAGAGCCAGGTGGCGCTGCGCCTGGGAATTCTCGAGCAATCCCACGTCCCCGGCATATTCGACCAGATCAAGCGCAGGGACGAGTACCGAAACTTCATGTCAGACAAGGAGCGCCTCTTGTTCGTCGGCGGGGCCTGCGGCATGGAGAAGAGCATGCTGTCGTACTCGATCTACAAGGACCTGCTAGACGAGTTCAGCGACAAAAGCTCGACTTCGGTCGTGTACTTTGCCTTTGACGACGAGGCGCAGGGCTTGCAGTCGGTCCAGAACATGCTTTGCTACTGCGCCGTGCGGATTGCGAACCAAGATGACGCGTACTCGAACGAAGTTCTGGACCTGATCCGAGGTGGCACCAAGGCCGAAGACGACCTTGGCCGCAACGCGTGGGACAGGCTTTTCCGCGAGCGGCTCGACCCCGAATTGAAGACGGCGAGGAGTCTGGTCGTGATCCTCGATGGCGTCGACCAGCTGCCAGCCGAGGAGCAGAGGGTCTTGGCCAAGCATCTTTTATATTCCCAGGCGTCAAATCTCCCCATTCGCTTCCTCCTGGCCGGGGAGTCGGAGAACTTGGAATCGGAACCGGATCCAGAGAGAGCAGTCGAGGTTCCAAAAGGTCCCGATGCCCTGGCCGTGGAGAACACGCTGTTCACCTCTGTTGTCTTGCCGGGAGTCTGGGCGACGCCGGAAGCGGGTGAGGGCAATCTCCCTCACACTCTTCGAGGGGCTACCATCGTCCTCGACCGAAACATTATACGCGACGAAATAAGGCGAGTTGCCCAAAGCCGCATCAAAACCCTTCCGGGACTCTCCCATCTTCCACACTGGCTGAAGACCAATATCGTCAAGAAAATGAGGGAAAAGGCCGACAGTACGTCCCACTTGGGCTTTTAACTCGGCCAATCAAGTAGGGAACTAGCCTGAGAACTGACAATTGTCGCACCGATTAGGCTTCCTCTACGTCGAGCATACACTGCGCCGATTCAACGCTATCGGGAACTGGTCAGGAATCTCCCGAGCGTTTGATTCGTTGCCTGAAAACACCACCCATTTACACAGTTCGCTCCTGAACGAATGCCTACAGCACCAGACGGACGCCCACAAGGCGGCTCTCCAGAGGCTTTTTGGCTGGCTCGCATACTCCAAAAGCCGGCTGAGCCTGGGCGCCGCGACACGGCTGCTGACGCTGGGCTATCCCAGTTCCGGCCTAGTCATCGAACAGGAAGTTGGCGGGCAGCTGTCGAGGTGAGAAGGAGAAGGGCGGCGGGCACTTGGCTGGCACGTGGAAGCTAGGCTGATTGGGTTCGCGTTTGTGGCAGAGTGCTCGACATAGTGGATCACTACGACCCAAGCGAATACGACGACAGCGACAGCGACAGCGACGATGCCTCGAGCAGCCACAGCGTGGCAGTCAGAAAGATCAAGAGCTTCCTTGGCTTCCAGGAGCGGTCGTTTCGAGTATACTTCCGCAAGGCCCTCGAGTCAACCGACAACGACAACCTCCGCTTTTCGGACCACGCCGCCCGCGTCATGATGTTTGAGATGACGGCCGAGATTCTGACCATGGCTCAACCTGATGGCGGATACAGCGATGCCGAGAACGAGCTGATCTCGTACGCGTCGGCATCATTCCGTGGACACTTGCTCGGCTTGAAGGGGTTGAGCGCCGAGGAAGCCGGGCTGGCAACAACGCGCCTTCTCGCAGTGCTGCAGGACACCAACGGCGCCCTGAAAAAGCTGGAGGAGACCAGCGACCCGTACCGCGGCGATCAGCCGTATAGCGTCTTCGGGTCGACGAGAAAGGAGGTAGACGAGGCATTTCGGGTTATTGTGGATCTGCTGGAGCTGACGTCGGTAGTGCCATCCGTTCCGGCCCTTGGCGACCAGCAGCTTAGGCCCCTTCGAGATGCCGAGCTGACCGTGAACCAGCTTGGAGATCGCGCAGCTATCCTGGGCCACACTGCCAAGAGACACATCCATAACTGGCTATTTGAGGCCGACCTGCCGTCGACGGCCTACAGGTCTTTTCGGTTCGCCCACCAGGCCCTCTGCTACCTCCCAGGCGCCACCTCGAATATAATGTTTGACCGGCTGGTCGCGAGCGAAGTTGTCGACGCTTTCCGCACGGAGCGGACAGAGCTGGCTGTCAAAGACAAACATATCACGCCAGCATCATTTTCAGCCGTCGCAGATTGGGGCCACTCCGGCAAGACAGCAGAGGTCCACAAACGGATCTCCCTAGCCCTGTTCTTCTACAATTTCGTAGACGAGGCACTGCGCCATGCCCGGCTGGGATTTTCAATCACCAAGTCGGATCGACACAAATTCGAGCTGAGCTATAGGATCGCCCGATCAAAGTTTGCCATGTGGGAGGCTGCCTTCAAGCCGAGGAGCAAGACCTTCAGCCGACTAATCGAGGCCGAAGCGAATTACCCATTGGAGAAGGTCGAGGACGTCGAAGTCCATGCGGGCGAGGTGGACAAGAGCAACGGCCTCGAAATGGCGACGGCAGGCGCTGCCGCGGCGGACGTCGTGAAGGCACTGGAAACGTGTTTGGCGTATTGGGCTAACGGGCTTGGATCCGATGAGGGTCTGGGTCTAATGTATAACATCGCGTACCAGATGAAGGCGAGGCTCGAGGTGACCCTGAAGGGCCGGGAAGGCGAGGCCATCGAGAGCATGGAACACGCCGAGGCAATGAAGACGCCGGGCTCCAGGATCCGCTTCTTTGATGAACTCATCGAGGCACTGGGAGAGGGCGAGATGTGGGGCCACATTGTCAACCTGCTGAGAAAATTGAAGAAGGACAATCCGCTCAACGGGAATAGGTGGGATATGACGTATCGGGCGATCCACAGGGCGGCAAAAGAGGGAGAGCCCGAGGACCGGGCGATGGTCCAGGAGCTGTACCTAGATGCCATTCCAGCCTTTTTGGAAGGGGCGGGATCCGAGGCTCTAGAGACGATGCTGTGGTCTGCCAGGTTCCACTACCGCGTCCTCAACGACGCAGCCACGGCCAAGGAGCAGCTCTCGAGCATCCTCGAGGTTCGCCACTCGGGCCTGGCCTGGTCCGCCAGCGCCAGCAGGGCGCTTGCCAACATCTTGACCGAAGAGTTCCGCATATCTAGCGACCCCGACGCCAAGACCCGGGCCATGGACGATATGAGGAGGCTGGTCGACAAGGCTGAGAAGCGGCACGCGGGCTCGGCCAAGACGGAGCAGGGGCACACACGCATCCCCCTGGCTATCATGCGCCGGAAGATGGGGCCAGCCAAGGCATTCTACGACGAGATGAACACCATATTCAACGGCTGCATCGAAGCGCTGCGCGACAATCGGTCGGATAACGACAACTACAGCTTTCGCATGCTCGCCAAGACGCTCGCTCTCGTGCCCGGCCTGGAGACGCAGGCCCGGGTTGCGCTCTCGTGTCAGTTCTCCATCGCAAACAGAAAGCTGTATGACAGAGAAATGGAGGAGAGCAAGCAGAGGCGTAGGGACGACAAAGGGGCTGATGGTAGCAACGCAGGAGGCCCACCTCGCTCAGAGCCGTACGAGCCGTACGTGAATGACCGCGTAGCGAGCCACGAACCACACATCAGCCACGGCTCTTTTGCATCTAGAGCCACGTTGGCGGACCGGGAGGGCAGGAGCCAACGCTTCGGTTCCCAGGCTCATGGAGATGCGGCCAGTCCTCCATACGAAAAGCAGCCACACCAGTACCCACAGTACGAGCGGTCACAGTTATATGCGGACGAGCACGAGTTGTCCGTGCTCAAGGGCTCTCATGTTGTCAAAAGCGAGCCAGAAGAGGGCGAGCAGCCCACGCCGCCGCTCTCTCGAGCGGCTACCATGGGCCTTTACGGAGCGATCAAGGGCAGCAAGGACAACAGCGACCATGGCATCGGGAATAGCGCCGGCGGAAATAGCGGGTACTGGAGCATCACCTGTGCGGATTGCCGGACCACGACGACCACGTTTGAGGACGCGGCCGGAAAGCACTGGTACCTGTGCTACTACTGCGCCGACACGGACCTGTGCGAGGCGTGCTACGACGCCCGGGAGAGACGACATGGCGCTGATACGCCCGGAACGAAGGATAAGATCGAGGCGTGCCCGCGCGGACACGGCCACGTCAAGGGCCCCGTGGAGGGGTGGAGGGGTGTCGACGACAACGGTGTAGTCAGATATGGCAATGTCGAGATCGAGGTGCAGGACTGGCTGACAGGGCTGGGGAAGGAGTGGAAACAATGCTGGGACGAATATTGGCTGTGAATATGCGGTGGCAGGCTGCGAATGCTACCAGATTTGAATATTTCCGTTTTCAAAACCGGGGCATGATTAATTCTCCTCTTTAAGTGCCTTGAGCGAGACATGTAATTACTCCTATTCATTTTCCTCGCCAGCCTTGTCTCCGCCGCTCTCCCGCTCCTTGTCTCCGCCGCTCTCCCGCTCCCTGTCCTCCTTTCCCACCTGCTTCTCCATGTCGACCGTCACCCAGCCGGACGTGTCGGGCGTGTCGGGCACGTCGGGCGCGTCGGGCGCGTCGGGCGCGTCGTTGCCGCTCAGCACCTCCACCGTCCCCATCCCCGTCGAGCGGTCGAGCTAGTAGAAGGCCAGGTCGTTAATATCGTGCTCGGGCAGCACTCCCCTGGCGGAGCAGGCTCAAAGTCCCACGGGACATTCCGCGGCCGCGCCGCGTCGGCAAGCGCCCAGATAGACTCGAGCACCTTCTTGCCGGGCGTGGCGAGGCGCGGCCGCAGGCTGCTGGCGCTGCGTGTGCTTGTCGGCGACGAGTTCGGAGCAGGCCTCGAGCAGCGCCCGCGCGTCGCTGTGCTGCCCGGCCAGCGCGCTCAGCACGTTCAGCGACGCCACATCGTCCCACGTCTCGTCGAAACCGTCGTCGTGCTGCACAAAGCCGCGCGTTAAGATCGGCGCCACCGCCTCGCGCGCGACCTGCGCTGGCTGGCTGGCTGGCCGCGCCAGTCGCGGCTCCGGATGTGGAACATGTCGGCGGCGGTCTGGTTAGTTATGAGGTGGTAAGTTATGGGGTGGTAATGATCCAGGCACCAAGGTAGGTGGTGGGTAGGTATGTGATTACATGGGGCGAGTGATTCTTGGGCTTGGGGTCAAGTCTGCAACACGTTGGCGCCCTGCCAGAAGCGGCAACGATGAGAAGCGGTAACGATGCCCACGCTGTGAGTATCTGTCGACTGCGCTTGTGTGCTCGTCCATCACCGCCTACTGCATCTCGTGGTCGTGTCTGCAGTAGCGCCGTACCATGTAGATGATGTATGTACGCACACGAATCAACGCCTGGGTAATCGTCACGAGGCGGTGCGTTGTTCTTGCATCGTGTAACGACAAAGGTGCGCCGAGACTGTGAGGGCGGAATCGTGTTGCACTTTCTCGTTTCCTGCATGTCGTATGCGGTCGGTCCAAGTTCAGGGCGGACGTGAACAAACAAGTCCGCAGGTGGCAGGCAAGCAAGCAATCAAGCAGCCTGTGGGCGCAAAGGGACAGACAGGACTCGGCCAGGAGGATTCGGGCTGAGAAACCGGCCCATCATGGCATCACCAGATGACAGCCACCAATTGCAGATGCAGGCCGGGGTTTGTGTAATTAAGGAAAAACGGCCCTTTTCCCCTAGCCCCTTGGTTCCTGTGTCTTCGCGCCAAATTCATGTCGAACACGTTAATTTAGACCTGGGGAGGCATTCGAAGCCGCCGGCGGGTTTTGGCGGCGGCGACCTTTCTGCAGCACCACGGAGATGCGAGCTTGCCCTCCAGACGTGGACGCATACGGGCGGCGAGAAGACCGGTCGGGTTTTGTGTCGTTCTGATTCGCCGCCCTGTGCCTCTTGATCTGCAGATTAGGTTGTGATAGCTGTGTCTGGGAAGTGGGCGAGCCGCAAGGCTCTCGGATGGGGCAAGGCTGCTGTAGCGTTGCGGCGTGGCAAAGTGCCATGTTTCGGGCGTTTTGTTTCGCGCATCTTTCGGGGCTTTGGGCTTGCTTTCCTGCACTTGTGATTGACGGAGCGGGCTGTGGGGGTCTGCCTGCATGCTGCCGCGCAGTGGTGATCGAGGCCGACAAGGCCTGCCGCCGGACTATTATCAGTGGGGCCGTCTCCTCATACTACCTCACGTAGTGTGCCCTGGCTTTGCCTCGTCGTTGCAGCCTCTGCCGGCTCGACTCCGCCTGCCGAGGCACCCAATCGGCTCAGAGCGGCCTCTTCGGAACTTTGGTGATGTGGCATGCACGCGTATTCCCCAGGCTTGGGTTGCTTGGCCATGTCTTGATTTAACTGATCGGGCTCGATGTTGGGTCCTGCGTCAACCAGAATAACCTGACATGCAAGAACATGGACAAGGGACAAGCAAGAACATGGACAAGGGACACGCAAGAACATGGACAAGGGCCCCGGCCGTTGTCCACTACTGGGCCGCTGAGCAGCATGCAGCTATGTTGTGCAGATTCAAAAAGTCATGCTCGGGGCCTGGTCCAGTGCCGAGCTGCCCAGTGCCGAGCTGCCCAGTGCCGAGCTGCCCAGTGCTGCGTGCGGTGTTTGGCCACGAAAAAAAACCACCTTTCTCGGTGAGTCATGCACGCTCACAGGGCTGGGCTCGACCGCCTCTCCGTTTTGGCTTCGCATGCATGGGCACAGTGGAGAGGGCCATGGCATGGGCGAGCATGGGCAAATTGGTCAGACAGGACCTGGGCCAGAGGAGCCCAGGCTTCACCGCTCCGCCGCTCCTCCTAAACACAGCCTCCCACGGCCTACAAGACAGCCAAATTCCATCACACCTATCAGGACAGGAGTGCACTTAGTGCCCAAAGCCAGCCTGACAGCGTTGGGGGTTGCCGAGTTGGACTCACCTCGTCAATCATAGAAATGTTGTATTCATACTCGTAGTCTCCTATTCAACGTCTGCTTGGCTGGACACCGGACCCGAGCACTCTTCCTTGCACGTTCCCCATTACACACCTTAGCCCGTCTTCTATTTATTCAGAAAGGTCCGACTCCAAACTTTGCTTGTTAGTCTCTCAAACAAGTCCCCTTCCCGTCCTTCACAGTTGACGATTTGAACCCAAATTGTTTCCGCACCTCGTCGCTTTCAGACTCGCCAACCACACAACGCCTCTTCAAACTTCTTCCCAAACCGGCTCTACACAGCAATTTACCTCGGTGGTCAAACCAGAAGAAAGAAAATGGCATCTACATCCGGCAACACCGACACAAAAGAGGGGAGCACCACCGAGAAAGGTGCCGCGGAAACAAACAGCACGAATGATAATTCGCAATATCAGGTAATGCGGCCTGAGCTTCGGTTTTTCGGCTCCAAAATCAGACGATAGCTGACAGTTTCGGACACTGGCCGGGAAGATCGAGAAGGCTACTAAGCGGGATAGCCGGCGCTACTACATCTGCGCCTGTCAGGTCTGCATTTGCGGAAGGTCTGTCGACTACCCCGGAGACGCTTGCGACACGTGCTCTCGCCACGCATTCTAGCTAGGCTAGTCCAGGGCGACCACTCAAAAGCCGTAAGTTGCAATGTACTCAAAGACGCTTTGAATACAGCAAGGCTAATAAACACAAAAGCCCGAGTTGATCAGGAGCCACACAGCGCCCGGACCTACCACGCTCGCTCGACCCAGTTCAGAAACATGGGATGAAAGAGGCGGGAGGGATGCGGGGATACTTCTTGTAATTCTAGCATGAGTTTGGCACGAGACAAGACATGTGGTGGAAGCTAGGGGGTTGTAGAAGACCTCCCACAATGAACTTGATGACTTCCTCACAGCCCACAGGCAAGCACTGGCCGAGTACTCTCAATGAAATGAGCGGATCGCCCGTGAAGCCATCCAGGACACGAACTGGACTGACTCTCGGGGCACCTCCAGGACACGAACTGGACTGACTCTCGGGGCACCTCCAGGACACGAACTGGACTGGCTCTCGGGGCACCTCTATGACACGGCTTTCATGCTCCTTCTGTCCAAGCCCATTCGATTTACTGTGCTGTCGCATATCAGTCTTGTTTCAAGGGCAGGGAATTGACGTGAATTGATTGCATCTCCAAGTGCTCGGAATCTCAGCCTCTGGACAACACAGATGACGAACATGATACATACTGCGACAAACTAGGGGGCAAGGAGCTTTTAATCTTCACTGTTCGGAAACGAGTATACAAACCTAACCACAACTTGTATACAAACCTGACCACAACATGTATACAAACCTAACCACAACGTGTATACAAACCTGACTACAACGTGTATACAAACCTGACCACAACGTCAAGAATACCCCAGCGCGGCCTCTCCTTGCATCTCAAACCCAAGCCACCACAAAGCCCATTGATTCATTCACCCACCACCGCATTCCCACTCCCCACCTTTAAAAGAACCACCCATCATCAGACACCCAAACCAACCCATTACCCAATCACCCCTTCACCCAAGAAAGAGCACGCTCGCGCCCGCCACCGCCGCCGGGACGGCCTGGACAAAGAGAATACGGCGATTGGCCGTCGCGCCGCCGTACACACCGGCAACGACAACACAGCCCAAGAAGAACAAGCGGATCTGCGCGGCGAACTCGGGAACGGGGTGCGCCAGACCCCACGCCAGCCCCGCGGCCAGGAAACCGTTGTAGAGGCCCTGGTTGGCGGCCAGCGTGCGCGTCTGCGCCGCGAACTCGGCCGTCAGCCCGAACGCGCGCCGCCCTCGTGGCTTCGTCCAGAGGAACATCTCGAGTACGAGGATGTACGTGTGGATTAGTGCGACGAGGGCGGTCGCAGCGGCGGAGACGGGGGACATTTTGTGCTGCGGTGCGGGTGCGGTGTGGTGGTGAGACGACGGGGGTGAGATGAGATGAGGTTAGGGGGCCGGCTTGTCGTTTGGTTTTGGAGTTGAATCTGTATATTTTCGAGAGCGGCGAGAACGGTAATGACAGCGAGCGACGGTAATCACAGCGACGGTAATCACAGCGTATGTGGTAAGTGACGGATATTTGCAGTTCAATGGTGGTTGGGAGGAGTTGAGAAAAGACGAACTTGGAAGCGACGTGAGAACGGGGAGGCGGTAATAAATCAATGCCTGGCGTGAGTGATTTTATGTGCGCAACGCAGCCTCGTTTATCAGGTTGCAAGGCACGCTATAAACCGAATCAACAGTCCTTATTCGGCCACGAGATTTCCTTGCTGCAAGCGTGTATTTGCTGTCAGACGGCCAGCTAATTAGCCCCTTGCCTCTTGCTTGACTCCTATGGAGGTCCTTTTGTTCACTTCACACGGACCCAAGGTTTGGCAGCCGATGACATGACTTTATCCCGCCAGGAGAGCTGCGACCCAGCATTCTTGACCCACGTGATTGTTGGCTCCAAACAAAAACACATTCTCGGCCGGGACGGGACCCTTGGGCCCCCTGTGGAGCACGATAAACGGCTGAGCTAGCAGGACCAGGGTCTCTGGCGTCAGGGGTCGGCCCAACCGCGTGGCGGGGTAAGTCGGCCCTAGCATCGTCCAGTGCCTTGAACCTTCCTCGACGGATGCGCACCTTACCTGAGGAGGTGCAGCACAGTAGGTGCAGCACAGTAACGTAACAACTGGCACCTACCTACCTAGGCGATGCATGCCTTAGTGTAAAGCATAATCGCCCATGTCCCATCGTTAAGCCGAGAGCGGCCTGGCATCTTGCTGCTGCGTTTTAATTCCTCCCAGCTCTCCAACCAAGACGCGCGGCACAGCAGTGGTACCTGCCAAACAAGTCGCGGGCGTTGGGCAATGCCCAGATTCACCATGTTCTTGGCGTCGCACCAGGCAGCTTGAGCCTCAGCCTCGGGAGGGGCAGAGCACAAAAGCTCAACATCACTCCAACTTCCCGCTCTACTACCTAGATACATACCATCGCCCAAGACCCAAGGTAGCTTAGCTTCCTGAGATAAACCTACACGCCATCTCTCGACCTCCAGCATACGACTTGCTTGCCTTGCAACGACCTGCTTGCCTTGCAACGACTTGCTTGCCTTGCAACGACTTGCCTGCCTTGCAACGACTTGCCTGCCTTGCAACGACTTGCCTGCCTTGCAACGACTTGCCTGCCTTGCAACGACTTGCCTGCCTTGCAACGACTTGCCTGCCTTGCAACGACTTGCCTGCCTTGCAACGACTTGCCTGACTTGCAACGACTTGCCTGCCTTGCAACGACTTGCCTGCCTTGCAACGACCTGCTTGCCTTGCAACGACCATCCACCCCGCCGCTGTTGAGCATTTCTCTTCTCCTAGGCTGAGCGACTGTTCGGTCCAGACGCGTCGCATTCCTCCTCTCCCCAGCAAGCCGTCCTACCTACCCACCCAACATGAAGCTCGCCATCTTTGGGTCCAAGCAGTACGACAAACGCTTCATCTCGGCCGTGTTCGCTTCGTCCGAGTTCGAGAGCAAGAAGTCGGTCGAGCTGGTCTTCCACGACTTCCCCCTCTCCACCGACACAGTGGCCCTCGCCCAGGGCGCCGAGGCTGTCTGCGTCTTCGTCAACGACAACCTCAGCGCCCCCGTCCTCGAAGCCCTGCACGGTGTCGGAGTGCGCGCCATTCTGCTGCGCTGCGCCGGCTACAACAATCTCGACCTCGAGACGGCCGAGCGCCTTGGCTTCTTTGTTGCCAATGTCCCCGCCTACTCGCCCGAGGCCGTTGCCGAGTTCGCCATCGCCCTCATCCAGACATTGAACCGCAATACGCATCGTGCCTACAACCGCGTGCGAGAGGGCAACTTCAACCTTGACGGGCTGCTGGGTAAAACACTGCGTGGAAAGACTGTCGGCATTGTCGGTGTGGGCAAGATCGGGTTGGCATTGGCCAGGATCTTGCAGGGCTTTGGGTGTCGGCTGCTCGCCTTCGACCCCTTTCCGACCGATGCCTTCAAGCAGTACGGCGAGTACCTGGCCCTTGACGACCTGCTGCCGCAGTGCGACTTTGTGAGCCTGCACTGCCCGCTGATGGATTCAACGCGGCACATCATCAACGAGCACTCGCTGCTCAAGATGAAGAAGGGCGCCATGATTGTCAACACGTCCCGCGGCGGCTTGATCCACACTAAGAGCGTCATCGCCGCCCTCAAGAACCGACACCTTGGCGGCCTCGCACTGGATGTGTACGAGGCTGAGGCTGCGCTCTTCTACCAGGACCATAGCGACGACATCATCCAAGACGACGAGCTTATGCGGCTCTTGACCTTTCCCAACGTTCTCGTCAGCGGCCATCAGGCCTTCTTCACCGAAGAAGCCCTCACCGAGATTTCGGAGTGCACTCTCCGGAATCTCGACGACTTCCTCCAGAAGGTTCCCTGCAAGAACTCGCTCGTCAACAAAGAGAAGCCGCTGGCGAAGCGGGCTTCCATTCCCGTGAGAATCTGACGAGGCTGTCCGCCTTTTCAGCACTACACGGCTCTTGAAGCACCACTTTGGTGGCCTGCACTGGGCTAAACGTGTTTGGGTGGCTTCTATGACCCCCTGGTGGCTTTATATTACGGCTGATGACGAATAAACCACACTCTGCTCGACCACGACACGAAGGAAACGAGATACCTACCTATATAGACTGGGCGCAAGTTTGTTACATACCACTCAATACACAGAATTCTCATGCTTGCCTGCTGTGCGTGGCTAGGATGCATCTCCGTCGTGGAATGTATGCCATGCTTGACTTGACGTGGGTTCCCCCTTACCCCTTCAACGGACTAACACCATCGCTCTATCACACGGCCGCAGCAGCTGCCACCAATTTTAGTTCAACATCCTATCCCCACATGGGAAGCGAAAGACGACGAAAAAAAACGCAGGTTGCCCTTCTGGCGTGACCGAAACGTCCACAAGCGCCTGAAGACAAGGGAAAAAAAATCTATCCAAGTTGCCCCCTAATTCTCTCCTTGTTCCTTCCAGCCTCTCGGTCAGCCCAGACTATTATCGTCGGCAACCTCAAGACTGACTCGACTCGGCAGGGTTCCCATTGAATGCGATCAAGTTAGGACTGTTTGGGCCCGGGTCGGTGACGAGACTAGCCGTTGCTTTGTCAACGACCAGTTTGCGAACCTGATCTGGTGCCAATGGACCGTACAGGCCCATGAAGTAGGCAGCCAGGCCAGCGACGTGGGGCGAGGCCATGCTGGTGCCACTGAGCACGGCAGTGGCGTCGTCGGCGGCGTTCCAGGCCGACGTGATGCTGTCGCCGGGCGCAAACACCGCGACCCCCGCGCCGAAATTGCTCCAGTACGGCCGCGTGTCGCTGTCGTCGATGGCGGCCACAGCGATGGCGTAGTTGCTGCCGGCTGGCGAGACGTTTGCTACATCCTGGTCTTCGTTGCCCGCCGCCACCACCACCGTCACGTTGTAGTGCTGCGCTGCGTTAGCTACGGCGTCGTTGACCGACTGCATGACGCCCCCGCCCAGAGACATGTTGATCACCGACAGCCCGAACGCGTCGCGCGCCGCCGTGTCGTTGCACGCCCACTCTACCGCCTGGATCACGCCCGACCACGTCCCCTCCGAGTTCCCGTCAAAGACCTTGAGCGCCACCAGCCGCGTCTTGACCGCAACTCCATAGTGCAGGCCCCCGATTGTGCCCGCCACGTGGGTGCCATGGCCTGCCTCGTCGTCTTCCGAGTCGTTGTCTTCGATGAAGTTTTGGCCCCACACGGCGCGAGACGGCCCGTCCGAGTCCCCGTTGACGAACTCGGAATGCGTTAGCCGGATCCCGGAGTCGATGACGTACACGGTCGTGTCGTCGCGCGGCTCATAGACGTAGCTGGACACACCGCGATCTCGGTGAGATATGCGTGCTTGGCCCCTGGGTGCACAAGGTGTCAGTGACTGCTTCCCTCGAGAGGCTGACAGATTCAAGGCGCCCTTGACATATCCTCGCATAGTCACATGCCCGCGTTGTGTGTGGATGATAGGAAAGACGTCTAGCCACATTACATACCAGCTGCCCGGCGTTTCCACGGTGCGGACATTGCCGTATAGGCCTCCCGCAGCTGCGGCGCTCGCGCTGCCGCTATCGAGCTTGGGCTCGGCCCTGCGGTTAGTGTCAACGTGCTTGCCTTGACCCATAGGCGAGGCGAGGCGAATCACGGCGTCCTGCTCGACGCGTTTAATCTATTCGCGGCCGAACACATATGTTAGCTAGCCAGCTTCAGATATTCCAATGTTGTCGCCGGCTTTCTCATAACGTCCCCAACAGACATAACGCCCAGTCCCAGAATAACCAAGTCAGGGAGAAAGAGAAACGCTTACGAGGTTGTCATCCCTCAGCTGTTGGACCTGCTCGGGAGGGAGCTCGCCGTGAAAGGCCGAGAAGCCGCTTCCGATGTTGATGTGCTTGATGACGCCGCGGTAGGCGCCGGCGGGGTTGACCACGGCCGCGGCGTGGACCGAGTTGAGGTGGGCGACGCGCGCCGCCGCCTCGACGCTGTCGTGGTACTGCACGATGTAGTGGTTCGGGATCGGCGTCGTGTTGCTGAAGGCCACCGGCGGCGGCGTCCGCGCTGGCCCGGACAGCGAAGGGGCCCGCGCGGAGCTATGGATGTTGTTGGTGGTGACCTTGCTCTCGCATTCCCTGCTGCCGATGGCGAGGACCAACAGGAGCGAAACATGCCTTAGGCGGAAAGCAGACAGCGCCGCCATGGTTTGACTAGGTTTTCGTGTTCTGGACAAGGAGACTGGCTGGCTGGCTGACTGAGAGCGCGAGTGGCAGAAACAGACAGAGTTTGCCGATGGACGTGTAGTCAAGCAAGCAAGCAAGCAAGCAAACGGGTTATTACTCTTGCTGCCGAGTGAGATAGCTGGATGGATGGTGGGTAAGCAAGCAAGCAAGCTGGCTCGGAAACCCCCTTAAAACGCTGTCTTGATAGTCAAAGATATGACCCCGAGAAGAAAACTCACGCTTGCGCACGAGTATATATGTGTGAGTGTGTCAGTACAAGCCAGTCAGGTCCATTGTAGACACGTTGGCGACGGGGTCGCTTTTATAGACAGACTCTAGACGAAAGTAAAAAGCGGTTTCCCTGTCAATCTGTCCATCTCGTCTCTTGCTCTCACTGTGTCCGTGTCTATGGGTGTGGGTGTGTCCGTGTCTGTGGGTGTGGGTGTGCTCGTATGCCGAGTTTGCAACGTGTGCAGAGAGCATGTCCATCATTCGCGATGTTCGTTCGTCTACTCCGCCGAGACCAATACCAGAGTCAAGCCACGGAGTCGATATTGCCACCTGCTAGTCTAGTCCGATGGCATGGGATGGAAAGCGCTGCTCGACGTGAGTTTGGCCCCGTTCCGGACAGCTTTGTTTTCGCGACCGAGGCCATCCGTCCATCCACGCATCTGGAGCAAGGCAGCTGGGTAGCTACCTCTAGCCAGGCATGTAGGTACGCAAGTCATTTTTGTGTGCCAAGTCACGCGCCAAGTACCTATCGAGTCCGCGTTGGGATAGATATTGGAGTTTAGTCTGAGGTGGTCGTATTCTAGTCATCTACTTACCTAGTCACTGGCAAAATCCCCTCACCCGCCCGGCCCAGCATTCCGGGTTCGGACGGCGTCGACACACGTTCGGTCTCGGGCATATTGGTAATTGTGCAACGGTGGCTAGATGGGCTTGCCACTCC
Source organism: Lasiosphaeria miniovina (assembly GCF_030549165.1). Lineage (NCBI taxonomy): Eukaryota > Fungi > Ascomycota > Sordariomycetes > Sordariales > Lasiosphaeriaceae > Lasiosphaeria > Lasiosphaeria miniovina. The sequence continues at coordinate 5,701,388 of NW_026848220.1, forward strand.
GTTTACTCTAAGACTAAAAAGGAGTGGAAAGTGAATGTGTGGCGTTCGAGCTCCCTGGGCCTGTAGTCATTCACCAAGAAGCAGGGCTGGCGATGTCTCCTTACAGTGGCAACCTTGTGACACGGCGCCGCATCGGCAGCCTCGCAAAATGGAAGGTAACAGTGGTGGGAAAATGTAAATATAGTTATACTCGCTAAATAGGCCCGCAATCCTGCCGAGGAGGCGCAAATATGGTCGTAGATTTTCGGTAGAGTCCGTGAAGATATCTGAAACATAAAAAAAGGAGCACGCTCTAGTATTTAAATGCCAAGAAATCATATATCCGAACCCCAAAGTGGCTAACACCTAACAGGAAATTTCCTCCACGGGCCCCATCAGGAAGGACAAGATCCTGCCCGGACACCCCTTTCCCCGAGAGCGAGTGACACAATCGCCGTGGAGGCTGAGACCAGAGGCTGAGACCTGTTCCACAAGAGCCGCCAAGTCCAGTAGGAGGAGTGGTAAGAAGCAAGGCTGCTGAGCGACTCCGAGGGACACAGAGCGTAGCCAAGCCAGGCGGGGAATTTTAAGATCTGCGACAAAAAGTTGGCAGTTCGTGAGTCTCGTGCCATGTTTCTCGCTGGGGCCATTGGGTTAGATGCGAAGCAAAAATGCCGAAGCGCTGGCTATCGAATCAAGCCCGGCCAGCAGCCTTCCTCGCCGAGGACTGTCGGCGTGCATACTCGGCCGGGTCCAGAATTTGTCCCGGACCATACGGCCGTGAGTTGGTAGGCGTATATGGGGTGTTATTCACGTATCCATTAGGGTAATATCGCTCCGGAGACGATTCCTGGTTTCCTATTGGTGATGCGCGTGCCGGCGACTGTGCATATGCCTGAGCTTGCGTGTGGCTATTCCTCTCCTCTGTCTGAATCTTGTCTGGTCGTGGCGGGGGAGGGGGTGCATCCATTGGGGGCCTCGAGTAGCGGCCATCAGCCCCGTGTTGCAAAATAGCGGACTGGTCGAGCCTGGGGGGCGCGTGTCCGTTCGGATCGCCAGTGGGGGCGGCAGTTGGCACATATCTGTGTCCATTTCTGCCGTCTCTATCGTCTCTGCTGGCCTCCACAACGCGGGGCGCAGCAACTTGCGGGGCTTGCGCTTCTTCAATAGGCTGGCGTGCCGGGCGCCGCGGCTGCCTCGCGGATGGGCTGGAGGCTTGTCTCTGCCTCTCGGAGACTTTGGCAGTATCCTCTTCGGAGCTGTCGCCAATATCGTCTTGATCATCTTCCGGCTGCTGTAACCCGTGTAAGCAATAATGCTCGGCGTGTCCGTTAAGGGGGTCACTTACCACTCTCAACTCCTTCCGCATGGCTAAGCTGGCGCATATGTCCTTGGCCTCCTCAATAGCCTTCTTCTGTAGCTTGAGCGTCTGCCGCCGGCCCCTCGTCTCCTTGTTTTCTGCCGCGATTGCTTCGATGACCTCGTCGGTCATGCCGAGGACTTCGACCGAGTTGAAGATTCCGTACATCCCCTGGAGAAGATGGCGCTCCACGACCTGCGTGATGGTGTTGCGGATGAAGCTCTTGGCTGACAGCTCATAGTAGATAAGCATCTTCTCCAGCACCTCCTCGGCTTCCGAGAACCTCGCCTCATCTTGGGAGGACAGGGCCTGCCAGTTTCTCAGGCGCTCCTCGTACTCGGGGTCGTAGGGCTGCACCTCCAGGTTCATATCCTGCGCAAGGAGGTCCAGTTCCTGCTGTGCTTTGGCCATCAAGGCCTTCATCTGGGGGTCCAGGAAATGCTGACGAAGAGGGTGTCGCATGCGTTTGGGCCACGCGTAAGCGATGACCTCGGCAAGGAACTCGTTGCAGACTACGCCGAGGTTGTCCTTGTGCTCCTGGGCAAACTTGGGCCAATACTCGCCATAGCTCTGGAAAAGCATGTAGACGGCTCTCGGCTTGGGGTCCATGGGGAATTCGGAACCGCGGATCTGTCGCAGCAGCGGCTCGACCTCCTGTCGGACAAAGTCTCGCTTGGCGCCAACAGCGGGGTCCTGGTTAGGAGACCGCGGATCCGGCGCAGAGAAATTGAACTTGCGGCCATGTGCTCTGACCTTGGCGGCGAATCGGTCGTTCTCTTCAGTCGCACGGGCGCGCAAGTTCTGCGCGGGTGTTCCTCGTGGGTCCGCAGTCACGCGGAAGAAGGCCTTCTTGGGCGGATTTTTGTAGAGACCGTACACAGCGGGAATGACGAGCTCCTTGGAAGCCGAGAAGAGCTCGACTAGCTCTGTTCGCATCTCTTGGGGTGTGTCTTTTCCGGTGCCTAGGGATTTCAGCTCGGCCTCGCAATCGTCCAGGGCCTTCTGGATCTGTTTGCGGAGCACCTTGACGTGCTTGCCGATGTGGCGTTGAAGCTGCACGCTGAGTTTTTGCATCAAGGCGCGAGCTCCACGCATGGATTCGGGCACCGAGCTCCATTTTCCGTGGGTGAAGAAGTCCTCCTCAATCTGTCGGCGCTCGTTCGCATCGGGCCACGGCTGGCCCTGGTCGCGTGGCCCTGGGTTCAGCAAGACATACCAGCCGAGGCGGAACTCGTTCCTCTTGTCCTTGTTATTAACCAGCTCGATGAACTTGTCCTCGAGTCCGATGGTTTCTGTGAGGTCGGGCTTGGTCAGGACGCCGATGGTCCTTGACCCCTTGGGGTCGAATACGCGCGTCTTCGTCAGGATTGGGGCTTGCACGTAGTCGCTATTCCCGCCCACCACGGCGAGGATGATGGTCCGGGAGCTCTTCATGTAGCGCTCCGAGAGAGCCTCGATAGTCTTGATGTCGTCGTTGGACTGGTCGTTGTTGGCGTTGCGGACGAGGCCGGGGAGATCGACAAGGGTCAACAGGGGCATATCGGGGCCGCGCTTCTCGACAACCAAGATGTCGCGGGCGGCAAAGCGGCCGGGGATGTTCTTGGGGGCGATGAGCTCGACGGCGGCCCTCATGAGGCTGTCAAAGGACATGTTGATGTCGACCATTCCACCGAACTGCCTCAGCCGCTCCTGCTCCTTGAAGTTGCGGTTCTTGTCCGGGATGATGGAGACGGCGATGGAGTTTTCCGGAGCCCTGCGCATGCGGATTTCGGTGGCGAAGCGTGTGCAGGCGCCGGCATCTCGAGGAAAAGGGGTGCCTGTGATGGCCTCGAGGACGGAGCTCTTGCCGGCCGACTGGTCGCCGACGACAACGATTTGGGGCAGCTTGACATTGTCGAGCTGGGCAAATTGGAGCTTGTCAATCAAGTCGAGAAGCTCGCGCTGGTCGCCAGCGAGCTCCTGGGCATCGAGGGCCGAGCCGAGGCCTGGTGCCATTTTGTATGTCTGCTCGTCGTTGCTTTTGGAGGACAAACTTTAGGTCGGGCTCCAACAAGGTTGGTTCAACAATAGCAGAAGTACTAGTAGGAACAGCTCGAAAGTGGGAGGCTCGAACAGATTTAAAAAGGGCGAGAGACAGGGCGAGAGAGGCCAAGACCCGATACCCGTCTGTCTCGAAGGGCAAACGCAAAGCAGAGAAATAGTTTGGATGAAAAGGTTGCAGACTGAGAGGGAGCCTACCGTCACTCGACGTAGGTGTAGACAGACAGACGGACAGACGGACAGACGGACAGACGGACAGACGGACAGACGGACAGACAGACAGACACAGATAGGGCTATGAGGACATGATGGAACAGACCAAACCCCGCGCATTTATTCGCCTTGCGTCGCGGTGCGTTGGGTCGCCAGCCGTGCTCTCTTGCCCTGTTGCCCAAGAGCCGCGTGGCTGGGGGCACAAGAGCGCATTTTGACACATAGAGCCCGCCCAATGGCATCGCACGAGCATGTGCGCGGAGAGCAGCCCAAGAGAGCCTCGTCTGCCATCCGGTGCCGTGGTGGTGTGCTGCCTCGGGTCGAGAATTGCTTTGCTGCGATAGCCTTGGTGGGGGGTGACGACGAGGGCGACGTGTCGCAACCTGTCGGCCGCTCGCTGCAGTGGCAATGGATGACCACTGACAGCAAGCGGACCGCTTACTCCCGTCAGCCTTTCAACTAAAAGGCTCTCTAACAGTGGGACAAGCTGTGGCGGCTTGAACGTCCCTTCCTTGGGCAGCGCGTTGCAGACTGGACCAAATCTTGGGCAACCGGACGACACTGGTTCAAACTTGCCTCGTTGGGCGATCAGCAGGCTAACGGGGGCTGTGGCGCCTCCTCTGTAAACTGGCTGCCAAAATGCGAAATTGTCGAGAGGAAATGTGGCGCAGTGTGTAATGACGCGTGGCGGTGCAATGTAAATGTGCTTGGCGCCTGGCCCTCCCATTGAGGCGATACACCTGCAACCACTTAAAGTTGGGACAAGAAAAAGATCAAATACTTGAGGCACATGGGCATCGTGCTGGTGGTCCTGTGGGATATCAAAAAGGCAGAAGTATCGTCGGAATAATAGCAACTTTGTTGCTCGTGAAGGATCCCAAGTGATTATAAGGCAGAACCGACGCGTGCTACCGCGCTAGCAGAATACGCCTGTAACTTTGAGCGGCCTGTTAGTGCTATATTGTATCACAGTACCTTCCAACAGCACCCGCCAACAGCACCTTCCAACAGCACCTTCCAACAGCACCTTCCAACAGCATGTGGAACTTTGACAGATGTGCAATCTTTTGGCATCCAGGACCAAGACAAGGAAAATTTATACCGTGCAGAGATTCAATAAAATGACTCATCGTACCCAAAAAAAAAAAAACATCATACAGAGCATCCGTAGAGGCAATGTAATTATTGAAACATGTCGATGCAAAAAAACGGGATGGCGGGGTCCGAGATCCGTGTCCCAGCTCCAACAGGGCCCCAACAACCAAACGCACGAGCCACTTTGGGCTAGAGGGTGGGCCGGGTCACGTCACCACGCATTCGAGTGCGTCTGGTAGGCAGGTGCTCTGGGACCCGGCCGGCACTGGCTGGCAATCTGCGCCGCTGCGCTGCAGCGTATGCTATGGAGCTTCCAGGCTCTGCCCAGCGCCAAGCTTGAATCCACCAGCCTTCGTCGTCCAAGCAAGCGGGTCGCAAACATAGTAACGGACATCACAAACGCAGTTACGGACATCACAAGCGCAATAACGGCATCACAAACGCAGTACGGACATCACAAACGCAACACGCTGCAGCCTCCGCAAAGACCAGACCCCTTCCCTCAACAATCTTCGAGTCCACACGGCAATCCCGGCGTTCGATGATCGCAGCAGACAGCAGCCGTGGACATGTTTGACGGCGGCGGCAAGGACAAGGAGAAGTGCGGCGATGATGACTGGGTCGGCCCGAGCACCAAGGACACCCAGGTCCAGCTGGTCATCTCGCTCGCCCTGGGCTTGTCGGCCTTTCTAGCCTTCTGTGTAGGTCGCGTGTCTTTATGACGAGACCGTCGACACGACACGGCTTCGTGCTAACCAAAATGTGCGCCCCCGCCCCAGACCCTCCGCCCGCGGTGGAAGTCGCTCTACGCTGCCCGAAAGCGCCATGTCAATTCCGCCATCGGCCTCCCGGCCCTGCCCGACACCTTCTTCGGCTGGATCCCCGCTCTCTATAAGGTCACCGAGCAGCAGGTCCTCGCCTCGGCCGGTCTCGACGCTTTCGTCTTCTTGACCTTCTTCAAAATGTCCATCAAGCTGTTCGGCATCATGTTCTTCTTCGCAGCCGTCGTGCTCGAGCCCATCAACCAGCACTTTGTCGACAACAAGAAGAACGCCACAGCCTCGGCCGGCTACTCCATGTTTAGTCAGTATCCAACCTACCGCGACTACGCATCTGCGAGGCTGTTCGACGACGGCGGCGGCGGCGACGACGACCACGACGACAACAGCTTCAACAAGAACATGGGTTATCTCTGGTCATACCTCGTCTTTACGTACTTCTTCACCGGCCTCACTCTGTACTTCATGAACAGGGAGACCTTCAAGGTCATTCGAGTGCGCCAGGACTACCTCGGTACCCAGTCAACCATTACCGACCGGACATTCCGCCTGTCTGGTATTCCGAAGGAGCTGAGGACTGAGGAATCCATCAAGGACTTGGTCGAGAAGCTCGAGATTGGAAAAGTCGAGAGCGTTACTATCTGCCGCAACTGGACCGAAATCGACGACTTGTTGGACCGCCGACAGACTGTCCTCGCCAAGCTGGAAGAGTCATGGAACGTTTACCTCGGCCGCAAGCTGTCGCAAACCGCTGAAGGGTACGGCCGCTCAGACAATGGGAACGGCGGCAGCGACTACAACGCCCGAGACGCCGCTACAGAACCCGAAGCTGTCGACGAGGAAGCAGGAGAAAACGACCAGCTGATGCGCCTTGGCCCCCATCGGTTTGGCGAAAGAGAAAGACCCCAGACCAGATTCTGGTATGGCTTCCTGCGCCTGCAGAGCCGAAAGACAGACGCTATCGACTATTACTCGGAGAAGCTTCGCTTGATCGATGAGGAGATCCGGGCAGACAGGAAGAAGACGTACGAGCCGGCCGACCTCGCCTTTGTGACAATGGACTCGATTGCAGCCTGTCAGATGGCGATCCAGGCCCTCATCGACCCACATCCCGGCCGCCTGTTGACCAAGCCCGCTCCGGCGCCCTCCGATGTGGTCTGGAGGAACACGTATGCCCCTCGTCTCCAACGTCGTATTCAGTCCTGGACCATTACCATCTTCGTGGCCATCCTCTCCGTTGTGTGGCTTGTTCCGGTCGCCGCCTTGGCCTCGGTCCTCAGCCTCTGCACGTTGAAGAACGTTTTCCCAGCCTTTGCTGATTGGCTCAAGACGCATGATATCGCCAAGGCTCTCGTGCAGACAGGCCTGCCAACCGCCGTCGTGTCGCTTCTCAACGTTGCCGTGCCCTACCTCTACGACTACTTGTCCTACAACCAGGGCATGCTCTCGCAAGGCGATGTCGCGCTGTCGGCCATCAGCAAGAACTTCTTCTTCACCTTCTTCAATATCTTTCTCATCTTTACCGTCTTCGGTGCCGTCACGTCCATCATGGACGTCCTACGAAGCAGTCTCAAGGACACCACCTACATCGCGTACACCATGGCTCGAAAAATCGAAGATCTAAGCGTCTTTTACACAAACTTCATCATGCTCCAGGGTCTGGGCCTGTTCCCATTCCGCCTGCTCGAATTCGGGAGCGTTGCCCTGTATCCCATATTACGGCTGGGCGCAAAGACTCCGCGCGATTTTGCGCAGCTGGTCGAGCCCCCCATGTTCTACTACAGTTTCTACCTCCCCACAGCGTTGCTGGTCTTTATACTCTGTCTCGTGTACAGCACTCTTCCGAAGGGGTTTCTTGTCCTCGGCCTCGGCGTCGCCTACTTTACCCTTGGCTTCTTCACGTACAAGTACCAGCTCCTCTACGCCATGGACCAGCCCCAGCACGCCACGGGCGGCGCCTGGCGCATTATTTGCTACCGCATCATCCTCGGCCTGTTTGTCTTCCAGCTGACCGTCTCCGGATACCTGGCGCTCCGTTCGGCCTTCACTGTGGCGTTGCTTGTCGTGCCGCTGCTTATCGGCACCCTTTGGTACAGCTACTCGTTCAGGGCCAAGTTCGAGCCCCTGACCCACTTCATCTCGCTCCGCAGCATCAAGCGCGGCCAGGGCCCGGGCGGTGACGCCATCCTAGACGAAGACCTTGGCGGTGAGGGGGAGAGACAGCGCGAGTTCCTCAGGAGGGGCAGCACTATCGACGAGGACCGAGAAAAGGGCCTGCGCTTTATCAACCCGAGTCTCGTCCTACCGTACGTTATTTTCCAACCGGCCCCAGCCACCCAACCCTACCCGCTTTCATGATATGTGCTAACACGCTACAAAATAGCCTCGAACAACCGTGGATCTACCAAGATCCCCCGCCCCCGCAGTCAGACTCGGACGCTAGCGACGGCCTGGAGTTTGATGTCCGCGGCAGCGAGCGCGAATACGAGCCCCAACAATCACCGCCCTCCCTTGGCTCGAGAAGCGCTCGCCCCGGTACCGCTGGACGTGGCGGTGAGACTAGTAGTGCCTCGTCAACAAGTTTAGGAGATACCCATGTTTGGAGGGAGTAATTGGCTTGTCGGTGGCATTGGGCTGGTGTTTTTCTTTTGCGTATTCCTGGGTCTGCCCTTTCGTCTTCGCCTTTGGCAGGCATTGTATCGAGGTGGTATTTTATCTCTGGCATTGAGCGAGCATAAAGGGGGGGGGGGGGGGGGGGGGGGGAAGTTGGCACTTGGCGGTTGGGGCAAGTTTGTCATTTTTTGACGTAGTTTGTTGTTCTCGGACGAAAGTCGCTGCCTGTCTGCCATTCCCTCTGGATGGAATGTGTTTCTTTTCTTTTCTCCTTTACCTTTTTGTATTCCAGGGTTACGGGCGTTACAGTGCGGGTGCGTAGGCATATACCACTTGAATGACTTACAAGGACATGATGCAGTGTTGTCTGTTTCTTCCCTTGGTCTTGACATAGCGGCGCGCAGTGACACAACTGCGCGCAGTGACACAGCTGCGCGCAGTGACACAGCTCTCAGTAATTAGGAGCTGGCTGCCAGCGTAAGAACACGAATTCAGGGATAAGAGAAGTGTACCGGTAGATAGCACATCGTTTACGAGTAATGTATGTACCTAGGATAGACGACTAGCTAGTTTTTTGAGCATTAATCCGCAGCACCTTTCAAGCTGCCTTGGCTACGGAAAAAAAAATGAAAAAAAAAATTGAATAGAAGCCAGTTCGATAACCATCCCAGTATCTCTCTAGGGCCGCAACTCAGCATGACAAATAACCCGAATAAAAATACCCTCATTGTTGACAAGGTGAAAGAGATGAACAATGTTCTGTGCCAAAGCAAACATCAGCCCTGCAGATCGGCTCCAAATCGTAGGTTCCGTCACAAGTAGATGAATAACAGGAAGAATGCGCTTCCGTCCTAACGCTCCCACCAACCACAACTGCTACGTGAAAGTGGTGTACTGACATCGGGGAGGCCTCATCTCGGCAAAGATCCGAAAAACGGAAAATTTCTCAGGCGTGACCACGACGATGCAGCTTTATCTGCAGGCCGACCAGAACTGCTCTGGGTGTCCTGTTTGACGTCCTTGACAGCCGGGCCTTTGCCCTTGTCGTTTTCGATGCCTCGGTGCGACGACGCTTTGGCGGCATCGCTGGCGTGAAGCTCACGCTCCAACTGGTTGACGGGCCTGACGCCCACACTGCGCCCGAAATCGGACTTGCCCTCAGCGCTCCTCACGTCCCTCTCTGGGCTCGACCTCAGAAACTGAAGCAATGAGAAAGAAGGGCTCTTCCTCAGCCCTGGCCTCGCGCTGCTCTCGGGCCGACCTGGCTCGGCGTCACGCGAGACAGGTTTGGGCTGCGGCTCGACGGGCGAGGAAGACCTCAGCAGTGGAAAAAACGAGAAGTAAGGGCTTCGCCTTCCCTCCGGATCCTTGCTATTCTCATTCTCGCTCTGGTCCTCTTGTATTTTGGCCGGTGAGCTTGGACGGACCTCACTTGACTTGCCGTCTGAACGCTTGCTCCGTCGGGTCTGAGAGGCGGCAGCGGTAGTTTTTCTGCGGGGCTGGGAAACGCGTGGAGGGTGTGGGCGGCCCAGTTTCTTGCGAGACATGCCAGCTCGAGGCGGCGGAGATGGGGTGTCACTGTCCGACGTCTCCAGCTCCCATTCATCTTCGCTGCTCGAGTCAGATGAGATGGAGATGGCTGACTGCGATCCCTCTTGTTCTCGGGTCTTCATGTATTCTCTGCGGATGTCGGCTATGCCTGTCACGGCATTGGAATTTTTTTCAGGCTGCTTGCCCTTGCTCACTGAAGATGTGGGTGGACGTTCTGATGAGGCTTGGAGGCCTTGTTGACGTTCCCTAGCCTCCCTCTCAGCCCGAAACAAGGCGGTTATCAGACCTTCCCGATAGAAGATTCGCCTAGCACTCGGAGGAGGGGTTTCGCATTTCAGCAAGCTGGATACTCTGAAGCCGTCATTGTTGATGCCCGTCAATTCGATGTTGTGCTGCCAGCGAATGCGACGTAGGTGGGCCCGCATGACTCTCTTTTCGCCTTCGTCGCATTTCTTCTTCCAATCCATCAGCTCTTCCTTGTCTGGTTTATCCAGGACGGGCTTCTCAGCCGAACGCGGCGTGTTGGTTGTGTCTTTCAAAGCGTCGTCGTCAGCAACCTCGTCCATTCTGACAGTGAACTCGGTCTGGAGCCTCTCCAAATAGGATTCGAGGGCGGAATCGTCCATATTAGATCCATGTGCCTGCTTGAGCAGGTCTGGCAGAGCTAAGATGAGCTTGTTTTGCTCAGCTTCCCGGCTCATCGGTCCCGGTTCCTCTGCTATTTGTCTGCTTTGCAGAAATCCGGACACCTTCTCGGCATTGCGAACGATTTGTGGCAGAAAAAATCGGCGCGACAGGTCGAGGCCGTGGTCTGTTTCTTCAACCGGACCACTGGAGAGCCTGTGTGGCAACGATATTTGGGCCGCGTCGGTGCTCATGACGCTCCGACCTTCAAAGTGCACATTCAATACACTCTTGGGCTTCCAAGAGTTCAGGACGCGCGCTACCAAGTCCGGGTCGTTAGAAATGTATGTAGGTAAGACTGGGAGGGGGCATGGGTTGGGATTGTTCGACTCACCAATTTCCGGAAAGTGCGTCGCGAAAAACACGCGGCAGCCAATATCGATTAGACTCTCTGACATTGAAATGGCGATTGCCAGGCCATCTTTACGAGATGTCCCACGACCTAACTCGTCGATGATGACGAGACTATTTTTTGTCGCTTTCCTGCATCAAATTGTTAGTATCATGGTAGGATTTTACGTACTCTGAGGGGGGGTGGGGTTTACCTTAGTACCACGTTCATCTCCCTCATCTCAACACCCAAAGTTCCCAAATTCCCTTCGGGCCTGTCCTCTGTCGACACCCGAGTGAAGATTCTGTCGCAAATCGGAATGCCAGCATACCGGGCTGGTATAAAACAGCCCATCTGTGCCATAATCTGAATCAGGGCGATGGTTCTGATGAACGTACTTTTGCCACTCATGTTGCCGCCCGTGATGACAAGAAAGCGTTGACCATCCTTTCCTGAAAATACGTCGTTGGCGACGAAATTTATCTTGCGGATCTCTGTGATCGGGTTTCGCGCGGCCTTGAGGACGAGCGAGTCGGCAATGACAGGCCTGACATAGTTCTGGGACGTAGAGAGGTCGGCAAATGAGCAGAGCATGTCCAGCTTTGCTACCGCGTCGCTCATGGCCAGCAATGCCGGCGCGTGGCGTAGGAGTCGGCCCTTCAGCTCCAAGACGAGTCTGTCGCTTTGAGTCGTGACGATATCCGCCTGGAGTTGGATCTCTCTGCTTCTCTCGAGCAGCTCAATGGTCTGGCAGTAGTAGTGCTTCTTGCGTCGAACACCATTTACGATCGGCACGCCACCAATCGTGTACTGCTTCCAGTGATATGCGTGCCCGACCTTTTGAGTTTCAACCTCTCGCCAACGCCGAGACACGTCATATTTCACGTCCTCCCAGTGGAAGCGGAGGTGATAGTGCCTATCTTTGTCGTTGTCCATGCATAACTCGGCAATCATACCCAGGTGTTCTGGTGGACGTTGTTAGCAGGGAAAAGGAGATCAATTGTCGAAGGCAGATCAAACGACATACTTGTAAAGTGATCATTGAGGCGGTCGACATATTCGTTGAGTTCATCAACGCGGCGTCGGAACAGCTTTCGCGCGCGCTCCAAGATCCCGTTCGGCTCGGCCTGCAACATTGTTAGTTGCGAGTTGGCAAAGGGGAAACAAAATACTAACCTTGACTGCCCATAGCCTGTTGTTTCTGATGTCGATCGGAGCATTGCTGTATGTTGCATCCTCTTCAATGGAGTCAATTAAGACCTGGACAACGGGGCCAAGCGTCCCGAGCGAGAACTTTTCCAGGATCGAGTCGACTAGGCTGCTTGCACAATGCGCAGAACTGACGGTGCGGTGAAGATGCTGCACACCGGCAATATACCTTCGGAGCATCAGGATGTGATTGAGCTCTCGCTCCGCCTCGTATAGCTCGGCGTGGACTGGGAGGAAGATCTGGTAATGCCCCTGAATCATGGCCACACCCTCGTCCAGAGCAGGATGGGCGTCTGCTGGCTTCTTGGCGAGCTATCAATGTGTCAGTCTAGCGAACATGATGGGAAAGGGTTGGGTTAGATTGCACGTGCCCAGGGGATTGACCTCTCAACGTCCATGCCTGTGAGATCCTTGAGCCCCTTGGACACGTCCTGGAAGAGGTCCTCGTCGTCGCACAGCGCTTGGAGCGCGTCGTAACGGCCTAAGATCTCCTCCTTTTTGATACTCGGCTGCAACATAGTGGAACGAAGCAGCCGCCTGCCTTGCGGTGTGCGTGTGTAATTCAACACCCCGAACAGGGTGGAAGACTTGGTCTTTGGCCCACGAATATTGTACAACAGCTCGAGGCTCATGATTGTGGACCGGTCGATGCCCATGGCATCAGCCGGCCGGCTGTGTCGAATCACGAGCGATTGCTTCGAGAAGAAAATATTTAATTCTTCCCGCACATATGTCATAGCCTGGTGATAATTGACTGTCAGCTGCCTGCGGCTCGGCGGCAACAGGAAATGAGATACGTACTGCTGCAAACGCGCATGACCCGTAGAAACTGCTTCCAAGACTGTCCCCGGTGGCCTTTGCCTGTCTGTTGACAGAAAACAGATCGATCAACCGATGGGCTTCGAGTTTGTTCCAATTCTCTCGCACCAGAGGAAGGATAGGCACATCTGGAAACTCATGATCGAGGCTCGGAGCCAGCCGGGACTTGCTATTCTCGCTGACGACATTCTTCAAAACCAAGAAGACCTCGGGTGTACCCTGAATCCTCCACAGAGTCTCAAACAGCCGCTGGTATTTGTCGTCGTTCAGAATCGTAACTATGTCGACCTGTCCAGCCGTCAGATTGATAACCGCCAGACCTAGCACATCTGACGAGCGACTCTCGCTGATAGCGCAAATGAGCTTGTCCTTGTCTTCGTCGCCACCCAGCCCTTGTCTAGGCGTACTCGTTGCGCCGACGAGCTTCCCTAACTCTTCCTCTTCGTCCGTATCCCAGCCCGAGTCCGAGTCGCTGCCGAGCTCAGATTGTACCATCTGTTGGAGACTAAGGATGCCGGCATCGCTCGAAACCATGGCGCGAGGGGGAAAGCCCTCAGTGGATTTGCTGATGTCGGCTGCGACAAGGGAGCTCCCGCGAGCCGTGTCCGCCATTGAAGAGTCGTATGGGTGAGCCCTGGCGCTATCGAGAGACGAAGAGTCGTTATGCTTTCGCTTCAAAGCACTCCGGGCTGAGTTCGATTGGGCACTCTCGCGTTCAGAAATCTGGCGAATGTCACGCTCCAGGGCCTCGACCGATAAGCCAGGTCCAAAGTGACGAGAAGCGAAGTCTGTGCCTAGATCTCTCGGAACAATCGGGCTCATGAAGTCCTTTCCCCGACTAGGCGGGCGATCGCATGGCTCAGGCTCGAAATCTGCAGTGGAAGGACTCGAGGTGTGCTGCGCCCGCTGAGAGTCGAGAGCTTCTGTCGAGGGACCGGAGGCGCACTCGACAGAAACAGTGTCAGGGGGGGAATGACCAGACCGTTCGCCAGTGGCCGAGGAGCTGCCAACGTCGGATGAATCCACCGCTGTCTCTTCTGGTCCCCTCTGGTGGGGCTGTACTGGACGAGACGCGAGTGAAATACTCGAGCCGTCGTGTAGTCTCCATCCATCTTCCCACGCCACATTTTTCTGAGGTAGAGGCTGAGACTGGCTCGTCCGCAGTTGAGGGGTAAGTCGGCGGCTGCTCGAAGGCATGCCATCTCTGCTCTGGGTTCCCAAGTTCCGAGTTTTTGCCTCCTGCGGATGGGTTACGCTTGCAAACACGCATTCGGGGGCCGAATAGTCAAATGGGATCTCGGCTCTGAGACCATGACGGTAGTCGAATACAAAATGGATGCCACGACGGTGATAGATCTCGGGGATAGGGGAGACGAGGTCCTTCGACTTCTCCTTTCGGAACTTCGGCAAGGCTTGAACAAGGACTGCGTGCTTCTGGTTGGCGCCCATGAAGCGTCCTAGTCTGGTGTCAAAATAACCTTGCCGCTCAAGATAGTTCCTTAGAGATTCAAGTTCGTAAAGCTTGCTCCACCTGTAGGGGTCGACAGGCTCAGGCCAACGGGTCTTGTTGCTGGCCACGGGCTCTGGGTTTGAATCGGGCTCCACGACGAGAGGCTGAGGCTCCGATTGCGATTGTGTCATCTCTCTGTCCAGCTCTTGCTGGTACTCTGCCGAGCTCTTGAATGCAGTATCCATTGCTATGATGCGAAAGATACCGGATGGCTCCCTTAAGAAGTTCGGCCGAAGGGACGGGCTGGGGCCATTAGGCACTCGGCCTTGACCGTCCCCGTTGGAACGGTTGCTCTCCATCGTCTGGGGCGCTGGTGTGGTTGACGACAGGAGTCAGGGTGTGTAGTCTGCCCTGGGTGCTTGTCGATTGTCGATCGAGGACTTGGATTTCTTAAACAGACGGGCGAATTAAAAACAACGAGGTTGATGACGATGAGTTTTGGGTGACCATCAGAGGGATAACGCTTTGCACAAGAGACAGCAACACTGGAAGAACTGGAGGACCGAGCGTGTTGCTGTTGGTTGTAGAAATGAAGGTTTTTCGGGGGTAAACTAGTGCCCCTGGAAAAGAGTCACTGGAAAAGAGTCAACTTTGTGCGAGGAGATAGTTGCAGAAGGCAGGTGCGTTGATTCAGGGCGCATAGGCTCTTTCCCTCTTCGACTACACCTCGCAGGCAACTAGCTCTCGTGTACAAGACACGGATGGAAAGTCGGACAGGGGTCTGGACATTTGTGGTATGAAGTTCTTGAAAGACAATCTAAGGTGCCCCAGAAATTGAAAGATCGTGGCACCTGGGGGGAGGTTCGTCAAGTTGCTGTGAGGTCAATTTATCTGATTGTGTAACCAAGTTCGCTGCTGGAGCTCTTGACAACTCGCTCCGAATTCAATCGTATGGCTACCTAGGTAGGTACATATACATAGTCACAGCAAGAGTTCCTCTAGCTGGCCAGAGACTGTGTTACTTGAATACTGTATAAGGTAATTACGTGGTGGTCTTTGGTCTAAGCCGAGGCTTGGTGGTTTGGTGGTTTGGTGGTGGAACTTCTATTCGCGAAGACACGTTCAGTTTCTCGTCTGATTTCCGAGTTCCGACTCTCGACTCGAGTGCTCCTGTCGAGCTTGGCTGGTACCCAGAAGTGCGAAGAAACCGAACCCCGATCTATGGTTTTTAATCAAGTGAGCCCGTAGCTCTTCCCTACAAACCGGTCACTCGACACCCTGCGCGTCTGACAGACCCATGCTCCAATCGGCAAACCTAGGTAACTTGCTCCCTTGGAACTCATATTGGTCGAAGAGGCAGGTACGTTGCGCACAAGTCGCCGCAGGTCAAGAGACGGCCCGTTTTCAAAAAAGCGGCATTTTGACTCGGGCCCCTGACGGAGTCTTGGGGCTACCTAAGTAATTACAAGCAGCTAACTCGACATTTACAAGAAAGCGAATAAGTGGACACATTGAACGAAAACGTTTAGATTTATTCTGCCATTAATTAATTAACCACCAGAATCAGAAGACCTGTTGTTTGGCTCCTAATTAGACACGAAACCCTTAGGTGTCGCAGCCGTTGAGTTAGTTGAGTAACATGTTTTAACTCTTGAGGTTCACCGTTCAACCGACCATTCAGCTGTGGCCGGAGTTGTCTCCGCGTATTCCCAATTTCCTGTTACACAGCCGTTCAACCCTACCCCCATCCAGCCAGCCATAGCGCCGAGACAGTCCGCGTATCCAAGGCCAGTACTTACGGTATGCCAGTTATGCGTGCCGTATTTATTGAGCCATACGATGGTAAGTCCACCACACAGGGTGTCTAGGCTTGGCGAATAAGTAATACGCCCCCGACGGGCTAACAGCATGCCAACCGAATGCACGCCAATGCCGTACGCCGGCTCGGACTCTGTGTTTGGTCAACCAGTCGCCGCGATACTAAGGGTTGCTGATCCTCAGCCCCACCGAGCGATACCCCTGGTTCCCCTCCCTCATTTTCGTCCCGCCTCTGCCGTGAATTCCGCACGCCTGCATTCTGCCGTTTTCGTGTCGACTGTTTCGAATCCTTACTGCTATCAGCAGCAATTAGCTGTGCTCTTTGTTCCCAACCGACCCCCTAGTATAGGACCCTCGAACCTCTGCCAACAACCAGCCAAACCCTCTCCCGACATCCCGTTCCACCGTCCAGCACACACACACCCGCACGCACACACACACACACAAACACACACACACACGCACACACACATACACACACGCACACACACGCACACACACATACACACACACACACACACACCATGGCCGACGATGCCCCTGCCGCTGCCCCAGCTCCCGCGGCGGAAGCGTCGGAAGACGCCATCAAGCCGGCACCAGCACCGTGGCACTGCAAGTGCACGTCGTACATGATCTCGTTCTGGACGAGCGGCGCCACGGCGGCGAGCCTGCCGGCCAAGGCGTTCTCGCCCCTGGAGCGCGCCTCGGCGTTTGCGTCGCCCGAGCAGTCGGGCAGGGCCGTCGGCGGGCTGAGTATGGTGCAGCTGGTCCGCTACACCGACACGCCCGTCGGGCCCTACGACGAGCTGATCCTGGCGCCGGGCGCGTTCGAGTATTCCGCCAGCGACGATGCGGCGATGCCGGGGAATAAGAATAAGAAGAGGAAGAAGACGGCCAAGGCGATGCGCATCACGCGCATCTACGTCAGCCAGAAAGAGACGTGCTGGAACGGGCGCACGCGTACGTGAACACACATGTCTTGTCCTTCCTTTCAGCCCTACTGTTCCACCGCGCACACCAACGCCGGCTGACCCACGGCACCACCACAGTATGGAACCTCCCCAAACACCTAGCCCGGTTCGAATGGAGCACGACGTCCTCCGGCGCGACGCACGTCGCCGTCTACCCACACGACACCAGCACCCCCTACAACTCGCGCGAGGCGGCGCCCAGCAACGAGCCCTTCTTCCAGTGCAGCATCAAGACCATCCCCTTCATACCATCCTTCCCGCTCTCAACACGGGTACTAGACAAACTGCCCGGCGTCAGCACGGTGCTCGTGCAGCCGCCGCTGCCGGGCAACGCCGACGCCGCGCACGGCGAGCTGCCCGGGACTAAGCTCTGGTGCCGCCTCGGCGACTACGCGCAGTACTCGCGCACGACGAGCCTCGCGTGGGCCGACGTGCGGCAGCCGGCGAGGGAGGCGAAGGATAGTGCGGGCGAAGAAGGAGAAGAGGAGGAGGAGGAGGAGGAGGAATATTTTGAGAACTTCTTCCCCGGCCTGAGGAGGTGGAATCTCGCGCTCAAGATGGCTGACGGGGAGCTCTTTTTCCCGGCCGGGGACACGTGGGAGGCGCCCAAGGATCTGTCGTGAACGGGAGCGGCTTTGTCTATGTGTGCCCTACTTGTTGCTGGCCTGTCGGGATATATAGGTAGGTAGGAATGTATTTCCCGTGGAATTAAAGTAGGGATAACTAAGCTCTCGGGAGAGTTTACGAGCTGCCTACCTTGGCTACCTCCCAACTGTCTTGGGTCTGCCGACAATTGGCGCTGGAACGTCATGCTTGGATCTTTGGCAGCCGTCTCTTCCTGTCGGTGGCTCTCTTCCTGCCGGTGGCTCTCTTCCTGTCCGTGGCTCTCCCTATCAAACGACGCGTGGGGTGTCACTGATTACACTGCCGTTATGCTATGCCTGCATACAAGGACGAGAGACTGCACATCAAAAGCCGAGGACATGCATGCATGGGACGGGTTTAGAGGCTCGGGATGGCCAAAAGTAGAAACTTGATAAGGGAGTCGTTACCATGTCCAGACTACCGAGTGCTCCCCGGCTCCCATTTTATAGGGTTCAGCAAGGAGCAGAAGATGCATCTGCCTGCGTCGTATCGTTCTGGCCATCTTGTAGTGTCACTATGGATGGCTCGTATATCCAGAGAATCAGCCACCACCATCGTCAACATGAACAAAAACAAGGCCGTGGCCACGCGCTCTCCATTCCAAGCTCGTTCTCGATCCAGTAGTTGGTTACTATGAAATGCCCGAATCGCGTTATGCTAATCAGAAATCCCCCCTGACTTTGCCTTGCCTTGCCTCGCAACTTCCACCCAAAACTTCCACCCACATCCAACAACCCCCCTCCACACGCAGCGCGTGTCATATCTCCTTGATGAAGCCGACCTCGACGACCCTGTCCATAGCGAGGCGCAGGTTGGCGATCTTGGCGCGCGTGTTGTCGCGGATCCACAGGAACACGGACAACACGACGCGGCGGCCAATGGACGACGTGCCCCTGACGCGCATCTGCTCCTTGCCGACAATGTACATGATCTTGGCCGCGTAAGCGCGGTCGAGGCGCGCCAGCTCGGCCGCCACGGCGCTATCGCGCAGCTCGAGCGGCGGCAGCGCGGCGAGGGGGCGCTTCTCGAGGTTCCCATTCCCGGTCGATGCGCTGCTGCTTTCCGTCGCGTCTGCGACGGGTTGAGCGCCCGATGATGCTGCTGCCTTTTCGGTGTCGCCGCCGCCGTCGCCGTCGTGGTCGCCGTCGGGGTCGTGGTCGACGGTCTTCTCCACGAGCTCCAGCTTCTCGGCGGCCTGGCGGATGATGCCCTTGCGCACTTGCTCGTAGATGAGTGCCGCGAGGTCGGGACTGATGACCTCGTCCATGAAGCCGTGCTTGATGACGAGGCGGTAGCAGCCAGGCACGGCCGTGAAGCGCGACACGGAGTAGCGCTGCTCGGCCGGGACCGTGGGTACCTCGACGGGGTGCAAGTGGAAGAAGACGGCGATCTCGGGCACGGCGACGAACTTGCTGACGAAGTGCGTGAAGACGGCGGGCGTTAGCACGCCCGTCTTGTCAAAGTAGATACCCAGCCCGCGGATGACGCTCAGCGCGTCGCCACCCCACCTGTCCGTCAGACGCAGCTTGTTGTCCTCGTCCTTCTGCACCAGGTGCGCGGGCCGGAACCGGTCCTCGGCTTCGGCGCGCCACTGGGTCTCCTTACCGAATCGCCACAGCAGGAAGAGCGAGGTGAGGATGCCGGCCAGCGTGAGCGTGAACCAGGCACCGTCGGGCACCTTGTTCAACGCCGACGAGAGATACAGGCCGTCGATCGAGGCGAAGCACAGCCACGGAAGGAATACCAGCAGGGGCGAGAGCTTCCAGACGAGCAGCGAGACCAGCGTCACCATGGACGTGTCGAAGAAGGTGACGAACATGACGCACACGCCGTACGCGTTGCCGAGGCGCGTCGTGTCGCTGTAGACGGCCGTGACGAGAATGGAGCCCAGCATGAGCAGCCAGTTCAGGAAGGGGACGTAGATGTGGCCGTGGAATACCCGCGACGTGTGCACCACCTTGACCTGCGGGCAGTAGGACAGCTTCATGATCTGGCTGATGAGCTGGAACGTGGCCGTTATCATGGCTTGGCTGGCGACAATGGCCGCGAGCACGGCCACGACGAGGCTGGGATACAGCATGCCGGGGGGCACCGAGTTGAAAAACGGGTTCGTGTACGCATCAGGGTGGACGCTGATGAAGGCGGCCTGGCCAATGTAGGCCAGCAGCAGGCAGGGGTACGTGTAGCACATCCAGCTGAGCTGGATCGCGCGCATGCTGAAAGCGCCTAGGTCGGCGAAGAGGGCCTCGACGCCGGTGAAGGCAAGCAAGATGCCGCCGAGCATACGCCAGCCGTCTTGCTTGTTCTGGACAAAGAATTGGATGGCGAAATACGGGCTGAAGGCCTTGAGGACGCTCCAATCGAACTTGACGAGGTTGTAGATGCCGAAAGCGCCGTTGAATCCGAGCCAGATGATGACGATCGGGGCAAACGAGGCGGCCAGTTTCGTAGTACCGAGTGGCTGGATGGCGAAGAGCAGGATCAGGATGCCGCACGACGTGCCAACGATGGTGGCGCTCGAGATGCTCGAGCTGACGACTTTCAATCCCTGCACTGCGCCGAGGACCGACTGGGCCGGCGTCAGAACGCCATCCGACATGACCATAGAAACGGCCAGCACGCCGATCGTCTTGAGCAAGACGTGGGTGAATTTGCTTTTTTCAATCTTGACCCGCAGCAGGCGGTTGGGCGGTCCAAGGTCCTGAGACAGATGCCTCTCCATGCGCACCGTGACCTCCTCTCGAGGATCTCGGTTGGTAATATTGACCTGAGCCATGTGTGAGTGTCCATGTGGAAGAGATAGCACGATTTGATTCGAGGTGATGGCAAGATGCACTCACAAATCTCGTGAGCAGGGAGTAGCAGCTGAATGTGCCTCCTTCGCCCTCGTTGTCGGCGTGGAGGATGATGAAGACGTATTTGAACGTCACCATAATGGTTAGAGACCAGATGATGACAGAGAGTGTCTGGACAAGGTCATCGTATGTTGGCGTGTCCGAAAACGTCGACGAGTAGACGTAGAGCGGGCTTGTTCCGATATCACCGTAGATGACGCCTACCGACTGGTACGCCAGCCTGCGAGCCTGTCAGCGTGAACTCGTGAGAAATCCCCTATCACACAAGCGCATATGAGAAAATACCAAAGCAGCGTCTTGCCACGGAATATCTGTTTCTTCTTGCCATCGATGTTCCGCCAGTCGTCACCTTCCTCGACATCGTGGTCGGCACGGCGGTCGCGTGAAATGCGACTAACACTTCGCCTGTCGAATGATGCCCGCGAGATGCTGCGGGTGTGGTAAATCCCGCCGGCCAAGGCCGAGACTGCGGTAGAATTGCCACTGGAACTGGGATCGGGTGCGCGGAGTAGGGAGTCCTCGTCAATTTTGATGGTTGCCGGCGCCGGAGTTGGCCCGGGCACCGAGGATTTCGGGACCTCCATTATTTCCGAAGGATTTATTTCCGGGGGGTCTTGAGCATTAACAGTCGGGTCGGGCTTGACCAAAGCAGTGACGGGGAATGCGTGGGCCGAGATGCCGGCGTCAAGTCGAGCAAGACCTACAAAGCTCAGTTGCTCACGGTCCACACGAACATGGCTGTGGCCGACACAGAACACGAGGGGTGCGGAGGGTTGGAGAGGGGATATCTCGTGGGTAGATAAAGTATGCGAGATATATTTGCTGATCCTCTGATCCTAGACCGGACTTTCCTACGTCAGCATTTTTTTTTTTAGCTAACTAGTGGTGCTATGCTAGGAGCTAGAGGGTACCAACGCCTCTGAGAGCGTGGTTGCGGTGGTGGGGTATCACACACGAGCTAGACTGTCTTCCGACCAGTTCTCGTCTGAAGGGCGAAAGGAGCGCAGTGCAGCCGACCAGGAATTGAGCTGCGGACCCGTAGCTGCATAATCTGCACCCAAGTCATGGCAAGAACGGACCAACCCCGAAGCTAGGGACGAGAATGGACGGGTGGAGAGCCGCAACTCGG
Source organism: Lasiosphaeria miniovina (assembly GCF_030549165.1). Lineage (NCBI taxonomy): Eukaryota > Fungi > Ascomycota > Sordariomycetes > Sordariales > Lasiosphaeriaceae > Lasiosphaeria > Lasiosphaeria miniovina. The sequence goes on from NW_026848220.1 coordinate 5,722,929, forward strand.
GCTGCCATGAATTGAGGTGGAAGGTGGGTGGGAAAGGCCTCTCTCGCCCAAAGTCTTTGACGGCCTTGCCGCTTGCAATTTGCTGCAATTTGCTGCACGGCAGCTTTCCTTCCTGGGCCATGATCACAAAGACGACAGCTTTTGCGAGACGGGGGCAAAAGGAGACGGATGGATAGCGGGAGAGAACAAAGAGACCCCTACAAAGTCCTCTCCAGAGTCGCAGCCCGGTCCATGCTAGCCCGAGCCACTACCCCGCCGTCAGTAAGCCGGCGCCCAGCGGAGCATTGGGGGAAGCTTAATCTCACAACCGGTTTCAATCGGGTCAGCCACCGAGAGGGCACATGTCAGAGGGATGTCAGAGGGGCAACAGCATGTTTCGCCTGCGCAATATCGGCCGTTAGGCTGAGCCCCGTTCTTCTTTCGGGCTACCCTGGGCTCCCAGACACTGTCATATTTCGTCGACTGGCGAGCAAAGCGTTGCGTGGGGACGAGACGACGATTTCGAAGAGGGAACAAACCGGATGCCGTTATGCTTGCCAGCCAGTTTATGATAGCCTGCTGCCGAGAGCGAATCGCATAGTGGAAAAATCAATCAACAGGGCACCCGCAGCGCCAAGAACATCTTGGCAGCCCAAGCTTTTTCGTCGCATTGCCGAGAGAGACCTATCACGCCGCCGCTAGCAAAACGTGTGGGTGAGAGCCGCAAGTTTCCAGTTGCTTGTTTTAATAACGACAATTCGCGCTGGCGGTCTGCGAGATTGCAACTTTGGCCGGGCTGACGATTGTCAATCTCCGGTGTCGAAGAGGCCAGGTTGGGCTTCCGTCCCACAGCGCTTCATGGGCTGCGAAGGCACGCTCATGTGGAAGGCACCTCAGGCACCTCATGTGGAAGGCACCTCATGTGGAAGGCACGTTCGTATGGTCGGGATGGGATGGCCCTCAGCGCCAAGCCTGAGGAAGGATGGGATGGAGGAGCACGCAAAAGGAAAGTGTTGATAGCCCAGCTCTTCAAAGAGGAAAGAGCCTCTGAGGGTGCGAGGGGGAATTGAACTTGAAAGCCCGCCTCAGGCGAGCTCGAACTAGAAAGACGAATGGCCCGAGGGAGGTGAGGCGGCATGCGGGAGAGGCCCTCGCCCTTGCCGTGGGTGAGGGGTTTATAGCACCTGAGCATTGAATGGAAGGGCCTTGCCCTACTAAAGACGCGCGGTCAGCATCTGGAGCTTTGCAACTTGCAGCCAGAGAGCTTGGCCGGATACATGTCGAGGAAGGAACGACGAGTGATGTATGGCTTCCATTTTCCCTTTCGTAAGTCAATTAGGTTGCGTCTTGTCCGTGCTCGTGCATTGGCTAGGCCGGACAGTTGCAATGGAAGCTGGGACGGAAGGTGCAGCTACGGCGGAGGATTCCGTGGGGTTGAGGGGCAGCTCTAGCAGGCACGCTCCCCGATAGGACGATAACGCAACGGTACGGGAGCTATGACCGCCGCGCGGGGGAGGGGGAGGGGGCTCCAAACCAAACCGGCATGCAGGTCAAGAAGCATTGGGAAGAATTGGTGGATGGTGCAAGGCAAGAGCCATTATTGGCTGGCTGGTGTTGTTTCCAATTCTTGGAACTTCCGGACAAAAGGTGGTGGGTTGCGGCGCTGCTTGGCCTTTCAGTGCGGCCGCAAGATCGTTTTTCGTGGCGTCTGTGCAATAGGCATTGGCCAGTTGACGACGGCGGGCAAATATCAGGGGGCTATGACACGAGGATGAAGTTCGAAGACGATCGAGGAACAGTGTCTGCCAATAATTGGAAGTCATCAGCAAGTCAGAGAAAGGCACCCCTTACCATGCACCACACTCCTTACCATGCATCACCATGTCACTGCAGATCTCGGCGGCCGAGTTTACCTATCTTCTGTGACCGGGCTCAATATCACGACGCTCTTAGTCGCACAAGACTCGTCACTAGGTAGAGTTATTTGGCAAAGATGCAAGTGCCATTTAATACCTCTATTCGTGGGGGTTCACCACCCAAACCACCGGTTGGACCGCCGGCCACGGACAGGCTCGTGTTCAGGATGATGCCGGGCACGTTGGTTTTTGGGTTGTTGGCCCCGGGGCTGGCACGGTGCCGAACAGTTATACCTATTTTGCGAGAAATAGAGTCATAATACGGGCTCCTCGGAGATTTCCAAAAAGACAAGAGATAATTGGGATACACGCGTGAAGAAATCCAACGCTCGTTTTCCGGAAGAGGACAATGAGAAAGATGACTTGACAATACTTGCGGAGATTCTCAGCTTCACGAGAAGGAGCGGTAAATCACTAGAAACATGTATCAAGAGGGGGAGAAGCTATAGTCTATGCCAAGACAACCAAGGATGACTACAAGAGAATGTTAACTCGAAATTTGTAGTCCAAGATGATAACAGACGGCCAGGATGGATCGGCAGTCGAACAATACGCCATGGTTCCCGATATTCCACCACCGGGAGGAAACATGGCCCCTGGTGATGAACCTCCTGGTCGACCCCGTTGCAGAACCGAGAAGCGAGGACGTGTTCGCCCGGAGCTCAACGGCTTCTATGCAGATGCATCTGCGACCCAGGCTAAAGATATCCTCGCCTTTCTCTGTTGGTGTTGTTTTTGCCCAATTGTCTTCCTGGCAGCTCAAGTCGGCCTTCACCGCAGCCTTCACCGCAGCCTTCACCGCAGTCTTCACCGCAGACTGTCAGCTGGAGACATCTGGGCCACCGCGAGCATCGTCCTCGGCGGCACCCAGCCAAGCCAGCTCGGCTGAGACATGCAACAAGGGCAACAAGATGGCGAAGCGGAAAGCGAAGACGTGGACCCGGCTACTATTCAGATCTCCGTGTCGAAGAACGGGCCAAGACCCAAACGCGCAGACTGAGGTCCTGCGAGTTCAACGAAGTGTGTAGTGCCTCCAGCGGCACGATTGGCGGCTAGAACAACGACCGGCCGGCGATACGACCGTGCTTCCTGCATGCCCGAAGTTGGCAGCGAGTAGCTCTCGGGTCTCGCGCCCTGGTCTCTATGGCACATCCGAGTCGGCATTGCCCGGGGCTTGGCCGGCCTCGAGGACACCAACCACACCACACCACCTACTTTCCACTACACTACTTTCACACCACACTACTTTCCACTACACTACTTTCACACCACACTACTTTCCACCACACTACTTACCACACTACTTTCACACCACACTACTTACCACACTACTTTCACACCACACTACTTTAGCGTCGGTAACACTGCCGTTGTAAGGTGCAGTTGCCCACTCACCCACCCAATCCAAGTCCATATCTCTCTTCCTCCTGCACTCCGCAACAAAACTCGCCAAGATGGCGGAAGATGCACAAACGACCAACACGCAGCAGCAGTGGCATCCAATAACAGCAAGAAAGTGACAGTGCTTTTCCCGATCTTTATGTGTGTTTTCTGGTCTAAAACTCCGACCGTCTAAACCATCGGATGTCGTGGTCGCGTGCCGTCCTTCGACCTTGTTTTCCCACCTCACCCTCCCAGTCTCTCGGGAACCCGGTGTGGCTTGCTTACTTCCATTGGCAGTTATCTCTCCACTTCCACCTTTTTTTTTTAGTTGCTCTCCCACCCCTCGCATTTTTACACAATCCCATCACCTGGAATTTCTTCTCTACCCACACCCACGGCCACCCTAGAAGGATGCATGGCGTCCCACCCCTCCTCGTCCAGCGCGAAAACAAAACGGGGCAGTCCACGATCTAGCGCTCGGTCCCCAAATTAAAGGGGGGGTGGTCTAGATCATGTAAAACATGACCAGCGACCTCTAGTCAAGCTGGTCGATCGTCTGCCCGTTGGTATCACCAGCAGGATCAGCAGCAACGCTGCCCAGGATGGCCTTGGCGTCGCTCTCGCCGACGAGAAAGCGCCAGCCGAACCGGTCGTCCTCGCGGCCCAGCTGGATGCCCTGCAGCTTGGCGAGCAGCTTGGCGCACAGCGCGCCGGCCTCGTCCACGTCGGCCGGGATGTACGTGACCGTCTCCTGGCCGTCCTCGAGCGCCACGCGCGCGTGCGCCTCCTGCTGCTGCGAGGCGCCAGCAGCAGCCACGCGCCGCGTGATGGAGCGGATCGGCACCAGCGCCGCCGCCGTGCCGGCGGCCATAACCTCGGTGAAGCTGGGCAGCTCCGAGTAGTTGATCTGTTGTTGTGTTTGACTGTCAGCAGGGTTTGGGGAGAAGAGAACTGCAGGTTCAGCGAGAAGAGAACTGCAGGTTTGGCGAGAAGAGAACTGCAGGTTGTTGGAGAAAAGGAGGCGTGCTTACCGGCCGCTTCTCCACCTTCCAGCCGAAACTCTTGGCGATCTGCTGGATGCTGTCGCTGGTGACGCTGTTGATGACGGCCTTGCTGTCGGGCACGACGAGGGTGACGTCGTCACCGTCGACCAGCGCGCCGATGAAGCCGCTGGTGCTGAACTCGTCAATCTCCTCGTGACGCTTGCTGTCGAGGTGCAGGGTGATGCCATAGCCCTGGGTGCGGGCGCGCTCGCTCCAGCGCAGCACGGGGGCGTAGTTGCCGCCGACCTTTGCGCTGCCGGTGCCGTTGGGGGCGGCGCGGTCGAAGTCGTCCATGATCAGCGCCTTGACGGGGTGGCTGCCGTGGTAGACGCCCGTGGGCAGCACGAAGACGCAAAAGGTGTACTCTTCCGGGGGGTTGAGGCCGAGCTGGGCCGAGCTGCCGTAGACCTGCGGGCGGATGTACATGGCGGCGCCCGTCTCGTGCGGCGGCACGTACTCGGCGTTGAGGGCCACGGCGCCCCTTACGGCGGCCAGGAACAGGTCCGTGGGCACGGGCGGCACGCTGATGAACTCGGCGCTGTGCTGCAGGCGCTCGGCGTTGCGGTCGGGCCGGAAGATGGAGATGACGTCGTTGCCGGGCAGGCGGAAGGCCTTGAGGCCCTCGTACGCCTGCTGCCCGTAGTTGAGCGCCGGCGCCATGCCGTGGATCTTCATGTAGGGGTCCGTCACGAACACGGGCGCCGTCCACGTGCCCGTCTTGACCGAGTAGTGCGACTCGACGTGGCCATTGACTGCGCACACACACACGCATCAGCCGGTGGCCACCCTTTTGTTCCGTGTGTCTAGCTGGCTGCGGGTGTCCCGGTGTCGGGCTTCACTCGCAGCCAATCTCGACAAGGGCACGAGACTCACCTTCGCGCACGCGGAAGCCCACGTTGGACCAGTCAATGGTGTTGACTGGAGGAGGAGGGAAAGGCGCCATTGTCACTGTGCTGTGCTGTGCTGTGCTGTGCTGTGCTGTGCTGTGCTGTGCTGCGTTGCTATGTGCGCGTCACGATGTCCGGTTTGAAGGGGTTTTTGGTGGAAGCTGGAAGGCGAGAGAGTGTGTCACTTGCTTGGCGTGAGGAAAAGAAACAGAACAGACCAAGGATTTCCACTTTCCACTTTCCGCTTTCTACTTTTTTCTCTGAACAAAAAAATAACTCGCCGCGCCACAAATTAAGCGGTGTGAGACGATTATGGAACCCAGTAATAAACACCCTGACCTGACAAACAAATACACTTGTCGGTGAATGGCCTTGTCCGACGGAGTGAGGTGAGATGAGGTGAGTCGACGACCTCGGATTTTCGCCCCCTTGTTTCTGGGGACGGCTGGCTGGGTGCGCAACTCCGATATGCGGACGTCGCGGGGTCAGCACCGCGCCCAGCCCTGGCCCTGGCCCTGTTTGCCCTGCATCCAAATCGAATCGCCAAGCTCAGCTGTCGGCGAGCGGGCCGAGATTGGCTGACGCAATGCGGGGTGGCCTTTGGTGCTGTGGGGGGTGGACGGATTTCTTCAGCGAGCTGGACCAATACCTGGATGGGGGGTGGACGGATTTCTTCAGCGAACTGGACCAAAACCTGGAATGGAGGTGGCTGTCCGACAGCACAACGCGGCTAATTATCCACTGGTTACCAGGCTAGGCACTGGCTACCAGGCTAGGCAGTTACCAGGCTAGGTGGGAGCTTAATTCGTGTCGGTATCGACAAGAAATTACAATACGACAACCTGGGTCCCTAACTTAATACACTAGCTCGAGCAAGATGTCGAGGACCTTGATGGATAAATATATGCAAAAGCCTAGAGAAGGACGGCCCCCTCTTCTATAAAGTTAAATATCTTAGATAGGGGTATCGAAAACATCGCTAAATGATTACCTTGTCTCGGCGATCCAAAGCAGAGCAGAGAGCCCTTAAAGTACGCGTCGTAGGCCAGAGATATGCTCCTGAAAGTGCAAGTCGTCCTTTATTATCCCTATATTATCTACCTTTGTCTCGACCACCTGCCTCCGTCACCGGCAGGCGAGTAGAGCAGAGCCTCAAAAGTATAGAAATGCTTATTAAATTATAGATACGCGATTCAACGCACGAGTCCTCGTACTCTCTACCGTCCATTTAATACCAAACCGCCTTCGCCGAAAATTAGGATAAGAAAGCGTATCTCTTCTTATCCTGTTTCCCTTCCGATATAGACGAGGAACTTTAAAACGAATCTCAAACGGCCCGCTCGCTAGTCTACCCGAGCCGTATCTTATAAAAGAGAACGAAGAGAACGAAGAAGAGGTTAGGCTAAAAGTTAGAGACGGTGGACGACTTCGCAGTCTAAGCTCTCGCTCCCACGGCCTCGATTAAGCTTCTAGATATGGATAATCCTAGAAGACATTAGTATTACTCCAAGGACTTCATTTCTAGAGAGTCTTATCTTGAGAGAGCAGGAAAAAAAGAAGATATCGGATTAGATTACGGTATGAGCTTCGGTAAGAAATAAACCTTAATTGATACAGCAGCACCAGATGGAAATACATGCCCCCCTTACGGTCACGCACGCAAGCAGCCAGCGAGAACAAGACGTCATATGCTTTTTTCGTATCATACAGGACTAAACTAAACAGAAGTACCGCCAACACCGTATCCATGAGTGAGTGCAATGTCGCGTGAGCCATGTTGCAGAGTCAATTCACCCTCCCGCCTTTCCTTTTCCCTCTCCCAGACGGAGTAAGGAAAGGTAAAGCAAGGCCAGGAAGGTTCTCCTCCTCCCCTCTCCATGTCGCCACAAAAGTCTAAAATGGTATTTTATATTCCGCCCCGAGTATCCATCCACACTAGCCCTCCGTCGTTCTTGTCCTCCCCTCAAGGACCCGGCCCCATGCTCGCTCTCACCGCTCGGTTGCTTCGCTGGAGACACTCTCGACACAAGCCGTTTGCAGTTCGCATTCATCCTATCAAGGTTTGGTTTTAAACGATGCAGGTTGCGTAGGTGGCCTGCGCCGTGTGTCTCCTCCTCGATAAGCGCGGCTGCTGGAGGTTGAACAGCGGGCCCGGACCTGGTTCCGTTCCTAGGCCTCGGTCTTGGCCGAAATCTTCGAGTCCTTTTTCCGTCCATATGTTATACCCCGTCCCATTTCCCCACACCGTAGAGGTGTTCAGCTCCAGATACTGACGCCATTCGGCCCTGCTGTTCAGAAATGGCCTCATCAGTTCACGGCAGATGGACAAGCAGGCCATGGTCAAATTGCGCACAACAGCACTAGTAAGACACGACGATAAAAGACGCAGGACCTTGCCGCTGAGCAGGGTTGCTCACTCGCAGCAGGCAACAAACATGGAGATGAATCGGAAAAGAAGAAAAGGAGAAGAAAAGGAAAAGAAGAAAAGGAGAAGAAAAGGAAAAGAAGAAAAGGAAAAGAAGAAAAGGAAAAGAAGACAAGGAAAGAAGACAAGGAAAAGAAGACAAGACGAAAAGGAAAAAAGAAGAAAGCAACTATGAAGCCACAATCCAACGCAACAGAAGACGTCTTGTAAGAATGCGTGTACGCGCGCTTTCGATCAGGGAGCAGGCAGCAGGCAGGCGGCAGGCAGGCGGCAGGCAGGCGGAGGCAGGCATGCAAAAGGACTAGCAGGCGAATAAGGCAGTGGCAATGGCAGAGTGGACAGAACCCACGTCGTAGTCAGGCTGGCCAAGAAAGAGGCCGAGGCTGTCGGCGGCGTGGCATACGCCGCGGCGATAACGATACACCTAGCGGGCTCTGCGGTATTACCGCCAGGTCCAAGTGCGCGCGCTAAAATCACGAGGCGACTGCTTACGCGGATTGTGCCAGCTTCTGCAGCGCCATGAGGACACCTGTTTTGTGGCCGTCAGCACTGACTGTCTCGCTTGGACCTTGGCCATTGGCCAACACGAACAAAGGGGAGGAAAGTGGCAAAGCGCTTACCGCTTACGCCCTGCGTCAGAGTGGCGGCTGCCTCGGTATTCCGGCTTCCCAGGCTGACCGTGACAACCTCCTTGACCATGCCCTCCCCGCCCAGAGAGTTGGCCCACTTGAACACCTTTTCGTCCTCGCGGCCGTCGCCTATCACCATGAGGAAGTCGACGGGTGACTTGTGCCTCTCGTCGGGGGCCATGCCGTCCTGCAGATCCGAAAAGATCCTCGCGGCCGCCGTCGTCTTGGTCCAGTCTATGGGTTCGACCAGCACGCAACCGTCCAGGGGGATCGCATGCACGTGTTGCTCCTCGCACGCGTCGTTGATGTGACTAGCACAATCCGTGGCCTGCCGCATTGCTGCCTCGTAGTCCTCGGCAGACTTGTAGTGGAAGATCAAGGAGCAACGGCGGTCTTCGATTTCCGCCCCCGGGGTGCGCTCCAAGTAGTACGTCAGGATGTTCTTGACTGACTCTTTCCACGACCGGATCTGTTCGGAGTCGGCCATCTCGGTCCACGTCGAGCTGCCGCAGTCTTTGAGGAAGCAGCCGTTCTCGGCGATGAGCCCCAGGTTGGGAACGCGGTGGAACAGGCGGTCCAGCTCCTCTGGCCGGCGGCCCGACATGACGTAGATGGTGTTTCGGTCATCGAGAAGAAGATCGTTCAGCACATCGAGAGTGCGCTGTGTTCCACACCCACGTTAGAACACACGCAAACACTCGAGGCGTGCAGTGCACTGCGTTAGTAGGGGGGTGGGGTGGGGCGAGGGGGGGGAAGGGGGGGAGAGGCGAGGGGGGGGGAAGTGGGGGAGAGGCGGAGGGGGGGGGGAAGGGGGGAGAGGCGAGGGGAGGGAAGGGGGGGAGAGGCGAGGGGGTCTTCTTACCTGAGGGCTGACGGGAATGATCTGGTTGACGGGTCCCCAGCTCACCAGAGTGCCTTCAAAGTCGAGGATGAAAAGCCTCCGGTCGGTTCGCTTGTACTGCTGGCCGAGAGCGCTCATCGAGAGCCGCGGGACCGACGTCTGGTCGCGGCGGTGTTGCTCTTCGTAGACGCGGTCCAGCCTGGACATGAACTCGGTGAACCAGTGGGAGCCCGTGTGGTGGTTTACTGCCTCGTATAGCTTGGACCAACGCCGCTCCTTCTCCTTGTCGCCCATCTCCAGCGCCGTCCTGATGGCTTCGGCGCAGGCCCGGTAGTCCCACGGGTTGACAGACAGCTCGTTGCCGCCAAAGAGGGACGACGTGCCGGTGAACTCGGACAGGATCAGGGACCCGTGCTTCTTGTCGCCAATCTCTCCGTCCTGGCAAAAGAGGTACTCGTGTGACGTCAGGTTCATGCCCTCGCGCTGGCTCGTGATCATGAGGGCGTCGGCGATGCTCAGGAGCGCGAGGTACTGGGCGTAGTCAATGTCCTGCTTCAGGTAGACGACGGGCTGGTATGCCAGGTTGGCCCACGACGAGTTGACCCGCGTCACGATGTCCGAGACCGTCGCATCCAGCTCGCTCTTCTCGCTAGTAGAGAGCGCAACCTGGATGAGCACGACCTTGTCTCGCCACTCGGGATTCTTATTAAGAAATAGCTCGTACGAGAGGAGCTTCTGCCGAACCCCTCGGACGTGGTCGAGCTTGTCCCGGGCCACGATGAGCTTCTTGCCGGCATAGCGCTCGCGCATTATGTCCAGCCACCTCTTGACCTCGTCCTCCTTGCGATGGTGGCTGAGGCTCACGGGGTCGATGCCGATGGGCAAGTTAAGCACGTCGACGAAGCGGTCCTCGAGCTGCAGCCCGTCGGGCGTAGCCTCGGCACTAAGGAGGCGGCTGCACGTCTGCAGAAAGTGTCGGGTGTACTCGTGGATCTGGAAGCCGATCAGGTTGGCGCCCAGCATGCCCTCGAGCAGCTCCTTCCGGACGGCCAGGCACCTGAACACCTCCGACGACGGAAATGCCACGTGCAGGAAGAAGCCGATCTTGGCGTCGGGGAGCTTCTTGCGCACCATGCCGGGCACGAGCAGCAGGTGGTAGTCGTGGACCCAGACGACATCCCCCCTCTTCCAGTTCTTGACAATCTTGTCCGCGAAGGCCTGGTTCAGGTTGACGTAGTACTTCCACGAGTGGTCCTCGTACGCCTTGCTCTTGGGGTTGTCGGGGATCTGGTAGTGGAAGACGGGCCAAAGGATCTGCTTGCAAAAGTGCGAGTAGTGGCCGTCGAAGTCCTTGTCGGAGCAGAAGACGGTCAGCATGTCGTGCTCCGTCGCTAGCCTGTCCTCGATGTCCTGCAGCTGCTGCGTGCCGAGCAAGGCATCGGTCGGCATGCCCAGCGTCCCGACCCACGTGTAGTCTCCCAGCTTGCCCTCTCTTGAAGCGGCCTCGGCAGCATTCCGCAGCCCGCCGTTGCCCTGGTCCGCGCTCGAGACTTTCCAGTTGGCGTGGGCAAAGACCCTGTCGTGGCTATCGCTCCTGACGAGAGTCCTCGGCTGAGTTATGCCCTGGCGGCCCAGCTCCTTGGCCTTTGCCTGTATGTTCCGGATGTTCTCCAGGATGGAGGGGGGAGGAGGCGAATTGGCGCGCGACTTGGGCTGGTCGGCGCGGCCGCCCCACGTGGGAGAGTTCCGGTCGATGGGGGCCCGGAGCCCGTCGGCGGGGAGCTGGAGGGGCGGCAGCTGGATGCGCAGGCCATCCTCGTTGGTGAAGGGGTCGTCGCGCTTCCGCTCCTCGGTCGGGGTATGAGGGGGCGTAGTTAGGTTGACTTGCGGCTGGAACAAGCTCGGCTGTCTCTCGAGGGGGAATCTGTCATCGGCGGGGGGAGGCTGCTTCTTCTCCGAGTGCGAGCCGCGCGGGGGGGTCCCGGGAAGTGTGAAGTGGACGGTTTTAGGAAGGAAGCTATCCCGGAGGGACCAGCGTCAGCCATCTGCGCAAACCGCGCTACGATGCATTGCAATCTCGAGAACAGAAGCTGCCTGTAGGGCAGGAATGCCATGCAGAGGGGCCAATGGCGAGTACGAGGGGATGGGTGGGAGCAGCAGACTTACAGCGAGGCAATGAAGACGGTCATGATGGGCGAGCTTAGGTGCAGTAGGACGACCGAGATACAGGTTCAGACGAATTGGTTCGTAGGATGTGCTGTGTGCTATGCAGCAGCAGCGTCGACTGCGCCGGGAGTCAGTCTGAAGGGGGAGGGTGGTGGTGTTGGGGCGGTAGCTGGGGCGGTTTAAAGCCGAGAAAGAAATCGCCGTCGGAGAAAGAAAGAGATGGCCGCCGGAGGGGAAACAAACCGCCGGAGAGGAAACAAACTGCCGTCGGAGAGTGCGCGGGACTGCAGCAGCTATAAATAAATATGGGCCGCGGCTCCAAGCAGAACCGGTGTCGCCGTGTTTGGCCTGGCCAGAGGCAAACCGTCTCCTACACACGTTCAACTCGGAGCTGGAGACGCGCGATACCGAATACCAAGACCATCTGGGGTGTTTGTTTTCTGGGCAGGTAGGTGGCTGAGGCGAGGCGAGGCGAGGCGAGGCGTGATTTTGTAGAGGTGGTCTTCAGGGTTTCCGAGGAAAGATGCGCAAGACGAGATGCGCAAGACGAGATGCGCAAGACGAGATGCGCAAGACGAGATGCGCAAGACGAGGTGAGACGAGGCGAAACGAGACTCAAAAACTAGCGCGATTGTACCCGTAGATGTGTTTCCAAGGTTGACGGGGACGGACTAGAATCCGGGGGAGAGTTGAGACTTATGGGAGGGAATGCGGAGGGGGTGCGCCAAGAAGGGACGAAGAAAGCGACCCAGGGAATCGGATCCTCTGAGCTAGTCTGGCGGATGGAAGGGAAAGAAGCTGTTACTGTCTCACGAGACTAGTCAGTACCTGGCACGGGAAAGGGTTGGCAGTTACAGTCGCAGTCGCAGTCGCAGTCGCAGTTGCAGTCGCAGTCGCAGTTTCCGGTCGAGGTCGAGGTCTGCCCAGGGCCAAAAAGTGGCAGCTCAAAATAAAGCCAACAAGGGACAAGGGCAGCGGCAGCGGCAGCGGCAGCAGCAGCAGCAGCTTGGGGCAATGACGATGGTGGTGTTGCTGGTGTATCCACCCAAAAAGGACCGGGACTAGGCGGGACTAGGCGGGACTAGGCGGGACTAGGACTGGGACTGGACTGGGACTGGACTGGGGGGGGACTGGCAAAGTCTGACGTAACAGTTGTTGGCCCAACCCAACGCTGCTTGACGAGGCAAGAAACACAGGCCAATGCAGCACGTAAGCCGGCAAGCTAGGTATGACTTGACCAGGCCGTTGCCGCTTCAGAACTCAAAGACCCAGAGAGAGAGGCCAACAACAGAAACCAGTCGGGCCGGTCGATACGAAGTGCGAAGCGGGAGGAACTTGCTTACGTGCCTTGGCTAGGACCTGGACGCCGCAGAGCTTGTCACGGCGTGTGTACGGATGATGCTTGGCTGGAACCGCGTTGACGGGACGAGCAGGTACAGTAGGTGCGTAGGTACGGTAGGAAGACAGGGAAGCCGGTCAATAGGAAGGGGGATCTGAGGTAAGGTAGGTAGCTTTAGAGGTAGGTAGCTTTAGAGGTAAGGTAGGTAGCTTTAGAGGTAGGCGTAGGTATACGGCAACTCTCTATTCCTCATCATCTCCGAGTGTGCTGGGGCGGGCAGTTGGAGGCGGACAGAGACCTGAACTGGAGAGCAATGGAAGGGAGCAGATGCAAAAGTTTTTCACTCCGAGCGGCACCAGCAAGCAGCAGCACAACAGATCCAGGACCACTACCACAACCAGCAAGCAATAAGCGCCTCAGCAACGGCAGGGAGCTCGCTTGACTCGGCCAAGGAAGTTCTCCGTTCTCTTGGAAGCAGCGGAGGTGGGGCGGGCGACTGGATGCATTGCCTGCCCTGCCCGCCCCGAGCTGCCTGCCCCGCCCGCCGAGCAGCCAGCTCTTGGACAATTCTGTTAATGTTCTCTGTTAATGTTCTGCTGCAGCTTCACTGCTCGTCATTGCTGGCCCCGGGGCGGGCGGCTCTTGTTGGAATGGTGGACCGGCTGGGGGTCAGGTCAGGCCAGGCCAGGTTTTGGTTGCCGTTTGGAAGCCCGCAATTGAAGGGAATGGGACGGCCGAACGCTTGGCGCAACAGCAGGGAGCGAGTGGGAGGGGAGTGCAGCAGGGGGCGAGTGGGAGGGGTGCAACAGGGGGCGAGTGGGAGGGGAGTGCGACAGGGGGCCAGGGCTGCAAGCAAGCTGCGAGCTGTGAGCTGCGAGCTGCCAGCTACGGGCGGGTTCGAGTTCGACAACGGCAGGGCAGGTTCGAGTTCGACAACGGCAGGGCAAGCAGTTCCAGTTGAGGTTGCAGGGCAGGGGGGCAGGTTCAAGCCACCGATGGGCCGCCGATTCGCACAAGCGCCACGGCAGCCTGCCTGCACCTCCCGTTCGATAAAGGACAGACAGTGACTTGCTCCTGGTACTGCATTGTACTTTTAGTTCTTTACTGTTAGTTCTTCAGAGGACTGTATTGTCGAGCCGAGTTGTGTCGAGTCGAGTTGTCGAGTCGAGTTGTCGAGTCGAGTTGTGTCAAGTCGAGCTGTGTCGAGTGACAAACCACAATCCGGCTCTTGTTAGCCGTTACGTACTCCTCTCTGCTCACGAGTATTTCTTGTCACGCTGGACGAGGAATGCGTGCCACCATCCTCTTTGGAGCTGCATCACGTAATCTAATGCCTCGGGACGCACTACAGGCCACATGCTGGCACCAGCTGATAGCCCGCCAACCCAGACAGATACCGTCGACGGCCGTTGGCAAGTCTTGGCCACGTCCCGTTGGAGCGGTGCAACAGCCGGCGCCCCGTGGCCAGCGGACGGATCGACGGAGCAGACAGGTCACTTTGACGTCTTGTCACAGGCCCGGAGCTCACCTCCCCTCCTCTTTGTTGCCTCGCTGCGTTCGAGTTTAGCCACCTTCTGCACATACCAAGTACTACCTGCCTAGGTTAACAGTTCCCCGAGACAATTCAACTCAAAGCATGTTGCGCGTCTCTGGCGAGCGGCCTCCCATGGAGTGGAGTCTCGTCAGCGCGCATGCAAGGCTGTCTTGGCTTGCACAGCACTCGCCAAAGTCAATTCGATATATCACAAATAGGTGCTGCACCAGAGCCAAATCAGAAGAGGATCACCCAGCCGGCCGTCTCTTTCTCGGGTAATATCAACTTCATGATTCGCCGTGCAGGATACGTATATAATGCATACATGCATACATGCGTACATGCGTAGATACGGTAGTAGGTAGGCAAGTAGGTAGGTAGGTAGGTAGGCAGGTAGGCAGGTAGGTAGGTAGGCAGGTAGGCAGGTAGGCAGGTAGGCAGGTAGGCAGGTAGGCAGGTAGGCAGGTAGGCAGGTAGGCAGGTAGGCAGGCAGGCAGGTAGGTGCGGTAATTGCTGGATACGCCATGCCATGCACCCTCCATCAAACTCTGCGACGGAGCTAGGTTCCAAACTCAAAAGACCGATACAAAAACCTCCCCGATTAGAACAGGCTCAAGGTTGCAATTGACTTCGCCCCTAAACTCAACTAGACTTTGCCCCTAAACTCAACTACCTGGGTAGTTAGGTACTGTACCTGGATCTACCAAGTACTGAGTAGCTCTGAGAAAAGCACGTGGGGCAAGGCTTTCCTCCAGAGTCTCTCCACAACGCACAACGGCTTCACGTCCGTCAATCCGGCCGGGACCTTATCCGGCCCAAAAGAAGTGCCAGAGAGGGGCTGCGGTTTGGCGGTTTGGTGGTCACGTTGGCTTCGGCGTGGTTTTTGTCAACCCCTCCCCCCTCCATCTTCCACCTCGGGACATGCTGTCAGCGGTAGCCAGGTTCCAGCAGCCCACGGGCTTGGGCCCTCCGGCATCCTCGCCCTGTGGCATCCGTAGTATCTTGCTCGTTCCATTGCTTCAACATACCCGAGCCATGCTGCACTCGTACGACCAGATATTGGCCTCGGGTTGCCAGCCTCTACGTAGTTCGGTTGCCAGCCTCTCGTAGTTCGGTTGCCAGCCTCTACGTAGTTCGACCTGGCAGCATGTGCCCGCCCCTGTGCCGGGCTGTCTGTACCCGCCCGGTGCTAACTTCGGGTTGACATTTTTGGGTCCGCCGTAAGCCCGATTTTAGTTTTTGCGTTTGCCCGTCGTTTTCTCTGACGGCCCCGCCCTCTATCGGAGGTTCAACTGGACTCGGCGGTAAAGAAAGAACATAGAGGAGAATTCGGCCGTCGTCTCTCCACGGCCACCCAAGCAGCCTGTCCTGCCAGCCACGGTCCAGTAAGAAACAGGAAACCAGGAACGTGCTCACCTCAGCGTTTCACTACACGTCGATGGCGGGGACCCAAGGCTGGGGCCTAAATATATCTGCCTCTGTACGAAGTATGTCTGTCGTATGTACACCTCGATAGACTATAGCCGTGCTGAGACATGAGACATGTGCAGCACATGCACGTAGCCTGCTAAGGTATTCGACTTTGCTTTTTCGGCCAAGGTATTCGACTTGCTTTTTCGATTGTGGCTCGAGCCGCACTTACTGATAGATAATTCCTCACACGGGGGGCCGGCCGGGCCCGACTACAAAGAGCTAGACTCACTCCATTGCAACGGCAACTGTCTCTCCGCAGAACACTTATTGCCGCACCTTGCAACATGGCATGCCTACCTTGCCCAAGTTACCAACTCTAGCAACTGAGGTAGCCCCCAGTGAACCCCTCCGGTAGCGAGTGTGAAAATTTTCACTCATGCCCAGCACGGACTCGGTCGACGGGACCCTAAGTCGGTCTCCAGAGCGAGAGGGCAAGTCTTAAAGTTTAGATTCAGCGCAAATCCGGGAATCCCAGCCGCGTGGATGGGCAGGGCAGCCCCAGCCGATCCGAAATTTCCCGAAAGGATGGGCACCATGACAGGCTAAAACCGGCCGAGCCAGCCCACCTTTTCGTTTTTTTCCATAGGCTCTCCGAGTCTCTGATCCAGCGGGAATCGCTGCCGCAACCCGCATCAGATCTTTTTTGGCCGCCCGCCGCAAGGTAACATGGTAATCGATCCAAGCTAGACCCACATCTCGAAACATCACAACACCATGCTCTCAACAATCTCGGCCATACCCATTTTTTTCTCTTTAAAGTTTGTGCGCGCTTGGGGGGGCTGCTCACAACCACCCACCTCTCGGAGGGAATGAAACAGCACGCTGATGCAATTGAGTGATTTTCTCCCCCAGTCCATCAGTCAGAGACGGGCCATGGCGGTCGTTTCGCAAATCTTACAGGCCCGTCACAGCCGCCTGGAGAGTATTTACACGTCAAGAAGTAGTCTCGGCAAACCCTCTCGTATGCCAGAACTCCATACATGCACAGGGCAGGGGAGATTAGGAGGGTAAGGTCCTTGGATATCCAACCTGACGGAGCCAGAAAAATTCAAGTGTCTGAGAGAGAAAAAAAGAAAAAAGCAAAAGAAAAAAGCAACAAACAAAACAAGGCAACCGAACCGAAGACAGAAAAACAGTAGCGTCCCAATCGACAGCTTGCAGAGGGACGGCCCGCAATTGTAGTGTATCGTAAGGCGGGCAGTCCACACACCTCCAGTAATGGATGCCCGCCCTTGGGAACCTTGCTAGTAAACCCCCCCCTCGCACGGCATGTGCAAACGACTGTAAAAAGAAATGCAGCACTGGCCAACCAGCTGAACAGCAAACAACAGCAAACTGCAATGACTATCTCCCATACACTATGTCCGAGTTACGAAGTACTTTTCAAACGAATTAATTTTCTCTCCTCGGTGACATGTTGCACTCTTCCGGGAGGGGTTTGCGTGTTAGGGGGTTTGTTACCTCGGTGTCCCCGCATTGGCATTGGCAGTGGCGCCGAGGCGCTGAGGGCCTCTTCCGCCGAGCTTACTTCTTCGACGAAGCTTCTCGGCTTGGCTCAATGCATGTAGGTTAGTAACTTGCAAAGTTGGGAGTAGCAACTTACAAAGTTGGGAGTGAGATACTGTACAGCACTGCACTCTACTTCACTTTTATCCAGCCTAGGTGTGCACTATACATCCAACCTAGGTATGCACTATACATCCAACCTAGGTATGCACTATACATTCAACCTAGAACCTCTAGCTAGTTGTTAGTAGGCATGCAGGCAAAGTTGATGTGCATTGGGCGGGAGAGGCACAGCGAGAAAGAGCGAAAATCACCTCATCCAACGAGCATCTTGCATGCATCGCATGCGAGCCAGGCCCATGAACTAATACAATCCCCAGGCAGTGGGCGAACTAGTTGCGGAACGAGGGCCGGGCCCATCACGGGACTTTTTCGGCGTCTGCGCCTGAGAGAAAGGGGAGAGACGAAAAGATGGGCGCTGCAATAGTGAATGGGCGTATGTACATACGCAGAGTCACCACAGACACGGAAAGAGGCTAGGGATTGACGTATGTAATATGTACGTAAGTTTGCCTTTGCTCTCCAACTGCTCAACAAAAGTGCGTTGGTCGTTTCCCTTTGGAGGACGGAGCCGCCATTGCCGCGGTTTTCTTTTACCTTTTTAAACTCTTGCCCGTTCATAGGGCTTCAGGGAGACTCTCCACAGCCGGCTGAGCCTGCAGCCAGTTAACAAACACTTCCCTTTCAGCGGCTAGGGACCCGGAAGAGATATGCACCACCTAGGCAGGCGAGAAGACGCCAAAGAAAGGAAACACTGGAGTCTTCAAACAAACAAGCATCTATCTAGGCGTGCAAGAAGAAACCAAGTCAAGAACAGGAGGGGCTTAGCCCAAAGACTTCATTATAGCAGCCGAGGAGGATACAGAAGGACAGAGACTCCTACGAGCCCCCTTTAAACGCGCCTTGGGCATGTATGTAGAGACCGGGCTAGTGTAGGTAGTAAACATCAACGAACACCAACTCACACGTGCCTTACTTGCCTACCTTGGTGCATATACGCAGCGCGTAGAGTATGCATGCATATATATAGCACAACTCGGGCAACCGCATGAACTAGTACCATTGCCTGTTCGCTGCGCCCACGTTCACTGTTATTTTTTGTCTCCTTGCCCCTCGCACAACCATATCATATGCCCAAGGCAGCAGGCCGGCAGTGTGTAGTGCAGTGTAGCACTTGTCCACACAGTCAATACAATGGATAGGTGGGTAGGTACTGTTGTCGGACTGTTCCAAAGATAGGTAGATACCAAGCAAGTCAGTCAGTCAGCCAGCCAGTCAGTCGCGAACACATGCCGTCCTTTCCCCATGATTCCGCGAACCGCAGGCGCATCGCGTGCATGCCGGTACAAGTCCTTTCCACCATTTCCGTCTTTATTTCCCTTCGTCTCCCTTTCTCCTTATCTGACCTGTCACCTCCGAGCATCGTGCCACCTGCTTAGGTACTGGTTCCCCGGGTTCCCCATTCGGAGGACGGTCGAGGAATAGGGATGAGGTGGTGGTGGTCCCATTTTTCGGCCTGTAGCATTCATTATCTGCCGTAGTTGCCTACCTTGGGGTTCGGCTTTCCTAATCTGATGTGTCTCCAACAAACTCGTTTTTCGTTGCATCCAAACTGCTTTGGCGACGATGGCTAAGCGCTCGCTTCGGGGGAGCTCGGCTGGTATCAGCAGCGCATTACCATCGCACTCACACACTCACATTCACAGCAAAGATAGCAAAAAGTCACGCAACGGCAGTTTAAATAGGGAGGGAGGGGGTTTGGCCGCTGTCGTCATCCCGAATTTTGTGCGAAGGGGAGGGTATCATTCGTTCCCGCGTCTCCATCTTTCTTTTGTGCGCGAGAGTTCTAAATTGTGTGGTTTTTTTTTTTTTTTTTTTTTTTTTTTAATTTCTCCACGTCCTGACGGCCTTGTCCTTCCCGCCTGAACCGACCATCTTGCCGTCCGCTGCCCAGTCGACGGCGTAGACCTAATCGCACACAAAGATTAGTACACGTGCAAAAGCAATGCGATCTCGGAGCTGGGGACCGGGTGTTGGGTTCCACGAACCTCGTCTTCATGTCCGGGAAGGTCCATAGCAAGACTCCCGGTGCGCACGTTCCATACTTTCAGCGTGCAGTCCTTGCTTGCCGTCACGAGCAGCCGGCTGTCGGCAGACCACCCGCACTGGTAAACCTGTGCTCGGAAATCGATTAGCCCGTCGTGTTCAGTGTCGGAGAATCGGAGGCAGCAAGCAGGTAGAGATCGACGTACCGGCGCAACGTGGCCCCGCAAGCTCTTGAGAAACTTGCCGTCCCTCGCGTTCCACATCTTTGTCGAGTTGTCCCACCCGGCACTCGCAATCAGTGTCCCGTCTGGCGAGAACTGGACTTGGTTGACCTTGTTCTGGTGTCCCAAGAGCCTCGCAACGGGCTTCGTGCCGTTGTTGGTGGGATCCCACAAGTACATGGTGAAGTCGTCGCCTAGCGTCGCTCGTTAGCTGAAGCCGGGAGGCACGATTCGCGTGCATACTCACTCGCAGAAACAAGGCGCTCTGCTACCTTGCCGTTGATCTTGGCCGCGTTCTCGAACCGCTCCTTGGCCTTGGCTCTCCTGCCCTCTTCGGTGTCGGGCACATCCTTGGTGTGGTCGAAGTACCCGGTTCTGAGCACGTGGTCGCTCGAGAGGGCGATATGGTTGATCCAGTGGGCGTGGGAGATCAGAGTGTGCACAAGGGTGCCGCTCACGGAATCCCAGACGCGGATGGTCTTGTCGTGCGACCCTGTGTAGATCAGGCCGGTTCCGCCCCATCTCACAGAGCCGACCGAGCCCTTGTGGCCACTGAGGACGTGCTCTGTTCGGCCCGTGTTCACGACCCAGATGCGGCACGATCCGTCTTTGCTTGCGCTAGCAAGCCGAGGGGTGTCATCGCGCCATACTAGGTCAGGGCATTAGTATAAACCGGACTCGGGGTAGGTAAGTTCTAGCGACCTGGACTTACAGTGGTACGGCTCCCACGCCATGGCGAGCACCCATTTGGCGTGGCCTTTGAAGTCCGAGCCAGAGGGCTTGCCGGTCTCGGGGTCCCATATCCTCACTGTCTTGTCCATGCTGCAGGTGGCCAGGCGCTCGCCATCGGGGCTCCAGCTGACTCCCAGTACCCAGCCGGTATGGCCCTTGAGTGTGTGCTTCGGCGTGCCAGTGTCTGTGTCCCAGATTCTGGCCGTGTTGTCGCCGCTTCCTGTAGCGAGCCTGCTAGACGAGTTCGGGGAGAACTGGCAGGCAAGTATGGGCTGCCCGTGGCCTGGGATGCGATGCGCCAGCCGCGAGACGGCCTGGACTTTGAAGACGGACTGGGGCTCTGCACTCAGGGTAATGGTGGTTCTAGAGGTACGCGTCAGCCTAACTTGGACTGTATGCCTTCGACTCCATGCCGACTATTCTCTGCCGACTATTCTCTGCCGAATATTCTCTGCTGACTGTATTTCGGACTATATTCTCGACTATACTTTGTCGACTACAGTATGGTCGACTACATATATAGTGAGAGAGAAAAAACTGAACGCACTCGAATGGGTTCTCCACGCCATGTTTTTGGAGGAGGCCTAGGAGGTCGGCGGGGTACTGGTCGACGATAATGTCCTTGCCGGGGATGTGAATGCGGAAGCGGTAGGGGGTGAAGTCTTCGCGATCCTGAACGAGCACAGTAGCGGTCAGTTCAGCGCCCAGCGGAAATAGGCTTTAGGGTTCGGGGAACAGAGGGCGGCGCACCCTCTCCAGCAGCGTGTTGAGCAGCACGGATATGTTCTTCTCGGATGCGTCTTCAAAGTTGATTTCAATGACCTCGGTCATCTGGTTGCCGTCGCTGTCGACAAAGTTGGCCTTGAAGGAGCCCAGCTCGGGGGCGAGCAGGGGAGCGACATCCTGCTGCGTCTGCGTACGCTCGAGCTCCTCTCTCCGCTGCCGCTTCGAGGGCGGCGGTAGTACGGTCGCCATCTGGGAGGGCAGTAGCAATCGGGGACGGATTCGTGGCTGTCGGAGAAGGGCGCAGCGTCGTCGTAGTGGTGCTAGGAATTGGCGGGGAGCGTAGCCCCTCAATCTGCGAAATCACTGCGCTGCTTGCCCCAGCTGCAGAAAATTTTAGCGGTGAGAAGGTGCAGAATCTGCGCTACCTTGACAGGCGGGCATAGGGCGGGCGATGACGATCTAGAGGGGCCGATAAGGATTTTTTAACGAGAAGAATACGCCGTAGGCTACTTGGGGACTAGCGTAGGCGGTAAAGAGGGGCAGCTGTCCAATGAGGCAGGCGGTTTACTACGGCAGTAAAAAAGTTACCCCTCCGACTAGCTAACCGAATCTCAGCGAATTTATCGATCAGGGCCTTATCGATCAGGGCCTAGCCCTTGTTGGATAGCGTGCAAGGCGGTTTAAGGAGCGTTCGCCCAACCACGCCACTGAACTTTATCCGATGCATATTCACTGCGTGACTTGATTGAATGGAATACAAGATTCGTATTTCCTACTAAAGTGCAACCTATTTATATAAGAGCTGTCCGTGACAAAGGAAAGGAAATG
Source organism: Lasiosphaeria miniovina (assembly GCF_030549165.1). Lineage (NCBI taxonomy): Eukaryota > Fungi > Ascomycota > Sordariomycetes > Sordariales > Lasiosphaeriaceae > Lasiosphaeria > Lasiosphaeria miniovina. Next base: position 5,744,663 of record NW_026848220.1, read on the forward strand.
CGCCAACTCGACTGCCGTCACTCTGTTCCCTTGTTCCAGCGCCTTACCAGCCCATTCATCGCTTCAAGCCGCCCAATCCGCACCCTCCGATGTCTACACCTGGCCTGCCTCGGCTGCTTGTCTAGTTCTATTATCTACGTGTCTCGGTCGTGGGCATCAGGCTGCTACCTCTTGCGGCCGCGCGACTCCTCGTTGTACTTCTCATTGTACCACTCGTCCTCGCCGTCCGTCTCGTAGCCGCCGCGCCTCCTCTCGCTCTCGTGGCCCCTGCGCTTCTTCTCCCTGGTGCGCGGCGACTCGAAATGCACCGTCGAGCTTCTGGGGGCGGGCCGGAACGCGACATCCGAGAAGCCTGTGGTGACGGCAGCAGGAGCAGCAGCAGGGGCAGCGGGGCGCGGGTACGTCGCCGTCGCCTGCCGCTGTAGCCGGATGAACTGGTCAGGGGTCGCGCCCACGCGCCGCCCGGGCTCGGGAAAGTACTCGATGCTGCCCGCGCTCTGCGGCTCGGGCGCGTACGAGAACGAGTGCCGCCGGCCCCGGTCCCGGTCCTCGTAGGCCCGCGAGCTGCGCGACGACTCGCGGCTGGTGCGCGACTGCGACTGGTCATCCCGGTACCGCGACGACTCGCGCGAGTCTCGGGACTCAGGGTGGTGGTGGTCATGGTGGTGGTCGCGATGCTCACGGTGTTGCTTCTCGTGAAAGTCGCGGTACTCGCGGAGCTCGCGCAGCTCGCGGTCACGAAGCTCACGGCGCTCGCGCGATTCACGGCTGCGCGACGAGTCCCGCGAACGAGACGTCGATGACGACCGGCTGGCGATGGTGCGGCTCTGCGGGTTCTCCTCGAGCACTCTCATGTGCGCTCGAATCCGGCGCAGGGCAGGCACTACAGTCACTCACCGTCAGAAGATGCTCTGGGTCGTGCGGCACGCGGGAAAAGACTCACAGTCTCTCTCGATCTTGGCCACCATGAACTTCTCGTACCACTGGTAGTATTCAGCACTGGTCAGATACCCATCCTTGTACGCCCGGCGCAGCCTGTTGAAGATGCGTGGCGCCTCGTCTTCGGCCAGCCTCGTCTCCTCCTTCCGCTTCATCATCTTGCGGAGCTCTATGGCCGACTTGATCGAAGTCACCAGGCTGCCCGTGGCAGCAAGCGTTGCTAGGGCGACGGGAACAGGCATTTTGGTGGACTTGTTTCCTTTTGCTTGGGAGACGTGGTCACGGGAGGGGCGGTCCGGCGGGAAGGGCGATCTGTGGGCGATCCTTTGGTGATTTGCGTGCAACGATCCGCGTTCAGAAACATGCGAGAAACAATTTCGAAGAAGATGCGAAGATGAAGAGTCGGTCGTCGAGCGACAGCGCTGGCCTTCCTTGTATGCGAGTAAACCCACGCGGCGAGTCGCAGAGAGTCGGAGGACCTGAAGCGGAACTGTCTCGGACCGCGGTCAGCCCCACGATGCAGCGTAAGAGAGATCGGTCTTGTGACGCGTCCGCAGACTGACGGCCGGCCCAACCCTCCGCCCTTGCCCTGTGTTTCTGTGGCATGAAACGGCGCAACGGGGCCCACTCCGGCCGGCCACGCCTCAGCCGGGCCGGCCCCCACCACCCGCCCCGGACCAACCTTGTCAAGTGCGCATTCAGTTCTGACGTTGTCCCCCGCACCAGGAGCCGGACCTCGTAGATCTGATACGGGATAGCTTTGCTGTCTACCGCGAGCTGGCTTTGCCATATTGCATGCTGTGGCGTGGCGGCTGACAGAGTGTCAGCCATTGACGCAACGGAAACGAGATGCAAGATGCCATTTACAGGCGCATCTACCAACGAACTTGACCATTAGTGGACAGTGACGTATTTATCAGTTCTATTACATCGGTAGATCAATTCACGTCGTGTCGCGAATAACTTGTGTGGTCAACAAATCCCCCTTTGTCCCCTAGGCCGCACGGCCCCCGAAAGTAAACAAGTCTCGCCTTTGTCGAGTCCAACAAAACATCATCCCGCCTACCCTTTCCCCCCTTCCCCCCCACCAGATTCCCCGATCCACCCTTGAATCCAATGCGGGAATTACTCCACCATGTTTTCCCGGAAACCTTGGACGGGTGCACGCTGCTCGTAATGGCCAATCCCGTCGGCAAGGTAATTAGGTAGGTCACTCGCGCATGGTGCGGCCTGCCGACCGGCCGCCCGCCCCCCGCCGCGGCCACGGCCACGGCCACGGCCCTCGGCAGAACACACAAATGAAACGGCGAGGTTTGGACCATCCCCCAGGCCAAGGCCGGGCTTGGCTCCTGCCGGCGAGGATGCACTTTTCTCCGAACGCGTCCCATTTGTTGAATCGCTTTCCCTTTTCGGGACGCTGGAACCATGGCCCGGCCAAGCCCTCGTGGGAGTCGCATTGACTTCATGCCCATGTCTGTGTGCGTCCCTGGGGGTTGGTTTGGTTTTGGTGTGTTTGGTCTGGCTTTTGTCCCGTTTCGTGTCGCAGCCTGTCAGGTCTGTTGTTTTGCGTTTCCTGGTTTGCGAGGTTTGTGTTGCGAGGGCTTGCGTTGCGAGGGCTTGCGTTGCGAGGGCTTGTGTTGGTGCATCCGTCCCAAACGGCGAGAGTAATGTCTCGGCTGGATGCTCCCTTGTCCACAACTGCTGCAACACTGGCCAACACTTGGGGTTTTAATTTTCACTTGAATCGTACCGTGTGCAGTGGCCTAGCGCCAAGCAGCGTACGTGCCACATCCCAACCTGAGAATCGCCGGGGAATAATCCCGCCTCTCCCAAACTGAAAGCTCAAAAAGACGGCAAGAGGCGAGCAGCAAGCCAGCCATTAAATCGCATTTCAAAGCCCTTGCCCCTTGCTCCTGGCTAGTTGTGGGAAGAGCCAGCCTCCATGGCTACAAACTGAAAAGCCCAGTCTTGGAGAGGCCCCAATGCAATTTTCCTTCCCAGAAAACGAACCCTTATCTAGTTCCCCTTGACTCCCAGTTGAAATCATGATCTCAACCCCGACCGCCACTCGCCGCAGCTTGCAGCATTCTACTCTCGAAGGGAAGCCGCGGCATGCCGCTTTGGCCCCTCAACCCTTCCCGTGCGGCAAACACGAGATGTTGAACGGATTTGCCTCCCTTTTCATTGTAATAATTTCCCGGTCTTGACATCACGACGCACCACATCTCAAGTTCAAGACGCGTCGCTTCCAGGTAATCAAGTAGAGTAATCAGACCCGCGCTGCGGAGGGTCGGAGAATCATGATCAACACCCACTACCATCCCCTGACCCGGCAATCTGATTTCACGAAGAGCGAGCAAAAAGACGCACCCACTCACTAGCTCACCTACTCACCCACTAACTCACCTACTCACTCACTAACTCACCTACTCACTCACTTACTCACCGACTGACTGCCTAAAACACACAAACAGTCCGGGGGGGGTGGTCTCGCAACACGGCCGCCGAGAGAAAACCCCAACCAGTCAGTCGGGTCGCGAGCCTGGGCCGGCAGCCCTACATAAGACGGGCCGCGACACTGCGTCAGACGCGGACGGGCGCGCACAATGGGTCTTCCCCCCCATTCCCTCCGCCCTCATGACGCGGATTCCGCGGGGGTGCCAAGGGAGGACGAAAGCAGCAAGACCCAGCTCATACGAGAGGTTTTTTCACAGTTGTTGGTCTCTAGCTGCCATCTTCCCATCGTGGTCACTCAGATGGATTTTCTTCCTTCGCGGCTGTTGCCACCGCCGCCACCTTGCCCAATTACCGCACATCACATCACCACGCGGCAAGATGAATTCAATGGTCATATAGTAATATTTACATCTTTTAGCTACCTGACGTGAGAGCCAGCGAAATCGTCTCACGGCCATGCGAACGAAGGAGACGGAATGCCACCACATCGTCAGCCGGCAAATCCCGCCAGGGCATCCCCCGGCTGCCGCTCAGGATGGCCAGTACATAGCAGCTCTTTTGTGTTCGAGATACATGATAGTAAAGTACAATCAAACCCATACCCTCTGGTCAACATCTGACAGAGATACTGGCTACCCATCTACGTAGCGGAGCCGCCGCCGATGGCGTTGGCGGCGTCGGCGTTGGGGTAGAAGAAGGCGGCGACGGCGATGATGACATAGGCAGAGCACAGCAGGGCGCCCTCGAGGTAGTTGCTGCGGCCGTCGAGGACGAGGAAGTTGACGATGAAGGCGCTGACGAACATGCTAATGGTCTCGAAGAGGGTGAAGAAGAGGCTCATGTCCTTGCCCATGATCCAGCCGAGGATGACGACGAGCGGGGTCACGAACAGGGCGATCTGGATGCTGCTGCCCAGCGCCACGCCGATGGCCAGGTCCATCTTGTTCTTGAAGGCCACCGTCACGGCGGTGACGTGCTCGGCGGCGTTGCCCACGATGGGCAGCAGGATCAGCCCGATGAAGGCCTCGGACAGCCCCGAGTCGTTGGCCACCACCTCGTTGATCGAGTCGATCATGAACTCGGCGCACACGGCCACCAGCCCCGTCGACACGAGGAGCAGGATGATGGCCGTCGTGCGGGACGTGTCGGGCTTCTCGTCGTCCTCGTCGTCCCCCGCGGCCGTCGTGCTGGGCGCGTCGTCGACCAGTATGGGGACGATGGGCGGGATGGCACCGGGCGGCGCGTGGTACGCTTGCGAGCGCTCCGTGGGCATGGATCTGGCACGCTGGATCGGGCGGTCCGGCCCGGGGCTGAGCACCGGTGGCGACCCGACCGGGTTTATCATGGGGCGAGCCGAGAACACGGGCGAGCGCATAGATCGCAGGGAAAAGGGCTTTGGCCTGGTCTCGTCTTGGGCCTCCAGGCTGGGGGCCAGTGCGAAGTCGACGCGTCTCGTCTCTTCGGATCTAGAAGCCTGGGCGAGCTGGACAAGCTCGACGCCGCTGTTACCGTCCCCGGGACGGGGCGTCTTTTTGCTGTGGTGCTTTCGCTTGTTGTGGTGCTTCTTCCTCTGCTCGGCAGGTCTGTCCGACTCGCTGAGCGTGCCATCGGCGACGGCATCGAGGGACATGATCCTGTCCTCGTCGCCGACCGATCTCGAAGTCTTGGGCCCCATTGTGCTGGGGGTTGATGATCCTGGCTCTTCGCGAATGCTGGCCGAGGGGGGGTCCTGACGTGCCGGAGACCGCTTCCCTCGCTTCATCATTCGCTTCAGTCTATTGGCGGTGCTGGTGGAGCGTGATGACGACCCAGACTCGGAGTCGGACGACGAGGAAGAGGACGACGAGTCGGACGACGAGCTGGAAGACCCGTTGAAGTACTGGGCGGCCGGTCCTGGAACAGACTCGCGCTCGATGATGTGCTGTGGGGTTGACTCGTACATGTACGAGTGAGAGCTGAGCTGGAAGAGCAGGTATAGGAAGTATACCAGCAAGAGGATCACGCTCGTGCCACGGCTGACTTTGAGGACTTTGTCGTCTGCATTGTTGACGTCGCTGAAGGAGGCGTGGAAGGCGGTCGGGAGCAGCAGGCTGGTGACGCTCAGGGAGAGCAGACACGCGCTCATTTGGGTGACGGTGCTGTTGTAGATCTGCTCGCGGTACCGCAGGCCGCCAAAGAGAAAGCACATGCCCATGATCAAAAGCAGGTTGGCCAAGATAGAACCAACAAGAGAAGCCTGGACAATTCGGATCTCGTCTTTGACAAGAGCGATGCTGGACCAGAGTTAGCCATCTATCTAGGTATTGAGTCAGGGCCAGGGAGTTGAGAGTGCTTACATGAAGATGATGAGCTCGACGGCGTTTCCGAACGTCACGTTCATCAAAGCGCCGATGGTGTCGCCGAGCTCTCTGGCCACGATCTCAGTGGCATGGCTTAGTAGTCCTGCCAGTGGGATGATGGCGATTGCGTTCATGGCAAACACGACCCCACCGGGCAGATGCGCAAAGTCTAAGAGCAGAGACGGCAAATCAGAATTCAAAGCCCAGAAACATCAAACATGGGATCACGACACGTCGTCAAGGGGGGGCAGGTAAAGGGGTGGGGCACTTACGCACTGCTATCCCGACGGGGACAAAGACCAGGAGAACATTGATGGGACTCGAGAACAGGATGTCCTTGACTGTTTGATAGAACCGGACGGCGACGCTCTTCTTGGACCTGACTGAGGGCGCTGATATCGCCTCTTCTGCTGGCTGCTCGGGTTTTGACTGCTCAACGGCTGGGTCCGGGCCCGGCGTTGGTGCGGCAGAGGCTGGGAAGGGGACCAGCGGGGGAGAGGCGTGTATTGTGTTGCCATTGCGCACTCTGGAATTTGACCTTGACGGCGTCGATGTGAGCGACGGCGAGCCATGAGGCTTCTCGCGCGCCTTTTGGCGGGCCCATGCCTTGACCCGATCTGCAGTGAGAGTGAGGTTAGCACGGGGTGTAGAGAGTGGTAACGCCGCCACGGCCCGTTTTCGTGGCCATGTCCCCGCTCAGTGAGGTAGATGGGGCGAGGTGAGAATGAGAAAGGTGTGGGTGTGGGTGTGGGTGTGGGCGGCGTGGGCATGAGGGATGCCGATGAGGATGATACATCACGTAGGCTCGAGACATGTTCATGAAGGAAGAACTAGGAGAGAAGGTAGGTACTCACGCATGGCTGAGTTGAGGTTAGATGCGTTTGGATTAGTAGGTGGGAGACCGCAGGATTGGTAGGTAAGAGACCGCAGGATTGGTAGGTGAGAGACCGCAGGATTAGTAGGTGAGAGACTGCACGATTGGTAAGTGAGAGACCGCAGGATTGGCACGGTAAAAGCGCGCGGCGTTCAGAGGGAGCTGGCTTGAGACGCGGCGGATTTCATGGGCAGCGTAATGTGGTCGTCGACTCGTGGCTGGCGAGGGTCGAGTACCTTAATGGCTACGACGCGGACCCCTTTTTTGCCCTTGACTGAACTGAACGGAGGGGGAGATGGCCAGCAAACGTGGCAACGGGCGGGAGATCGCCTCCCCGGGTTTACGGCGAGGTTCCCGAGTAATGCAGGCAGTCGACGTGGAATTACCTTGGGTGTTGGGGCAATTAAGGTCAGGTAGTGCTGGTTTCGACGTGTCGGCTTCAGTGGTGGCGACCAGAATTCAAAGTGTGGCCCACAGCACAGACAGGGCAGGGCCAAAACAGACAGCAGCGGAAGAGGTCAGTTGGGTGCAGGCCGCTGGGAACGCCATTGCGTCACTCCCATGTTATGTGGGCGCCAAGCCTTTTCCGCCACGCCCCAATTCTGCAACATTGTTGGCGGCGCAGAGCGCTAAAATACCGGATGTTTGTCGGTGCGTCATGTGGATCTTCTGTGCCCTATCGGCAGCGCAATTCATTGGCCACAAACCGGACGGCAATCCCTGCCGTGTTAGCCTCCGCTTCCAACTTCCTCAAGCGCCGTTTCCGAAATCTGACCAATGATAAAATCCATCAAAGCGTGCGCGTCTTCCATCAACGCGTGCAGCGTCTTCCATCAGTCATCGTCCCCAGACAGCTGTCCCGAGCTCAGCGACGCATGCAATGCCACAGACTCACTATGTGCTTGAGCCAGCCGTCATGTCAATTCGGAGGCATCGAATCGTGAAGCTGCTAGCTAGTTTAGTTCCATGCAAACAGCCGCTTTGACGACTGCTTTCAGGGTGTTGATAATCAAAGTGCATCAACAACAACAACCGGTAATGATGATGACATTTCAACTAGCACGCAGTCTCGTTCATTGGCTTCTCCTCAGCCAACAAGACGTCTAGTTGGAATCGCACATTGCTCAGTTTCGGGGGGTCAAAACAATCAGAAACCACAATCGTGTTTAAAGATACAGGCATTCGAGTTTCAGTTCCTATTAAAGTCTTGCCAATTCAAGGCAATTGCAAGTGGACCCCCAATTTCAAATCTCCGACAGAGCCATTTTGCGAGCCGGTTAATGAATAAAGCGCAGAAGCGAAAAATAAAAAGAGAAAAGGTCAAAAAAGAGAAAAAGGTCGAAAAAGAGAAAAAGATCAAAAAAGAAAACGAAGGCTGCGAGATGCGCGATCCGAGGTTTGAACTCGGGTCCCTCGCTAATCCAAGAGGAGATGGGAAGCGAGAATTCTAACCACTGAACTAACCGCGCCTATTTTTGTTGAAATCCATCCCTTCTATTTCAACCTAAATTATGTGGACACTGGGGAGATACTAGTTGCCAAAAAAACCAGGACGCAAGCACCGCCTGCCACGGTATCATCCTCAACAATCGGAACTCACAGGCAAAGTTGTGGGCAATATGGAGTCAGCTCAACCTGCGGTTCACTGAATGTCACGCCATTTGGAACAAGTTCCCCCTCCCTGACTTGCTCTGGACCTGTCACGCGCAAAACCAAATGGTTGAAGTGTGAAAGCGGTACCATTCAAATCTATTTACATGCGGCCCTCAATCTCCTCGAGGAGGGTCAGTGGCCATGCCACTTTATCTGTATGTGCCGCACCTATGGCCCGCTCCATCACCTCCATCGCCAGGCGCACAATCGGCGATAAGCTGTCCATGCCACTTTGTTTGTATCTGCCCCATGGCAAGTTCCACCGCCGGGGGCTGGGCCGGGGGCGAAGGACCCCCAACCCGTGCCCAGCCCTGTTTACAACAGACGTAAACAGAAGCACAAAAACAACACAATACCCAAAGGAAGAATGCACAAAAAAATAGCAACAAAAGAAAGTACAAAAAAGAAACGCAAAAAAGAAATACAGGAAAGAAATAAAAGATAACAATATAACAAAACGAAGCAAAAAAGAAAGGAATACAGAAACCAAGAAATCCATGTCTCCCCCAGAGGAACCCTAGAGTTCTCACGCGTGCCACGCGTTTGTTGATACAGGAGCTGAACGAGAATGATTCAACACCTGACGTAAAGTTCGCGTTGAAGTCGAGCTCTGATCTCTCGGCTTGCCGGAATCCCGAGCTCTCATGTCCAAGACTGGCGAGGCGAATGAGTCTTGGTGCGAATTTCGTACACGGGAGCTGGGATCCTCTGTAAAACACTGGGTCGGCAACTCGAGGTCTTGAGAGGACATGTGTGGGCGATCACGTGAAGGAGATACGTACCCAGAGCCGAGAGATCGGAGTTCGACTTCAACACTGCATGTCCGCTCGCACGGCGGAAGCTTGGCATTTCGATATTTATGGACTTAGATCGGCTCCACCGTGCGAGCGGACATGCTCCTTTTTTTTCTGAATATGAAAACACGAACACGTCGTCCTCGTTTCTCATTTCTGTAACGGAGTCGATCAAGAGGATGAATGCACTCTCGAGCCAAGCATGTAGCATACGAGACAGTCGAATAAGAGGTGGTGCTATCTGAAATTGGACCAAGGTGGTTGTCTAAAAATGGTGCTGGCATAGGGAATTGAGCCCTAGTGCAACCGAGGAACACCCGATGAGGGCATGTTGGAAAGTGTCACCTAAGATTTGAGCCACGGCTATAACCGAGTTGAACCTTAAAAGGCCCTCTATGACGCTCACTTCCTAGTATCACGAGATTTCCTTTGTTTACTTTTTGGATATAGATAGGGGCTTCTTTTCCTGTATCTAGACCTTTTTAGACAGACAATTCAGACAATTCAATGCGCTGTCAACTACGATCACGTGCAAGAGAAAGCGGATGCGCTCATCCCAACAGCTTGTTGCTGTCTTGCTGCGGCATACAAGGTGTTGACCGAGGTGAACTAGAAGATGGAGAAGGATGCCGCTGTAATACATTGCCGGAATGAGTGCAAGGTGATGTCCTTCGAGTTTGGGAATGGAGACTTGATTGATGTGGGGTTCCCTGCGTGGAATGTCTAGGCTAGCTATTGATTGCGGCGAGCACTGGAGAGGTGGCGCCGATCAGAGCTGGAGGAGAGGTTGTTTAGAGAGTTTGGAGCCGCTGTTAACTCGGGAGCAGGAGCGAACAGGCTAAGGAGGCGAGGGGTAGAGATTGACCGTCGATGATGGTTGAAACCTGTGCGTTCCGCCTGTGCGTTCCACCTGGAGCCTCAGCTTGCATTCCGTTGGAGTTGTGCCGTTTCTGGGGATCATCCGACGTTCGCCGGCTGCCAACTGAAGATCAGAGCACAGCATATCTGGCGATTACATAGTGATGAGTGAGCAATGGCTTGTCTGGCAGAATTTAGAGGAGAGCGAGATACCTAGGGCCAGAAGTGTGTGCTATGGTTGCAAGTCCCCGAGTTGATGATGGCGGTGTCGGCGGCAAGAGTGAATCGACCTGAGTGCAACTCCGAAACTGAGAAAATGTATGGCACTCTTGTGACTGTGGTAATCAAACCCTCTTAGGCTCCGAGTTCAAGTGTGTGTCACCACAATAGGGACCAGATCGACGGGCGACAATGCCAGTGCGTATGGACCTGGGGTGTAATCGACATGTGCGTAATGTGAATCTTCCTCAGGCTTGGCCTTGGTCTTCATTGTCTTGACTGAGCTCTGCGGCCGCAGCGTCAACGGCCGTGCGACATCTTGATGCTGGCACCGGGCAGATATCGGCCGTTATTGGGCATGGTAATGAGCCTCTAGACATCCTGGTGCAGAGCTGACATGGGTGTCGCCAAATGCTCAAGCCGAGGACAGCACTGTGACGAGGGTCGAGAACTCGGGTAGGGGAGTATGTCTCTGCAGGCCTTTCTACTACTGTCCACGGCGGTGAAGCCATGCTTGAAACTGCACAGCGGAGCTGAGGCTGTAGGGAAGACAACAGGATGCAGAACGGCAAGAAGGACGCTGGCAGAGACTTGGAGAAATGATTCAAAGACAAAGAGAGAAGAGTAGGTAGAGAGACAAGAGCAGAGCGAGAAGAGGGAGATCAGATCAGCGAGCGAGCGGATGCTGGATAACTCAGAGAGGACAGTAATTAGAACTGAAAAGAGCGTCACGGACAAAACGTCGAAGAGGAAAGAGGGAAAAGAGGTGAGAATCGGAGCGAAGCAGGGCGAAAGAGAACGAAAATCTCTCAAAATCGTGGAGGGCAGTAACGGTGTCAAAAAATGACAGGGAGTGGAGTAAGAGCCTGCCTGCCTGCCTGCCTGCCTGCCTGCAAAAGATACATACCTTACCCACTAATCGGTGGCCCAGCTCAGGGCTAAGGTGCCTACCTACCTTGGTTTGCACCTAGCATTTCAGACAGCGGCCCTCGGAGCTCATGGATCTGAGTTCTGAAAATACCGCCTGAAAGGCTGCCTGAAAGGAAGGAGCTGATGGACCTGGCCAGGTCCTCCTTTTGAAAGCTGGAAGACGCGTCATCGGCCTTCAAAGCTCCCCCTTGAAGCCTCTCATGTCGTGTCGTGTCATACGGTTGTCTTACCTGCCCTACTTTTCCAGTTGGGTAGATACAGCAGGCAATGAACCTACCAATCTGGGGGCCTGACTCACCTCAACAAACCGCGCCCAAAAATATGGATCGACACTGCATTTTGGTCATGATTACATGTTACCTGCTGAAGATGAGTTTCCGATGCTGGAAGGTTCAACGGGCAAATACCGCTCAGCTGCCTTCGTGGAATGGGTGATTTGGTACCCGAAGTTCGACGAAAGGAAAGGTCCACATCCCCAGTGGCTAAGATTCGAAGTTCTACAGTGCTGCCTCGTCTGCGAAGTGCCGTCGTACACCCACAGATGAGTCGAAGCTCGTCGACACCACTGCGATGGCTCTGAAGGTGGGGAGGGGCCTTGGTCATTTCCTTGAGCTGTGAAAATTGGCTCGCTGCCAAGTCAAGCCCAACACCTTTTGGATGTAGCGTTCTGGATCTTGCACCGGAGAGTAGAGAGGGTGATGCTTCGTTTTGACTTTTGCATCGAGCATTTGTACTTTGTACTATGGCAGCTGGGCGATGAACCAAGCTGGAAATTTTAAATCACAACGAGGCTGGGACTAGAACTGAAAGACACCGCTTTGTTTATTTTTTATGCAACTGTGAAAATCTACGCGCTGTCTAGTTTCTGATTCTGAATGTCACAGATCCTCTCCAGGCCCTGCTCAATGTACCATAAAACCGAATACCGCTTTTTCTAGTTAGAAGTCTGGCGCAAGGCCGTACTAAGAATGATGAAATGATGAGATGATGAAATGATGAGATGATGAAATGATGAGATGATGAAATGATGAGATGATGAAATGATGAGAAAAATGAGAAAAATGAGAAAAATGAGAAAAATGAGAAAAATGAGAAAAATGAGAAAAATGAGAAAAATGAGAAAAATGAGAAAAATGAGAAAAATGAGAAAAATGAGAAAAATGAGAAAAATGAGAAAAATGAGATTAAAAACCAAGAATAAAAATGAAAGAAGATAAGAAAAAAAATAAGAACGCAGAAAACTCAAAAAAACCCATCGACCGAGAACACGATGGTGGCCTTGCTTACTGAGGGTAGGCCCCTATTCGCCTAAATTTCCCAGCGACAGGTTCCCAAGCAGAAAGAAGAGAGCCGCAAAGAAAAAAAGAACAAAAAAGTAAAGAATAAAAGAATAAAAGAACCGCCCGAAACGCAAGGCATCGCATAATTCGATAATAGCTAATAGCTAACAGTTATACCACCCACCCCTCTCCATCTTCTAGCGCCCAGTCCCCTCAAGCTCTCCTCACTACTCTCGCCACGAAGCAGCTGCGTCCTATGTAGTGCTCGGGGCGCGCCTCGGCTTGGGGACATTACTAGCTGACGCATCATGGTCGCGGTCGAACTCGTCAATGACGCTGCGGGGCTTGGCAAAGACGCCCAGGGGCGCGTAAGTGAGGTGGTCGAAGCCGAAGGCCTTGGGCCCGCCGAGGTCGAGGCCACGCTGCGAGCCGGTCCAGCGGTCCGACGCCGCGAGGCCGAGCACCGCCACCAGCAACCCGTATCGGTACTCGGGCGTGCCGATGGCCTCGCCGTTCTGCGCGTCGACCACGCACACGAGGTCCGGCACGATGGCCAGCACGTCTTCCTGGCTCTCGAGCGCCGGCGCGTCTGGACTGTCTGTGGAGCTGCTGCTCTCCGTGGGCTCTGGGATGCGGATCGCGGCAATGTTCTCGTTCTTGAAGGGGATCTTGATGCGGCCTGTGAAGCGGCCGCCTAGGCCCTCGACGATGCACTCTCCGTAGATGTGGCCCTTACGCAGCGTGCGGTGAACGCCGACAATCTTGCCCTTGAACAGCACGCGGCCCGAGGCGTCGCCGCCGCACTCGTCGACGATGGTCTCGGCGACGGCGTCGACCGTGTTGTTCTGCCTCGCCCTCGCCACGGCGCGGCCGATGCGCCACGCCTGCGACACGGTGTGCTCGACGGCCCAGCGCTTCATCTCGGCGCCGGTGACGGGGGGGTCCGCGCAGCCGACCTGCGAGCCCATTTCGCTGAGGGCGACGCGCATGACGCGCTCGACCTGCAGGTCCGAGGCGGCCTTGGGCATGACGACGACGTTGCCATTGCCGTCGGCCACGGCGATGGGCGACCAGATGGGCGACCGCTCGTTGAACACGACGGGCGTCGTCTGCCACTTGGTCGGGTATGCGCGGCCCATCCAGTCGCCGTCGACGCACGGGATGTCCATGTTGGAGCTCGCTGCCAGCGTCAGGCCTTGTATCCCGTTGCCGCCGCCAATCTCGAGCGCGATCATGTGCGTGGCCCGCTGCTCGCACATCTTGTACAGCTCCGTCTGCGCCTCCATCATCTCGTCGCCCTGAAGCTTCTCGATGCCCACTGTCGGGCTGCCTGCGCCGCACCCGCACCCGACCGCAGAGTCGTCGGCCACGTCGTCGGGACTCACCACGCGCACGACGGCTCCCGCGCGGAGAAGCTGCCGGAGGAGGATCATGTGCGGATAGGGAGACCCGCCGCCGCCGGTGCCCAGGACGTAGCATCCGGTAGAAATCCAGCCGAGGTCTGTCTCGCTGATGTACCAGACGCGGCTGCGTACATCTGGCTTGTAGGTTCCGATGTCGACTTCTGGTGCTTCGACGGATCCGGCTGCGTTTGTCTGTCCTTTTTGTCGCGTCTCAGTCTCTCCTGCGTCTTCTTCTACCTCTGGCCTAGACTCTTCGCTGGCAGGTGGAGACTTGGCGAGGTCTGTCCGTGAGAAATCAAATTCTCCGGCTGCCCGGACGATAAAGCGGGACTTATTGGCAATATACTGGACGAGACAAAATTTGTTAGCGTTCCGCTCGCGAGGGAGCGCGGGAGAAGGGATAAGACGTACCTGGAGTGGCAGTGTCTCCATCTCGACGACTTTGACAGAGCCCGGCGTGGCACCGGCCGCCACCGTCTTCTCGATGGCCTCCTTGCAGATCTCGTCGAGCAGCTGCTGGGATGTCTTGGACTCGGTGGACTTGACCGTGTCGACGACGGCGCTGACGCGGGCCGTGGCAGCGCCAATGGCGTTGGCAACTTCGGACCACCGCGGCTTGAGCACCTTGGTCGCGCCTTTCAGCTCGTTGGGGGCGATGATGGCCCCGCCGCCGACGAGAATCACCGGCAGGTCGTCAGGCGACGTCTTCATCGTGTCGATGACCTTCTCAAGCTTGCGTCTCACAACATTCTCGATCTCCGCCTCTTCCTCGGCCGTCAGCATCCCCTTGACGAGGTCTGCATTACCAATGCGAAGGCCGGGGTCGGCCAGCACTGCGCAGTCTGTTGCGGTGAGAACCTGCCCCCCGAATATGGTGGCCTCGTCCGTCAGCCTGTAGCCCACGCTGTCTGGACCGATGGTCGTGGGCTTGCTGTCTGTTCCTCTCCTGACAATCGAGCCGCCGCCAAGCCCAATGCTTTTGATATCTGGGCACGAAAAGTTCTTCATCGGATCCGAGTCAGCAGCCAATCAATCTTCTCCAGGGTGGATCCAGGGTGGAAGGGGGAAATGCGAAATGCACACCATTCTCACACCGGCCAACTCGCTGTAGGCGGCCTGCTGCCTCGGAAAACCGTTGGCCAGCAGCAGCCCCACGTCCGTTGTCGTTCCACCAATGTCTACCACCATCATGGCCTCGCCTTCGCTGCCATCCGTACTCTGTCGACTACCTTGGACGAGGAAAGCCGCGCCTCGCATGCTATTCGTTGGGCCACTCGAAAACGTCCGGATTGGCAGCCGGGCGGCCATGTCCCCGGAGAGAATGGTGCCGTCATTCTGGGTGATAAAGACAGGGCAATCGAGTCCCAACTGGCGGACAGGTTCTTGGAACGAGCGGATGGTGGCGCGGGCGAAGCGGAGGATGGACGCATTAAGAATGGCGGCGTTCTCGCGCTCCAAGAAGCCCAGGCTGGCCACCTCCTTTGAGCAGACGACATCGGAGCCGGGAATCTCGTCCCGCACAATGGCCGCGGCGCGCTCCTCCTGGCGCTCGAGATTGTCGATGGGGCTGAAGACGCCATTGACCACGACGCTGCGGATGCCGCGGGCGCGGATCTCGCGGCACTGGGTGCGGATCTGGGCCTCGTCAATGTCGCCGATTAGTGTGCCATCCACCTCGAGCCCTCCCCGCACCAGGGCGTAATAGCCCAGCACCAGGGCCCGCATGTCGGCGGGCCAGTCGACGCACGGCGGGACGTGCTTGGAGAAGGGCCCCGACAGGCGAAGCACGGCCACGGGCGAGAGCCGCGATGCGTCGCGCTCGACAACTGCGTTGACGAACGCCGTCGTGCCGATCGTCACGCTGGCCACGTCGCCGGCAGAGATGCCGGCCGTGGTGAACATGTTGATGATAAGCGCGCTGATGCCCGTGCTCGGGTTGCTCGTGGTGGCCGTCTTGTGCCACGCCACGATGCCTCGGTCCTCGTCCCACGCCCGTGAAGGCTCCAGCACGACTCCGTCCGTGTTCGTCCCACCGACATCTACCCCGATCCGGAGCCGTCTCCTAGGCCTTGCCTGGGGCTCGGCCTTGGCTTCCATCTTTTTTTTTTTTGTACTTTTGCAGTATTAGCACGAGATGCGCGTCTCCTACACGCCTGCTCGGATATGGTGTCGTCTCACTTGGCTCGCCGGATGTCGAGGAGCTGAGGAGGCTCTTACGTGGATGGGGATGTGGAAGGGGAGGGGGAAATTGCAATCGTACGATTAGACGATCGTGTGGTAACACAAACCTGAAGGAAGAAACTCAGAAGGCGATTGGGCGCTTCGGCGCTGATTTCATGCCCCAACAATCCTCTGGGGAGCTCGAAAAAAAGAAGGCAGCTCCCAGTGACTGAAGTTGGCAAAAATAATTAGAAACGTCGATGTTGGCGAGCTCTTGCTGCAGAACATGAAAGGAGGCGATAAGGTTGTCGTGCTTTCCCTGCCTGCATTTGCTTTGCAGCAAGCGGCAGGAGTCTGTCTGGGCTGGTGCACAAAACGAGATAGAATTTACCCCACGAAAGACGGGCAGCCAAGCCGTCTAGAGCCGTTCTCGGAGTTAGTTTCTGCGCTGCTGCACCCAGGATCCACTAGCACCCAGGATCCACTGGCACCCAAGATCCACTGGCACCCAGGATCCACCGGCCGTTACTATCTGCTCATCTGATAAGGGGCCTTGGCAGCGGAGTGCAGTAGACGATCCCTATTGGTCCCATTTGGCTCATCTCCAAGGCGGGAGTGGGCCGTATTATTCCCTAGAGGACCACTGAGGACGAAGTCCTGGAACCTGAAGACAACGCTGTCGATGAGGAACCAAACCCGAATTCCCTCAATAAACCTGGAGTTATTTTCCCAGCTCCTCCTGGACCATGGCCACGACCTCAGATGTCGTGCCTGGTGATGACTGGATAAACAAAGATCTCGAGAAACTCATGCCAGCTATTGCAGAAAACCTACCTGATGGGCTTTGTAACAGCCCTCATGTCCCGGGAATTTATGTGACGATCACGCTTCCTACATCTATAATAATAATGAGCTTTGATGCACGCACCCACCACTTTTTTCCTCGCACCTGCCTGGGGACCTTGGCAGCTGTTGGCAGTTGAGATACGCAGAGCCTATTTTAGGCCGGTAAAATCGTGATATACCATCTTCCCGCCCATGCGCTTCCCATGTGCCAACCCAGCCGCCCGGCCGCCCGGGTCATCAACGTTGAAGCCATCAAACCCTTCAAAAGCCGTGAAAACGCGTTTACCGTAGTGTTTTCCATTTTGACGATTTCTTCGTCGTTGAGTCGGCCTCGGAATTGTTGGAATTTGTCAAGCAGAAGGGCCTCGAAGGTTCTAGATAGAGACTTTGCCACCAACTTCGCCACCACAATAGTAGTATAAGAACGGGCTTTCTGGCACTGCCAGAAAGCTAGAGAGAAGAACAGACATCTACAATCCATCACTTGAACCACCAGTTTTCGGCGTGCAGCCACGCCCTGTTGAGTCCAGTACCGGTACCCTGGTGAATCCAACAGAATAAAGGACCTTGCAAATGGCAACTCTGAGGCCCGGGTTTGTACGTAAATTTGCCAAATTTCATGGTAGGCGCCCAGTTGCCTAAATGATCTATCTGTTCAATCCTGATTTATTAAAATAGTGATGCAATTCCTTGGTGTCGACTCTATCAATCTAGTAACCTAGTCTATGTCAACCTGGTCACCCTCGCCGCCCTTCCTACGAGGATAAGGATCATCTTCACGGGACAGCGACAGCCAGCGCGAGGGAGCTGGGGACAGCGAGGTCGAGGGAGCCGGAGCCGGGGACGGCGAGGGCGAGGGAGATAGGGAGCTCGAATCGTCAGAGGAAATCTCGATAAAAGGCATTAAGAAGACTGAGCGGAAAGGTAGGTTGATGATGTGTTCAAGGGTTGTTTGGCAAAGGAAAAGCCTGCAAAGGCCACTGGCCGCTGCAGACCTTAAAACACCAACTGCGCACACAAATGCTGGCATGTGGAAGTTTAAATAGTGTCATTTTGACTTTGCCGGGCTTCCTTAGTGCCCAGTAGGCCGTTGGGTGGCTGCCATGCAATACGGCATTTTACCATACAAAAAGCGGTCCCTGCGTTGCCAGCTGCCAATGGCCCCCAGGTAGGTGCGAGGGAAAAGGTGGTGGGTGCGTGCATCAAAGCTTATAATAATCGTCGCCCCACCAGAGTCTGGGTACTCCCATCTCTCCCATAACACCTTGTACAATTCGGTTACGAACTTCAACTTTCCTAACTGAAGCGTGAGAATATCACGGAGCATGGCCCCGCTATAAATTTGCTTGGGGGGGGGGGATTGGTTCTAGAGACTAATCCCAATCCTGCAAGTCCTCTGCAAGTCCCCTGCAAGGGGCTTGGGCCGCGAATTCCGACCTGGCCAAGTCTACGAAAAGAGGTTCCTAAAATAAATTAGTCGAGCGATCCAAAGACAATGTGGCGTCGCTGTCGCAGCTGAGTGAATCTAGATCTAGGTTTGCATCCGGAGGGCCGGGTTGTCCACAACTTTAGACGAATACGAGTGTAAATATATGTGGCAATTGAAACCGACCGCAATAATTGTGCTCTGATCAAGAAAAGGGGTTCACTGAATGTCTCAGAAATTGCTCGATATCTCATTATTTATCACGACTCGTGCACGAGCTCAGGCAACGCTTTTCACATGGTTTCTGTCCTGTAGTCATCGATAGCTCGAGCCTGAGATGCCAACTATTGCACAGCTGGGCTCAGCTCACTCGTGACCTCCTTGTTGTGCAGCCTTCCCCGTTTCGCCGCAACTAACACGCTTGGGGTGTTGGTGTGGCTTGTCAGCCCGCCTCGAGGATGGACGGCGGCTGGGGGCGTCTTGAGGCGTCCGGGGTCTGTGTTCGGACATATGGGGGCACAATTGATGGCGTTGGGCGTGGATGGTTGAACGGCTTTTCCTATTTGCCGTTCCGTGTAAGAGAACGATGCTGTCTGTGTCTCATTATTGTCTCAGCCGTGAAAATAGTGCGTGCACCATGGCTTTTGTTCAGTTTCGACAACCATGATAAAGCCTTTACGGACCAACCCACGCACAGAACGGGCCAAGCCTTTGATAAACAATCATGCAGTAAAATTTCAGGAAAAAGGTCTCGACTTGCTGGCGTGGGGAGATTTTCAGCTCGCAATTGTCGCAAAGTCTTTCCGGTGCTAACTCTTTTGAACTGGCACCAAGCCATGAGACTAGCTCTCTAGCTGCCGGGAAACCAAACAGGTATCGTTTACCGACATCGCCCCAAGGCCGTGATCAGTTTTCCTGAACTAGAAAGGTTAATTGGCGTTTTGGCGAGTCCTCGGACTCCGTGGGAGTAGGGACTGGATATAATCAAGGAGCCAAGTCACCTACGTTCATGAGACGGGTCTTTTGCATCATCGACTTCAGCAAAGGCAGCCATGATGTCCTTTCGCTCCCTCGGCCTCGACACCCTTTGGGGGGCGGGACTCAGTGCTGCTACCAACGAGCTCACGGGCGGTGGTCAGCTCAGCATCACCGGGGGCTTCGCACCTACCAGACTCTACGCCCTCAAATATCCCGGATCTTCCGAACCATTCGAGTGATCCGCCATTTCCCCGTCATAGGCCTCAGAATGGAGGACATCAGGCCCCTGCGCAGGTCCGGTGACTCGGATGAAATGGTGTGCTGCCCCCCCCCCCCCCCCCCCCCCCGGACCATCTTCACAGCGGCAAATCCTGCGTCTTCCTCGCCTCCCAGATCTGCCCCAATAGCTTCACGCTCGACGACACCCCTAAGAGCGTCTGCATCGGCAAAAGCCTCCTTGCCGGGAGACTTCGTCCTCAGGGATGGGCTCGGTGTTTCTACCAAGGACCCTCAATGTGCGGACCCTCTCGCGGAATTCAACAAGTAGACGCTCTAGTGCGAGTCTACCGTGGGCTCCGTGTGCGATGGACGACTATTGAAATTCAATGGCTCTCTATGTATCTCGCTCAAGTCACCATACTGCCCTCCCGGCTTCGAACACAAAGGCAAGCGGTGTGTCTCGACCCAAAAGCCGACAAGCAGTTCGACTCGACCCAAAAGCCGACAGGCAGTTCGACTCGACCTGGGAGTTGCGTGCACTCTAAGCCGTCATCCTGCAGCGCTGTCGCTGGACCCCGCGACCAACGTCTGTGTCAGCAAGGACAAGGACCCCTCCAGCCCCGACGGCACCACCCTCGACAAGGACAAGGTCAAGTGCATCACGCGCTCGTGCTTCGTCATGCTGGCCTGCCCCGACGTATTTGACGACACGGCGCCAGCTATCGGCGGCGATGGTTCTCCCTCGCCGGCTGTCGGCAGTGGCACTCCCTCGAGTCCCCGCCGGCTGCTGTCGACAGTGGTTCCTCAACGGGTGCTGACGCTACTGCTTCCCCCTCGGCGGCTCCCTCGCTAGGTAATAGTGGTACGACTCGCCAGTGAATGATGACGGCGGGGACGATCTGGAACCATATGATACCAATCAATTCGGGCTCTGAGGCTTTTCCAAACTACCCTGGTTTGACGTTTGTAAATGTTCTTATTCAACATTTAAGTGCCTACCTACTTGAAATCTTCATTTCCTTTTTGGAATTATATTAATCACAACTTCATATATTCAATATTACTTTATTATGTACTCAATCAGTCCTCTAATTAAATATCTCCCCGGGATATTTTCTTTCTTCAAAAAAACGTTCCACGTCCCTTGGATACCGAGGTATTCAAGCCTCAGGTTGCGAGGCTAAACCCTTGCCTCGGTATAGAATATGGAAACCGAAATATTAGTGGACGAAGAGACCATTGGTCACGGTTCCTTTCGCTTGTCATGCTCTGTAACCGTAGCACAATACTGTGCTCTGGTGCGTTGCTTGCGACGCTATCGATCCTATGCCATGAAGGAAACGTGCCCTTAGCGGCCATTTAGAGAGGTGCCAAGCATGATTGACGATTTGGCGACAGTCAGAATCTT
The DNA here is from genome assembly GCF_030549165.1 of Lasiosphaeria miniovina. NCBI lineage: Eukaryota > Fungi > Ascomycota > Sordariomycetes > Sordariales > Lasiosphaeriaceae > Lasiosphaeria > Lasiosphaeria miniovina. Next base: position 5,765,446 of record NW_026848220.1, read on the forward strand.
CTCAAAGGGGTTTACAGCGCGATCACATTATGTACCCGATGCCAGAACCCGATAACATGATAGAAAGCAACCTGCATACCACCCTACATGGAGACGAAGGCGAGAGTCCAACACGGGCTGCCATTGAAGCGCCAAGAAGTGGATACCCCAACCAACATCCACGGATAGAAAGCGGGGAGCTAGAGGTAGCTTAAAGTTATGATGCACGGATACCAATAGGTACTATTGCAAAACGTTTCTACTAAAGTACCTACCGTACCTTGGGATGTCACTTGACGGAGTGCGATGGAGTGCGAGAGAGTGCAAATCTTGGCTGATTTTGCCAATGTCGCATCTGCTAGTCTAGGTCACATTACATCATTGGGAACCTTTGCTTTACCAATAAAAGCCCAGCCGTTGACGGATCTCGGTGAACTAAAACGGGCCTGGCAGTTGCAGGCCCAATAGCGTGTGTCGACACCGAATGGCCTTCAGTTTTGGGGTTGCCTGCTCCGCCACAACCCCAAAGTCTTATGACGCGTTTCCCGGTCGGGCGCCACAAGGCGCACTGCTTCGTTTCCCGCCTGACAAAGGCCCGATTGAGGGTCCATATGTAGACAACCTCTGGCACTGAGCTGGGCTCCGCATTTCTTCTTGTTCAGCTCTGCATCAGGCTCTGGTCCAGTGCAGCGCAGCGCAGTGGCCCCCTTGGGCACGACAGACACGAAAAACAACGAAACACAATTCAACTGTCAGCCACCTCTCGGAGAGACTTGTCAATCCTCGACAAATCCATCCAAGATGCCCTTCAAGAACCTCTTCAAAAAGTCGTCCCCCGCCCCGGACGAGACCAAAGACGGCGCATCGTCGCCGTCGTCCCCGACCGAACCGAAGCGGTCGCTGTACCAGCGGTTCCGCGACTCCAAGACGGGCGAGATCAGCGAGGAGGACGTGCTCAAGTACACGGGCAAGTCCAAGTCGCAAATCATGGAGTGGGCCAAGAATGAGCCGGGCGTCGCCGGCAACCGCGCCGCCGGCACCCTCACGATGGGCGAGACCACGGGCTTCGGCGGCCTCGCGACCGCCGAGGGCTACGGCGGCTGGGGACCAAACTCCAACGCGCCCCTCAAGTTCCCCCCCAAGCAGCCCGCCGGCAAGAAGGTTACCGACGAAGACAGCGACGGTCAGTGAAGGTTACTTCTGGGACAGCGTGGGACAAGCCTACAAGGCCTCGAGGGAAAAGGGAAAAGGGGGAAGAGCTGATATGCTTGGGTGGGCGCGTGCATGGACTCTGGAAGCGAGAGACAGTCCGTGAGAGGCTTGGTATCTGCGCTGCCTGTCGACGGCCTAGGTGGGGAGAGCCTGGATAAGGCAGTTTTGCTTTTTGGATCATGATAAGTTCAAGTAGCTTTTCCTTTTAACAACGGTATTTATTCCACGTGTTCTCCCCATTCTGCAGAGGGGGTTTTTTTTCTTTCAATTTCCCTGCTTCCTGCGCTTCCTGCAGTGTCTTCCGTAACACCTTATGCAACTACAAGTTTCGGCTTGCCACCGTTAAACATAGGAAATTAGACGAGCAAGATGTATTCCAAGGTAATTTTTCGGTTTCCATTACTTGAAGCTAGAAGAAAGGCCTTTTTGACAGAAGTCAGAGGCAGAATCATGTAGAGCACGGGCCGTGGAGACTTCTCAGGGCCTACAGCCATCCATCCGTCTTGGAAGCAAATTAAGCGGGCCAGGTGACATCCACGAACGAGGAGCTGATTTCCTCGTTCTACGGAGTAATTGGTGCGGCGTGCTCCTTTAACGTCACAAGCCTCACTCTACATCGATGGCGCTCCCGACTAAGTGCAACTGCTAGAATCGCAATCGCCATGGCGAGAACAAAATGAATCAGGCACAATAACGAAGGCCCCCCTCTTCCCTACGTCGTTCGGGGTGAACACGGTCGCCGCATCGACCAGAACCCGAACCCGAACTCGAATCCGAACCCGAACCCGAACCAGCAGAGCCAGAGCCAGAGCCAGAGCCAGAGCCAGAGCCAGAGCCAGAGCCAGAGCCAGATTGACAATCAGGACCAAAATCTCATTCCTAGCCCCACATCGCCCGAGCCATCAGTACCAGCGCTATTGCAACTGCCCAGTTTCGGCCCACTAGCCCGCAGAATCGACTTTCTCAGGTCGGTGCCGCCGAGGTGGCCATCGAGATCCTGCGCTGCCTTGACTACGCCGACGTCTGTCGCGCTGCCTTGGTGTGTCGTGAATGGCGGGACCTCGCCGACAACTTCCAGGTCTGGCATTACATTTGGGAGCAAGACGCTGGCGGCAGTGTGTCCACTACCCCGTTGGTGACGGATGCCTCGGCCCCGTCTCAAAGTCATGATCAAACAACGCCGGTGGACTGGAAAGCGGCATACGCAGACCGCGCGGAGCTGTACGTCAACTGGGAGCTCGGGCAGAACCGCAGGGCCCACCTCATCCCGCTCGAGGGCAAAGCCCCGTGGTTTCCGCAATACTCGTTCGGCGAGAGACACGAGCTCTTGACTGCCGCCGGGGACGGAAAACTCGCCATCTGGAGCCTGGCCACGGGTAAACGTCTCTGCCTCATCGAGAACCTAAGCGACGACGACACTGAAAACGCGCCTAGGCTGGCAGCTTTCAATGACGCCGTCATTGCCGTGAACCAACGGCGCTACAGGGCCTTCAAGCCTGGAACCGCTACACGGCCGAGCTCGTTCTTGACGAGCGCCGCATCATAGCCATCAGCTTGGCTGCCAAGGCCAACTTGCTTGCCACCGCCTATTTTGGCGGAGATGAAGGAGGCGGCGGAGTCTTGTTCCGGGATTTCACTGTACACCCCCCACCCCCCCCCCCCCGAACCTGGGCCTCCGCATACAAATCCAGGACGGAGACACGTCAAAGGTGGCGGGCGGCGTCATGATAGACCTGGGCGTAGAAGTCTTCGCGCTAGACCTGGACGTAGCATCGCGTACAGTGCTGGCCGCCACGACCCAATACTTGCGGCTCGTCGATCTCGACACACGCCAGTGCGTCAGGGTCTTTCCGGGGCGCCGCACCGAATGATCTTTCCTTGATCCCAGCGACGCCTTCTTCGACCTACTGCCCTAGAACCGCGGCATCGACGGAAGACTGGCGGCAGCAACGCCTTCTTCGACCCACTGCCCTAGAACCGCGGCATCGACGGAAGACTGGCGGCAGCAACAGCCCTTGACCAGGCCAGCCTCGAGGCCGCCTTCCGAGGGTCGCTTGGCCCTGGCTTTGCTGACCCATGCAGAAGCTTCTTACCGACTTCGCCTTCGCTGCAGTCAACCGTGCCATTACTGAAGCTGCAGTTTGGGACCTGTTGGCGCCAGGCAGCGGCAGCGGCAGCGGCAGCGGCAGCGACATTGACAGTGACAGTGACAGCGGCATCGTTCGAAGCCTCGGCCCTCACATAGTTCCGGGGCGCACTGACTGGGACCGCATCATGCGGCCGCTGCCATCGACTTCGCCTGGCCTTGCTATGCTAGTTCACGATGCCAAGTCCTACAGTCCTCTTGTAGAGGTGTGGAACTTTGCCCGCGGCACCGTCGATGTGTACCAGAGAGGGCCCCATGTCCCATGACTATGAAACTTGGCCCCAATGGCGCCTATACTGCCACGATCACATGCGAGGGTCTGGGCCGCACATATGAGGGCATTGTCGTTGAAGACTTTCAGGGGGTTGTTAGCAAGGGCGGTACGTCCCGCTTGAGTAAAGTAGGGAAAGGAACGAACACAAAAGCCGCTCGATATAATCCCATTTCGAGTAGAGATTTGGCTCTAGCTTTCTGAAGAGGGTCCTGAGGCCGGTTACCTCGTTTACACACAGGCACAAGATGCGGGCTATCCTAGCCTGTTATATCCAGTTCATTATCATCTCCTTCTTAGCTGCCCAACTTACTCAATTTGGGTAGCACGCCGTCTTTGGTCCAGCGGGGGGGCGTCCTCCCTTGTTGTCTTCCCTAGATTCCTTCGAAGGAACCTCGGCGGGTGTTGTGAGAATGTTTCAAGACTTCTAGATACACGGGCGAGCCCTGTGTTTTGCTTGCAGGTACGGGATTTTCTAAATCTCTTTTGGGCTTTCGGCGAGTTTAATCAAGCTTTCCTTTATCACATGGTTTTTCTTTTTCCTTTCCAAAACGAAAACTTTGAATATGTATTTCCTTGGTGAGTATTTGCTTGGTGAGTATTTGCTTGGTGAGTGAAACGAGCGTCGGGAGTATTATCACAGGGTGAATTTTAAAGCGGCCTGGCGAGCTCCCCCGTAACAATTGGAAATATTTCCCATCAAAACGGACTCTTCTTATTCGTGCCCTTGTTCTTTGCATCCCAGTGACGGGTTTGATTCTCGAGAAATTGACGGAGCTTCTGGTTTACTACGATTTCTTCTACGTCCGCTGCTAAGAATTCCACATCTCAAGCTTGCTGGCATCGCAGATCCCCTTCAGGGGGAACAGATAGGATCTAGAAACAATATCGTTGTTTTATATGATACAAGCGGTGGAACTCCATCTGTAGTCTACACTATGATTCATACTCTATATATACAAACTATGCGCAACACGTGTGCTCAGAACGCTAAACTAGCTCCAAAAATACTCTGTAACGAAGCCAGGGTTTCCTCATTAATACCGCGACTGTTCAGCAGGCCTGGTTCGGGTTAGTAATTAAGTATACCGTCTAGCGAAAGGTCTATATCAAAGCAGCGGCACTATCGTCAGTCCATTGTCATATCAGCCTGTGTAGTGGGGAAATAGTCAAGCACGCTTACATCCTCTGAACCGTGGACGGCTAGGCTCGTTGCCATACGCTAGCCGTCGAAACTCTTCTACGGCTAGCCCGCCATGGAATCGTATCGGTCCTGTCTGGCCTAGTCCGAATGTCGAATTTGCCGACGTGGCGAAGCAGATGTCGACGGCGAGCTGTTTTCCCGAACTAGCGCTTCTGTACACGACGTATACGTGCAGGTCGAGCAGAAACCTATCACTGCCATCCAGGTCAATCGGACAGTCATCGCGGTCCTGCCACCCGAACAAAGTGCCTTTCGTCATGCACCAAGGCTCGTCTACGCGCATTTGGACGCCCTCAACCATCTAGAGCATGTCCGCTGTTAGCCACGGTGTTTCAATGTGTAGCATCTCAAACGGCCTTGAAGAGGAAACGTACAGGCTTATAACCGAGTCTTCCATTTGGCTTTTGACCGAGCGATGCGAGCGCCACATTCACCAGGGCAGCCAGGTCGACGCAGTTGACCAGGTCTTTCCTCTTCATCATGATGCTCTCAAAGTTGAAAACGCCCTTCTTCCAATGGTGCCGGTCCGTTCTCCAGCAATCGTAGCAAAGGTCCTCTCCCCCAAGCACCCACAGCCTGGTTAAGATACGGCCGACGATATCCCGCTCGACGTCGGCCCACTGACTCCCGCACACCATATTGTGTTTCGGGAACGACAGGCGGATGAGCTCCAGGGGGAAGACGTCGCGGTGTCGTTCTAGGACTAGCGGTCCCTCGTGCGGCCCGAGCATGAAGTAAATCTCCAGATCTGTGTGGGCTGGGGCCACGTCCGCGGCTGGCGCGTGGTACGGGCTCACGACGACAGTCCACGTCCACCTGCCGTGCGCCTTGAAGGGGCCAGCGGGAGGGGGCGACAGGTCCGAGAATTTCGTTGCGATTAGGAACCTTCCTTCATCTGTGTTGAGTGGCGCCGAAAGGATCCTGAACGTGCCGCAAGCTCCCAAAAGCCTGGACCGAGCGAGGTTGGCCCCGCTGGGCAAGTTGTCGAGCTGGAACTTGACGATCAGCGGGACCACAAACGGGCCTCCCTTGTAGAAAAAGGCGGTCGGGACTGCGACAGGGTGATCGCCGCGCTGGTAGATTGAGCTTCCGCATCCACTCTGGATATAGCGAAGACTGTTACCGAGTCCCCGGGTGATCCATACGACTTCGGGGCTGTAATGCTGGCTGTAATCCTGCCTGATCTCAACGATTTCTAGAGCCATGCTTGGTAGTACGAGGTAGACGGAAACAGATATAAAGGCAGCCGCAGATCTGGTGGTGGCAGGGTCTGGTGGGGACGAGGAAGTCTGAGGGCGATTGATCGTAGCTGAAGGGTGGATGGTGAAGGGTGGATGGTGAAGGGTGAAAGGTGAAGGGTTGGATGGTGAAGGGCACAAGTTCGATGCTAAACCCTAGGAGATAGATAAGGAGCCTAGGGCTTTCTCCCCGTACTAGGCACATGCTATCAAGTCTATACTACTGGGGCGAGGACTGTTCTGATAAGGCCTGAGGTCAAAGTGATATGAGTGAAAATCTCTGCTTAGTTATTTGTGAATTAGGTACGGTAATATTTACGAGGAGAAATTGGTAACTTGCTAGATAGGGCCAGGCAGGACGAGAGTCATAGTGACCACTAGTGAGAGAGGTTTAGAAACGAACGGGTCAGGAGAGAAGGAGGAGAACAAGTGGGTAGGATAGAATCAACTTGGACAAAGACCGGTGGGAAAGGCGCTGGTTGGGCAGATCAGGTCTCACAATCAAGATCTTAATGCCTGGAGCTAGCATGGTTATTCTTCTTGTCCTACAAAAATAGATGATGAATAATTTAGCTATACTGAACTTTATTGCAGCCCAGTAATGAGAAAGACTCGCACAAAGATGCTTGACTTCAATTCTCTATAAACCGTCCAAAATTAAGACAATAAGATCAGCTGTTAGTCATAAGCAGGACGAATGCCGTCTACAATCGCAGGTTCAAATTACGAGCACTGATAGGGAGAAATTCGTTCCGCCCGTTACGGGTAATGGTAGTGTTTTCCCCTCCGTGGGCAACCCCTCTCTCACCAGGGAAATCCCGACTCCAAAGAAAACAAATAAAAAAAAGCGCCCTCCCCCCCTCCCCTTCCTCCACGCACAGACTCCATCACCGCCGTCCCCCTGACGAGACCCCCCCAACGAGACCCTCCCGACGAGATCCCCCGACGAGATCCCCCCGACGAGACCCTCCCGACGAGACCACCCCGACGAGATCCCCCGCCTCGAAATAGGCAGGCAGTAAAAGCTTGGGCCTAAGCCCGCGACGAACTGGCAGCTGGGGCAGACGCGCCTGGCACGTCGACCAGGGTGGGCTGCGCCCACATGACCAGCTTGGACGCTCCGATTGTCTCGATCTAGGGGAAATGTCAGAAATCAGCACTAGTCAAATAGTTTTTCTTTCTCTGTTATTGTGGAAGAGGAGTGTGCAGACAGAGGGAAGGGAGTTCTGTAAACGACGGTGTTAGCTCGTCCGCCACCTGATGCGGTAGAACGTCGTGCTTATGCCATCATCGCTGCTCCCGGTATAGATGCCGTGGGGAGAGCTTGGAAGGAGGTCGTATTGAAAAGTAAATGGGCGAAGGGATTTGTGGTGAATATGAAGCAGGTGGGATGGATTTGGGGGCTACTTGGTAGTTGGAACTGGGAAAACACCGGCCAGTCACTGAATCTGTCCAAGAATTGCTTATCACACAGTTCCGTCGTTATTGGGGCTGCTTGTGCCATATGCGAAAGTGGGCTCGAAGTGCTTCCCAGGGACGATAACAGTGATGTTGACAAGCTAGAGCGCACGAAGAATGGGTTTCTCGTGTAGGAGCTGCAGGTTCGTTGCGTGTAGATATCGAGGACTGCCTGTCGCCTTTCAAGTCGCAAGTAATATAGGTGATGTCTCCGTTGGAAGATGGAGGGAGGAAGTAGCAATGTTCGGAGAATGTACTTTGAGCTAGGGAGGAGGGGGAAAGAAGTGTGTAAAAAGGGTCACTCACCACCGGCTCCTCGCTGTCGTTCAGCCAGGACGGCTCGTCATCTGGCTGGGCCGCAGCCCCGTTGTCTTGTTGGGCCGCAGCCCCCACGCTCTCTTGAACTGAAGCCTAGTCGTCTTCCTGGGCCAAAGCCCCAACATTCTCCTGGCTCGCGGGCCCGGCTGTCTCGTCGTCGCCGCCGCTGCGGCCGCCCCCCGCACGCTTCTTGCCCCAAAGGGCCGCGCCGAGCTTCGCCTTGGCCCGACCAAAGGCCCTCTTGGCCTTGGTGCGAAGCGCCATTGTCGTCTTTTTTAAATTAAAGAAAGTTGTAGCTAAAAGTGCGTCCTGGTGAGCATCGTGGTCTCAGCTGCCCGAGACGGGTACATGTATAGCTGGAGAGCTTTGAAGGAATGCATTATAGACGATTGACGTGCATTCGTTATGACTGCTAGAGAGAAGATGAGTTAGCTTTGATATGATCTCGCAGGCATGAAGAAGGTGAGTTCTTGCAACCAGCTGGGTTCAGCCTTGCCGTTCTCGTTGGAGAATGAGAGAGGGGCGAGGAAGGAGAGAAAAAGAAAGGAAGCAGAGATCATGGAATCGGTAGAAATACCAAGGCAGCGGGCACAGTTGCTCGGTTTTTGTGGGTCAAAAGCACGCGCGCTCAAACGCCAAAAGAGTATCCTATTGTCTGGTTTTCTGAGTCTATTGTGATATCAAGGTGACTGCTGTGTCCGGGGAGTCACTGGAAGCAGTCCTTACCAACCGATATTCATCTCACTTTGTCAACCGCATCTTCAGCCCTGAAAAGTTTCATTGTTCAATTCCTGAGATAAAAACCTTGATGATATGTACTAAATGAGCCAGATACCACCCAATAAGAAGAGCTATTACCTCATTGTCGTGCTGCGAGAGTCAAGGAATTGGACGCCGAGATAGTTGGATGGCAGAGGGGATTTAACGACCTTAGGGCTCGACCCGTTGTCTTCGACCAATGTGAAACGTATGTGAAGATTCGGGAGCTATGGCATAATTAGCGATTTCCCTCCTATGGAGTGAGCAACGCACTCACCACTCTTCGTACTATAGTCTTTCTATAATAAAACTCCTCTCAGTCTTCTTCAGCACCTTCTGTTGCGCCCAGAAGACCCCGAAAGCAGAGTATAGTCCCGCTCTGCAAGCTACAGTGCCGAGTCCACTGTAGCACCCTGCACAGGACTAACTAGCGATAAAAAATGGCTTCGCGCGAACCCCCGGCCGAATTTGACGATCCCTTCGCCCTGAGCGACCGTGAGGACGATCAGGACCGCACACCGCACCCCCCACCGGACCACAAGCTCCTCAACCACAAATATGAGTCCCTCGATTAATTGATGGAGCATCTTCAAGCCTGGGCAAATAGTAAGGGCTTTTCCGTCAAGAAAATGCGTACCAATAACTACATTAAAGACTTTGGTCCTTCGCGAGTCGATATTTCCTGCCTACAAGATAAAATCTGACCAACAGAGGCTCATTTGCGCAAGCCACATACCAAAAGGCGAGATTGTCAGTTCAAGCCCGTTGCAACAGCTCTAGCCCTAAACAACAGACAATGGACCTTACAGATCAAAGAGCGAGCTCATAACCACCGCCTTGAGAAAGATAGCACCGCCTTGAGAAAGACAGTAACGATATCTTTATTCTCTGCCGGGGCTGGACCAATGAATAGAAGGCATTCGTAGCCAGTTATAATGACCGGCTGAGCGTCAGGAACCGCGATATCAAGATTAATATACAGAAGAAATTCACGGGCATCTAGGTCACCAACAGACAGCTCCGCAACCTTCGTTATAATACACGTAAGGATGATCTAACCGGACACCTTCCTTTCTAAGCCACGATGAAGCTTCTTAACGACAAAGGCATCGACTATGCAACTCTTTAGGCGGCTGAGGAGAAGACTAGATCAGAGGGCTTGTTTTGGACTGATCCCTGGCGTGAGAAGATGTGGCAACTTCATCCCTGGGTACAGATGTACGATAATAGGTATAAGACAAACAACAAGGGCCTGGCTTTCTTCTAGATCTGTAGCCTCAATATTCTGGGCAAAGTGTCACGGCGCGCAACGGCCGTAGGACACTATAACCCACTACAGGTTGCAAGTCGTCGACTTGCAATTCTGGCATCCTTTTGGGGGTTCTAGCGCAGCGGTAGTGGGTGCTGTGAGCTGGCGCCGTCACACAAAGTCTTCAATTGTACTTTCGGGCTGATTAATAACGAACGTTAGGAAGGCTTTGACTGGCTTATAGATTAGGTCAATAGTTATCGTGAGAGAATTGGAGCTGGAAAACTGGCTATTACGCTTACCGACTTCGATAACGCGATGAAGAATGCGGTGGCGCGTGTTTACCCAGAAGCCGATGCCTAGATCTGTATTTTCTACATTGACAAGAATGTGGTCCTACAGGTCAAACAGAAGTGGGATAAAAAGGCTACAGCAGAGGTGAATACAACGTATTTAGCACGACAAGCTCAAGCTGGCTCCGTACCTGAAAACCGAGCCACTAATGCCGAGGAATCCGACGATGAGGGTAGGGAAGTCAAAGGTTGAAGGCAGTAACGAATGTGGATTCAAAGCTAAGAAAGAGAAAGGAATCTATCGCAGGGTCCGCGTAGGGCGCGGAGAAATAGGTGGTGGTACTGAGCAAGTGAGGCAGTGCGCACAGACCACACTCTAACCACAATGCAGCCAATAGAATCAATCCTGTCACATGAGCCCTGTGGCGACCGTGACAACCTCATTGTATATTTTTATACTAGCCCCTCTACCCTTAGGGCGGCTTGTCTCAAGCAGCCAGATTGCCTTGTTACTTCAGAGTTATCACTAGTAAGCCTGTTGCCTCGTTCCTTTCGACGGCTCATTAGTCTGCGAAATTAATCTCGTCGTTAATATCCCACCATGCTTTAGATACGCCGTAACGTCCCACCATACTCAGATACGCCGTAACGTCTTCTATACTTAGATACTGTCACGAGCCTTGGCAGGGCAAACCATAATGGCCCGTGCGCTCTCGGCACCCCACTATACCCCCGCACCCTCGATCGTACCTTTGTAGACTTTCTTTCTTTCTTTCTTTACTTTTAGAATCCTAAGACAATGGTATAGCCATACTAGCGACTCTTCTTCCTAGATGCTGTTGACCGCCGTCACAGATACGCCGTAACGTCTTACTATACTCAGACACGCCGTTAACGTCCTACTTTACTTCTCAGACGCCGTCAAATACGCTTGTTAAACTATTAAGCCTTAGGGCGATAAGTCCGGGTTCTATATCATCGCTCTGGTATGGTTCGACCTTCGACTTACATGGTAGTCAGACCTTCGCATCCTAGCCTTTCTGGGGTTAGGGTTGAAGGAAAAAGGAGTCCACTGTTCTCGCGCTTCGCCCTTCTCGGACTTGGTCGCGAGCGTTGGATGATTTATAACACAGTTGTGATTTGTAATGGCATCCCAAGGCCGACATCGCGAAGACAACTTCACAAGAAATAAGACAATCTCTGTACCCAGATACTCACTCATACCTCGGTATGTAAATGTGTAGCCATCTCCCACTACATTGAGACACAAACCAGACGCCAGACGCGTGTTGCCTGGCACTCTGAGCAGCAGTTCCTAGCCACACGATCACAACCCCCGCCCAGAAATATGGTGTTTTAAATACCAGTCCATCTGCTGTTTCCAAGCATGTCCTCTCCAGCTCTCTATGCTTTCCCTACCATAACAAAGCGGCCCTGAAAACATCCTATCTCTAGAACACAAACAAAGAACTAGACAACATGGCCCATCGACCCATTAAATTCGCCGCGCCGCCCGCGATCCCTCCCGGCTCGCTCATCCTCGTTACGGGCGCCAACGGGCTCATCGCCAGCCACGTCGTCGACCAGCTGCTGGCTGGCGGCTACCGGGTGCGCGGGACGGTGCGCAGCCTGGAGCGCAGCGCGTGGCTCGAGCCGTGCTTCGCAGCGCGCCACGGTGCCGGCCGTCTCGAGATCGTCGAGGTGCCCGACCTCGCGGCCCCGGGGGTATGGGACATGCAGTTCTCAAGGGGCGTCGCAGGAATCATGTCGGTCGCGGGGTTAGTTGATCTGATGCTCAGCGACGTCGAGGCGGCTGTCGCAGACGACCTCGCGGCCGTGCACGGTATGCTGCGCGCGGCACAGGCGCAGCCCAGCGTGAAAGCGTTCGTGCTCACGAGTACCGTGTGGGCGGCCTGGACGCCCGAGGCCGACGTGGCGCGGACGGTCACCGAGGCCTCGTGGAACGACGCTGCCGTTGCATTGGCCGGCGACGCGAGTGTGCCGCGTGATGGCAAGGGCATCGCGCCGTTCATGGCCTTCCGCACACGGGTCGAGCAGGCCTGCTGGGACTGGGTCGGCCGCGAGAAGCCGCGGTTCGCCTTCAACACGGTGCTCCCCGACATGGTGCTGGGCACCGTCTTCGACGCTCGCGCCCAGACGGCCAGCACGTCGGGCATGGTCAAGTGGCTGCACGACGGCGCGCGCCTCGACGTGCTCGAGCGCATCCCGCCGCAGTGGTTTATAAATGCTGCCGACAACGGCCGGCTGTACCTGGCGTTGCTGGCGACGGGCGTGAGTGGGCAGCGCGTGTTTGGCTGTGCGGGGCGGTTTGGCTGGCCGGCTGTACTTGAGGTTCTCAAGGCGCAGTATCCGGAGAAGCAGGACTTTGTCGACTTGGCGGACGCCGGGCAGGACAAGACGGAGCTGCAGGTGCAGTCGGATAAGGCCCTTGCTTTGCTGCGGGCCACTGGGCAGGACTCGTGGACGAGCATGGAGCAGAGCGTGAGATCTGCAATGGAGAGCTACCTGTCTGTGTAATAATAGGCATTTTCGTTTAGTTGGTTTGTGCGAGGAAGAAGTGGGAAGGAAGAAATGGGTTTCAAATTTAGATTGACGTACAAGAGAGCTGTCCATATCCGTCTGTCTACTAGATTCCAAACCGGCTTTCTCTAATCTCTCCCACGTCACATTACTCTGCTCCTTTAAGCTTCCACTTTCCACTTTCCACTTCCACTTTCTAGAGCGGAGCCAGCCGACCAGGCTGAGGTAACCCGTATTCGCTAAACTGTCTAACAGCGAGGCTTGTTTCAACCTCCTGTTCTTGGTATTCCCGTTAGTATAGGATATTCTCGTTATTTCTGAGGCCCAAGAGGCCCAAAACCTTCCAAAAACCACCCTTCTGAAGCTCTTATCATCTGTGTCCACGCTCACGCCATACTCCCAGAGGCTGTCTCTTCAACCTCTGTCGTTCCATTTGAGCCTCCCACCTCTTCTTCAACGAGCCACCGGAGGCGTTCAATGTCGGAGTCGGTGGTCTTGCAGCAGCCGCCGACCAAGATGGATTCCCACTTGCCGCGGGCCCGGGTCCCCTTGACAGCTTCAAAAATCTGCTCTTGCCATGGAGTCTGTTGAGGCGGCAAACACAACGTCAGCACTAGACCGGCAAATAAAGCGGCGCAACAGACCAACCTACCCGTGAAGTTTTCTCTTCTTCTGGAAACTCCCACGTCTTAGTAGCGGTGTTGTAGACCTCGCCGTTGGTGCCGTCGGGACACAGCACCAGGCTCGGCCACTTGACGATACCCCCGGCGTCGACAAGCGCCTGGACGGCAGACTCGAACCTCCTGAGCAGGCCCGGCAGCTTAGCGACCCTTGTGCAGTTGATGCCGATGCCCCAGGGCACGACAGATGCTACCTCGGTGCTTAGCGCGGTGACGACGACCTCCTCGACCGACGTCCCGTCGGGCAGCGTCTCGCCGTCGCCCGGGAAGACGCACGATATCCACGCGCTCATGCCCGTTCTCGAAAACTCGCCAAACCGAGTAAGGAGGTGCGACTGCGCCGCCAGCAGGCGGCGGATGGCGAGGATCTCGTCGACGCGCGGGATGGTCTCGAAGGCGAGGTAGTCGGGGACGCGCAGCAGGCCGGCGACCTTGGCGAACAGCATGAAGCGCTGCGTATGCCAGTCCTCGAGCTTGTCGGCCGTGTCGTGCTCGCCGTCGTACCGCGCGCTGTACTCGGTCGACGGCACCATGGTGGCCCCGTAGGGCCCCAGCGAGAGGGCGACGCGCGGCGCGCCCGTCTGGCGCGCGATCAGCACCGCGTCCTCGAGGAACTGGCCGACGTTAGCGATGCTCACGCCCCGCGGCCATTCCGCCGTCCGCGTGGCCGCGAAGCCCTCGATCGACGCCTGGTACGTGGCCGTCAGCAGCACGTCGGCGCCGGCCTGCGCGAAGTCGGACTGGCAGGCCAGCAGCTTCTGTTGGTCGGCCACGAGCAGGTGCGACGACCATAGCGGTGTTTGCTCGCTGAACACGACGCCGTACTTGTCCTCGAGCGACGTGCCGAGGCCGCCGTCGAGGATCAGGATGGGCGTGCCGTCCCTCATTTTGCGAGTCCGAGCTGCTGGACGGGTCGGACGGGCCGGAAAGAGTCGTGCATGACGGGATACCCGCGTCTCGAAACAGAGGCGCGCAACGTCGGTGGTGATGATGCCAGGTGCCTAGTGCTTCCCCGCTTTGGGGGTGCACAAACCCAAGGTCCGCTAGTGGGCCACTTAGGGCACGTTATACATGTAGCCTTGGCACAGTCAAGTGCCCTGTCGGCCTTGCAATATCTGGCTTGGCTAGTGGCAGTGCTCCGCGGGATTCTCAGTGGAGCAACTGTGGAGGTGCAGCTGTGGAGGTGCAGCTGTGGAGGTGCCTTTCCGTTCTCTGCGCCGCTGAGAGCGTTTAAAGTTCTGATCAGCGGGAGGGGCCTAGCTCTCTGTGTAGTGTCGCTCCGGGATGGGATAGATGGCGTAAGAGAGGGTCGCTGTCACCCGGGTTTCATAGAGCTCACTCATTGTTATGCAGCTTACAGCGTACACAAACAGCGTTGGCTAAAAGCCCTGATCCTAAAAATCGAAGCCGAGACGCTCCTTTGGGCCGACAGATCACATGAATGCCTTTCACAGGCGGCTAGCCGCAGCTGGGGCGGAGGGTTGCTGGAGGATTTGGTGTAACAACCTCGGGGCCAACAGCTGCGCTACGGCCAACAGCTGCGCTACCTGGCTCGTTCGGACTCTGCATAAACTCGGATGTATATGGTGGTAGTGCAGCATGCTATCTACATATCGGTGCACCCGTCTTGCTCAGATTGCCCTGGCATTTGCGAGCCACCCAAAGAGCATGTACTGCGAGATGCCCATCGCTTTCGACAGCTAATAATTAACTTGACTAGTAATGATCGAGTTCAGTCTGATCACACCAATACACGACTCTGCAACATGCACTTCGGCCATAGCAAAATGCCGTGGCTGGTGCTCCTCACACTTCTTCTCTGCCAATGGCAAGCCGCACACGCCTGACCGATGCCGCTCCACACAACCTCGGTCACATCTCCACTGCAACTCGTCCACACAACCTCAATCACATCTCCACTGCGGCTCGCCCACACAACCTCGGTCACATCTCCACTGCAGCTCGCCCCCGGCACTCTCGACAGGAGGATAGCGTCGCCAGCACACATCAACGACATGCAAGACGTTGCCTCAAGGATAGCGAGCCCGATTGCTAGGATCGAAAGAGATGGAACACCAGCGGCGGTTGAGTCCCGGCAAGAGGCAACCATCACACTCTCGACACGTCCTACCGCTGCGCTCTGGCAAAGAGCAATCGACCATATGCAGCGGTTCAAGTCGTCCCACAAGTCGCCACGGCTGCAGGCAAGCGGTCCGTGTTCGATGGTGTCGAGGGCTGAACGTCGGCCTCGCCATCGTCGTCGTTGTCGGCGTTCTCTTGGGCGTCGGCGTCGTTCTCTTGGGCGTCGGCGTCGCTAGCATCGCCGTCTTGGGCTTCGAGTGGAGGCGATACTTGGCCAAGTCGGAGCCGAGGCTGTGAATTTACCTAGGCTGTGAAGTTACCTAGGCTGTGAAGTTACCTGAGGATGAGCTGGAGGTGTTTGCTGGTTTGTGGTGGAACCGGGGGAAACGTTCACGGCTGCCACAATGGACCCCCGGGGGGGGAGAGAGGTTGGCGGGAAATTGTAAATTTTGGAAGGGAACAACAGAAAGCCGGTGGAGACTTCGCGAATGGCCCTGCTTGGAATCTGCGGGTAGACAGTGAGCTTCCACGTGGAGTTGTTGGCGGGGAAAGAGCCAAGGGCATTGTTTCTGGGCCGGCCCAGAGGACAGGGGACGTTTTGACTAGGCGGACTTTTACAGCGTGAATTTCTTCTGTACAATCACAATCCAGTCCCTGATTATGTATTGCCAGGGGCTTTGCAAGATTTGAAAGGCCTCGAGTATTCCAGTGGAGGAAACCTCTTGGAATACCTTGAGAAAACATGGGACAGCTTCTTTCAGTTGTCATTAGGTTTACATGCAACCCATAACCTAAACCCCACGGCTGAGAACGAGAACGAGCCCGGCCAGTGGCACTTGAAAGCGTTTGTACCCCCGTCTTTTCTACGCCGGCCGAAATTCTTCCAACACTTCTATTAGAATTCACCAAGACATACAGCCCCAAAACATTTGGATCGCAAGAACACTAACAAATCCGTATCGTGTTCGGTTTAAGCTCGTTGATTTTAGAGCCGCGCATGTCCGGAGCTGTCGTAATAAGGACTGGATACCATGGGCGCCCAGCAAAAAGCGAATGGGGGGTTCAGCGCACCAGAGTCACGCCGCGATGACAGCTTGACGTCATATCTCCGCTGGTGAGCAACATCATTCTTGAATACATGCTCGTCGCAAATCCTGGTGACCGAGCAAATGCCACTAAAGCCTACCAGGCGTGGAGTAATGAAAGCAGCAGCGCCCGGCTCATGGGGGGCAGAGAAATTTCGTATCCCTCGCAACTACCACCTGTCTAAGAGGACAAAGCTTCAATTCGAAAAACAGGCGTTCCTGGTAATATATTAGTAGAGATTAATAGGGTAATGATCGTAAACTATTCGGCTTATCTGTTTATAGCTAGAAAGCGATAAATCGTACGTGCGATTGACTGAAGTTGGTTATATTACGAGGTTGAAGAGGAAAGTGGCTTATTTTAGAGGGGGAGCTGGCTAGAAAGTGGCAGGTCATAGCTCAACATGGGTCATAAAAAGCTCAAAATGGGTCATAGAGTTTGACCCATGTTGAGCTTTACAGTCAGCACATAGCATATACTGAAAGTCAGCCGACCAACCCAAAGTAGAAAAGACCGGCGAGTAAGGGTAGACATCTGCAACGTACAAAAAAAAATAAGATTCAAAATAATATTGCCGCACAATTATTACTCTGCTTCAGCATATGCCGAACTTGGACTCAAAACCCAATCCAATAATACCAATTCAGGGGAATTGATCCGCAATGGATGCATCACCAACCCACAAAGGAGCAACAGCCGACTTTGAGAACAGAGCCTTCAGGCGCCACGTGGCTTATGCCGAGTATGAGTATGAGCCTACGCCGTCCTCCTCTCCTTCAGACGGTACCCTTAGCGATACCGGCGACGAAGAGTCTGCAGGTGATGAGGATGAGCAGGTGCTCGAGCAAAGTGTGGACGATGCGGTAGAACAATTCTGGAACGATGACGATGATCCGATTGCGGAGACAGCGGGAGAGGTCGTCCGAGGGATGGGTTTTACCAAGGTGAGCTGCTCCAGCATATGCTGAACCTCGACTGACTTGAAGCAGAATACTTTTAAGGATTACGGCCTAATTATCAGCGGTGGCTGTAAACATATTATCTCTATGGCTGAGATTGTTAATAGCATTACTATTCTAAGCTATCCTTTTACTCATAAGGATGGCATAGCCACTTTTATCCACCTACCAGAACCAATTCTGTACGTCGACCCGTCGAATATAAATATTCTTCAGGAGTTTCCTCGTGTATAGGATCAGTTGAGCATGTAATTAGCTACATTTTTCTATATTTGGCATGCGAATTGCTTCGAAACTGAACTGCGCAGTCGTTGTTCAAAGATCTACTATTTTGGTGTAAAAGGGGTGATCGGGTGAGGGTGGGGGTTGGTACGGTAGAAGTGAGCGGCCTCACAACTATGCAAGTGTTTCGTCCAATGCTTCAGCGCAGTGTTGCAGGAGCTGTATAAGATCGAAAATGAGCTCCATGTCGAGATTATCCCCGGGACGGAAATCATGGCGGACGTCGAGAGCTATCATTTCGTCAAGAGCGAGGGCAAATCTAACCACGTGCTTGTTCCCCAGCCTTCCAACGACCCCCATGACCCCCTGAACTAGACCAAGGCCTGGAAGCCGTCGGCTCTGGTCGCCGCCTCCACCATGACCTTCTCGTAGGGGCCAGGGCGTTACACCGCTGGCCCTCTCGCCCGCCTTTGGCTACCTGATGAGGGATTACAACAGGTCTCTGTACGACGTCATCTAGTTCTCTAACTGGTAACCCTACCTTTATTTTGCCTCGTTCAACTAGCAAGTCTCAAAACAGTTTTGTTAGTGAGAATTGTCGGGGACGCAACGCCGGAGAAGCAATACAATTTACGGGTGAGTCCCCGAAGGAGTGGCCCTCGAGTTTTCGAGGTGATCAGAGCCACCCAAACGCTGTTGATTTGGGAAGACGAAAGATTCGAAAATAAAGTGGCCTTGGACAGGGCAGGGTGTCTTGGCAGACCACTCCTAATGTTCATTATCCGGAACATGGACGGGCTAATTACCCGGTTAACTCTCAAAGGTCGAAAATGCGGTCGACAATGAAAATTTCATCAACTTGAGAAGAATATTGACGCACTCTCCTCAAGATACCAAAACGACAAATATAAATCAAGGAAAGGGTACCTAGGTAACTATTGAGCAATTAAGAATTGGCAGGGCCTCCGTAAGCCGTGATTTAACCCCAACTGAAATCAAACAATCCCAAGCCAAAAAAGAAATGCAACAACCAATCAAACAACAACAGCAATACAAGTAGCAACATCATTCCTCAAAGCCGTCTCCCCAACTCAGTTCTCATCAATGACGGGCGGGCAAACGGCCACATAGACACCGGTCGCCGTGTTCATGGCGGAACCCAGCCAGCTATCGAGATGCCACGTCATGGCGTCCTTGGAGAGGGACGAGTGGCTGACGCGCAGGCGCAGGTTGCGGCCGCACTCGTATTCGAGGCCGCTAATGGCCATCGTGACGGCCGGCGCGGCGCGGTACGCAGCGGCGCTGAAGTCGACGACGCCAGCGTTCTCGGGGCCGGGAATGTCGTCGGTGCAGAACGACCCGCCCGCGATGTTGGTGCCCCCCCTTGCCGCCAGCCGTAGGGAACGCCACCCACGTCACCGTGGCGCCGCCCAGGTACACGTTGGTACCGAGACACGCATTGGAGTGAGGTGGTATATATGTACGTAGTACGTACTATGTCCGTGTCGGCACCCGCCTCGACGTGCAGCCGGAACTTGAACGGGCTCGCGTCCGGGGCGTCGTCTTGACCCGCCACGCCGCGTCCTTGCCGAGGCTAAGCCTGTAGAACCACGCCAGCACGGTCGGCGGCGCCGCCGAGTCGGGGAAGCGTTCGTCGAACTTGATCGTGGTGGATGTTTTGAGGAGCGACGAGGGCGATTTTTTTCCGCCGTTGGCCCCCCACGCCGAAGCAATATCCCACTGGCCTGTCCTGATGGCCGGCTCGCTGGCCGATATATCTCGAGCCACGAGCAGGCTGCCGAGTACATGCGCGAAGTAGGGCCCGACGCAATGGAGACGGTGAAGTCGTCTTCCGACACGTCTTCGGCGCGCGCTGCCACCGATAAGTTGGTGGGGATTGCCTTGTCTGGCCTTTCCTGTTCGCGGAATTGGAAATGTTGCTGTTGGGCCGCGGACGTTTGCGTTGGGGCTCCTTAAGAATGTAGTAGTCCGAATAGTTACTCTGCGCCTTATCTTCCTATTTCTCCTTTCAACTTTCCTCTTATGCCTACTATTTGCATTCCCTTCTCGGCACTCGTCTCCCCCTCCTTCCTCTTATTTCCGCCTATCCCCACACGGAGCCGGACCCAAGGGGCCGGTCGGTGTTAGGACCAGTGCCCCTTCTTTGAGCCGTGAAAACAGGGTTCACTTTTGGCGCTGCATCCACTCGCTACCCACGGCACCCCCACAGTGTTTACTCATCCTTTGACAAGGTTCACTTTGGGATGCTGGCTGGGCCTAGACGGACAGCTGAACGCCGAAAAGCATTGCTTTTTTTATATTGGAGAAATTATTCCGCATTGCTCGTGGCATGTGAGAGATTGCAGTACAACAGGGCCGGTGGACCGCCGACTCAGATGCTCTAATCTCTCCGGTCCGCTCCTACTGAACTCGATCAACACTTGGGTGCTAGACCTTTCCTAGCTGGGAGCGCGCTACTCGAATCTGACGAATTATCCATCCCTCTTTCCTACGTTCCGCGTCTCGGGGCCACGGCGCCGGATCCAAGGAGGCGTTCGAAGGCGTTGGTGCTAGGGCCAATCTCGGGCAATGGGAGCAGGGATCCCGCTCCGAATTTTACGCGTTTCCCATGTTTTCCCCATGTCCCCTGTCAAAGACGCGCTCGCACAACTGCACTTCTCCGCAGCCTCTCTGGTTGCCTTTTTTGCTCCCCATGCACGAACCAGACGAAGATGGGTCGTCCCCTTGGGCCGTCGCGGCCGTCGCGGCCGTGTGTATCTCCACCACACTATCTGTCCTCAGTCTTGTGGTTTTGGGCCTTACACGATACCAAACTGACCCTAGTGGCGGTATCTTTTCCATGTTCAAGAAGAGAAATGCACCACGTCCTATTGTCCCTCGCCAAGCTCTCTTTATCTCCGTTAGCCTTACTTTCGACTGTCTCCGGATTCTCCAAATCTCAGTTGCCTTGTTCATCTTCCCCCTGTTCAGCCATAGCAAACACGAGTTTGCGCTCGTTCTAGCGATATATGGGAGTCTGGTGGATGTAAGTCGAGGAACACAATATGTGGAATTAATCTATTTGATCTGACAGTAGTAGTGGATGTACCCGATTCGTATCTGGACGGAGCCGAGAGGTGTAGAGAAGATATTCCTCGCATTTTCCTGCAGCTTTCTAGTACCTGGAGTGTTCATTGGGAGCATTTTCTTGGTACATGGGCGCGGGAGCCCGGGAGTGTACCTTGCCAGAAAGCTCCTGCCGCTGTCAATTGTCTCTCTTGTCGGCATATGGTCATTCATCAAGTGCAAGAAGATAGTAGGGCTGCTTCGCTGGCCATAGAAACTGTGGGCGTATTTTCTTTTGATTTTCTCTTTTCTGCCTATGGGCTGCTGGGTTGCGTTGTTGAAGCAGCAGAACCAGCGGAATGACCTAGTAGTAAGTCCTTATCGATCTAGCTGCTGACTTGCTTGTTTACTAATGATATAGATATTGTACTACACATGCCTACCGGTGCAGTTGCTCTGGTCATTTGGTATGCTATCGGCATGGGGGAGGCGGAGGTAGAGGCGGAAGAAGCGGAGGGACAGGCAGGCATCTGGGACTTCTTCGTCCCGAGGAGGGTATGCATTACGAGCCCTGTCAGACTCTCGAAGACGAGCGATGGGAGCGGCCGCTACACTAGGCGGAACGTCTTATCGGCCGCGGAGTTCCTTTTCGAGTACGGTGACTACGGTGGTGAGCCTGGAGGTCGACAACAACCATGGCTCCGAGAGGTGGAGAGTGCATCCCACGTCTCGGCTTGACTCACATCCGGCGGCGACTTGGGTATAAAGCACCGGATCACAGGACACTCGCCGAATTACAGCTGTACTTAGACACAGATATTGTTGGAATAGCGATGTTGGTGACCGTACTCTACTCTGGAAGGGAGGCGGTGCGATGCACGTGCTAGCGCACGTGCTTACAGGCACGTGCGCCGCACGGCCCTCGCACGGCCATGTACAAAGCCAAAGACCCCCACCATAGATTTCTAGAGCAGAACATGAATCAGAACAACTTTACACCCCCCCCCGGTAGTACTACCACTTTTTGACCCGTTGGAACACCTACGTGGTTGGAATACCACGAACAGATATGGCATTTTTTTGTGGCTCCTCTACGATGAGCGTGGCTGCATATGTCGGCGTGATGAAGGCTGCAGAGTGGGCGGCAATACAACTCCGCTTTTGGCGGGCGTGATAAAGAGCAGGGGATGAGACGAGGCCGGGAAAAGTCCTGTGGTATTTAAAGAGTCGGACGATCCCTAAGGAGATTTCTTGAGCATAGATGAACCGATTCGCACTTGTTGTTTTTTAACTATACTATGGAGAGATTTCGGGAGTACTTCTTAGCTGATTGGCAGGAGAACCTTATTAGTATAGGTACCTCTACTCTCCTCGTGTTTCCGGTCATCCAAGCGCATTAGTCGGGATACTCTATACTCTTCAAAATTTCAATCTATTTTCTGGTCTTCTTTTTTACATTTATATCTTGGCCAAGGCTTAGGTACTGGGTGTCGGCTGGCCGACGCCTCTGGGATCCGTCGTCTGACGCAAGTACATCTACAGCTTAGGTGGTTTCATTTTCGTATGCTCTTTTCTTTTCTCCTTCTCTTCTGTTGGTATTTTCCCCAGGAACGAATTCTCAACCTGTCACAGTTTTACGCGATACATAATTTCCCTGACCTCAATCACGGCAAGGGTGCAGCCCCCAGCAACACGACGTCTTAGCCGCGCTCTCGCTCGTCTCTTTCTTTCCTCCTTTACTTGATGCTACATTTACACAACATACTTCGTACCTATCTTTCTCTCAGGTTCTCGCTCCGCTCTCTCCATTCTTTCCTGTTCCCCGAAGCGGGGCTTTGCCCGTCTACCCACCACGCTGCGCCAAGAGCCGAAGAAACTGCCTGCCTGCCTGCCTCCTGGCCAATTTTTTTGACAAGGAGGAAGCTAGGAAGCGGAGAGGACGGAAATACTCGTGAGTTGACTTGCAAAGTATGCTGCCTGGTCCAGCTGATAGAGTGCTAATTGACATACGCCTGCACAGTACTGGACTATTGCAACACCCGTATGATCTTATTGGTGACTCTCAGCAATCCTTAGGCACAGGCCTCGTTTACAGCACCGAATCTCCCTCAAACAAACATTCTCAATAACCCTGACCCTTTTGTCAGCACTATTGTGGAAAACATGGAGGGCTCCCTCTCTCCCTCACCGCCAACATTCCAGAGCCCTTATCCCTCCTATCCCCTTAGCGCGCAGTCGAACTTACAATACACTCTCGACGTTTCGCTTCCGCCCAAATCCGATCAACTGCCACGAGGCCAGAGTAGTATATCCCTTCAGGATGTCAACACGCCACAAAAGGGAGAAATGAATCGGCAGATGGCGCAGGAGCAAGCGAGCACAGCTAATGAGGCACCGCTCTACGTCAACGCGAAGCAATTCGACCGTATCTTAAAGAGGAGGACCGCGCGGGAGAAACTAGAGACCAGGCTAGGTAGTAGGAGCCGCCGGAAAGCCTACCTCCATGAGTCGAGACACAACCACGCGATGAGGAGACCAAGAGGCCCCGGGGGACGCTTTTTAACCGCTAAGGAGCGAGCGCAACTGGAGCCCACCCAGGGGGCACCCGTTAGGGGACCTTCAGACGTTAGTACGGGCAGCGAAGCGGCCGTGCATATTGAGGAGAGAGGAGGGGAAACTGTACTGGGGAGGGCACCGGCGAGCGCGCAAGAAGCAAGAGGAAGCTAAGTTGACCATGCCTATTTTGGCCAGGCCCACTTTTGGCCCATGCAAGCCTCCATGCACTTACAACACATGTGATGAATCCTTTTTCTTCAACACACCGCAACTTCCTCAAAACAACACCAAATTCCTTCAATTCTATTACAATCGATAGCTCTTTCACTGTTATCTCGAAGATGCCTCAATATAACGAATTGGAAATGCTGCAGGGCATGCAATAAGTCAGCGAAGGCATTCCGGTGCGGCGCGCGGCCCTAGAATGTGGCGTTCCAAAGACCTCTCTTCGCAACCGTATAGCTGGCCACAAATCCCGCCATATTGCATTCGAACACATGCAGGCTCTTCCTCATGCGACGGAAGCCCGGCTCGCCGAATGGATCAACCTCCAAGGCGCTCTCGGCCTGCCTCCGACGCATGCAACGGTCCGGGAATTTGCCCGCCGGCTGGCCGTGGACGGAGGGAAGCCGGAATGGGTAGGACCGAAGTGGTTGCGCGGCTTCATGGCCCGGAACCCGTCAATCCGGACCCAGCGGGCCCAAAGCATGGATACGGCCCGCCTCAACGGCGCCACGGTCCCGGTAATCACGGCTTGGTTCAACTACCTGGCCCTCCCGGCAGTCAAGCTGATCAACCGGAAAACCGTTGGAATAAAGACGAGACTGGCCTTCTTGAAGACTAGGGTAATAACGGCATGGTTCTCGGATCTGAGGAAAGAGCCAACAACAAGAAGCTAAAGAAAAAGAAGTCAGGATCACGGAATTGGACCACGTTCGTGGAATGCATCTCTGTAACGGGCAGGTCAATACCTCCTTTGGTAATCATGAAGGGAAAAACCTTACAACAACAACACTACCCAACCAAAATGAGTCCCTTTAAAGGCTGAAAGTTCCACACGCAAGAAAAAGGCTGGATTGACGACGAGGATGCGTTAAAATGGCTTCAGGAAGTCTTCCTTCCTCATACCCGCACGGCCAACAACGAACGCCGGCTCCTCATTGTTGACGGCCACGGCAGTCATACAACTGATGATTATACGTGGACCTGCTTCCAAAACAACATTCAGCTTCTTTACTTACCGGCACACTCATCACACGTGCTTCAGCCGCTTGATTTGACGGTTTTCTCGGTCCTGAAGCGGGCATACCGGAAGAGGTTTAACTCCCTACCCCGGTGCTCCGATTCAACGGTCTCCGGCCGGCGCACTATGTTGATCTGTTACCGGGCTGCCCGGGAAGAAGCATTCGAGGAAGAAAACTGCAAGGCAGGGTGGTATGCTACCGGCTTGTGGCCGGTAAATAAGCTCAAGCCACTCACGAGCCCTCAAGTGCTAGAAAATAGCAACAAAGCCGGTAAAAGTACGGCTATAGCTACTCTCGAGGAAGGGATGGATACGGCTCATCAGCAACAACAGTTGCTTAACGATTACGGCACTTGGAAGACTCCTAATAAGGTTACGGACCTTACGATTGCTTTGGCCAAAATAAACATCAGCTCCCCGGCCCGCAGGGCACGTCATCAGCTATTCAGGAAGGTCAGGAAGGCATTCACCCTCAGGGACTTTGAGCTGGCTAAGCTCAGGCACGAAAATGAGGCTCTGAAAGCCGAGCTTGAGAACAAAAAGGGAACCAAGAGGAAGAAGGTGGAATTGAGCCCAAATTCGAAGTTTGCCTCGATAAAAGACATTCGGCGCGCGCAGAGGGCAGTAGGGCGCGAAAGTGACAGCTTTGACGAATCAGAGGGCTCGGAAGAAGAAGAAGAAGTCGAAAGTTGTATAGTAATTAGTTGATTTGGCGATATTTTACATGCTTCACTGTAAGGTGTCATTCATGAGTCGGTGGCTCAGCACGGACCAAAAGTGGGCTGGGCCAAAATAGGCATGGTCAACTTACACGAAAGGTAGATGAGGAACGGCAGCCAACTTCCTAGAACGCTGGAGCCGGTCGTTGGGGCAAGGCAATGCTAACTTTGTAGATTTATTGCTTGACATGTCAATTAGAGTTGTTAGCCTGGCGTAATTTCTGTTCGTTGAACTGAGGCGACCGAGGTCAGGACCAGTTACGTCTTCTATCTACACACTGTCGATGACCTAGCAATAGAGTCGTCATTTAGATTGGGGTCTACGGAAAATCCTGGGGCAGTCCATTTCCTTGCCGCGACAGATAGATATACGGATGGGTGTAAGAGGGTCCGAGAGTAGAAGCTGGGCAGGGTGGGACCTCAATCCCATGGGGCGGCCACCGCTCTGTCGGTGCCTTGGACGTCTGACTCGGCATTGTGGTGTCGTATATCTCACTGTATATAGATACCATCCGATATTGGTTTCGCAGGCAGCATGATCCTCAACGAGAGCGCGCACCAAGCTGCACAGAAATAGATAGTGGGCCCTGAGCATGACACGCACACTCAGCTGAGAGACTCCCGGCATCATGCATCCCTGTAGAATCTGAGCGCTTGGTTGTTTCTGCCCTCTTATTTCTCAAGCTCTCCTCGATTTGGACCCCAAGCTGTGAGAGGGATGGTACTTGGAGCCCCTGCTGCTGCTATGAAGCTGCTCGAAATTGGAGCGCTACTGGCGCCTCCAACTGGTGCAGGCTCTACACTAACCTCTAAAGAAGGAAGTCGGTCGCACGTACGGCCACTCTCGCTAGACACCCGTCTGTAGTAATCCTCATGCCGGCATAGCCTTGGACTAGCTCCGTTACCATCGAACGAAGGCGGGCCGGCAGAGGCTATTAAGCTGCTTGGAGGTCCCGCCTCGCCGTCACAAGCTCCCTTGCTTTCCTACCTCGGCCGCGTTCACTTGTCGCGGCTGCCCTACCCCAGCTTTTCCCCTAGACATCTACTCCACGCGGGCCTTTCGACACTCCAGTGAGTCAGAGTCTCGAATACCAGACGCCTCGGACCTATTAAGCATCGGCCTAGTCGCGGATACAGCAGCCAATTCGTGCCACAGGCTGCCCTCCGGAGCTCGAGCAGAGCACCGACAGCTCTACGCAAAGGCAGGACGGAGCTAAGCAATCCCAGCCTGTCTTTCAGCTACCTGATAGCAGGGCGCCCTCGCCCCCTGCCACCCAACTCTTCCCATCATGGCCCGACCAAAGGTCCCCGACGACAAGCGCCGGCGCACCGCCCAGGCTTGCACTTTCTGTAAGCGCCGGAAGTTAAAGGTTAGTACTGTATATATCGTCCCGGCTGGCACTATCAGTCCGTCTCCATCTCTGTCTTGGGATTCTTGCGTTAGCCTCGTGCTCTCCCCATTCTATTTCTTTCGTAGCTTCATACCCCCCTCTACTCCTCCTTGACAACCCCCTACCCTCCAAGAGATCTCGTTGAGCAAAGAGACGCCGTATTTTATGTTCGCTTAACATGAGATACAACTCTGGCCCCTCGAAACGTTACTCTAAGTGCCGGCAACTTGCTGTGAGATGCATTTTCGCTGATGCTCGTTGCTCTCAGTGCAACGGCCAGAAACCATGCCAGGCGTGTACGAAGAAGTCTCTGACATGCCTCTATACGCTCAACCTTGGGGATTCGCCAATGTCGCCGCCGACGGCGCAAATGACGCAGATGACACAAATCACACAGACGGTACATACAACGCAGCCAGTCCAGTCGCCTTCGAATAATAGACAGGCTCCAAAGCCTCCAATCCACAGCCCCCGAAGCCAACCCCCGCTGGCGAGCCCGAACGGGCAAATCGAAGAGATTAATACCTGCACCGATACCAGGATATTAGAGGATCAAACTAGACGACTTCGTATGTAGCATATAGCATTGACTATCTGCTGCCAGGCGTTTTCTGACCAACTTTTCTACTCCAGTATATATCGGAGATACCTCTACTCTCTCTATTCTCCAGCTGATCCGCATCATTGTCGAGGAGACCGCCGGAGCCGACATTACGTCTCCGTTTGTCCACGACCCCAACCGGCATCGCATAATAGAACACACTATTGACTTCCCCGCAAATACTAATGTTCTCGGTCTCCTGCCCAAGAGACAGACGGCGGACATTCTCATTGACTCGTACTTTACCAACGTCAGTTAAAGCCTTTTTACCCTCCGTCTTGAGCCTAGCAGACACTAACATATACTGGCTAGACGTGCGGCATAATGGAGGTATTTGACAAAAGTCATTTATGGCGTCCGTCGATATCTACTACAGACATTTTCCGTCCGAAAGCAACTATTTTCTGTGCCACCTGTTCCTAGTTTTTGCTCTGGGTTTGCTTTTTGCGGCCCCAGTTCCCGATAGCCCAGAGGAAGCCGTGATTAAAGAACAGTTGTTAGCAAGACCGGACAGGCCGGAGCTTTTTTCCGAAGTGCCAGGTGTATGAGCGACCCAGAGGCTGGTTTCGAGAATGCCGACTTCTGGTCCATCCAGGCATTGTCTTTAATGACTGTCTATATGCTGCCTGTTTCCAAGCAGAATAGAGCCTATGCATATCTTGGTTAGTTTATCCAGTATACTACATATTACTACATTCCCCAACGTCCTTACTCTTTATAGGCATGGCGGTCCGGTCGGCTTATGCCCTGGGATTACACCGCGAAGAGACTATGCCAAAGCTCATCTTCTCACCAGTAGAGATAAGGATACAGCGAAACATGTAGAAGACGCTATTGATTCTCGATAGCCTCCTAACCGCCACCCTCGGGAGGCCCGTTGCTATCTCGGAAGACGATTGCTCATACGAAATCATGCCTGGAAATGACTATGCAGATAGTTGTTTGGCGGCCGACGGGCCAAGTCCGGATTTTGTTCACGCCAAGTGTCTGAACGTATGTATTCGTTCATGTCATGTCATTAGGGCCACCCTGAGAGTCCTCTCACAAAGAAAGATATCAACCACCATGGTCCAGGAGATTGCCGATATGTCCAAGGACTGGAACGAGGCCCCACAAGCTAACCTCCAAGGGCACAGAAACCCTTGTCGTCCGGTAGATGCCGCACAAGGTATTGGAAACCTACACGCAGGTCTTTTTTCCTTACACTCAATAATCCTCCTAACCCGACAGTTCTTTGTAATGTACAGCTAGGAGCTACAAAGACATCGCTCTAGTCTGGCTAAGGAGATACCAAGCTATGATTCACCAATAGCCAAGTACTCCGAGGCGTGCGTGGTCGCATCGTATCAGACAATCCAGTTAGTCCAAAGAGCCAGAGAAGCGAGGTATCTTTCACAGAGGAACCCTTTCGTCGTGTAAGCTTTCGTCTCTCTCAAAGACCCGGTTATATTAGCGGAGCCGGCTCCTGGCCGGTCTCTAAGTCGTACATTTCGCTAGCCGGCACTCAGATACTTCCTCTTCGTAGCGAGTCTTAATGTCTTCATGAATCAGTTTGCATCGATATACCACACAGATGCCTATAAGAAGACGGCGATGGATGCCATTTCGATCATGAAATATTGTGCTCAGCACGATCCAGAAGCAAGCAAGGCACTCGAGATTATGAACCGATTTTCGGAAGTCGTCGTAAGGTGGACAAGAGATGATGCGGACCGCGCACCACCTCTCTCAACCAATCCCAGCAACCTTTTCAGTCAACCGCCAAGTCCGGAATTGTATTACTTGTGGCCCAATTGAATCAACCAGCTCGGCCTGTCTAACAAGTGGGCTTTAGGGGCCGCCTCATGTATGCAGGTAGTGGGGGCTGTGTATGAGCAAACGAAGGCGGAAGGGGCGTGATATTACACGGATCCCACTAGAGCCGCGTACGCTAGGGGTGCCACGAAACGCTCGATAAGTACAGCTGTATATAAACAACGACGTAGTATCACCAAAATTGCAATGGGAATGCCATACCTTTCCTCGTTAGACGAATATACGGGTCGCCATAGACCGCGGGGAACGGAACTGGTCGGCTGGTTGTCAGCAGCAGCTCTCTGCCACCATGCTTGTCAAAAATCCGAGCGCGCCTTTTTGCGGCATTTGGCGACATTTTCGGCCTCGATCCTGATCTCACGGAGCTGGCGTCGTTTGTCAGCTTCGATGCAAGGAGGATGGAGGCAATTCTCTTGCAATCCGGTGCAATTCTGGGGTCTGAGACGCCTGTGGATTTTGACGTGTTATTAGGTGAGCGACTGCTGCTGCAACACATCCCGATTGGGGCTCTGGATGAGGTTTGCAAGGTTCTGCAGACAGAATTGGTTCACAACATTGGATACGGAAAGCTGAATGAGATCCGGCTCACGATGTAAGAATGCTAAACCCCCATGTGCCACCTCTCTAAAACTTGTGCTTACCAGCAGCAGATCAATACTACATCGCGAGGTGCCTTCGCTCAAGGATGGCGGGGTTGACATGCTGGTGCTCATATGCAGTATTACTCTCTGTTCTACGGCTAAGCCCGGGCTACGCAGCTGGCTAGCCTCACGGGAGGGCGAGAGTTTCTACCAACACACTCTGGAGAGAATGCTCGAGTCACGGAGCCCGGAGCTGAAGGTCTTGGTTATCACGGCTCTGCTCTGGCGCAGCCGAATTCTCCGCTTGAGCACTAATAGGTGTTTAGGTCCTACGCATGGTTCATACTTACTTGATTTCGACCAGTTACTACGCGGCCGGGCCGGTCTGAACGAGCAAGCCGTGTGGGAGCGGATTGCTCTCTCGTTCGAGCGTGTTATGGGTGACGGATGCCATCCCGCTATCCGCTACTACCTCTATAATGATTGAAGCGGAAGCAATCAGTAACTTGCCACTTGATATGATGGACGGGCTATCTGATAAATACTGTTCATATATGATGGGCCCTCTACAGCACGTGGATGCTTGGACAAAGACTTGTCAAGAATTCGAAAGCCGCGTTGACTGGCATAATGACGTCCGGGACGATGAGTAGTTCGTAGTAGGGGAACAAAGCTTCATTAGCGAGTCTGCAGGCGGAGAGGAGCAGGGTGGGCGACGAATCAAAATATTCGCTTATTCGTCAACGGATAATTCCGATCCGGAATATCGCGGATATTGACGAATATTCGTAGCTGACTAAGCACAACCTGCCACCCAACAAGTGTTTGGCTGCCCAACGCAACCCAACCACCAAAACTTCACCAATTCATCAATTCCTTTAATCCACAAAGATGTCTTTCATTTCTGAGGGTTCTTCAATATCCAGAGATACAGGCCGAGGCTCAAGCTCTGTTATAGAGCATACTCGGCTACCACAAGACGACGAGCCAGCGCGAAAAGGCAAAAACCGCATGTATTATTGCAAATATTGCGAATCATGGGGTGCTCAAAACACAACCAACTTCCGGAACCACCTCAAATCCAAGCATGGAATCACGACTACCAACCAATCGAGGAACGTCGATGATCTCAGCAATACTGTATTGCAATCTCTATACGAGAAAGCAATGGTGACCAACCAGACCTCTGAGTTAGACGCTCAAATTATGAAACGAGTGTTAAATAAAGAGGTTATCACACAAGCGGTTGCTTCACTTATTGTTGTTGAGAGCCTTTCTTTCCGGATTGTTGAAAGTCCATACTTTCACACCGTTTGCAAAGCCCTCAATCCAGCTGTATCAAACGAAGTCATCGCATCACACTCGACAATCAGAGAGCATATCAAAAAATCTTGGATTTCGAATAAGGACATCGTTCGGAAGAAGCTTCAATCATCCCTTTCAACAATCCACCTCTCTCTTGATGTCTGGACTTCCCCAAATCAGAAACTGTTCCTTGCAGTTTGTGCTCATTTCGTTAATCTTGAATCGGAAACCCTTCAGAAAGCACTTATCGGCCTCCCATCTATTTTGTCACACCATGCAATAACACAACACGAAGCTCTTCTCTGCGTTTTGAAGGATTATAATATCTTTTCAAAAATCGGGGCAATCATCGGCGACAATGCTTTTACCAACGATAAGCTTTATAAAGCCCTCGAAACAACTCTCAGCGAAATGGCAATCCCTTGGTCATCATCAGATAATCGAATCCGATGTAATGGCCATATCATCAACCTTGCTGTTCAAGCATTTCTGTTTCAAGATATTGATGAAGAGAATGAAGAGATGAATGTGAAGGAGGTGAAGATCTCCTTTGATCTGAGTCCCCTGATCAAACTTCATAATATCGTCAAACATATCCGAGGATCCCCTACTCGAATTAGCTAGTTTATTTAGCTTGCTGGCCGAATGATCCCTTTGGATAATTCTACCAGGTGGAATAGTTGGTATTTAATGATTCAAGTTGCCCTTGAAAAAGAAGCTGCACTTGATTCGTATATCAAACTCTGGTATGAATCTCTCCAAAAGGATTACCTTTCTCCAGATGATTGGGAGAATCTTCGATTAATATCAACTTTCCTACATCCATTCTTTCGAGCAACAAAAGCAACAGAAGGAGATCATGCAACAATCGACCGAGTTTTATTCACTATGGATATCCTGATTCAGCATTTCAAAAAAAGCCTTTCAGTATATCAGTCAAATCCTTTCCTATCTTCTCGGATTGAGAAAAGCTGGGCAATATTCGACAAATATTATCTGAAGACGGAGGAGTCTTCATTTTACGCAGCAGCAGTGATTTTTCACCCATCACGACGAACCTTATATCTCAAGCAAAACTGGGATAAAAAATGGATACGGCCAGCAATCAACTCTGTCAGAGAACTCTGGGAGAAGCATAAGGATCAATTAGCAAATACTTCTCCAACGTTACCATCAATGCAAATTGATGATCTTGATGAATTCGACATTCTTGCTCAAAATCTTGATGTTATTCCACGGCAACACGTCAAGGATGAGTTTGAAGAGTATATCTCAGAAGCAGTAATTTCGATCGAAACATCAGCATTATCCTGGTGGTTGAATGGACAACAACGACGACGCTGGCCAAGATTATCTCAATTGGCGATCAATGTTTTATCAATTCCTGCAATGAGTGCTGAGCCAGAGCGAGTGTTTTCTGGGGGTCGTCGTACAATATCTTGGGAAAGGATGCAACTGGGTGAAGATACTATTGAGTTTCTTGAGTGTTTGAAGCATTGGATAAGGTCAGGCCTTGTAAATAGTAGCTTGGAGGAGGTGGAGGAGGAGGATCTGGATGACTAAGCAGATTGTGGTGGTTCGGACCCACACTGACGAATATTCGTTGATCTGTCAGCAAATAATTGACGAATATTGAAAATTGATTTGTCAGCCAACGAATCGATTGTCGCCCACCCTGGAGAGGAGTATGTTTGAGCAAATGCAGGTGGGAGGAATTTGGTGTTACACAGGGATTGCACCTGGAACCGTTTGGGAGGCAGCGGATCATAGGACGCTCGCCGAATTACAGCTGTATATAGATACTAACGTAGTATTATTGAGATTGTGGGTAACAAGCCATACTTATCCTAATTGCCGCAGACTGTAGAGAGCGGAGCTTGGTCGATGACACACCTAACTAGAAGGAACGCTCCCCGCCGTCTGCAGAATCAGAGCGTCTGGCCGAAGGTTCTGCAATCCCTACGGTACATACGTAGTAAGCAAGGGCCACGAGGAGGGCGATGAGGTGCTCAGGGATGAGCCAAGGACAAGCTTTTAGAACCCCGGTAAGAAATCGCGGATACAATTATTATGAACTAACTCTATACTACAGTTTTCAAATCACCTCCCCCTCCCTTCGCTCCTGGACTAGTTCTCAGGCTTGTATGAAGCATTACGTAGTACCACCTGGTCTTTCACCTCAGTCGCTCATTCGAGAAGTGCCGGATCCTGACGCCACGAATTGCTCTCAGTATACTCTACTGGAGCGTCTTGGACGACAGAGTTATTAGCAGGAGCAGGACCGCCCACGGCGAGGGCTGTTGTCGCTCTGTAATAGTTCAATGCCTCTTCAAAGTGAGGGATATTGAACGGCGAAAGATCCCGAGCTCGCGCCCACCCAAGAGATCTGAATTAAATAAGCTTAAATATCATATTCCAATCGTGGCTATACATACCCTTGGTCGTCGAAGTATTGAATAGAAAACTCTCGCTCCGCAACCGACGTACCGCCGTCCTCGTACAAAGGCGCCCACCCTATAATACGTCCCTCCGAAACCTCGTAACAGCTCGGCACGAAGTTCATTTCGACTCAAAACCGCTCCAGTAGACCAACACATTGCACAATGGCTACGGGATATTGAATGTTGTCTTCCTCGTAGCGATGTAGGTATAAATTCCCTGGGACGGCATCTGTAATTCCAGGGTAAAGGGAGTCGGGAGAGTCATTGATTATCGATTCGCCATGCTTCTTTGTTTTGTGATTTCTTAGGTAATAATTCGACAAAAACGTTCTGGGGCACTGAGAACATTCGTAGAGTTTAGGCTCCACGCCTCTCTTGTCGCTGCATGTTCTCGTGCGTCGGTGTCGCTTTAGTGCGTACGATCCCGTAAAAAGCTTGTTGCATGGAGAGCATTGGTAGGTTAGTGTTGACATGTTTAGGAAGAATAGGAATAGAGAAGGTAAGTAGTTTAGGTATGAAGTGGAGTAACTGGGTAACAAGTCGGGGCGTGGTCGCATTAAAAAGGAAAGAGGGATTCGGGGGGTTTTATCGGCGGTTCACTAGGTAGTTGATTGGGCAGTCAATTGAGTCCTTGACTGGGTCCGCCGAAAGTAGGCAATCCAGCTGCAGGGCGCACAGAGCTAAGTGCGGAGGTCTCAGGTCCTAGTCCGGCAATTAGCACGATCCAAACTAGAAGGTAATTGGCGGTGCTAGAGCCGCAAAAACCAGCGCTTAGCGAGCGGGAGTTGGGGTCTCAGATGCCCGACTCTGTCGTTAAGCTCCGTGACCATATATCCCACAAGTGCAACTGCCCGAAAGTGTCATATGTTATTACTATAATTAATGGCGGCGGAGAAGGGGGAAGTAGGTATTACAAACCACTCGACTGTTAGGGTCGTCTGTCTGTAAGGGAGCACGGGCTCCACAGAATGCTGGGGTTGGTAAGTATGAAGATAGAACAAAGGGCAAGCTCCTATCGCACGGGTAATACAGTCAAATCGGGATGCCACTCAAAGTGTATGAGTGCAGTGAATGTGTATTGCTTGCTTGAAGAACCAAGCAAGAACTATCTAAGACCGTGGATACGGCCATCGTATTTATTTAATTATGGCGGGCCAGTAAGAGCTGCGCTCTTACTTGCCCGACCGGAAGGAGCTGCCCGGCGCCGGGCACTGCTAGCGTGCCGGGCCATTTGCCTGGTGCCAAGACCCTTCTTGGCACCGGGCCACCCCTGATTGGCCGTCCTTCCGTTTGCCTGGTGCCAAGAGGGCTCTTGGCAGGGTAAGAGTGTATTGCGGTGTCGTCCCGCCTCGTTTCCACATGCAACGTACGAGGAGCAAGCCGTCAGAGAAACGACGAAGGGCAACCCAGAGTTAAAGGGAAGAGCCAAGATTGCCTTGCAGGCCAACGCAGGGATCAACAACGGTCGACTGAGCCAGGAGATGAGTTCGAGGACCTAGAGAGGTTCTTCATGCTCATTCACGCTAGCGAGCCAGATGAGGACGACTCGACCAAGAAACCGGATGAGTTCGAGGGCGTACCACACGAATACCTCAAATACGACATTTTCAGAGAAAAGATGAGAGACGAATTACCGCCATATACTTCATTTGACCACGAGATCAATTTCAAGGAGGGCGCGAAGCTCAAGAAACACAAGATCTACCATATAACCCCACAGTAAGATGAGGCAATGAAGGAATACCTGGATGAAAACCTACCAAGAGGCTTCATTAGGCGTTCACGGTCACTAGTAGCGTGCCTAGTGGTCTTCGTACTAAAGAAGTACTGGAAACTACGTATGGTTGTGGACTACCGTTCACTAAACGAGGAGATGATCAAAAACCGCTACATACTCCCGTTGATCACCGAGGTGAGAGACCGGTTATCCGGGGTAGAGTGGTTCACGAAGCTTGATTTGCCTTTTGCGTTTGGCCATATCAGGATTAAGGAGGGAGACGAATGGAAGACAGCCTTCAGAACCCGGCATGGGCACTTCGAGTACTGTAAAGGAAGAGCACTGTGAGGACCCGTCCACCAAACTGGCCCTGAAGCAGCCAGAGCCGCCCAGAACCCACGGGCCTATCAGAAGCCTCCTCGAGGCCCCACCTACCCCACTGATAGATGCAAACTTATTCGCGAGCACGCGACGCGTTGTCGGACTTTTCCTTCTTTCCCTCCTCAGTTTAGAATCTTCGTCGATAGCACCCAATGGACTGAGTTCACCTCAATGCCTTGCCCTGGTCGTGACAAGCACCAACTGGCCAGGCCACTGCCCGCTGGCGCAAGCCACTAAGCCACGCTAAGGCGCCACAACCCACAAGCTTTCACAAGCACACGCAGGACTGAGCCCCTGAGCATGTATATAAATAAGTGGCCCTCGCCCCCTTCCTTTGCGAGGGCCAGGTTGAAGTCTTACCCCAATACCAGTCATTGCTCGCACTTCTTGTTACCTTCATTGTGACCACGTTGGTCCGGCGTACCTGCCTTCTCTCACAATCCCTCACTTGACCCCCTTCTTGGAAAGAGACCTTGCTTCAAAATTCTGTGCGCAGTAGAGCCGCTCTGTAAGCCTCAACAGTCTTCCTTTCTTTAATAGAATTTTCCACTCAATGGAGTAGTGGATGCATGTGGGCGGGGATTCGTTAGATGGCAGGCTGGGGTTCCAGTTGTCTAGTTGGAGCAGTGGCAGCCCCGGTCTGCTTCTCTGCGACTGATCATGCGGGGCCGGACTCGCGCCGCGGCTGCTATAGGTAGGTTCGGGAGTTCGGTAATTGTGAGGGCCTGGTCCTCCAGGCCTCCCAGACGCTCTGACTAATCAGACGCCAGCCGGGTGGATCCACCCGACCAGCCAGAGGGATCCACCCCACTGACCAATGGAAGCTCGGCCAGAGCCCCACCTTGAGACGCCCTGGAAGAATCTCGCGAGGGGAGGCTTTTAAGCTTCTTTTCCCTTTTCCCTTTATTTTAGAATCTTCGTCTATAGCGCCCAATAGAGGAGTTCCGCCCTCATTCCAAGCCGGCCGTGACAGTAATCAAGATCATTCTCGTTATACCACTAGCTTATATCGAAACTTGGGTTAGCCCTGGTGGCGACTCTCTACTGCAATCTGGTGCTGGTGATGACTCGAGACAACCCATGCGGCATGTCAGCACTCCAAAACATTAGCTTGACTGGCAAACTGTTGGAAAAAAGCCTCTATTTTGATACAGCCAATTGCGCCCAGGCAGGCTTAGGTCAATGCAGGTCAACGGAATGGGCCTAGCCCAAGGCGACCCCTCTTTTTGGTGGTAAAATGGGGTCCCCTGCTGGCATGTCCCCAGGACCTACCTTTTAGACACTACACACAATCAGTGCATTGCATCTGCTCAAAAACTTTGGTCCACTTTTGTGCCGTGTTTTCCAACAAGTTGGCGTATTCCTGCTTTGTCACCATCGAGAATCGACTCTTCAGCAATCGTCGTTATTATATGTCAACTCTTCAGCAATCGTCGCCATCGAGAATCGACTCTTAAGCAACCGTCCAACGGCCATGATGCAATCCACGTCTTTCGGAGCCGGAAACCGGGGCCAGCAGGTGGGGCTGAACTACGGGACGGTCAACGCGGAGTTCCATCTCCCGCCAGGTAACGCTAGCGCCGTCCGTGCCTGCGCCCAGCCCACGCTGACGCTTCTACAGAACGAGCCGAAACTCCACCAGTCCCCTCCGCGACTATCCCCTTCTCCCGCGACCCCGATTTTATTAACCGTAGAGACATTCTCGACCAAATCGACCAGCGATGTTCTAAGCCAGCCGCTCGTATGGCCCTTGTGGGCCTGGGTGGCGTTGGCAAATCGCAGCTTGCCATCGAGTTCGCTCACCGAATCGCCACGGGGCGGCCCGACACATGGATATTCTGGGTCTACGCTAGCACGCAGGCGCGTATCAAGGAGGGGTTCAGGACGATTGCCGACGCCGTCAAGCTACCCGGCCGCAACCAAACTAAAGCCGACATCCCACAACTTGTGTACGGCTGGTTGTCTAACGAACAGAACGGTAAATGGATCATCATCCTTGATAGTGCCGACGACCGAGACGTGTTCTACGCGGCAAACGGCGGCCGCGAAGGAAAACCGTTAGTGAGCTACCTTCCACAGAGCCGGAACGGGTCTATCCTTATCACGACGCGTAGCAAAGACCTGGCATTTAGGCTTACCGGGAGCCACAAGAACATCGAGGTTGGGCCGATGGCGTTGAGTGATGCACTTCTTCTCCTAGAGAAAAAACTAGACCCGCTCTCAGATATGGACGCAGCCAAAGATCTAGTACAAGCGCTCGACCTTATTCCTCTTGCCATCAGCCAAGCGGCGGCATACATCCAGGCAAGGTTACCGATGAGCTCGGTCACCAAGTACCTGGCCGAGTTCCGCAAGTGCGAGCGCAAGCGGGCTCAGCTTCTCAAATACGATGCGGGTGATCTACGGCGGGATGGTGGGGCATCAAATGCTATCTCCACCACCTGGGAGATCTCCTTTAAATACATCCGCTCGCGGAGACCTTCTACAGCCGACCTTCTCTCGCTTATGAGCTTCTTCAATCGACAAGGCATCTCTCCGTCACTTCTTAGGCCCGTCGATGTCAAAACTATTCAGCAAGTAACGCACCTTACCGTATCAGAGGATTCAGGATCTGAGTCTGGTAGTAGTAGTAGTGGTGACGAAGGTGGGAGGTTTGAGGACGATGTGGCCATGCTAAGAGACTTCTGTCTTATAACCGTCGACGAGGACGGTAGTGCATTTGAGATACACGGGCTCGTACAGCTATCGACGCGGAGGTGGCTGGAGTCGGACGGGCTACAAGACAAGTTCAGGCAGCAATTTATTAAGCGGATAGCTACGGCGTTTCCTACGGGAGACTACGATAATTGGGCGACGTGCCGGCAGCTCTTTGCCCATGTTGAAGCGGCTATAGATCAGCGACCAGCCGAAGAGAGCATAGAGGAGTGGGCAAGTCTTATGTATAACGGAGGGTGGTATGCGTGGTCGCAAGGCAAGTATAAGGTAGCAGAACAGATGATAGGCAAAGCCCAAAAGAGCCGTGAGAAGACATTAGGAAAAGACGATAAGAAGACTTTAGATAGTATGTTATTATTTGCAACGGTCCTGTTGGACCAAGGCCGGTGGAAGGAGGCCAAGAAGCTGTTTATGCAGGTGATGGAGACGAGCAAGACCAAGCTCGGGGCCGATCACCCAGATACGCTGACGAGCATGGCCAGCCTAGCGTCGACGTACAGGAACCAGGGCCGGTGGGAGAAGGCCGAGAAGCTATTTGTGCAGGTGATGGAGACTCGCAAGACCAAGCTCGGGGCCGATCACCCAGATACGCTGTCGAGCATGGCCAACCTAGCGTCGACATACAGGAACCAGGGCCGGTGGGAGGAGGCCGAGAAGCTATTTGTGCAGGTGATGGAGACTCGCAAGACCAAGCTCGGGGCCGATCACCCAGATACGCTGACGAGCATAAGCAACCTAGCGTCGACATACAGGAACCAGGGCCGGTGGGAGGAGGCCGAGAAGCTATTTGTGCAGGTGATGGAGACGAGCAAGACCAAGCTCGGGACCGATCACCCAGATACGCTGTCGAGCATGGCCAACCTAGCGTCGACATTTTGGAACCAGGGCCGGTGGGAGGAGGCCGAGAAGCTATTTTTGCAGGTGATGGAGACTCGCAAGACCAAGCTCGGGGCCGATCACCCAGATACGCTGACGAGCATGGCCAACCTAGCGTCGACATACGGGAACCAGGGCCGGTGGGAGGAGGCCGAGAAGCTATTTGTTCAGGTGATGGAGACGAGCAAGACCAAGCTCGGGGCCGATCACCCAGATACGCTGTCGAGCATGGCCAACCTAGCGTCGACATACAGGAATCAGGGCCGGTGGGAGGAGGCCGAGAAGCTATTTGTGCAGGTGATGGAGACTCGCAAGACCAAGCTCGGGGCCGATCACCCAGATACGCTGTCAAGCATGGCCAACCTAGCGCCGACATACGGGAACCAGGGCCGGTGGGAGGAGGCCGAGAAGCTATTTTTGCAGGTGGAGACTCGCAAGACCAAGCTCGGGGCCGATCACCCAGATACGCTGTCAAGCATGGCCAACCTAGCGCCGACATACGGGAACCAGGGCCGGTGGGAGGAGGCCGAGAAGCTATTTTTGCAGGTGATGGAGACTCGCAAGACCAAGCTCGGGGCCGATCACCCAGATACGCTGTCGAGCATAGCCAACCTAGCGTCGACATTTTGGAACCAGGGCCGGTGGGAGGAGGCCGAGAAGCTATTTGTGCAGGTTATGGAGACGAGCAAGACCAAGCTCGGGACCGATCACCCTTCTACGCTATCGAGCATGGCCAACCTGGCGTCGACATACGGGAACCAGGGCCGGTGGGAGGAGGCCGAGAAGCTATTTGTGCAGGTGATGGAGACGAGCAAGACCAAGCTCGGGGCCGATCACC
Source organism: Lasiosphaeria miniovina (assembly GCF_030549165.1). Lineage (NCBI taxonomy): Eukaryota > Fungi > Ascomycota > Sordariomycetes > Sordariales > Lasiosphaeriaceae > Lasiosphaeria > Lasiosphaeria miniovina. Next base: position 5,805,388 of record NW_026848220.1, read on the forward strand.
CAGATACGCTGTCGAGCATGGCCAACCTAGCGTCGACATACTGGAACCAGGGCCGGTGGGAGGAGGCCGAGAAGCTATTTGTGCAGGTGATGGAGACTCGCAAGACCAAGCTCAGAGCCGATCACCCAGATACGCTGTCGAGCATGGCCAACCTCGCTTTTACTTGGAAAAGTCAAGGTCGACATGCTAATGCTTTAGCTCTGATGGAGGATTGTACCCAGGCTCAGCGGCGGGTTCTTGGCCAAAAGCATCCCGAAACGCTATCGTCTTTGGCTACCATTGCAAAGTGGAGTAGCTAGGGTGGGCTTTATTATTACTTTGTACATATCTGGAGGATTCTTCTAGCTTTTTCTTATGAGACGAGTGATACGTATAGTATTTACTAGACAGTATTGTAGATTAGGTATGCAATTAGTGGATTAGTTTGCGCCTTGTGACCTTGTATTTGATTAGTCGGTCGTTACAGGACTTGTTCGCACGTGGTGGCGCGCGAGCCAAGCGCCGAAAGCAGTCAATGCATTTTTGTTCCCCCAAGCTTCCGGCTCCCGGCTCCAGCAAGTTTTGGAGCCTACTTGTTTCGATATAAAGCGACCTGCGATGTACTGTGTGACCCACAGCCAAGACAAAATGGCCCGTGCGGAGAAAGTTTGAACATTGAAATCGTGGACACTGATTTCGGTCTGTACTATATTCGGAGAATCTAAAAGCCAACGAAGGAAAAGAGGGAGCTATCTACGCTAGTAGGGGAGCTTCAGCAGAATTAGGTAAATATCAGGTACAAGGGCCTGCATGGTACCGCTAAGAGCTCTATTCACGGTATATTCCGTAGCGTTTTAATTGGGTGCATCCCATTTTACGTGCCTATGCGAGACGGAGTAGTAGGCGTTTCTAAAAACGGCATTCTATCAGCTAAACTCGACACGGAGTCCGTTTTAATCAAGATAAGAGATAAGACGCCGCATTTTTATTCGGTGCACTTCTGGAGCCCCATTTTCGACTCCTGTATAACCTCATTTTCGGGCACTTTGAGTCTCAGAGACAAGGCTTCTGACCGCCATCTTAGTTGTCGGAGTGAGCAACTTCTTTTTTTCTCCCGGAGCTACCTATTGGCTGCATTTTATTTAGAGTGTGGTCCATGCGCGCGCCCACCACGTGCCCTGCATCAGCCGAAAATTATTGCGACCCGACAGCCTAGGGGCTTACGTGGCTCTAATTGTTGGAATCACCAGGTACCAGTACTGGAAGCAACAGGGCGTAACTACACGCCGAAAACTGGTGGTTCAAGTGTTGATTGTTGATGTCTATGTGTATCTAGAAGAAAGAGGTGGCCGTAGGCCACTTGCCTTTCACCTTTCGAAGAAAAAACCCACGTCTTTCGCCCGCTCCCGCCAGTCAACCGCGCAATCACGTTGACGAAATGGCTCGCGCTGGATCGCCAGATCCCGACCTACAACCTCTACTACTTCGGCTACCCTCCCTCGCTATGGTGAAAGACAAGCACCAAAGCGTACGGCGCACTTCGCATGAACTGTAGAAGGCATACGACAAGCTTTCTCGGGAACTCTTCCCCGAAACTGAACCAGACGAGGAGCGCATCGAGCCAGACCGGCAATCGAGCTTGAAACTCACGTCTCTGGGAATTGAGCTTGCGCTTAAGCAACAGGAAGAGCTGCGGTCTGAGCGCGAGACAATTATCCAAGAGTGGGACGGCAATATTATCCCGCCCTCCAAAGCTGATATCCGAATCCGGGACGTGGGTAAACGTTACCTATCGGCTGGTGATGCATTGTGGCAACACCATAAAAAGAAAGCAAGGCTGGATGATCCTAGTATTGTCCGCCTGCTAAAGCCAGGCGGTGAGGGGGTTTCGGAATGCCTCCTTGCCCTTTACAAAAAATGCGACGGTCTTGAGAAGACAAAAAAACGGCCAAGCGAGTTTCGTCGAGAGTCGATCAAATACTACGCAGGGGAAGGCCCCAACAAAGACGTTTGGTGTCATGTAAAAGGGGACTGGACCTCTGGAGACAATATAGTCGCTGCACATATTGTGCCCTTCTTTCTCGATAGCGATGAGATTGGCGAGATACTCTTCGGCAGCCGAGCACCAGATCTCCGAAGGGCCGGAAACTCGCTCCTGCTCCGGAAGCGGATCGAGAAATGGTTCAATACATACCATGTTCTGATTGTTCCCATCAACCAGAGAGAGACACCTATTATGCGCTGGCGGATTGACGTCATCTCATCTTCGATCAAGAATACTAGGTGGGCGGATGGCCCGGGAGGGTTGGGAGGGGATCTTGACGGGAAAGAATTGACGTTTTATAACGAGAAGCGTCCAGTTTCACGCTTTATGTATTTCCATTTCGTCATGGCTCTGGTCCGTATCAAGGACGTCAAGCGATATGGATGGCAAGATATTTGGGCCCGATACTACCAGCAACGCCCATTTCCTACACCAGGTAACTATATGCGACAGAGTATGTTACTCGCGTTGGCCACCCATTTTGGGACGGCTGATATGCACGTCGTCGAATCCTGGATTAAAGATCAAGGCTTCGACTCTCCATTGAAGTTAACCAAAGAGGAGACACAAGAGGCAGCACGCCGAGTGCACGTGGCCGTGGAGCAGGCGATCAATCGCGCTGAGAGAGACGAGAGCATGGAAGATGGCGATAGTAGCAGCGGCAATGAGGACGAGGACGAAGATGAGGGTGAGGGCGAAGATGATGGTGAGGGCGAAGATGCGGGTGAGGGCGAAGATGAGAATGATTAGATAGGGAAGGGTAGCGGACGGGCCGATAAATTATACGTATTTAGCAGCGGCCTCGACCCTCTCCTTCGTGATGTCGAAGGTTTTGGCCTCGTCGGACATGATCAAATGGGGTAGAACTGTCGGATGCGGCGTGCTCGTTCGCTGCTTATTCGGTGTACTTCTAAAGCCCCATTTTCGACTCCCGTATTCCCTCATTTTCGCCCGCTTTGAGTCCCAAAGAGAAGGTTCCTAACCGCTAGACTAGTAGTTGGGTGGGCCAGTGGCATTCCAGTGGTGGTCGTGGCGGCGGCGCATCTTTTTCGTCGCTTGGCGTCATTGCTGCTGCAGCCGTCGCTGCGCCGCTAATAGCACCAAACTATCAGACTGCAACAGCACTTTTAGGATTGTGTGCACCAGAGTGAATTGTTTCTATTCTCCTCTTCCAGTCTTTCCACAAAAGACTCTCTCTTATACTTCCTTATGTGGCAATTACATGACGAATCCCAGTGGCGAGGATTACGCATCGTAGGTCCCAGCACCTTCTAGGCCATTCCATCTGACACAAACAGACTCACCCCCGTCAAGATCAGCGAACTCCTACTAGTCAACGTTATCATCACCGTCAGGCTTCTTAGAGACGATGAACCCTAGCTTGAATAAGATAGTAGCCCGATCTATTTCTTACCAAGTCCAAGTCGGCGGGCCCGCATTTGAAAAATAGTACTACCCAACACAATGGCGGCTACCTTCCTCATTCTTTCAGATACGCACGACGATGCCTTCCCCGACCCAGCGTCGCTCCCCGGCAAGGTCGACGTCGTGCTCCACTACGGGGACCTCACCATGATCGGAGGCCTGAGCAACTATAAGAAATCCATCGCCAATAGCCGCCTAGATTTGGCGCCTGCATTTGGCGCATCGGGCGGTGGGGGCTGCGGTTGAGGGACCCCGACCGCAGCCATCGCGGCGCCTCGAAAAACACGCGTTCCGGGTGATATATTAGTAGAGATTAATAGGGTAATAATCGTTAAGTATTCGGCGTGCCTGTTCATAGCTAGAAAGCGATAAATCGGGCGTGCGATTAAAGTTATATTACGAAGAAACTGGTTCATTTTGGCGGGGGAGCTGGCTAGAAAGTTGAAGGTACCGCACGGACCACCCACAACGGATTGACAGCTATCCTACCATCGAAACAAATTGTCGTGATAATTCTATATTTCGATGTTCATGGTCTAATTGTTGGGTTTCTAGGGGGCAAGCCCCCTACGACCCCTAGTGCCTGCGGCGCTCTTAGCCTGCGGCGCACTCCTGTAGCTTACAAAGCGGTCCGTTCTCCTCCCAGATCCAATTAGGAATCCCCCCAAGGCGTTCCTTCCTTCGACGGCCTCACGACACAGCAAAGCGGCATTTGACAGATTAACACGTCCGAAGATTATCCGATCGACCAGTCCCCGTTGTCCATTTCGATACGGACGTAAACTAGCCAATCCCGATGCGAGAAACTTCGGTACCCTTACTGTAATATAGAATACAGCTGAACGGAGCCACCGTAGGCGAGCTTGCGAGCCGGAGGTGGCGTAGAGAGGCTGAATAATGTCAGCGCAAGCATCCGAGGCCCGGAGTCTCCAGAGATACGTCGGCGTTGAGCCATGGCTTCTACGTCCCATGTCATCACAGCCGGCTGCTATCTCGACTCCGACTCCAATGCAAAGAACCATGAACAGCGCCGACTTCCATGCGTCAAACCTGAGCACAGGGCACGTGAGACGTGGTCCCCAATAGAATTACCGGCAATCAGGGGACTGGGCAGGAAACGACAACCCAGGCCCCAGCAGTGGTCGTCGTGGCTTCGGATTGCCCGTTCAGGCCATCCCAGAATATGGTGATGGCCATACCCTGCCAACAAGGCCCTCTATGCCTACACATGCTCCCATTCGTCCTCGTATCGGAAGCAGTCACACCGACAGCCCCAATCAGTTTTCAGCACGCCATACATCATCCCCAGCTGACAGCCCCAATCAGTTCTCACCACGCCATACATCATCCCCAACCCCCAACATACTTCCCAGGCGTCAGACAATTGATGAGCACTTTGAAATCAGTGAAACCGGCAGATTGTCGAACCAACAACAAGCAGTTGGGCTTGGCATCGAGCCCCGCCCACACTTCGCCACACGCCAGAGAACCGCGACCGTTCCTCTGTGATCTCAACCATCCGATATTTTTACGGTTGAAGAAATTTACATGACGCTCATCAACCCAGCTAACAAGTCCACTTTTAAACGATTCTGGACGCCTCTGGTACACAGTTGCTCAACAATTTCCCGCGTTTAAGAGAAACCGCGGATAGACTGAAGGGCAGTGAGGGACGAGACCAAGTAATCAACCCATACTTCAGAAGCAACATTGTCACTGACACTCGGTTTGGGTTAGGTGTGCGTCGTCGACGATTCTCTCTCTACGGCAGTCCATCAACAGATGGGGAAGACCGTGGGAGTCCTTACTCGTATTCTGAAGTCAGGGGATGTAGATCCAGACAAAATCATCAATCTGCACTACACTTCCAGCCGGAAACCCGTGTCCAAGAGCCGAGCCACGCAGCCCCAGGACGATATCGGCAACTATGAATTCTCGGGAAAACCATGCGATATCTTCGAAGGCCTCGACTCGATTAAGACCGACTACGATGGGACCAAACCTCCGAGTATCTACATACTCACTAGACGTGGCGACCCAACAAAGAAATCGCCCCACAACGAAATTGGCCCACGCCATGCCCACACCCACTCCACGGGCGCAAATTATCCATTTCTACACAAAATAACTAGCAAAAAAATACTCAATCCTCTTCTTCGGCCTGTCTATATTGTTCGAGCCCACGGGCGATTATTTCCCGGGCATCTTCGACTGCATGTGGCTGGCTTTCTGCCCGGGCCGTTTTTTTCCGCTTTGGGAGTATTTGACTAGCTTTTTGTGCCTTGGCGATGTCCTCTATACGTGCAAATCGCTCATTTCCATCTTCATATACCCTCTTACGCGTGCGAGGCTTTGAAGCCTCTAATTCGGTTGTGAGATGCGTAATTTGTGCCTTCAAAGACGCGATCTCTGTATTCTTCAGATCCAGGGACCTCCCGACCTTAGTAAACAATGCCCGCACACGCCGCTGAGCCGGACTGAGGGCATTCCGAATACTGTCCTGGTACTTCTTGATGTCCTGACTGCCGTGCGGTGTTTTGAAGAGCCTGTCATCGTCGTTCGGGGCCGTCGTCGGCGGTGTTGAAGGCCGGGCCGGGAGTGCCTCATTGTCCTTGACCGCCTCAGGGTCATCAAGTAAATAAGCCGGGTTGAAGGGCCAAATCCCGGTTTTACTGAAGCCCGACATGATGTTACGGGCACTCATGCCTTTACCCGAGGCATCTCTGTAGCAGTAAAGGAACCGAACCTTGTTGACAGGAGCTGACGATGTGAAGCTCGCGAGGGCCTTGGTATTTTCCCTAAAATAGGTCTTTAAAGGTGAAAAGACCGAGCGATCGAGAGGCTGAGACTTGTGCGATGTATGAGAAGGTAAATAGACGAACTGGACCTTATTTTGGAAGGCCGCTAACATGAATTTTTCGTTCATATGGCTCGAATGTTCGTCAAGGATCAGTATACGCCATTCGCCCGGCCTTTGAGGCTTTGTTTGGATCAGGTAGACCTCTTTGAGCCATTTCAGCGCAATACTGGCGTTGCTCCAGCCTGTAATTGAGTAATCGTACTTCCATTCCCGGAATTCCTTCGTCAGGTTGAAGTTATCAGGAAAGTGTTGTCCTTGAAGACTGGCCCCGGTAAATATGATCACGGGCTTCAAACGAACGCCCTCAGCAGTGCCGCATTCGATAACTGAAACCCAGGTTGTTGCATCAGAGCTTTTCACGTAGGTTCGGTTCGTCAGGGAGCTTCCTATGACCTTTCCGGCCCGGTTCTCGAGCTCCTGCATGCCGTGCTCATCCATATTAGCGATGTTGGCCGGGATGACCTTTTTATCCTTGATTTGGAAGGCCAGGCGCTTGGAGAAAGCTTCATAAGCTTCACGAGTAGATCCGCAGACTCGAGAGGATTCCAACAAGGTTGAATTCTTCATCTTCACCGCCGGGTTGCGGCGTAGGAAGCGGTCCACATATCGCTCCCCAATGGTCTTTTTCGTGCCGGCCTCATTGAGTATAGCTTGAGCGAATCTCTGCACCTGACGACGGCTAGGAGCCCTGCCTGCAGCCTCCTCATTGAGGCACCAGTCGGCTAGGAAGCTTTCCTGCGCATTGGAGAGGTTTCTTTCGGCTTGTTTACTTTGTGCTCGATTTTCTGCCCCGTGGATGCGTTTGCAGAGGGTAGAAGGAGGGATCCCGAAGTCATGCGCGGCCTGCTTCTGCGATGCGCCCTGTTCAACTGCAAGTATTGTAGATTGAATTAGCTGCTCTCGACGGTTCGACATGATGTATTTTGAAGCTATTCGAGCCTGAATTGATGAAGTTGTGTTGTGTTGAAGTTGAAGGGCGGGAAATTAGATGACAGGGGCAGAGATTTCGTTGTGGGGCGATTTCTTTGTTGGGTCGCCACGTCTAATGGTAGATGGAATGCCGCTAAGGATATACCCAAGTGATGTTCGTAAGCTTGGTTCCATCATCAAACAGATACTGCGCCGTAATTATGACGCGGCGAGGATTAGCAACAACGTCGGCATCCAGTTCATCCGGTTCTAGGGAGTGACCAAGAAGATGCCGTGGGTAAAGAGCGACTGCAGTTCCTGGATGACCGTCATGAAGAACAGTTCGGGGGGCTTGGAATACTGAGGACCGATATCGCCGATACGACTGACTGGGACGGTGACGTGTGCAAGATGCTCCTTGGCGGTGTTTTCACGGATGCTGAAAATTTGGCCTCTCCTGACCAAGTTTGGTGTCTCAAACCCTGTGGTGTGGAAAAGGGAGAAGGGTGATCAAGTAAGGGCATTGGTTTTCATTTAAATACGTTTCTATCTAGAGCTGGCACGACGGCGAAAACTGCTAGATTCCGGACGAAAATGAGGACTAGACTGCGAGTATGCAAATGCAGCTTTGCGGCGGCAATCCGAACCAAGGACGAACTACACTGTTACCTCGGACCAAGGTCCAACGCTTTCTAGTTTTCTTGTACACGCCACATTGCCACAAAATCCGATGCCCAGCTCGGGAACCGCCGCGATGGCGCAGCGCATTTACAAAGGATCGGCCGGGCTAGCTACAAATGGCAGACGTTAGCATCTGGCTGCAGGAACGAGAAGTCTAGTTGGCGTATAATTACCTCCGCCCACGAGAGCATCGTCTTCGGCATGATAGTCAAGTCTCCATCGGCAAACGAGCATATAATTCCGGCTTGCCCATATCTCGAGCCGGGCGGAGGCACCGGAGGAAACGAGCAGTTGAGCTTGACGAAGCCGCTCCACGTCCCGTTGAATACCGTCCTGAGGCCACAGTCCATCAGCACATCTCCTACACTCATAACCAGCCAGCGAACCCGACGAAAACAGCGGGAGACTGGTGGGGCTGGAGTCTGGATGGCACGCGAGGGGGGGACTGGTGGGACTGGAGTGTGGATGGCACGTGAGGGGAGGACTGGTGAGACTGGAGTCTGGGGGCACGCGAGGGGGAGACTGGTGGGACTGGAGTCTGGATGGCACGCGAGGGGAGATTTACCGCATGTTGGGCGTCTTGTCGGCGCAGTCTCAGCTGTGGTTCAGCTCGATGTAGCCATTGGAGGCATCGAAGCGCACGTCCCACGAGACCACGTCCTTGTAGTACCCGCCCCTGATAGTTGTACGAGTACGTGGTTTTGGGCTCGAAGCTGCCCATGTACGGCGTGAGCCGGCGGTCCCACTGGCTGCCGGGGAGGGGGATCAGCTCGCCGCCGGGGCGGGGCGCGAGCGCCGAGTTCTCGAGCCCGAACCGCAGCACGGTGCGCGCGTCCGACGGGTCGCGCGCCTGCTGCCACCCCGTCGACACCACGGGCCCGCTGCTCTGCACCAGCCGCCACACCACGGGCCGCCCGGCTGAATTTGCCATGCAGCTCCACTCGCCCGGCTTCGGGTCCGGGTCCGTCAGCTCGTGCGCCGGCAGGCTCTCCTGCCGCGTCAGGCCCCCGCGCACCGTCGCCGGCGGGTCCGCGCGGATGTCGCTGTTGTCGTTGTTGTCGTTGTTGTCGTTGTTGCCGTCGTTGTCGTTGTTGCCGTCGTTGTCGTTGTTGTCGTTGTTGTCCTGTGGGTTGAATGCGCACCACCGCCCCGTGTTCACGGACCCGCACGTCGTATTCGATATCTCGCCCCGGCGGGACACCCCAGCCCCGGCGGCAGCGGCGTCACCGTGTTGACCGCGCCGCAGTACGTAGCTTTCAGCGAACCGCTGCCAGCAAAGAGCATTCTATGTTATGTCAGTAGGGAGCAGCAGCTGCCACGTCTGGTTAGAAGAAAAGACGAGAAAACATCTTACGGCCCAGATGTGTCCGTGTCGTTGCAGTACTACGTCTGGCTCACCGACACGGTACTCTCGGCCAGGGTCAGGTTGAGGCTGGTGCTGCTCTCGGCGGCACCGGGGACGTAGACGGCGTCGTCGACGGTCCAGTCGGGATGCGCCAGCGACATGTCGGTGCAGTCCTTCCGCGGCGCGGGATCCATGCCCTTGGCTACGTATGGAGGGCTCGGACGCGGGACTAGCTGTGCCGATCCCGTGGGCAGCGTCGGGGGTGTCCATTTCGCCGTGGCTGCCGTCACGGGGAGCGGTGTGGTGATGTTGCACGCGTACGTAGTCTTGTCGTCCGGCACCGTGGGGCAGGTCATGTTGATGCGCACCTCCCCTGCCGCCTGGTGAAGTATTCTGATCGCGGCTATCAGTCAGAGACGGCTTCTCCAGAGCAGGAGAAGACAAAAACTCACGGGTAGGATCCGTCCTTGGCCGCGCAGTACTACTGCTGGACGATGGAGATGGGGTCCGGCGGCGTCCTGCTGGGCGAGTAGCTGAAGGTCTGGACGCTGAGCAGCGTCCTCGCCTGGAAGCTGTCGGGCGCGGGAATGCCGGCGTCGTCGGGCACGCACGCGTCGTTGACCACGTACACGGGGCTGCGGAACTGGTCGGTGCACGGGCTGGGCAGCCGACCCGGCTGCGGCGGCGTGTCCAGGCCGTTGACGATGGGGCCGAGCTACGGGGACGTGCCGTTTTCTGGCGTGCTGTTTCCCACAAATGCCGGGTAAGTTGCTTGGCACTTCTCACTTTCGATTCGGATTCGTGATGGGTTTGCTAGACTTGCCTGACATTGTATTCCAACGAAGCTATAGCCACGAGAAAAGGGGCAATAGCCCAGACAGCAGCTTAGAACCGCATAGCTGTGATTATCTCTAGCCTGGCAAATTCTGCCAAGCTTGGCCTAAAGTCTGTGATGAAGCATCGTTGTGAGAACGGCGTTCTGGTCTTCTAATTATATACCTCTCCAAACACAAAGCCCACTGCAGTCGTGAGGATCAATACGAGAAGAACATCGCAGTCTTTATCTCCGATGGCCCTTTATTACGCCCTAGCACTCTATCAACTAACACCCAGTGCTATATTAGGCCCCGTGTTCTGGAACCGCATCTTCCCACGCAGGCCCAATCTCGCTAGCGTCACGGCGAGATCTGTGGATAATTGCTGTGGGCCAAGGCAGACTGCCATTGTTCTCCGCTTCTACAGTGCGGAGGCTGTGCCGCGCGCCGTCAATAACTACTCGGATATATTGCGCCCTATTCTCCACCTAATATACTGCCTGGCGGGAGCGTCGGAGTAACCAGATTGTAGGATCCTCGTTAATTAATTACTTGCAGCCGGTTCGCTGCGGGCAACGAGCTTGAATGGAGACTCAGAACAGAAGTTGTGTTGTCCGTTAAACACGCCGGCCCTGCCTTCTCGTGTTCCATTTTCGCGGTGGCGTGATGTGCTTCGGGATTCCCTGGAGATTTTAATAACCGGAATCTTTTGGATGTCTCTCTACTAAACAGGACGCAGTTCAGGACGAAGGGATGCAATTGACACAGGTGCTACGCGTCGTCGAGTTCCAATTTTTGATGCAGGTCAAGGTTGCGAAGGGTGACTCATAGTCTACGGATCTATTCTATTGGGTAGATTCAAGGAATGAACTGAGGGTCTACTCCACCGTGCTAAGACCTGCTCTGCTCGCGCCTTTCTACGCAGGTTGCATTTTTAGCGCTATTTGTTTTGGGAAGTTTGCAGCGATTGCTAAATCCTAACAGCACAACTTATTCAACAGCTCTAGTGAAGTTTCCCGGGCAGTTATTATATCAATCATGTTTGACAGCGTCAACAGTATTGTCACTGTCGAGGTTAACGAGAAAATATATACCATAGAGAAGTTGTTGTTGACTTCGTCGGTTGCTCTGGTAACGTTTGCTGTTGGGCTGGGTTGACGGGCTCGGCGTTTAGAGCAGTATTTTCCCAATCAAGAAGCTGAAGAACGGCTGCCAGAACTAGCAAACAAGCAACGTGTCTAATGGGCAGGATGTCAGGCCGGCGACCTGAAACCAGGTAGTGTGGCCAAGCATCAATACAGAAATATCGCTCTAGATTCCACTTGGTGAGGATGCAAATAGACTACCTTGTTGCTCCTGGTCCCTGAACCCCTAGTCAGTAATATTCGTTCAATATTATGCGTCAACTGTATCGAGAACGGACTCCCTATTTCCGGCTGCATCAAAACTGCGAATGGCCGGGTTGGCAAATGCAGCGTCGCTAGTACGGTGCGCGACGAGCACGGCTACAGTTCAGCTTAAAAAACACGGGCAGTTACTCAATACTAGCACAGTTGTTAAGCCGCAAGCCCCGTGAATGCTTTTGAAACATTTTATAATTTAGGGTCCGATTAACTCCTACAACTTCTAGCACACTGACATCCCGTCCCTCGAGCCTACGAGGGCCCACCTCTTAATTTCCAGACCCAAGCTTGCGGGGAGGTTCTGTCTCTGATTTTCCTGTTATTTATTGTTGGCGCGGACCAGCCAGCCCGTGTCTTCGGGCTCCAGCCCGATGTTTTTGCTTCTACCAAATTGAATGTAAGGACTAGCCTGTTTCTCAGTTTCCAGGCTGATCTTTACGTTAAGGAGTGTGTCTCTCACCCCCGTTTTCCTTCCGAGGACCTGCCCCCTTTTCGTTTTACTGGAACCTGGCCATCTCTCCCTCTCCCTGGGAACCTGCCCCCTTTGACTGGGGGGGCTGCCTTCCTCGTCTCTCTAGATCGGAGAATTATCAAGTGCCCGCCCGCCCTTCTCCTCGAGCCGCCTTTACTATGTCAGTGACATTGAACCCTTTCAGGACCAGGGAGCAGTCGCACAAGCTACCAGACCGTCCATCGTGGGAAGGAGAAGAACAGGAGCAAAGAAAAGGAGCAAAGAAAAGGAGCAAAGCAACACCCGATGCCCTATTTTGGAAAGCAACCTGTTGAACTGTTCGGGTGGGATGTTTTTCAAGATTGCAGATGCCCCCGCTTCGCTTGATCGGCCTGGGTGGATCACCCCCATTGCCCAATTCCGTGTCTCGTTTTGATTTCCTGCTACACCTCTACAAAGAAACCTTGGTGCGGTGAAATTGGCAGGGGGGTTTAAGAGGGGATATAAGCTAAAAATACAGGGGGTTCGAAGTTCTCTTCTAGCAAGTTCCCACCATAAAGTGACTAAAAGTCACGTGGTGGCTTGGTTGTACTGCACTAAGCAAATCCTTGCGGAGGTACTGCCTACAGATACCAGCACGACTAAATGCACTTGACTGCGTTGTGCTAGGTCCGCTGGAACCAGTGGAGGCGGCTTTTGGGAATTTACACCCACGTGTTGGTTTGGCCTGAATTTGCCCCAACTGCGCCTGCTTGAGCCGGGATTATTACCACCTCAGGGGGAAGCAGCCAACGCTACGACTAAAGAAGTTAGATATCTAGTCTTGTTTCCGTCAGTTCCCGGAAGGAATGGAAAATGGAAAATGGAAAACAGCCGCCGCCGCTGCCGCCGCCGCTGCCGCCGCCGCTGCAAATATCGGTGGCTGACGGGATAGTGAGCGTCTCGAGACGCGAACCTTTTTCACCCTGTTCCTGTCAGACTGCAACAGCACTTCTAGGATTGCGTGCATCAGAGTGAATTGCTCTTATTCTCGTCCTCCAGTCTTTCCACAAAAGACTCTCTCTCTTATACTTCCTTATGTGGCAATTACATGACGAAACCCAGTGGCGAAGATTACGCACCATAGATTCCAGAACCTTCTAGGCCATTCCATCTGACAGTTCCGCCTAGAGATAGGCTTTCGTAAAAGTTTCTGTGAGTCGAGTTGGCGGCGCAGCGCAGTGCAGCATGTGCACAGTGCAGCATGCAGTGGCTGCGTGGCACGTGTTCACAATCCAATCCAATCCGCGACTCCCCGACCGCCGGCAGCTACGTTGCTTACCTACTACACGAGGAATTTGGACACCCGGCCGTTCAAGTTCAAGTTGTCTTCTCTGTTTGCCCTAGCCCCGCATGACCAAGGTTTCCCTTTCGGGCTGCAACGATCGTGGAGATCTGCGGGGGAGGGGCAGCGAAGACCCACACCGCCCACGATGGAGGGGAAGCTGCGTCCCTGCTTGATCCGGCCGGTCTCGGACCAAGCTCCCCCCAATTGAGTCACCAAGAAAAATTCGTTACCGTCAAGATCCTCAAAACTTTGGTTGCAAGAACGAGCGAGCGGCACCGAGGAACATACATACCAAACCAAAGACTGAGCGAGCACGGGAAATGTCTCAATTACCCGACCCCACTGTCGACCTCGACTGGTCGGGCTACGTCGGCTCGATCCAGGAGCACTTTGGCGCGCAGGCCAGGGCGCACCCCGATCGCACCTGCGTCGTCGAGACCAAGTCGTCCACCACCCCCGAGCGACGCTTCACCTACCGCCAGATCTTCGAAGCCTCCAACACGCTGGCATGGCATCTGCACAAGGCCGGCGTCACTAATGGCGATGTGGTCATGATCTGGGCGCATCGCTCCGTAGATCTGGTTGTGGCCCTGATGGGCATTCTGGTACAGTGCCTCTGCATCTGTATCTGCCTCTCCTCTGCATCTGCCTCTGCATCTGCCTCTGCATCTGCCTCTGCATCTGCCTCTCCCTCTGCCTCTGCCTCTGCCTGCCTCTGCCTCTGCCCCTGCCTGCCCCGTGGACTTCCATCTTCTGACAAGATTCCTCCGACCCCAAGGCCTCGGGCGCCACCATGACGGTCCTCGACCCCGCTTATCCCCCCGCCAGGCAAAAGATCTACCTCGAGGTCTCGCAGCCCCGCGCTCTGCTTAAGATCGGCCGGGCTACCGACGAGAACGGCCCTCTGGCCCCGTTGGTGCAAAAGTACATCGACGACGAGCTGCAGCTCAAGACAGAGGTCCCCGAACTCCGCCTGCGAGATGACGGATTCCTCTACGGCGGCGACGTCGACGGCCAGGACGTATTTGCCTCCGTGAGGCAGTCTGCCGCATCGCCGCCCGATGTGGTTGTCGGCCCCGACTCAAATCCCACCTTGTCATTCACCTCGGGGAGCGAGGGGCGGCCCAAGGGCGTGCTAGGCCGCCACTTCAGCTTGGTCAAGTACTTCGGCTGGATGGCCGAACGCTTCCACCTGTCGTCGGAGAGCAGATACACGCTCCTCTCGGGAATTGCCCACGACCCGGTCCAGCGAGACATTTTCACCCCGCTTTTCCTCGGCGCACAGCTGCTTGTGCCATCGCGCGAGGACATTCAACACGAGAAGCTTGCCGAGTGGATGCGCGAACACAACCCAACCGTCACCCATCTCACTCCTGCCATGGGCCAAATTCTGGTCGGCGGCGCCACAGCCGAATTCCCCAGCCTGGAGCATGTCTTTTTCGTCGGCGATGTTCTCACCACGAGAGACTGCCGCGCCCTCAGACGCCTTGCTGCGAACGCCAACATCATCAACATGTACGGCACGACCGAGACGCAACGAGCAGTCAGCTATTTCGAGATCCCGAGCCGCACGAGGGAGCCCGATTTCCTCGACCAACTTAAGGACACGGTCCCGGCCGGCAAGGGAATGCAGAACGTCCAGCTCTTGGTGGTCAACCGGGAAAACCGGACCGAGCAGTGCAAGGTGGGCGAAGTGGGCGAGATTTTCGTCCGCGCCGCTGGTCTTGCCGAGTAAGTGCTGGCTCCGCCTCAGCCCACGTGCGCTGTCGGTTATCTAACACTGCACTGCAGGGGCTACCTCGGCGACGAAGCTTTGAACGAGCAAAAGTTCTTGGTGAACTGGTTCGTCGACAATGAAAAGTGGGTCGCAGAGGACAAGGAAGCTAGCAAGGGCGAGCCGTGGCGGCAGTATTACAAA
Source organism: Lasiosphaeria miniovina (assembly GCF_030549165.1). Lineage (NCBI taxonomy): Eukaryota > Fungi > Ascomycota > Sordariomycetes > Sordariales > Lasiosphaeriaceae > Lasiosphaeria > Lasiosphaeria miniovina. Next base: position 5,820,545 of record NW_026848220.1, read on the forward strand.
GGGCCAAGAGACCGCATGTACCGCACCGGAGATCTTGGCCGATATCTCGAGTCGGGCGACGTCGAATGTGTTGGCCGTGCCGACGATCAAGTCAAGATCCGCGGCTTCCGCATCGAGCTCAACGAGATTGACAGCAACCTGAGCCAGAACCCCCTGATCAGAGACTGCAAGACCCTGGTCCGGAGAGACCGGAATGAAGAGCCAACCTTGGTCAGCTATATCGTGCCCGAAGAGAGGGAGTGGCGCCGCTGGCTCTCGGACCGGGGGCTGGCCGATGTCGAGGACGGGGGCGTGGAAATGGGGTCCGTCACCGTCTTCCTAAAGAAGTTCCGGAGGCTGCAGACCGAGGTTCGAGACCACTTGAAGACGCGATTGCCGTCATACGCCGTTCCGACCATCTACATCGTCCTCAACAAGCTGCCATTGAACCCCAACGGCAAGGTTGACAAGCCTAACCTGCCATTCCCCGACGTCGCTGAGCGCGTCGAGGACGCCTCGGAGGAGGACGTCAAGAACTGGGAGTCGCTCACCGTGACTGAGCGAGCAGTGGCCCAGCAATGGGCCGATGTCATTCGTGGCCTGAACCCAAAAACTATCAAACGCGAGAACAGCTTTTTCGACCTCGGCGGCCACAGCCTGTTGGCCCAGCAGTTTCTACTCAGCGTTCGCAAGAGCCTGGGGACCGACGTTTCGATTAACGCACTCTACGAGCATTCCAGCCTGGCAGGCTTTGCCGCGCATGTCGACAACCTCCTCCAGCACGGCACAGGCAGTGTTGGCCCCGAAGCTGGCGAGGCTGCTTACTCCAAATCTCTCCACGAGCTGGTTAACCAACTCCCCGCTAAATACCAGTCCGCGGACCCGTCGGCCCTCGACGCTGAGCAGCTTACTATTTTCCTAACTGGCGCCACCGGATTCCTCGGCTCTTATCTTATCAGGGATATTCTCGAGCGGACGGCTCGGAGCGTCAAATTGATCGCTCATGTCCGAGGCGTTAAAGACTCAACTGCAGCCCTCGATCGGCTCCGCCGCTCCCTCCAGTGGTATGGTCTCTGGAGAGAGGAATGGTCATCCCGGATAAGCGCCGTTGTTGGTGACCTGTCGCAGCCCCGGCTGGGCGTCGACCCCGCGACATGGCAGACTTTGGCGCAAGAAGTTGATGTTGTGATCCACAACGGTGCCACAGTTCACTGGGTCAAGAGATACCAAGACATGATGGCGTCCAATGTCCTTTCAACCGTCGACGCCATGAAGTTGTGTAACGAAGGGAAGCCGAAGGCGTTCTGCTTTGTGAGCTCAACCAGCGTTCTCGACACGGACTACTACATCAAGCTGTCGGAGGAACAGACGAGCACCGGGCAGGGCGCCGTCATGGAGGATGACGACATGAACGGGAGCTGCAGCGGACTTGGCACGGGATACGGGCAAACCAAGTGGGTGTCAGAGCAGCTAGTGCGGGAGGCCGGCAGGCGGGGTCTCTTGGGATCGGTCATCCGGCCTGGCTATGTCCTGGGAGATTCTGAGACGGGCGTCTGCAACGTCGACGATTTCCTGATCCGCATGCTGAAGGGCTGCATCCAGCTGTCGGCGCGTCCCCGCATCGTCAACACGGTCAACGCCGTGCCCGTGAATCACGTGGCCAGAGTCGTGGTTGCTGCTGCCCTGAATCCCCTCGCCGGCGGTGTCCACGTGGTCCACGTTACCGGCCACCCGCGCCTCCGCATGTACGAGTACCTGGCCATACTTGAGTACTACGGGTTCAAGACGCCCGAGGTCAGCTACCAGGCGTGGAAGAAGGAGCTCGAGAAGTTTGTGTCGGCTGGCGCGCTCGAAAAAGACCAGGAGCAGCACGCCTTGATGCCGCTATACCATTTCTGCATGAGCGACCTGCCGGCAACGACGAGGGCGCCAGAGATGGACGATCGGAACGCAGTCGCCATTCTGAAGGCTGATGCCGACAGGTGGACTGGGGTTGACGACAGCACCGGGTACGGAATCGGCCGGGAAGACGTTGGCAGGTTTCTACGATACCTCGCCGAGATCAAGTACATTGGCGCCCCGACGGAGAGGGGTAGGCAGCTGCCCGAGATCAAGGCCGAGGTGCTGCAGGGGCTCGCAACGGGAGGCACGGGCGGCCGTGGAGGTGCCCAGTAGGGGTCGGGTTGTTTGGATTTAGGCAAAGGGATCGGCGAATCTACCATGGAAAATTTGTAACGGCGTATAAAATGGAGAGCGATTTGCGGTAAAATCAATACTTTTTCAATGCAGGCTACCGTGTGTGGATTTTCGGCTACGACTAAGACACCTAGTCCCACGTCACCTACCACATGATCCACATCACATCCAGGGCCAGACGCAGGCTGTCACACACTCACACTCAACACCAGAACACCAATCAATCTATTCCAGTCGCCTCGCTTGAATATGTGTGTATATCATTTCCCCCATTTAGTGTTACTAGCCGGCAGCTATCTCAACGCCCTACTATATTCTCAATTTGCTTTCTTTCCTTGGTCATCATAATACGGCGTCCGAGAACGTTACGGCATCCGAGAACGTCAAAATTGCTCACTAAGCCTTGGCAGCGACTCGGAATATTTGATAATATCCTAGAAAAAGCGATTTCCAACCTCCTTCGACTCGGCTGATATACGCTCGAAAAGTCTATTCCAAAAAAAGACTACAATGAAAGTAAAAATCTTGCTGGTCAATGGTAGACTTCATGGGATGGAGTCACGTGAAGGGCACGTGATATACAGGGAGGCCCGCCTGGGGCTTAGGGACGCACAGGCTCGTAGGCTGTGCGTATAAAGAGAAGACCTGGCTCACAGAGACTTAGATCTGAGCCAGAGGTTAGTGCTGCACACCAATATGTGGATTTTCTACGGGGGGTGGGCGGTAGGAAAGGCAAGTGTGGGTGCGCCGAGGAGCCCCCCTTCTTCATTAGCTGACGGCTGGGGCTCTGCCGTGAGCACCATTGCGGCCTGGTCACGTGGGAGGATGCGCATGATTTCGCTGCGGAACGTCGAGCCTCGCCAGGGCGCGTTGAGGTTGGCCCCGGCGGCGATGAGGATGCGGAAAATCTCGACCACGTCGGCGCCGTACCGCGGCGGCTGGGCGTCGTCGCCCTCCAGGCGGTATAGAAACGCTTGCCATGGCCCTGCTGTGATGGGCTCCATGCAGGGTGGCGCCGAGGGGCCAGCGCCGGTTTTAATTAGGACGCCGTCAGGTACGGACGCTCGTGCCACGGTATCTCGACGAGGTAGAGCTAGGCGACGTTGTCGGCCACAGCGTCGAGCGTCTTGGTGCTGCTGCTCGACCCGTCAACGGCCCCGCGGTGCCCCGCGCGCCTGACACGACCTGCCACGCGACGTCGATGGGCTGCAGCACGTTGCAAGCTACGCCGAGCGCGGACACGGGCTCCATTGTCGCGGATACGATGTGACGCGTGATGCGTGCTTGTCTTTGCTCCAACTGACAGTTCAAGATTGGAATGACTCAGTTACCTGACAGTGATTGCCCAAGGTTTATTTTGAGATTTTTCACAAGGTAAGCACGATGGTTGCCGCTTGGATCGGGTTGTCCCCCGAATGAGCCCCGTGCAGCCACCACAGCCATTGCAGATGGCATCTATTGCTGATTGGCTAGATAATTTACTAATGGAGGTGTGTTTTATTTCGTCACCTACGTCGAGGAGGGACTTCCGGAGTTGGATTTGTCATAAAAGTGAATTCTTAGTATCTCAACTACCAGCAGTTGCCAAGGGCCCGCAGGTAGGCGCAATGAAAAAGTAGACGTAGGTGCGCCGATCAAAGCTCTAATTTATACCAATCACCACGCACACACCACAGCAATGTGCATGTATTATTTCTCTTCGCTTATCAGTGTATGAGCTCTGAATTATTCTACACAGCCTATAAAGTAAAATAAGCTACCTGACTAGTTAGGAGGGGGTCAGCTGAACTGATGGCTCCGGTGGCGCCTGCCGCGGGCTGTCCTCGCTTCGCTCGAGGGAATGGGTGGCTGGGCCATTTTACTAAGAAATTAGTAGCCAAAGGTAGACTCAACTGTGTCAACTGTGTTAAAAGTAAAAAACACAGGAGAGTTATCACAACGTAAACATTATTGTGTTGAGGCAGAAAAAGTCGATTCTGCTATCTAGGCTACACCCGGAACCAACACCTCGCCGGCGTCAACATGGCGCTGGTAATCCGCCGCACGCGAGGCACTTGTAACGACATTCTTGACCTGGATTTGGTCTAGGGCAAAAGGAATGTCAAATATTAAGCCCTGTAGACTAGTAACGCGTGAGACAGCCATATAAACCCTAAAGAGAAATCCCGCTCAGAGATATCAAGCACAGCCCTGCCAAGCGTATCTCCCTGTGACTTGTGAACCGTGATGGCGTACGTAATAGTAACCGGGAACTGGCGGCGAGAGCAGGCCGTATTACCGCTCTGGAATTCCCGCAAGGACTCTGCCCGGCTGAACCTCGGGATACCGGATTTACAGCTATTCTAGCCCCCCAACACCAAAACAAATTCTCGTGATAATTCCATGTTTCGATGTTCATGGTCTAATTGTTGGATTCCAAGGGGGCAAGCCCCCTAGGACCCCTAGTGCCTGCGACACTCTTGGCCTGCGGCGCTTTCCTTCATACAGCTTACGCGTTAATCTACGAATTGGGAAATTGCTCCTCCCTGACACAACCACGACACAGCAAAGCGGCATCTCACGGCTTAACCTGTCCGAAGTTCATCCGACACGGACGAGAACTGGCTAATCGCTGTCCGAGAAATTTTCGGCACCCTCACCGTAATATAAAATACAGCCTCTCTACGCCACCTTCGGCTCGCAAGCTCGCCTACGGTGGCTCCGTTCAGCTGAACAATATTATGCCTGACTATTCGTTGTTAAATCATTATTCAAAAAATACACCCCCGCACCTTCCACACCAAACAACGTGTCAATTATTACGCCGCTAGATCAGAGTGCAATCCCATCATCTTGCAGCGGGTCTTGTGCCCCGGCGATGGTCGGCAATGGCGATGGTCGGCAATACCGAAACTCTTGAGATGGTAGACAACCCGAGCGTTATTTTCACCTCACCTACATTGTGATATTTGACGCAATGCTAACTGGAACAACTCTTGCGTGTAGCACGTTCCTGTCGTGGAACCCTGCCCTCGGCGCCAGCTCTACCGGTCTGCTTTTGGCTACTATGTGTGCATTGAAGTTGGCAGCGCTGCTGGAACGACGATCACGAGTTGGACTCCGCTGCCCGCACAGAGTTAACTAGGCGCGTAACTAGTGCCGGGATAGTGAGATTGGGCATGTTTGGGATAGCCCTTTTTATCGTAGGGTTTTATTTACATAATTAATTACTATTCTGAAGAGGACATAAGTAGGCGCAGTGTAAGCTCTTTTCCATATTCTTTTATCTGTTCATCAACTCTATGGAGTGCATTATCCAGAACTTTACGCGACTCAGCACAACCTATCTATAGGTCTAGACTAGATGCCTGAATTCCAAGTGTTGTAGGTATCTAATATAACCTGCTTTAATTAACTTCAACTTAACGCGCCTTAAATGCAAATATTAGACAACAGCTAGTTATCCGGTTCTAACAAAATCTCAAAATAACAAAGGAGAATTATTCTATTCAAAGTTCATCCATAACGCTCATAGATCTCAGAGCACCAGTCCCTCCAAGTCTAATTAGCCGGCACCCACCAGCGCCCCTGAATGCAACTGAAAACCGACACACCAAGCTACAACGGGAGAATACGAGGAAAGCTCCGCGTCGTCAACACCAACCTAGCCCCCGCTTAAAACAAGTCATAGGCCGGCCAGGCGACTCCACCGATGATCCCATCCACAACCCCGCGGAGTTCGAAGCTGAAGCCGTCCCCGACCTGCAAGTTCCCCGAGTTGATGTTCATGACGACAGCAAACCCGAGCCCGGTGCCATCAGTGCGCTGCGAGAAGAAGGAGCTCGTTCCGCCAAAGGCACCATTATGCCCGCGCCAGCCGCCCGGGGCACCGCCAGCCGCGCCACCGTTGACGATCCAGCCCTTGGCATACCCGCCGCCGCTCTTGCTGCCGGGCGTCCACATCTCCGTTTCCGTGGCTGCATCAAGCGCGTCGGGCCGCCCCGGCAGCCCGTCAAAGCGCGTGTACCACCGCGCGAGGTCCGGCATGGTGGCGACCCAGCCGCCGAAGCTGTCGAACTCATGGATGCGGAACGACCCCGACGCGCCGGCGGGGTAGTAGCTGGCCTCGCCGGGGAGCGCGCCGGCGTTGCTGGCCAGCTGCATGCCTGCCGCGCCGGCGGGGGCGAGGATCTGACTCCGCACGTACGTCTCGTAGTCGCCCGCGCCGCCGAGGTCCGCGACCAGCCGGCCGAGCACGAGGAACCCGAAGTTGGAGTAGGCCCACTGCGTGCCGACCGTGTAGTTGAGCGGCACGGCGGCGAGGATCTTGCTGACGGCCTGCGCGGGGGTCAGCGTCTTGAGGGCGCCCTCGGGGTCGTGCTCGGGCCCAAACCCGGCCTGGTGCTCGAGCAGGTCCTGCACGCGGATGTCGGTGAGCCCGGCGGGGTACTGGCGCTTGTTGTTGACGAGCGGCATCTTGTCGGCGTACGTGTCGCCCGTGACCGACCCGGGGCCGAACACCTTGTCGGTGAGCTTGAACTTGCCGGCGTCGCGGAGCTTCATGACGGCCGTGGCCGTGATGGATTTGGAGATGCTCATGATGCGGAACCGGCTGTTGGGCGTCGCGATGGTGCCCGACGCCGTGTCCGCGAAGCCGTAGCCCTTGGCGAAGACGAGCCGGTCGTTTTGCGTCACCGCCAGAGACAGACCGGGGACCTTGTACTTGGCCATGTATGCGCCGATGCCGGCGTCCAGCTTGGACAGGTCAGAGCCCTTCATGGCGCGGTTCTCCCACACCGCCGCGTAGTGCCCCGCCTGGTTGTACCCGCTGACGACAGTGGGCACGTACCCCTGGTACAGGTTGTTGTCAAACTCAGCCTGGAACTGGCTGCTCGTCAGCCCGTGGCGGGCCACCCACGGAGCCGCTCCCGGGGCCTTATCCCAGATGGCCACGTAGTAGTCGGTCCCGCCAACCTGGTACCCGTTGACGAGGACGAGGCGGTAGCCCTGGTTCGCGTACGTGTTGAACGCGCTCTGGTAGTCGCTGCCAGTCATGCCGTGCCGGGCCACCCAGGGGATGTTGTCGTTGGTCTTGCGCCAGATGGCCGCGTAGCGAGCGTCGTTTTTGACCGAGTAGCCGCTGACATGGACGAGCCGGTACCCGGCCTTGCTGTTGGTGTCGAAAGCCGATTGGTAGTCGGCGGCGGTCATGCCATGGCGGGCCAGCCAGGCGCCGGTGGCTGCCTTGTCCCAGATGGCGGCGTAGTAGTCGACGCCGGCCACGTTGTAGCCGTTGACGAGCACGAGGTTGAAGCCCTGCGAGACGTACTGGGTGAATGCGTCCTGGTACTGTTGGGCGGTCAAACCGTGCCGGGCGACCCATGCAGGGCTCGACTTCTTCTCGAAGATGGCGGCGAAATGCGGCACGTCGTCCAGGGCGTATCCGCTCAACCAGTTGAGACGGTAGCCCTTGCTGGTGAGGTCGTTGAACTCTTGTTGGTAGGCCGCCGCGGTGAGGCCGTGTCTGGCTTCCCAGGGGTTGACTTGGGCCTGGGCAGCCAGGAGGAATGCCGTTAGGCAGAGGAGGAGGGAGTGAATCATGTGCATCGTGAGTACGCGTTGAAGAACTTGAATGTGGATGCGTCTCTAATCATGAGCGGATGAAGCGGCTCCTTAGCAGCACTTTATGTAGGTTTTTTTCCGTCGACTGGTCGCCCTCAAACCCCATCGCGCACTGGTTTCTGTCTGGCGGCCGTCAAATCTCGCGATTCAACAGGCAGGCAAGAAATGTTGCTCAAGCATTGGAAGCTGGCCAAATACGGATCGGAGATGTTTTTTTTTCGAGGCTTGTCTACCATGACTGACAGCACAAGGCGGAGCTCATTTGAACCGCAGCGAGCCGGCGTCCCCTAATTAGACGCCAATTAAACCGTCAAGATTTCCTGCCAAGAGACGTTCCCCTGTCGTTGGCCGTTGCGGCTGACGAAGCTTGTCCGAACCAAGCCTCCATTGCGCCGCGTTGGATTCGCCACCGCCGACTTCACTAAGTCGACGGTATTATCCCGGAACTATTTAATTTTCGATTTGAAGCATCTAGTGGCTGGTTGGTTGGCGGCGGCCCAAAAACGCCATGGTGCTCAAAGACAATCGTATGGTCGTAATTATAAGAGAGATCAGGCAAGCTGAACGTGAGCCAGACTGGCGGGTTCAACGCATCCATCCGCAGCCCACACCAGGGTCAGCCCCAAATGCTCGAAGCCGTCTTGTGGCGGTGTTGACTAAAGGTCTGGGGCAGGCACAGAGCTTGCACCGCTCTGCAAGCCCAAATAGGCACCCCCAACGAGCATTTGTTACGCAAAACGTAGTGGCAAAAAATGGTAAAAGTCGTGTAGTGTTGAAGGAACTTCAAGGAAGAAAGAAGCGATGAATGCTCTGCGTATTACAGATAAGCCGTTGTTGGTGGATATTAGCGCTTTCAACGCGCCCCTCCAACGTTAGCGTGTCGGAAGAACGCCTACATGTACAGTGGGGACGCAAAAGTTCCAAGCCCCACCCACTTTACGCGAAAACACGTCGCAGTACTAGTAGGTAACTAACCTCAAACTTCAATTGACAATTCTACGCCCAATTTCCATATAAAATACGTAAAACTAGATACAAAATACTCACAAGAACCCCCGCTATCTGTTGATACTAATCACAAACCCCCTAGGACTTGGTATACCACCCATGGTATACCACCCATCCGCAGCGATAACTGCCGCCAACCTGCGCCGCATGCTCTCCGCCAGCTCCTGAGAAGCTCATTTGGAAAATCGTTCCACACCTCATCCGCTGCTTCTCGCAGCTTTTGTAAGTTTTTCTCGGTTTTGGCATATCCGTAAGCTCCGGATACCTTCTGCAGATTTCCTCTTTAAGCAGTTTCCAGAGATTTTCGATGGGGTTTAAATCAGGTGAATATGCTGGCCAGTCGATCAACTCAATGCCTTCCTTCTCAGCCCAAGGAATCAACCAATCTTGCACGATAACTGCTGTATGCGTACGAGCGTTATCTTGTATAAATATAGAGCTAGGATCATAAATTTTAGGTGGCTGGGCCTGAAGGGTTTCGAGTATTCGCTGTGCGTTGACACCTCCGTGGGGAGAATCAGGTATTACAAACCACTCGACTGTGAGGGTCGTCTGTCTGTAAGGGAGCACGGGCTCCACAGAATGCTGGGGTTGGTAATTATGAAGATAGAACAAAGGGCAAGCTCCTATCGCACTGGTAATACAGTCAAATTGGAATGCCATTCAAAGTGTATGAGTGCAGTGAATGTGTATTGCTTGCTTGAAGAACCAAGCAAGAACTATCTAAGACCGTGGCTACGGTCGTCGTATATATCTATCTAGGGCGGGCCAATTAGGTCGTTGCTCCGTTGCTCCCTGGCAGAGCCATAGAGCGTTGCTCCGTTGCTCCCAGGCAGAGCCATAGAGCGTTGCTCCGTTGCTCTCTGGCAGAGCTACAAGCAACCCCGTAGAGCCAACCAAACCGTTGCTCCGTACCCCACCGCACAGAGCAAATGCGGGTCCCTGCCCCGCATGCCTGTCTCGTCATCCCTATTGGCCGGCCCCACTTTCAGAGCTATGACTAGCCCAGAATGGGCGCGGTTCATCACATCAGGATGGCCATATAGTCTAGAGGGACCAACGCGGACTTTCTAAAGAAAGAAAAGGCTCCCCAGAACATCTGGCTATGCCTAGTTGGTTTAGTCTTGCCCTGAATATGCCTTGGAAGTAACCGCTCCCGATAAACGTTATTAGTAATAATAATATATAGGAGGGGGTCAAACGTACGCGTCGGTAGAAAACCCACTTCTGCCGTTCACCATCACCATGTGCCATAGTCGCCTCGTCGCTGAAAATCCATAGCTTCTAAAAGTTGTTAGGCTTCGTAATATACCTTTGGGCAAACCCTAGGCGTTTCTAGGCAAGTTCTGAGTTTAGTTTCGGCCGCCGGAGGGCCTTCCTGTGCCGGATGCCCTGCGATTTGAGTCATTGGGTTATCGTGTCGACATGGCAGGCTACATCGGCCTGCGTTTTGATTTTCGTGTTGGAAATGAAAGGATCTTGGTTGATTAAGCGTAGGATATGCCGTTTATCGTATTCTGTAAGGACCTTTGGCCGGCCTGACCTGGGTGTGCGACTGCTGATTGTTGGACGCGATAGCGTTTCGTGATGCCATGGACCGACCCCGGCGAACAACCTCTTCAGCGGCAATCTGGGCCCTAGATTTGCCATTCTGTACCCAGACGGCAATTCTAGTACGCTTGTGAGGGCTGTAATGCTTATTTGGAGTCCTTGCCTCCATTTTTGGTCGATTTGCAGCTATTTGAAAGAGGGAGGGCGTGGGAGGGTGGTGCGCGACCGCGACGCGTAAAGTGGGTGGGCTCGGAACTTTTGCGGGGTAACTGCAGGTAATTATTGCTAAGCACCCTTTTGCCCTCTCCTCCCCCTCTCGGCGACCTTTTTCCTCATTTCCATACGTACCTTTCCAAAATGATTGCAGAAATGAGGAATTTGAGATCAACCAAGTGCGACGAGTTCCAGCTTCCCAGGACCGCAAGATAATAAAATTCATCCACGCCAACAGTGCGGCCCGACAATATCACCGTTTTCTTTTCGCAAACCATCCAAACCCCACTCAACCTCCAGCAAGATGGGATCAAAGCAGTATCGTACGGAGCATAATCCCCCGATCTCGGTGAATCCAACGTGGACGAATGTTTTGTTGTCGTTTCTCGACACAACCGTCCGGAAAACGATGTGGTGTTTGGTGAGGTGCACATTCTCTGGTAAGTCACTTCTATTGCATACGTGGACGCCGTCTGTCGGGGTTGCATGATCGGCCACCGAACAGTCCTGTGGGTTGTCCAGCATCGGTATCAGCTCGCCTGATATCTCGTCGAGTCGGTAGTAGGTGTTGAGGAAATGCGGTCCCATGGTCCCTTTGAGGAGCTCTATGCCCACATTGTCGTAGCGCTAGGCGGACCAGCTCCAACTTGGAAACTCGCCAAGACCTCGCCGGCTGGGCAGCTCCTCGCCTTTCCGGTAGCTATTGGGGCCGTTCCTTTGCCGTACTGCCGAAACCGGGAATCCTAGAGTCTGCTGGATCCCCCGAAGCGGCAACGATGGTGAATAGAGGCGCTTCGGTATATATCCTTCATGAGAGGGATCTGGAGAGCATAGTCGAGGGGATCGTCCTAGACAATGCACAAGGCCACCCAAAGATGGGTATGTCCACCCAAAGATGGGTATGCCCAAGGGACTTCACGACACAAGACGTCCGAGATGGTTTTGGGCAGTTGACTTAACCCTCCAAGTTCGTGATAGCGAGGAATGTTCTTCTAGGTGAGCAGGTAGCTCTTTGAATCTTGGTTCCACACGTAGCTGAGAGCGAAATAGACTAATCCGCTGGTAGTAGCCCCGTCACCGAAAGACCTCGGGCAACGGCGCTCCACGTTGACGAGCCGAAACCTACCCCCGGCGCCCACCCCCGACTGCCGTGGCAGATGACACGCTCCAACGCTGCGGCTGCTGTTGCACCTGCGTATCAGATTGCGGAGGACAGAGAAGTCGCAGCGAGCGGGCCGGTACCGGCCGATACACTCAGGCAAGGGGCCTAACAGCAACATGGAACCGAACACGCCCGCCTCCATTTCGTAGCCGTCCACTCTCCACCACCAAAGATTCTCGCCAGCGCATCTAAACACGATGCATCTGACCTCGACTCCGTGTTTGTACGCCACCTTGCCGTACCAGCCGTCGGCAGGAGACATGGCATCGGCAGTCAGAGGCATACAGGGCCGGCGCTCGATGGAACACCTGAGACGGCGGTAAAAAATGCCTCCACATTGAGGGTTTGACGGCAGGTGAACCCTCGCCGACTTGGTGATGCATGCGCAGAGCGGGCGGCCAGCAGCCGCAGGGAGGTCGATCCCCTCGAATGTTCCGAGGTCGTGATAGCCAAGTTGTCACGCGCATTCACAGGGCAACGGAAATGGAGCATTTGATGCAGGGAGGTAAGGCTTGAATTGTCTGAAAAGGTCTGTCTTTGTTTCCTTTGGGAGGGCCAAAAGTCTCTCTTTTATAGTTATGAATAGTGGCAAAATCTAGTGGCGAAGAATCAAGTGGCAGCTTCTAGGTCCTTTTTTTGCCCACTAATCCCTATTGTCGTGAGACAAGTCGAATTTTTCCTTGTTGGCAGAGAGTTCGCGCTCGAGCCTGAGGATTTTGTGTTCGTGGTATTCTGGTCATACCACTGGTGGCTGGGTCCTGAATAGGTCGTAGTAGTACTGGTGTTGGGGGGGAGGGGGGGTAAGGTTCTCATATTTGTTGCTGTCATGTTTGTTGCTGCTTTAAGAACTAATTAAGGTATGTGCGATCTTGGTTTTGGAGATTTTGCGCAAGTCCCGTGCGCCCAGTCGGTACGTGAGCTAGCACGTGACTTACGCCATCTCCCTCCTACACCAAAGGTACGGTCATGAATGTCGCTATTCCAACTGAGAGCGTCGTGTCAAAGGCGGAAAAGAAGGTTGTCAAGCAGAGCATTGTCCAACACGGCTCATGCAAACCGTGTCCAAACAAGGACAACAGTTCTCGAATCGAGTTGGTTTATGTTACGTAACTAGGCCTAATCAGGCCAATGTCTTCTAAGCGAGGATCTACGCCTACACCGGCCTAGTGCTTGCATGTTGGAAAGGAGCATTTTTTTTGAGTGCGTCTCCTACTACCGTCAAATCGTCCCGTTATACTGTAATTCACCACACATAACCCTAACCCTGACTGTATACCCCTCCGCCAGTACATGCAACTTTCTGCCGCGCAGTAATTTACCACTTTTTACCACAACGCAGCCGAACCTTACACCTTCTACTGCAACCCACCCTTACACCTTCTCCTGCAACCGACCTTCCACAACCACCAAAAAACATCGTCGGCACTGCGTTCAATCGATGCATTGGTATGGCTTCATTTCTTAATCGCTTATTCGTCGCGGAGTACTAACTAGTGATAGAAATGTCCGTTTTTGAACATCTAAGCGATCTCAGCGACTTTGGCGATGAAGGCTGTCAGTTGCATGCAGTTGTGAGTAGTGTAAGCAGGCCTGTAGTTTTTTATTGCATTTTTGGCCCTGTTACGTAAGTGAATTCAACGAAGTCAGCTTCGCTTTTTATTGCAGATTTGAACGATTTGAGTGAATCTTGAATCTACGGCCCTGAGGTGGAATTATCGCATTCGGAAGTATGTTGACGTTGGCGACGGCGGGGAGGTGTAATTGCGGTCAACTGCGTTGCTAGTGCTTGGAGTGGCAGCAGCGAATGCGGTAATTTTGGGTGTAAAATTTGGTAATTTCCTGGGTGGTGAGCTCTAACGCTTGGGCGCCTATGTACCACAGTATGCGGGGACGATTTGACGGTAGGAGACGCACACTTGTTTTTTCCTACAGGGAGTAGGGCTTTCGCACTGCTTCCTTCCCTCCTTCAACAATTCATCAATTGAATGCACCTATTTTGACTGCTTGTGTGCAACAGTTTAGTTTTCAGTGGTCCACGTCGTGATTGACTGGCAGGAAGGAGCCCTAGTCGATCTCGCGCCATTTCCAACAGATTGTTGATTCTGTAACTGTTGGAGCCGGACATAAAGGCTGAGCATGGTTCATGATGACGACGCTCTGCGCCTTACTGGACGTTGAGAATGCGGCGCAAACAGAAAAATTCAAAGGCTGGTAGCTTGAAGCTGCGGCGTCTCAAGCTGATCTTGAGAATTACTTCGATTTCCATGTCTTTTCCTTTCAAAAACGTCAAAGATGAGTTCGTGTCGTAGGTTGCGGCATGGCAGTGTTGTCAGACAGGCCTTACTACTTTCGGCATGGTCTAGTGTGCCCGGGCAGGGCCCGCACAGGGCACCTAATTAGACCGCGGTTTTACCGGGTCAAATTGGTCCCCGGGCCTTCAGGGGCAGGCCGGTTTTTCCTTCCTAGAACACAACACAATACAGAATTGGAATACCCTCATTTTTTGACTGCTTTTGCATGCTCTTGGCCTCTGAGAAATGTTGAGTAGCGATGGCTACTTGGGCTTCCCTCCCTCTCACAGCACGGCTGAACTACAAAAAATCGTAGTCGCTGCGCCTCGCGCCATAGTTTTCGCATGCACTAATCATAGGCCGACACAAGTAACGCATTTGGTAGCACAGGAGCAGACCTGTCTCAAGAGCTAGATAATTGGGCACCAGAAAACTGAGTCTGCGCCAAGTCAATCTCGAGTCGGTGCAAGTGCTAAGCAACGAGAGGAGCAGCTGCTAGAACAAGCTGCCGCCACGTCGGACGTGCGAAAGAGAGGAAGAAAGGAAGGAAAGAAGGAAGAGAAAGAAAATATCGGCCGACGTCTAATAACCCCCTCGGTCAAGGTTGGTGGTGAAGCGGGCACACAGACTTGACCAAAAGGAAGTTCTCGCGAGCATTATCATATAGGCAGGCAAACTTGAAATCTGAGCTTCGGGAGTTTCGCAACGCATAACAATAAAAACTAGTCACAATATTATAACACGTGTACAAGGCAGAGATATCCCCTGGCTTATACACCCGCGTCCGGGTCGTCGCGTTGTATCACAGCGCAGCCAACGCAATAGCCACCGCGACAAGCAGCGCCAGCACGACCGCGACCACCGACACAACGCCCACAAGACAAGCCAGACACGCCAGCCACGCCAACAGCAGCACCACAGAGCGAGCAAGCAGGGCGGGCGCCCAGCGCAGCAGACAGACGGTTCGCGAAAGGGACGCTTCCGCGGCATCAAGCTCACGGCGCAAGCCGCGCAGGCTTGCGTCCATGGCGGCGTGCGCGGCGTCGATGGGCGCGCCGTGGGCGGCGTGCGCCAGCTCGGCGTAGTACCACAGCAGGCCGAGCGTGGTCATGGGGTACTGGGCGAAGAAGAGCAGGGTACGGAGGAGGCGCGGCAGCGCGGCCGTCTCGTGGCGGTTGGCGCGCAGCAGCTGGATGTGGAAGGCCGACGAGGGCGAGAAGCTGCTGCTGGACCGCCGCAGCGTGGGGGTGTCATCGCCGGGGATGGTGTTGCCGTCTCCTGTCGATGCCGTGGTGGTGATGACATCTTTGATCTCGGCCAGCACGTCGTCTTCGGCCACGGCCGTGCTGCACTCGGCGGCGAACCAGGCGTCGTCGAACGCGGAGAAGCGGTCTCGGATCCGCTGCCGCAGCCGGTGGCGCGCTTCTTCTTTGCCATGTTGGCGAGAGGGGTCGTGGTCGTCGTGGTGGTACTGGGGCAGCGCGAAGTCGGCAATGTCAATCTCCCACACGTGCGGCGAGCCCAGGTGTCCGATGCTGACTCTGCGCAGTAGCTTGGTCGGCATCTTGGGCTCTTGCAGCGTCAGGGACCCCGTCAGCTCGTTGATGTACGCCTCGCCGCGCTTGATCCATCCCCGCGGCAGCGAGTGTGCATTGCCTGCGACGGAGCCCGCGGCGGAGCCCGCGCTCGCGGATTGGGTGCTCGGTGCAGCTGTTGCCGTTTCTGCCCCGGGTGTTGCTGAGGGCCCATTTCTGGGAACGGTCAAGTGCTTGCCAGAGGCCGCGCCACTTCGCTCCCAGGTCGGAGTCCGTGAGAGGCCCCACGGGTTGCGAAGGAGAGGCGTCGTCTCGTTGGGTCGGTCTCTGGCCCGGGCAGCGTCGATGTCGTTTTGCTCAGCCAGCAGGTGCCGGAAATTGAGCCGCAGAACCTGGAACACGGCCCCGTAGTGTCGACGGTCGAGCGCCATGTCCTCCAGGGCCGTCGAGGGCGCCGCCGTCGTGGTGTCGTCAGCGGTCGAGGGCGCCGTCGTGGTGTCATCAGCCGCACGACTCGGCCCGTCGCGCGAGGCCACCGTCATGAAATATCTCGTGGAGCGACCGCGGGTTGAGCCGTGGCCCGGCGCCGTTCCCGCAGCCAATAATACTTGCTCGTAGCGACGGCAGATCTCGTCCGAGACGGCAGGAACTGTGGCCACGCGGCAGCTGCGGAGATAGTGGCCCAGTATAGACCTCAGCGCCGGCAACGTCGGATGATTCTGCAACACCTGCTCGATGCGTGCGCCGAACTGCATCAGGAGGAGAAACCGCTCGAGCCGGGCCGACTCGTCCAACGTGTCGGGGCTGAGGAGCACCTCCCACACCCCGTACGAGGGCCGCAGGCTGTACACTTCGTGGGCGCCGATCTCGCCTCTGCACAGCCAGGCGAGCGTGCAGATGTCGAGAGGGGGTCTGGCCTGCAGGGCGAGCTCGACAATGTTCGTCCTCTTGGGGACTCTGTTCCACTCGTCTAGGTGGAGCGCCTTCGCCCGGAGGCAGGCCACGCCGTACGGTGATCCTGGCCCATCCATGTTGCGCGTGCGCGACTTGTTGGAGATCAAGCTCTGCAGGCGATCATGCAGCTCCTGGACGTCGCCTTCACTCTTCTTGGGCTCCCAGGGCCGCCAAGTGCGCCGTCTTCCCCTCCACCATGCATCGAACGCGGCCGACTGTTGCGATTTGACGCTAGGCGCTAGAGAGCGTGTGGGTGTGACGCCACTATCGGAGGTGCTCTGTGTTTCCTCACTCGAGCCAGGCCGAGGAGATGCTGCGGGAGGGGCCGCAGCCGAAGCGTCAGCTGTTGATGTAGGGTCGGGCGATGCGGCGGGAGGGGCTGCAGCCGAAGCGTCAGCTGTTGATGCAGGGTCGGGCGTGGTGACGGCGGTGTCGGGTGTGGTGACGGCGGTGTCGGGCGTGGCGACGGCTGTGTCGTGGTTCAATGCCGTGCCATGCCTGGCTTCCAGCCTGCTTTCTGCTGCCTTCATGCCTCGCCACAGGGCGCGGGCGGCGCGCTCCGTCCTGCTGTAGAGGTACTTCCACGGGCGTTTCTCGACACGGTGTTTTGGTTCAGCGATATCTGGATCGGCGTCGAGCTCGTCGGCCAGCAGAAAGCCCTCGCACACGGTGCTATCCACCAGACGGCCGACGTGGCGAACGAGCGCCGCCTTGCTCCCCATCGGGCTTCTGTAGCCGCCCTTGGGGTCCATCTCCTTGAGGTGCCCGGGGAGGTGCACGCACGGGTTTCCCCCCCCGTCTTCGGAGATGGGCGGCTTGTTGCCGCGGAGCGTGGGAGAGAAGGCGCTCCAGACCAAGGCCCCGTATACAGTGCGGTCAAATGACATCAGGGTCTCCCGGTCGTGTGTCTTCACCAGGGGGCCGAACCAGTGTGGCCGCCAGTCTGGGGTGCCTCGGTACCTATATCTTTCGGTAGCTGCTGTGTCAGGATCGCCGCCTGGAGGAGCGAATGAGCGCGAGTGGCCGAGGTCGCAGAGCTTGGCCGTCCACCTGGGGCGGTCGCTCGAGACAAGCACATTTCTCGGCTTGAGGTCGCCGTGCGTCATGTTCAGGTGGTGGAGGTGCTGCAACCCGTGCCCAATGTCGATGCACAGCCCGCGTACGACCTCGTCCCTGTCGATGCCCTTGATGATGTGAAATCGCCGCGATTCGCGCAGTGTCCCTGGCGTGTCGACTCCTGCTGCACCGTACCCATGCGCGGCCTCGGCCTGGAAATCCGCCGCGTCCGCGTTCTCACCACCCACGTATTCGTTCAGCGTGGAGCCCGAGAGAGAATGGCTCTCGGGGCGGGCGGGGCCTTGAACCGTCATGTAAGGTGTAGACACGCCCTGGTCCCCGGATCCAGGCTGCAGCAGTGGCGTCGAGTGCTCCACTCGGCCGAGCTCGGCAAGCGACTGCGGGTTGTGGTGGCCACTGGCCGAGGGCTCGTCGCCAAACAACTCGTACAAGAACTCCTTGAGATCGCCCTCGGCACGCTTGAAGACCAACAGGGGCAGGTGGAGGCTGAAGGCGGACAGGTCGGTCGGCGGCTTGGAGAGGCTCTGGATCCATTCGATGGTGTCGAGACAGAGCCCCCAGCCCTGGAGCTGGATGATGTTGGGGTGGCCGTCGGGCAGTTTGGAGAAGGCCTGAATCTCGGCTGCGGCCGAAGCCAGGTAGTTCTCCAACCGTGGCCTGGGTTGGCCGGGCGTTGCGGGCCGCGACTGTGGCCCGTGGCGTTTGATGGCGAATTTGTGGGCGATCCACCCGGGCGAGTGGCTCTTTCTGGCTCTGAGGATTTTCTCCTCGGCCTCTTTGTTGGTGCCCTGGACATTTCCCTCGCCGCCGTATCCCAGGCTCTTTGAGAAGTCGGACCAGGAGCGGAGCAGTTCCGGCCCCGGGATACCGCTGGCTCTCAGCGTGTCAACCATCTTTTGCAGGATCTCGACGGGGTTGTCGTCTTGGGCGCAGTCCCTGGCCGACGAACGCTCGCCCTCCCTAGCCGACGAATACTCGCCCATGGAGAGGTGGCGTGAGAGGCTAGGAGGCCGAAGAGCGGTCCGAGGACCCAGATCATCTGCATCGTCACTTGCGCCGGCGACGTATGGGCCAGGAGCCTGATCGGTGGTGTACTCCGGTTCGTTTAGCTCCTCGTTGGGGGTCACGATGAACTGCGGCTCGTCCCCTGTTTCCCTCAAAGCCGGCGTCTGCAACTCTTCGTGGAACCGAGGTCGAGCCAGGCCGCTTCGCGTGCTGCCGGTGGAGCTGGTTCTCTTCAGGGCCAGACGAGGGTGCTGTCGATGGATTGAGGTGTCCTTGGTTGGTGATGGCGGAAACATGGTGCGCGGCGTCGGCTCAGGCTCGAAGGCGACATCTCCAAACTGCACATGGCTTGTCCTGATTGACTTTGTCCTCTTCAATGCCGACCGGCGCTCCTTGGAGGGGGTAGGAGGGGTCGGAGGTGGTTCGGGGGAGTAGAGCGTGGCGCTGGGAGAGACGGACATATCCATGGTGATCGACATCGGCAGACGCCAAGTGCTCTAGAGGGAGTTTTAATCTGGTTGAGTCTCAGTATAATTAGAGAGCGGACACGCAGAGGATATGGCCCGCCCAGCCTAATAATTCCTTGGACCAAGACTGAACACGAGGTGGGTGCAGTGTGCTTCGGTTTGCTCCAAGTTCGGTTTGCTCCAAGTTCGGTCTGCTCCAAGTTCGGTCTGCTCCAAGAGCGCGCCACAATCGAGGAATGGGAGGAGCAGAAATCATATCAAGCGGCCGCCGGCATGTCCGAAGAGTCTAGCGGGCGACAGACAAGCGGGCGACAGACAAGGGGGTGAGAGTGGGGGTGGGAGCACCATGGCTGGACGGCCGGCCTGATCACGGCAGCTTCGGTCAGCCGCGAATATCCTGCAGGATGTGTAGGCATTGACAGCGCAGCTCGTCGAGAGAATGGGGGAAAAGGCGGCGAGAAGCTGGAGGCCATTGGCCAGAATGCGGTGGTGGTGAGGGAGGACGTGGCGCGATTGGATGTTTCCTTGCTCCTCACTTTCGATAACCATGCACGAGCTGCTTCGGGCTGGGATGGAGTCTGCTCATTGGATGCAACATTCGGTCCCCGGACCCATGAGCTGGATGTTTGGTGTGCGCAGCGAGCGAATCCGTAGCCTGGTTTCGCTGCGGCTCCCTTGGGTGAGCTCGGTAACCTGAACATGCCTGCCTCCCTCACCTCGAGAGATGAACCCGATCCCCCTCGAGAGTGATTAACCCGATCCCCCTCGAGAGTGATTGACCCGATCCCCCCTCGAGCTATGCCGGCCACGAATTGTGTCGACTTTGGCTCCTACATTTGCCAGCCACGAATTGTGTCGACTTTGAATTGTGTCGACTTTGGCTCCTACCTCTTGCAGGCGTGATCTGCAACCTCGTCGCCAATTCGGGAACCCGCACCTGAAGCTGCCATAGCCAACATGGCGGACCCCTTGAGCATCGCCACGGGCGTCTTGGCCCTCTTCCAGGGCGTCTATCTCACGTCTAGGTTCGTTTACCGGCAAGTCTTGGTCGCGAAAGGCTTCCACGCCGGGAAGGCCGAGATGGCGGGGGACTACCGCTTCCAGATCGTGCGGCTCAGGACATTCTGGATCGTCCTGACGCGTGAGATTGGCCCCAAGACCACTGCCAACTCGCTTGCCGGTCTTCACAAGGCATGTCCAGTATCCACGGAGCGGGGGCGGACCGGCGGATCGGCGCATGGAGACCACAGCACTGACACACTGATTAGGAGGTCCTGGGGCAGGTGCATGCCGTCATGCTAGACATTGCCACCGGGCTGAACGCATACGCGACAGTTGCCAGAGAGATGGATGAGGAATACGCAAGATACTCGGAGAGAGCATTCGTCCTCACCGATGCCAGCAAAGCGCTGCTGGAACTCCCGCTCGACCTCGACGACGCTGCCGGGCCGACTAAGGCGGAACGCGATGCCGAAAAGTGTGCGGCAGAAGACGCAGCCGAAAATTGTGCGGCAGAAGATGCAGCAGCAGCAGCAGCAGCAGCAGCGCCCAACGCCAAACCCGAGCCCCAAGAGAGGGGTTTCTGGAACATTTTCGGCAAGAAGCAAGACGAGAAGCAGGCCGACAAGCAGGTCGACAAGCAGGCCGACAAGCAGGCCGACCAGACCAGGTCCGGTGTCCGGTGGAAGGAGATACCGCGGGCGTTTGCTTGGTGTTTCGAGGTAAGGCGGCTGCGGAAGTCGCTCAAGGTGCTAACCGGCAAGATCGACAAGCTCCTACTGCTGGGCCCGTACCTGGTCGCGACTCTCGACCACAACAGCACCGTCGGCCAGACAATTCAGACGGCGGACAGCGGGAGGGCCTTCCAGAGCTACCGGGCCCACCTGATGCTGCAGAAAAAGGCCGCTGACGTCAAAAGCGGCGTGAAATGTAAGTGTAATTATCCAATCCCTCCTGTCTCTCTAGTTCACTGCTAGGTCTTTGTTCACTGCTAGGTCTCTGTTCACTGCTAGGTGACGTGAGGCAACTGGTGCTCGTGGGCCGTGGCTGACACGCACACGCAATGCTAGTGACCGACGTCGACGAGTCATCGTGGAATATCATGCAAGCCTACATCGCCGACTCGCGCCAGACGTCGACCCGTATCCTGGTGGAGCGCAAGGTTTCGAGCAACTTCGCGCGCAGCAGCATGGACCCGGCGGCGGTGCGCGAGAGGAGCGAGGAGGTCAAGTTCGCGCCGCAGCTCGCCAGCTTCCTTGCCGTGGCGGGCCAGGAGTTCCTCGACGGCGCCACGCTCGGCATCCTGCCGTTCAAGGGCTTCGCTAAGGACCCGGCGCCCAACGGCTGCTTCACCTTTGCCTTCGGATTCCCGCGCGGCACGCTGAGCCGCGCGCCGCCCAGCCTGCACGAGCTGATCGTCTCGGACCGCAAGGCCCACCGGCTGGGCCTGCCGGCGCGCTTCCAGATCGCCAAGGCCGTGGCGCAGTGTCTCGGCACGCTGCACTCGGACTGGTGGCTGCACAAGCGCATCAGCAGCCGCGTCGTGCGCTTCTTCTTCCGCCAGAGCCACGGCGGCGGCGGCGAGTCTCTCGACACGGCGGCGCCGTACCTAACCGACTTCGCCTTCGCGCGGCCGACGTTCGGCGTCTTCTCGGCCTACGAGAGCGTCGACAGCGTGGTACACGACATCGACCGCGACGTGTACCGGCATCCAGAGCGCGTCGGCGCGCCGCCCAAGGCCTACTACAACCCGATGCACGACGTCTACTCGCTGGGCGTGGTTCTGCTCGAGATTGGGCTGTGGCGCACGGCGCGCCAGCTGTACGACGACGACTTCAAGGACGCTCAAGGGGTCACGGGGATTGATGTGACGAAGGCGTTCCTCAAGCGCGCCAGAACGGAGCTCGACCACCGCATGGGGCCCGCATATCGCGACGCCGTCGTGCTGTGCCTCGACGGCCGCAAGCTGGGCAGCCACCAGGGCGGCAAGAACTTGCAGTTTGGCATCGAATTCCAGAAGCAGGTCGTGCAAAAGGTCGACGTTGCCTGCCTGAACGCCGTAGCTACCGGTGACTTCGTGGACGACGATGCCGCGCCCCCGTCGTATGAGGATGTCGTGCCCGTGCGAGGAAAGCTGCCAGCTGGCTCCACCTGAGTCGGCTTGTGCCGGAAGAAACCGGCGGCATGGATCAACCGGCAGCATGGATCAACCGGCAGATGGATCAACCGGCGGCATGGATCAATCGGCGGCATGGATTTGATGGCGCACATACTGGCCACCTGCGGCCTGACGAATTCAACAAGACCCATTCGACACGCAAAGTAGGGTATCGAGGCCATGGCTGCCTCTCTTTCTTCCTTCTAATAGAAGCACTCCTTTTACCGCGTCCTACATGCCGTCGTACTTGACATCACATCTTGAGGCCTCGACACTAGACCCGCGTGGACCATGGTGCTTGGGACTGGCAAATCCGGTAGCGACAAGACTGTGTAAGTCCGGTAGCGACAAGACTGTAAGCTAGCAGGAACGGCACAGGGCGGTGCTCCCGGGTTTCCCTGCGGCACTAGTCGCGCGCAGCCGCATGGCCGGGCCGGCGTCGTGGGTGGTGCATGAACCTTGGCCTGTTTTTGTCAGGGGGCACGAGCCCGATTGGCGTATAGTCCCGTGGGCCGTTAATTTTATGCTTGTCTCTCCCGGCAAATGCGCCGCGCCCGCATTGTCGCCGTCACCCCCCCCCTCCCCCCTTTCCCCCCCCGCCTTCCCCCCCCCCCCCCCCTGGCCCCTCCCCTCTGGCCCCCCCCGGCCCCCCCGGCCCCCCGGCTAATCCAGCCCGCGGCTAGATCCAATATAGATGCGGCTCTTTGGCCTCCGAGAATGCCACCTTGTACTTTGAGCTTGGCAGACGCCACCACCACCGGACAAGACTACCTGTGATCTTTCGGTGTCTGCTGCGTGTTGAGGAGAGAACAAGCTTGCCTGTCTTGTGTGGCCAGCTACCTGTCTTGCGTGCAGCTACCCGTCTTGCGTGGCCAGCTGGCGAAAGCACGCACACAGTTTGATAATTATGGCCGTTGTTCAAGTTCCTGCTCTCCCAGCTGCGGTGGCCGCCAAGGCCCTCGTCGGCCAGCCCCCGCCCCGCAAACTGACCAAGGAGGAGCTGATCAGGACGCACAAGACCCATCTCAAGAAGCAGGACCTGTCGCCCGACGAGGCACGGCCAGTCAAGCAGCCCGTCCTGTCCGAGGCCTACCCGGCGTCGACGAAGTCGATCCGCGATGTCGAGTTTGTCTGTCCCCCAACATCTGCCGAGAATAGCATTCGTCCGAGAAGCATTCGTTGCTGACTTCTTCATGTAGATGCCCCTGAGCGAGCTGCGCGTGGAGACGCACCACCGCGGGCGCGGCGTCATCGTCAAGGTGATCAGCCCGCCGTACATTGGGGCGGGGGCCGTGAGCATCGTCGAGGACGGCTTCGGCAACGTCGACAAGCTGGCCATCTACAACCAGCCCGACTCGTCCATCCTGTCGGCCGTGCCCGAGGGCTGCGTCGTGGCCGTCAAGGAGCCATACTACAAGCACAACGGCGCCGAGCACGACTACATGATTTGTGTCGACCACCCGTCCGACGTGGTGCTGTTGCGATTCGCCGACCCCCTGATCCCCGAGCAGCTGCGCCTCGGCCCGCTGCTCAAGTCGGCCGACGAATGGCGTGCCGCAGGTGACACGGCGTTCATCGAGAAGGATCTTCCGACGGCCGTCTTCTGGTGCGTCTCCGAGGCTTGACCTTGCATGAGAAGGAGGAACCCCCAACCACGCTGACACGGCCTAGCTATACCGAGGCACTGGAGACGTCCGAAGACGAGAAGTTCAAAGCCCCCGTCTTCACCAAGCGCGCCGGCACCAACCTGCTGCTGGGGCGGTACGACGCGGCCATGGCGGACGCGCTAGCATCGCGGACGGGCGGGCCAGGGGACTGGAAGGCGTACTACAACGCGGGGCGGGCTGCGTACGGGCTGTGCCAGTACGCGGCGAGCCGCACGCACCTCGAGCAGGCGCTGGAGCTCAGCTCGGGCAGCAGCAGCTCGGGCAGCGGCGGGATACGCAAGGAGCACGAGCGGTGCCTGGCGCGGCTGCGCGAGGAGGAGCACGGCGACTACGACTTTCCGGCCATGGCGGCGTCGCTGAGCCCCACCGCCGTGCACCTCGACCGGGGGTCGTTCCTGCGGCGGACGCGCGTCGACTCGTCGCCACACCACGGCCGCGGGCTGTTCGCGACGCAGGCCATCGCCGCAGGCGAGCTCGTCTTTGTCGAGAAGGCCACGCTCATGCCCAACCAGTACGAGCCGTCTCGGGCGTCGGCCGCCTTGTACGCCATGACGGTGCGGCAGCTGTGCGACAACCCGTCGCTGGCGCAGTCGGTGCTGACGCTGTACGCGGGCGACGGCGTGGCGGGCTCGCGGACGGGAGCAGAGGACACCATCATCGACGGCAGGCCGGTGGTCGACGTGTTCCTGGTCGAGGGCATCCGCACCAAGAACTGCTTCAGCGCGCCGCTGTCGACCGTCGAGGACACGCGGCCTGCCGCGCCGCCTGGCCACATGGCCAAGGGTCTCTGGGCGCACGCCAGCCACATGAACCACAGCTGCGTGCCCAACACGATGCGGTCGTTCCTCGGCGACATGCTGGTCAGCCGCGCGACGCGCGACATCGCCGCCGGCGAAGAGGTCTTCCAGCAGTACGTGCCCGTCAAGTCGCTCGTCAACCTCCGCAACGCCGAGTACAAGGCCGGCTGGGGCTTTGAGTGCGGCTGTACGCTGTGCTCCGGGGAGCGCAAGAGTCCCGCCGCCAACCTCGACCGCCGCAGGGAGGTGCTCATCGCCGTCGAGAAGGCCTGCAACAAGCGCGGCCCCGGAGCGGGCGACAAAGGCATCGTGCCCAACGCCGTCATCCGCAACATTGATCGCCTCGCCCAGAAACTCGAGGACCTCCACGAGCCCGAAGTCTACGATGGCCTGCCGCGGCTGACGCTGATCTATCCGTGCAACTGGTATGTGATTTTATCCAAGCTCCAAATTTTTTTCTTTTCTTTTGTTTCTTTTCTTTTCTTTTCTTTTCTTTTCTTTTCTTTTCTTTTCTTTTCTTTTCTTTTCTTTTCCCCCATTCCTTCCGTGTCTGCCATCTGGGCATGTGTATATCTCCGTCGCTGTAGTAGTGGTAGTCCTTCCGTGTGTCTGCCATCTGGCATGTGTATATCTCCGTCGCTGTAGTAGTGGTATTCGATTGCGCGTGGCAATTGGGAAATCAGACACGA
This sequence comes from Lasiosphaeria miniovina, assembly GCF_030549165.1. Lineage (NCBI taxonomy): Eukaryota > Fungi > Ascomycota > Sordariomycetes > Sordariales > Lasiosphaeriaceae > Lasiosphaeria > Lasiosphaeria miniovina. The sequence goes on from NW_026848220.1 coordinate 5,845,894, forward strand.
GATCGAAGGGTCGAACGAAAGCGGCAGCTAATTTGGATCGGTGGCACAGGCTTGTGGGAGCGCACCGCGGGCGGAAGAACCACGCCAAGGTTCTCAAGTACGGGCTGCGGGTGCTGCGCAACTTTGGTTTCCGTGTGCCGCTCGAAGAGGGGAGCGCCTGGGAGCCGAGGGACATGTACACGCGGCCGGGAGACGTGTCGCTGATGACAATCCACGTCGTGGCCGCGCTGCGTAAGATGGCCGAGGCCCACCAGGCGCTGGGCCAGTCTGTCATGGCTGCGCGTTGCACCGAGGCGGCCGAGTTTGGATTTCTAATGGTCACTGGGTTCAAGAACGATCCGAGCATCATCGAGCCGTGAGGGGAAGCGAAAATGAGATATTGTGTGTTTACTTGAGGTGTCTTTTTGTAGGTAATCATTGAGCCTGGTCTTGAGGCCTACGAGCGAGCGTATGATTTTGGGCGGGAACTAGGTGTTTTGCGGCTCCTTCTTTCCGTGGCGAGCAGCGGCGGGAACAAGGCGTGGCTAACTGGGCCGTGACATGCGGCGGCGGTCGGGTGCTTTACAGGGCACGTTCACAGGGCACGACGGGCTGCGGCATGGCGAGACACAAAGACTGCGGCATGGCGGGACACAAATACAGCAAAGATAAGCCTGAAAAAGCAGAAAGAATAGAAGTTTCTTCTTCTCCATGTCACCACATAGTGCGGTGATCACAGTGAAAAAAAAAAAAAAAAAAAAAAAGATTGTTCGCGTTACCTGGAGGCAGTGTAATACCAGGAGCACAGTGGTCTGCTCTCGAAGAGAACACGACCGGGTTTTCAAAAATTGATTCAGTATGGCACGAGTATGATAAGGATTCGCCGAGAGCACCATAGAGAAAAAAAGAAGGGAAAGTCGAGGGAGAGAGGGCAGAGGCAAAGATATTTATAATGAACCAGGTTAGTCCGTGCACGGCTGCGAAAAACGAGGGACCCACCTCTGGCGGCTGTGTGGTCCCCCTGATGCCTTGCCCGGCGTCCTCAGGCGCGGGCCGTGACGTCAGCCGGGCTGTGGGCGCTTCCCTGTTATCCTGCCGACCTGGGGACGCCGCTGGGATGCTACTCGCCCTCCCTGGGGCTCAGCTGGGACAGCTGGGACGGTTCTGGGATCTGCTTCTGCCTCCATCTCTACCAGACCAGGCACTGCCTTGTCGTTGGCGTCCATGGAAGCTCCTTTGTTGACTTTGTCTGTCTTCCCTCGTTCCATGTTTGCCGTCACTACCGACGCTCACCAAGCAAAGCACCGCTCTGTCGCAGGGTTGTCTTCCACTGGCTGGACTCCCGAAGTTCCTACGCACAGGGCAGTCTTCCGTCCCCCTCTCCCGTCAGCTAGAGCACTTTGTTTTCCTTTTCGGGTCCGATCATTGAGCAACTACAAGAAGCACCACAAGCCGAAACTCCAGCAGCCTCCAGCAGCCTCCAGCAGCCTCCAGCAGCCTCCAGCCACCCTTCTGCAGACTACCGTCCAGCTGCCTAGCATAAACCCCGCCCAGGCACCACAGATAAGCACCCACACACCACAGCGCGATTTTCACAACCTCAAACTCTTCATCGCTGACCCCCGATCTGCAGAGTCCCATGTCTTCCCCAAGACGTCGCTCTCCACCGCATTCGTTAAAGACCGGATAAACTCGAGACCCTGATCACAACCTGCAATCATGTTTGACACTTGTGCCAAAAGTGACTGTCACTGTCATGGAAGAACGAAACTGCCATGCCGTGTCTTACGTGCCATTGTTTAGCAAACGAGAGTCGCTCCGATCAGCCCCGGAGGACTTGAGGAGACGGGTTTGTTCAAGACGAGTTCGTGGGCAGAATACTAGGAGCAGAATGCAAGAATCAGAAAGAGACTTTATTCCGAGACTGTGAGCAACGATAGCCAATCGGTCGCTGGCTGATGTGAGAGTGTAGTACACGAAAACCACCCGCGAAGAAGTCCCGCTGCAACGCCCTCCCCTCCCTTGAATGTCCAAACCAAACCCTCCAAAGCCCCAGCTCCAGACAATATCCCCGACCCGCTTTTTTTTCCACCCCTGCCGTGCCCTGAGATGCCTCTGTGTCCGCGATGCCGTTACCGAAGATGGCAGCAACCATTGCACATCCGAGAGGATTGGTGATGAGTGTGTCGAATTCCGGGAACCGAACTGAGAGTGGTCGCAAATGAAGATGTGCATGCCGCTGGGCCCCATGAGCCTCGGTGATCTTGCGAGGACCTGTCGACTTGTCTGGAGTGCTTGTCGTGCACGTTCAACATGTGACGAGCTGTGTCGTTGTCTCCGGAGCTGTCAGGCTGATGACGGTCGCTGACTGTCTCCCGCAAACGAAGTGCATGTCGTGTTGGGTGTGGGCAATTTCTGGTGCTTGTGGCATTAGCTGCGTTCTTGCCTGCTGCACTCGTCATGGCAGAAGACGGAGCCGCTGTCAAGTCATTGTGCGCAAGTCACTGGATGAGGCACTTACCTTGCATTGAATGACTCTGGGCCACCACCACCGTCTGTTGTGACTGGTGGTGACCTCCACCACTCTGTTGCGGCTGGTAGTGGAGGCCACCACCGTCTGCTGTGGTCTGGTGGTGACCTCCACCACTCATCTGTTGTGGATGGTGTGGTGACCTCACCATTCCTCTGTTGTGGTTGGTGGTGAGGCCACCACCGTCTGTTGCGGGAGGTGATGGCCTCACCATTCATCTGTTGTGGTTGGTGGTGAGGCCACCACCGTCTGTTGCGGGAGGTGGTGGCCTCACCATTCATCTGTTGTGGTTGGTGGTGAGGCCACCGCCGTCTGTTGTGGTTGGTGGTGAGGCCACCGCAGCCGCTGACCGAAGCTGGAGAGTGACTGATTCAAATAATAACTCACCCTCTGGTGTGGGTGATTGCCGAAAAAAATGTAAAAGGAAAAAATGAGTGTTGGTTAGGAGGATGGCTCGGCCGTTTTGTTTGGGAAGAGAAAAGTGTTTACATGGTCGCTGCTAGCGCGTCGAGTCATATTTTTGCACGCCCGAACCACATCCAACAACATCCCTGCTGCAAGCAGGAGCCATGGACATGAGCGATTTGGTTACACCGTTGACTCCTGGAGTTGGTCAGCGGGATAGGGACTGTAATCGTCGCGCTTTCCTTCAAGAGTATTTCTACTGGCGACTTGGACTTTCTACCTCTTGCTCCCTCTTCCCACACTTCCCTTCCCGTCCGTATCTCAGCGCCAGGTTTCCAAAGGTACCTTGAATCTGTACCATTGCAGTCTTCGCGCCTTCCTTCTCCATTTCCTTCACGTCGACGAACGTAGCCGACCATCTACTTGCCGAGTTCCTATCATAGATCAACACGTCTTTAGTGACTTTGGTGACTTGGTGACTTTGGTGACTTGGTGACTTTGGTGCCATCTCCTAGTAGGCGAATCTTGGCGATACTTGGTGATTACAGGGTAGAGGAATGATCCTCCTTCGTGTGCTTTCACGGGTAATGGAGCGTTGATCAGAGCTGATCAATTGCCCTCCTACAGCCGTACTCTTCCGTTACCCGCAGCCTCCCCCCTCAGGTTGATATCCTCGCTTTCTCCAAGCCACCTGACATGCCAGTTTTCAGTGTCCAACAACATCAACTTTGTTCTAGTGCCTGTCAACATGTCAACAGCAATGGCGGAAAATTCAATGTTCAAATTTAGAATCAATTCAGGCTTCTATCGTGGCGAGCTACCGAGGCCAGGGTGTGGACGTCTACAAGTGTGTCGAACCCAGCCGAACCTGCCAGTGCTAACCAGTAGTACCAGTTTGAGTTGTGCGGGTGCTGTAAATCAGGTACTGGGTAACGGCTCATGCAGCCCGAGGCAGCTCCAGCCGCCAACCCTGAATTTGCATGTTGCCTCCAGCCGTTTCGCGAGCTGGTTTAAGACCACACTAGCCGACGGAGTAAGGAATGAAAGATCGTAAGTGCCAGTAGATCTGTTGGAATGTGGGCCTCGAAGAAGCCAGGCGGAGGATTTGCAGCCTACTTCACGGCCTACCTCGCAGCCTAAATCGCGACCACTTCGCGGCCTACTTCGCTACCTATTTCGCCACCACAATAGCAGTATAAAAGGGGGCTTTCTGGCACTGCCAGAAAGGGAGAGGAAGAAGATATACAGAACAATCCATCACTTGACCACCAGTTTTCGGCGTACAGTTACGCCCTGTTACGCCCTGTTGTGTCCAGTACCGGTACCCTGGTGAATCCAACAAGATCTAGTCAGGCTGGCGCACACAGCAGTGGAAGCCTTTGAGCTTGGGCCACCCCCTTCTCAGCCAGCGGCAGATCTGGCGGATGACGCCTTGGGGCACCTCTTAGCAGTCTGGAAGCCCCACCTGCTTTGCTCTCCCGGTTCCCTCCAGCCTCAACATTCAGGCGTGGAATGATACAGGGGGTGTTCCTTCCTCAAGCAGCATTGAATCTCCAGGCCCTGGAAGTTCGCAGGACTGGACCTGGACACAGGCTCCACGGAGTCCTTGGTTCTCGTGCGTTCCTTCCGTTGCCCCAGCCTGACGCTGACTCCTCGAGTCCTCTGTCTGCTGCGGCAATCACGCTGACTCCCCGAGTCCTTTGTCTACTACGACAATCACTACTACCCTATACACGATAGGGATTGACTACCGCACGTCTCAAGATTTGACGCGTATTCATCGACATCATTATGGGCTACTTCATGCTTCCTCAACTATAGGCTCCTTCCACACCCCACCCTCCAAGTGTCCTCACTGGTACGGGCCTGTATCTTCCTCGTGATGGCGTGATCAGATGGCTGCTTCCTGCCTCTACTTCCTGCCTCTACTTGCACTCCATACATGTTCCTGTGCACCCTGACCGACACGTAGGTGCCTGAACCTTCCGGACTTGTGGTTCTTCCCTCGGGCGCCTCGGCCTCCTCGGCACCGCTACTGTAGGCCAACCCACGGCGTAATTTCATACCCAGTCATGTTTCATACACAGTCATTTTCGTCTCTACCAGACCACGTAATGTGCCAAGAACAGTGACCAGCCAAGGGTAAGCGCTTTCCACTTCGTCCTTTCACCTGAATTCAGCGACCCGTTAGAGCTTAGGTGCTGCGGAAAAAGTGCTGCGGAAAAAGGGACACGGACTGTTCAGACGATTATCGAGTCGCAAATAATGCACATGTTGGGCCCAGATTTGATTTATTTCGGTTAACAAGCATAGAAGCTGGGAAACGAGGTCGGCGGAGTGAGTCCACTGACTTTAGTACTGGACTACATCCAGATTGTGTTCCTCAAGGTACAGTCGGGTACCAGTGCCTAGGAAAGCGTTTTCTGTCGGCGTATCCTTCTTAATCTTGCCTCTCCAGCTGGACACGAGACGCGAGCAGGTAATGAGCGTTGCTGTCTGCTTTTTGCGGCCGGGGCAGGGACGCAGGATAGTCCTTTGAAACCTGAGCCGTGTTGCAATTAGGGGTGGCAAATTATGTGGGCCCCGACGGTCTTCTAGGCATCAGATGAACTTGCTCTCTGGCTCCGATTTTGATTGGCGGCGAGTCAAGTCCCGCTTGTTCTCCGAGCGACTGGTTGCCCCACCCTTCTCGCAGTCACCGCTCCAGGACGCGAGCAGCTGCTGCCTGTAGTTAGTTCGGGAAGGAACGGGAAGGCAGGCATGGCACGACAGCACTGGCACTTCTTCAAGCAGTCCTCACAAGTTTTGGCTCCGCCCCTTTCCATTGTCCTCTTCAGGTACCGCCAATTTATTTCGTCCGGTTTCGCCCCCGTTCTTCCGACCTAACGCGTGTCCTTCTGTCACCCGCGGGCCGTCTTTGACAGAGAGCTGTGCCGGGAAGCCCTATCGATGCCTTTTTTTTTCGGCGATCATTTACCTTGCGCCCTCGTTGTCTCTTCCTTTCTCAGACAATTTTTCGACACCTTGGCAGTCTCCCACAGCATCCTCAACACGTTTCTTTGCACTCCAATCTCCCGCTCTCCTCCGCCTCTTCTTCTTGTTCTTCTTCCGACCCAACACGGTCGGCCACTTTGGCGGTCTGGGTCCTGATGGATTGCTTCCTGAATTTGCCTACTCTGGATCAGGTGCTTGGCATGTGTGCAAATTCTCTCGTTCCATTTCTGTTGTGGCATTTCACTGACTTTATTAGAGCCGCAGGGTCATCTTACCGACGCCGGCAACACGGCTACAACTGTCTGACGCAGGCAACACTCCTACAACGGTCCTACCAGGACTTAACCTAGGCAACCGCCCGATGACGACAGACTTCTGCTTCTTTCAGCAAACCTCCAGTCATACACCCCACTCAACACGGCTCCATTCTTCTTGTGCACCAGCATGTCGTCCAAGCTCCTAGACTCGCCCAACCCATGCTCTCGTTCCCGTCCACTCAGGCCAACTGAAGCGATAGCGCCGTTCCTCTAGACACATTTCAGCAAAATCACAGGCAAAGAGGACTTGAATTGGTAGAAGGCCGCTAGAGACTGCGGCCAGTCGGGTCGATACGTCCGCAGTTGAGGGCTAGAACTACTAAAACCTATTTCAAGAGTTGGATCGACGTTGGATGAGTTCTTCTTGGCCATCTGGGTTTCTCTTCTCTCGGACGCTTTCCCGGCGAGACCTGCTGCAACCACTACCAGGACCGCGGCAACCACTCCCGGATTTGCATCACACCGGAAATTCCGAGAGCTCAATCGCTTCCGCAGTGACAACCTTGTCATGGGTTGCGCTCTGGACACGCACTCAGGAGGAAGCTGGATCGTCTCACCCAGAGCCAGAAGTTGGCTCTGATGGCGTGAAAGATTGACATAGCCAACGCGATGCGAAGAGTTTCTGTCAGATGGAATGGCCTAGAAGGTTCTGGAATCTATGGTGCGTAATCTTCGCCACTGGGTTTCGTCATGTAATTGCCACATAAGGAAGTATAAGAGAGAGAGTATTTTGTGGAAAGACTGGAGGACGAGAATAAGAGCAATTCACTCTGGTGCACACAATCCTAGAAGTGCTGTTGCAGTCTGACAGTTTCTTCAGTTGAATAGGCTGTTGCTGTCGATTACCGCAAGTACAGCGGCGGGCCGAGAAGTTTGATGCGGCCTTCGACAGCATCATTGCCCACAACAATCTCGGCAGCATTCCAAGCATCATCGCCAGCAGCTTCGAAAGCCGCATCATCATCAACATTACTGCCAAAGTATGGCTGGTTACTATAGCTATAAGGCCCTAAAGTTCAGGGCACTGTAGTGGTTGTATTGGTGCGGTTGTGGCACTGCACAGTATTGTGGAAGCAAGCATTGCACTCACCACTCTTTGTACTCACCACTCTTTGTACTCATCACTCTTTGTACTTACACTCCTCATAATACAACTCCTCTCTGTCTTTTTCAGCACTTCCACCGCCCAAAAAGACCCTGACCACAGGGCAGAGTCCCCTGTGGCCCACGAGGTAGACTGCTGAGCACAGTCCTCACAGTCTAAGTGGCAGGTCTGTAGCAGAGTTCTACAGGTCTGCAGCAGTCAAGCTGCTTACCTCAGCGCCTTCTACAAGGCACTGTTGTACCAGACCGTAAGGCACGGTTCCCTGCGATCTACCCTGTACTTGGCTCCCCAGCCTACGCTAAAACGCTTCCACTTCGCCTGCCTGCCACACGCAGTACAACAATTATCATTATCAACATCATCATCAATGTCATCACCATCATGAACACTAGCACCACCATCTCTTGCCGAGTGACTCTTGGGGTTGGTGGGGAGATTCTCCGAGGGGCGGGAGCCAGTGGGTTGAAAGACGTGTTTTTTATGGGAGGTTTGGGGGAGGGTAGGGGTGGGGATTGGGTTGATGGTGAGTTTTCTTGTCTGGTGTTCGGATCCCTCGACTCGTTGGAGATTGGACCCCTCCGGCAACATTGCCGAGCCACCTGCAGCGAGGTTATTTTGTGAGAGTGGGCGTCCACTCCAACGAGGTCACTTGGCGAGGGGCGGCCCCGGCGGCATTTAGCGTGGAATCGGGAGACTCCAGTAAAAGTGTCTCCCTAACCCTTCTCCACGTCAAATGCTGTCGGGGACCGAACTCGCCTAGGGAGACTCTTGAAATATACCAACTTCTTGGGTCGAGGTTGATAATTGATTACTTCACCTCATGCATGTTCTTTAACGCCCCGACGTGCTGCTCCGTTGTCGGCGTCTCTAAGAGTCTGTGGTTCTTGATTGCCATGATTGCTATTAGACGCAGTTGGTCTGGTGTACCAGACTAACTTCCCCTCCATGTCCCACTGTAACACGTAAACTCGACCAAGAACTAAGCAATGCAGTTTGGCAGTCATCACATGTTGCCGCTGTTCTTTGTACGCGGGCTGTGGAGTGCCCATTTCTTTGTTCCTTACCCCTTTTCGTTGCGGGGTTACGAGGTGCCCCTTTATTAGTATACGTGATTAGGCACTCGGAACATAGTGCTTCATTCAAAATTCTCCAGTGCGTCTGAGGTGTTCCATACTCTATTACTGCCCGCCATTTGGATGCGTTCAAACCTCAGCCCATGTTTGCGTGCAACACTCGTGTTTCCAGTGGAGTCGACCCTGAACAGTCACAAGATCTGACGTATGGTCGACCGAAGTAAACCCTTCATAGGTCAGGCCGTTACACGAACGAGGCTCTTGTCTGCTTGAGTCAGGTTGTCGTACCATCGTCCCTGTTCATCTCGTTCCCACAAGTGGCAGGCTACAAACTTTGACGCCGGGCTTCGAAACTCAACGCATCCCTCCTGAATGTGCAACATTCCTGCTTCATCTCCTATATTGCTATAGAATATATATATCGGCCCATCAATATGTCGATTTAAAACTGCTTCCCTATTTACTTAAAACATCAATTTACCCTGCGTCTTATATTCCACCTACTTGCTAGTTTCCAACAACAACCCTTAATGTGGCCCTGCGATATCCGAATCAACCCAATCTGTTGTCGTCCTTCCGCGCAACGCGCTCAGTACATGACTGGTCTGGTAAGAGGAAGCCTCGCTGTGAGATTGATGACCCGCTCGAGGAGCCCAATTAACGCGGATAATATTGCAGCGGCTAACAATTTTCTTGCGCGGATCAGAGAGATGGCGGACGCAGGAAGTGCGAATTCTAGGCAAAAGGAGACAGTTACTATCGGTAATTTATGGTACACTCTCCCTGCAGGAAATATTCCACCTCCCGCAGCATTCAACTACGGAGCTTTCCAGAGCAATAATCCTCCAGGAGATATTCAGACCGTTGGGCCCGGGCGCACCCCCCCTGACATCGGCGCTGGAGAATACGTTGGCCAGTGGACAAATTTGGACAAGGTTGCTAGAAACTATTCCCAATCTTTGTACCCTGCAGCCCAGAATTATCAGGCTGCAGACGATTCCCATTACGCAGCACACAACTTCGGGTATCAAGGATACGATCGGGGCGTATATCCTGGAAACCAGCAATGCCGTAGGCATCAGCAACATGATCATTGCAATACCCATGGGCAGTAATATGCGACCTGCGATGCACATCACCAGTACCAAATGAACTCCAACACTCAACAGCCACCCGGACATCAAGTCGGAGGATACACATCGCGGGACCCGGGTTATCAACAAACCGGGTCGCAAAGTCCTCAGGCCACGGCAGTCGAAGAGCACGAATTCTACAACACGGACGCGGAAATGGCGTCTCCATGGTCGCAGCCAGAGGGCAATACCAGTGGTTCCATGGTGCTTTCGAGCAATGCGGTAGCTAGACGACTGAAATCTAGTCATAGCAAGAATAGCAAGAAGCTAATAGCAAGAATAGGAAGAGGCTAAGGTAGTTCACAAAGGGGGGAATTGACCAGACAATTGGAGGTGGGATTTCTTTGGCAGTCTGCGAGTGTGGATATTTACTGGGCGGATGATTGATCGGTTCGTTGAATGGACCTGCTTGGGCGGAAAATAGATGCGGTCGTGGACTCTGGTTGTTAACTCCGTCTTGTTCTCTTTGAGGAGCATGGCTTTGCGCAAGAATGCATATCGACATGAGTGGAAGGGGTGCGAGAATGACTTTTTTATTTCTTTCCTTCCCGAGCTGTGCGCACATCCAGTCCTGGGGATACCAATTAGCAACCGTTTATCTGACCATACCTTAAAGAAAGTTTTTTGCCAGGATTACGGTATCAATGATTACTTAACGAGCGGACAAACCAATTCCTCCGTCCAATCTTAGTGCCCTGCTTATCCGGCATTCCAAACTTCGATCTCATGTTCTCAGCTGCCCCGGGAACTTTTGCGTTACGCGTTGACAACTCGAAACCCGCCCTCTTTCAACCATGTGGACTCTCTGAACTCAGTTTCAGCCGTGAGCAGTTGATGACCTGCCGCGTCATGTACATCCAATCCGAAACTTGTCTTTCTAGCCACATTAATTCGCCTGTATCCGTGGTATACATTTCCAGTGGTATAAATGCAGACACTATTGACCAACTAAATCAATTTCACTTTCTCGTTCATATCGCACAATCACGCATTTCGCCACGCTTCCAAGCCAGTTCGACCACAGGCTTGCACAACTCTCCTAGATTGACTCCATACAGTGGTATATAAACGAATCTTTATTTTCTTTGGCACGCAACACTACCCAACGTTTGGCCTTTTCCAGAGTAACACTGTCAGCACCATACCCCAGACTGTCGAGCAATTTGGAAGGTATATTGGACTCTTATTCCACTGTAGATTATCAATCTCGCTGACCATAGTTTAGTATAGGCGGGGTTATCGATCAAGGACCGTGGCAATGTCGTCCTCCGTAGGCGACGAGGATGATGATATTGAGCAAAGACGCAGGACACCCACTAGGCCCAGTCATTATTGGAATTCAAGGAATACAATCGCCTACTGGTTCCACCAAAGACTCGAGTCAATCGCAGTCTTGCAATTCCGATACAATCGTCCAACAGCCACCAAAGCCGTCTCTGCGCTCCAGGGCATTTGGAAACTCTCTCGGACCCTTTTCAGATCTGGCACACAGTTACTGAGCCACTTTAAGTGGTGTCGACCGCCAGAGAAACCTATCCACTTTCTCGTATGGGCTATTCGTGACCAATTGGTCACAATTGGCCAGAAAGGGGATCACTCACACGGACGGACCAAGTTCCGGAAAATGCCATCCCAAACCAAGCAAACCGCTCCGGGCCCGCCAGAACCGCCAATATTCGCATGTATGTCGAAGAGCTGAAGAGTCGTGTGGAAATTATGCGGGCGCTGAACCTGAAGAGATTGTGATTCCGGTCCCGCTGGGTGTGATTCTAGCCCCGATGGGCCGAAGCAACTCGGAGTCGCGCGATAAAGCCTCTAAGTCAGGTCATAAGAAAGGGGGAGGCAAGCCAAAGCTCAGGGCAGGGCTTGCTGCGAAAACGGTCCTGTGGGCCGCGGGTGCGTCAAATAAGGAGAAAATGAGAGTCCAAGGTCTGAAGACATGGAACAAGAAGAAATCATTGGAAAGCTGCCCATTCCGAGACATGAATCTTTGTAACGTCGGTGAACTCAGATGCAAAGTATTCAATGTCAAGGGCACGAATGCTTCTGTTTTGGCAACTGAAACGTGGTCGTTACTGTATTCCGCGACTGTTAAGTCACTGCTCGGATGGAGCACTCGTGTTGCGGATGGTCCACCGATGATTTCTGTGTCAGCCATCTGGATGCTGCATCCCCTGCTTCGACAGTGCTCACTCGCCGCGTAGTGTGTTTGCTACGTCATGCACCGCGAGCACGAAACGCGCCCTCTTCGGCCATGTGAGCTTTACCAAGACCGACGCGCGATGGAGTATTAATACCTGAACGGACCATGCCCGCTCCAATTCCAACCTTTTGCCATTTGCATCGTCCCCAGACTCGAACCACCCGCGGCACAATTTAACCAGAGCCTTGCAATCGCTTTCGCACCTTTGCTTGGAAACCACTAAATTCCTGTCTTTGCTTCACGCCCCACCTCGTAGCATTGCTTGCTTCACGCCACACCTCGTAGCATTGCTTGCTTCACGCCACACCTCATAGCATTGCTCCATCTTCCAGGGGCGAGTTCAGGCGATTGATCACACCCTATTTAGCTGGCCTGAAGGTATCATTATCTAGGTGTTTTCCATTCCACGGCAATGTACCAAGTTGGTTGACTAAATATGCAGACTATACTCGACCAGCTCATAACAATGGAGCACAACCTAGACGATCATGGCAGATTTCTCAACACTCAGCTATCAGCCTACAATAGCGGCGAGGCATCTCACGACAAACGCTCCCTACCAAGCAGCCAGCGGCCACACCGCGATGGCAGTGGGGCTGATTTCCAGGACGTACCAGATCAAATAGCAGCCACGATTAAGAACAGCGATAGGTTTATAGGCTCCAACCCAGACTTCGAGCGGGCGCGCCGCAACAACGGCGGGGCTTCTTCACAGGACGTACTGGAACCAATGCCGACCAACTTCGCCGGTGCAGGAGAATTCATAAACACCGAGCCAACTTATTACCCTTGGGCAATCTCCACAGCGAACGGGGCTCATCCCTACGGCAAAGATCTCCAGAGGGACAGCCAGCTGGCACTCCCCAATGACGGCGGAGTACCTGCTCAGGGCGAAACCATTCCATTGTCACCCATCCTCGATAACGATGAGACGTTAATAGACCCCCAACCAAACAACGCACCGGCACGCCCAAATCAGCACGGGGTTTTCTACGAGGACGTTCCGGACCTAGATCACTCCGCGGAAAGCGACACGGCCTTCGAGTTGCACGAGATTGAAGGACCCGAATATAATGTCGCCATACAGCTTGACGAAGTTGAGGCCTCGGGGCAGGATTTTTACGACCCGGATATGAATCAAGAGTTTTCAGGAGCTCCTCCACTACGAATGTATCCCCTACGAATGTATCCCACACTGAGAGGTGAGGGCGAAGCGGATCGAGATTAGGAATCCTTTCGGCCCCGCGCCCTCGAACAGCCTAGACATGGGAAGGGACATAACCGCGTTCAAGAAGCCCCAAAAGCCTTGGAGAATACCAACCTTTACGGCACTCAGTTTCAGGGGGCCCCGCTAGTTCACGATGAACGGCAGTTTGCACATCAGGGGCAATTCCAAGTGGAACCGAGATTCAAGCAACATCGTTTTGCACATCAAAGCGCGATACGGAGCCGTTGGCATTGCAACACCGAGTTGCATACAACGAGCCGCTACGGATGCACCAAAACAACCCCCCACCGGCAGTGTCCCCACGAGCGAGATACACACCTAGAGACCAGAGTTCAACACCTGCCAGTTTGCGAGTGGGTCAGAGACCCGCACGTGGTCCCAAAGAACCACCTGCCAACTTTATGAATCACGATCGACACCCAGGGGCAAGCTCAAAAGGAACATATCACCGGCCGGTACCAGCACCCCAGCAACCGGAATATGTTCCCAGAAGCTGGTCTGCGACACCTAACAGTCGCCCGTCTGCGGCTATGCCCCATCAATCAGAACTCTGTCCCGGAAACCAGCGCTTGGCGCCGAGAGCTAGCCGGGGCGGCTCGAAAGTGCCCCAACAGTCAAAGGATCCCACGCGTCTCTCACAGGGCCTGCCCAAGACCCTAGACTTGGCGGACCCTTGGGCGCAAAACTCGTCGGCCGCAGTCGGACAGAAATGGTCGGCGTGCAGCCCAACGGCCCCATTACTGCACTTGGAGTAAACCGTTCAACTACCATGCCCGGGGGGATCCCCATGCATAGAGCCCCGGGCACGGGGGTTGCTCAGGCTGTAAAGAAGTCCCTTCTTCGACGAATTTGGACTTCTATATGAGGTCCAAGGAAACTAACTAATCAACGCGTCCAGGCAGCTTCTCCCCAATTACAAAGCCAACTGGGAAGAACCGGTCCTCTGCCACAAGGAGGTCAACAGGTACCGGTGAGTAGACAGCACCCAATGAGTCAACAAGCACAGCAACATCCATTCGCACTGGGAAGCACCCAGGGACTAGGGATTTTTGACGCGGGATATCAACAAGCACTGGGAGGCACCCATAGACCAGCAAATCCTCAAGGAATAAGAGGTCAACGGGACCCAAGACGTCAGGAAGGACCGATGGATAAACAAGGACCAGCAACAAATCAGCTAACACGGGTCCGCGGGCAATCACCTGCGCATGAGCAACCAGCAATTCAAACGAAACCGCAGCCTCCTCCGCCGCCAGCAAGTTACCCGCCACGGCCAGTTTTTCCGCAGCCAATACCTCGACCGCATACAGCACCTCCCCCGCTAGTTGTTCCGCAGCCTGTAAGTCGATTGTACACGGCACCTCCACAGGCACCAGCACGAAAGCAAGCAGCCAAAATGTTAACAGCAGCCGCGAAATTAGGAAGCCTCTTTAACAGATCCAAGACTCCAAACCCAAAAAGCACCAGAATACCACTAGGTGCACAAATGCTAGCAAAGCCCACGAGGGCCGCGACCATTGCGAGAACAGGATTCACGACAGCGCCAGTGAAATCATCAGGAGCAATAAAGCCGCAAAAGCCCCCAGTGACGAGAAAGGCCCTGAGGACAAGAAGTATCATGATGCCGAGTAAGGCACAAAGACAAAGTTTATTGGTAGCAGAGATCCGTGGTATGCAACAGAGAGAAAGTGAGAAGCAAGCGAGAGAGACAGAGAAAATGGATGCGAAAAGGAAAAAAGAGCAGGAGGAACAACGGAAAATGGAGGCGAAGACTAAACAGCAAGGCTGCAAGAAGCGGCAAAGGGAAGCTAAAATAGAAGCGTAAGAAGTCGAGAAGCAGCGGAAGGCTACAAAGTAGTAGGAGAACGAGCGGAAAAGGAGGTAGGATAAAGCTAAATAGGAGATTTTACAAAAGACAAGCAAGAGCAAGGCGAAGAACAACGACAAGGTAATGGACATCGGAAGGGTCATAGCCAAGGGTGAACAAGCAGAAACAGAAAAAGCCAGAGGGCCAAGGCAAAAGCTGGTAAAGCGGGGAGAAAAAGGAAGAACGGAAAGTAGGAGGTAAAATGACCGCTTACGTACTACGTAGGGCCTTGGCGAGATTCAGATTCGGAATGCGTACCCAAACTATGGCTAGCTTGTGGGAGGGGTGGGAGGGGAGCTAGGAGGATATTGTGTTGGGGGCTGAGTTTGTCTTTGTTCATCAGAAAGATTGGGCTTTTTTCTTCTCGTTATTTTCATTTACCTATGTTTTTTCTTTATTCGCCTTATTATACGATGTATAACTCTATCCATAGGAGACTGGCCACAAATTTACTAGTCTACTTAGTATATATATCTGAGTTATAAAATGGTGACTAGATGTGAGATAGAGGTGTTTCCACTTCTCGGATTGGAAATATTGCTGGATTGGGAATATTGTTGAATGTTGGTTTTCGACACTGGCTTTTTATCATCATCTGCACTATATATACTACTGAGAAACCTCCTCCAGTAATACGTGTGTATTTGATGTACTTAGATAACCTCTCGATACTCATTTATTACTCCTAGTTGTTATCATGTAGTGTTCAGCATTTGAAGAAAATGCCATCGTTGCCTTGGAAATTGTGTAACAGACATTTGGCAGGATAAAGTCGAGTTATCGTTACCAGAAACTGGCAGTTGGTCGCGTCATTCTGAGATTACATAACTCGACAAAAGTCATGGGCAGAGCCATACCCGCCCCGAGCTCTGACTGGAGAATTGAGGCACACAGTTTTGAGAGTATAAAAGGAAATACAATCGGCCTCAATCTTGCTCAAACAAACGTCAACATGGAACCTTCAACGATCATTCAAGAGCCAAAACACCTCGTACCAAGACCTATCCAAAAACTTCATTTCCAATATCTTGCCTTAACATGGAGAGCAGATCTAAAAAGCATGGAGACACCCACTATACCTCGCCCCATGAAGGCGAGGAGCCAGCATTAACGGAGCAACTTGGAGAGCCACTGTGGACGTTCGACTCGATTTATGACCTGTACTCTACAAAATCGCCAACAAACCCTGGAGCGACGCAACACTTCGACCTATCCACATACTACGATTCCTTACCACCACCGACCTCTCCGCCTCCCGAAACTGCGCTCCCCCAACCACCGTCCCAGTCTTCGCAGACATATTACGACGTCTCCGGTGTGCAGTACGCGCCACCCAGCGCCGAGGCCTACACTTCACCAACACGGAGCGCTGCCGTGCTGGAACCGTCGCTGTCGTACCATTACGGAAACAACGCCGCGTCTGCGGGCTACGAGAGCTACCTCCCGAGTTCTTCAAGCAACACCTACACCGCCGGGTACGCGAGCGGAGACTACACCTCGGTGTATGGGGCCACGAGCGAGATGTCGCGGCAGGGGAGCAGCGGGGGAACGTACTACGACGGGCTCGGAATCTACATTCCCGACGGCGCGCCAATGTACGCGAGCCCGACTACTGACGCTTCCAGCCCGTACAGCGTGTCGTACTCACACGCAGCGACAACCTCCACCATAGCCCCGGCCGTAGCCTACATCCCCGAATCGCCTATCCCGGCCCCCGTGCCGCCGTCCGCACCGACCCCTCCCGCGGCTGCCGTCATGCATCTCCCCCAACCCGACCGCAAAGGCAAGAAGCGCGAGCCCGTGCTCGTCCGCAAGCCCGTTCTCGTCCGCAAGCCCGTTGGGTACTTTCTCGACGGGTCCAGCAGCAGCAAGTCCGACGACGAAGGAAAAAAGCCCGGTTTCGCAGAGAAACTCGTCTTGTTTGCCGCTAGCGCTAACGGCATTAGCTCGTTCAAGGAGGTGAGGGAGAACTGGAAGGATTATAAGGATAAGGATTACAAGCCGACGAAGAAGAAGTAAAGTGACTTGGGGGCTGGTGTGGGGTTTGTCGTTTGTTGAGCTGCGGTGGTGCGCTGCATTCTCTTGTATTTGTGAGTGTTGCGCTACTGCGTTCTTTGTCAGGTTTGCTTTTCAGGGGTGTGACAGATAATAGTGGTAAGTAACTGCTGTTGTGACCTGCTTTGGGGTTATCAGTGGGCCTTAGCTCTACCATCTTGACTGTGTTTGTCTCGTAATTATGTGCTTGCTAAACGGACGTATGTGCTTGTTAAACAGACGTATGTGCTTGCTAAACGGACGTGGTTTTTTTGTTTACTGTATCACGTGGCTCGTGACCTTGGTGGCTGAACATGATCGAGCTATTGGGTGGTGATAGTACCGCGAGTGTCTTTTTTTATGTTTTTTTTTTTTCTAGTCGATAAAACAGAAAATAAAGGGCGGTGTGCGAAGCGGAGCTTTAAGTCAGTAAGTTAGGTGGGGGAGTAAGCGAACGCCACTGATCCAGAACATTCTAGATAAGCGAGGAACACAACCAACCCTCTTATATAAAAAGCCCATAACTCAACCAATTCTTTTCCAATTCTCTTCATCTTCAATTCGTTTTATTCTTCTCTTGACAATGGTTTCATATACAGAAGAAGACCTCCGCAAGGCTTGCGAGGAAGCCGTCAGAACACATCAATTACGCAAAGTCGCGCGAAAATGGAACGTTCCACCCTCCACCCTTTATGGCCGTCTACATGGCTCCCTACCTCGAAATGTTGCTCATCAAGATGAGCAAAGGCTTACACAGACCCAAGAGGATCGTTTAGTCGAATGGATTCTTCTTTAACAAGATTTAGGATTGCCCCCTACACATGCACAGATCAGGGAGCTTGCACGCCGTATTCTAGCTGAAAGGGGGGACTCCTTACCACTTGGAAAGGGGTGGTGCCGTGCCTTTCTTAACCGCAATCGAATTTTGAAGACTCAGAGGGCCAAGAGAGTCGATTCGGTCCGCGTCAACTGCGCTACAGAGTCAACAATTCGACCTTGGTTCAACCATTTCCAAACACCAGCTATCAAGACGATTAAGCCAGAGAATCGCTGGAACAAGGACGAATCTGGTATTATGGAAGGCAGAGGAACTAACGGCCTTGTCATTGGAAGCCGTGCCTTTAAGGCGCTTCAAAAAAAACAGCCTGGAACCCGCACTTGGACCACTTTTGTCGAATGCATCTCAGCAGCTGGCCGTTGCCTTCCTCCTTTGGTCATTTTTAAGGGGAAAAGCGTTCAACAACAATGGTTTCCTTTGGATATGAAGCCATTTCAGGATTGGTTCTTTACAGCAACTGAGAAAGGATGGACTACCGATGAGACAAGCCTCAAATGGTTAAAAAATGTGTTCATTCCTCTCACCAAGCCAGCAAACTCCTCTGAGAAACGACTCCTTATTATTGATGGCCATGGCAGCCACACAACTGCCGATTATATGTGGGAGGCATTCACAAACAATATTCACATTATTTATCTGCCTCCCCATACTTCCCATGTCCTCCAACCCCTAGATTTGGCCATATTTGGCCCCCTAAAACGACTTTATCGCAGACGGCTTGAGGACCTTCTTGCTAACGCCTTTGACGACTCTTCTGTAGCCGGAAAACGTGCGTTTCTGGAATGCTACCAGATTTCACGCACAGAGGCAATTACTAAGAGTAATGCTAAGTCAGGATGGAAGGCATCAGGCCTTTGGCCCTTGAATGTCAACAAACCGCTAAGAAGCCCACTCCTCCTCAAGAATTCTAATACTTCACGCCCCTTAAGAACTACTATAGTTACCCCAGAGGTTCGCACACTCCGTATGCCAATCCTGGAGGATTATGGAGACGATCGGGTGCAGTGGAGGACTCCTAGAAAGGCACGTGATTACGTTGAGCAGGCAAAGAAGTTCGCACGCATCATCAAAGCAATGCCAGCGGATAAGCTCTTCCTCAGAAAGATTGGTAAGGCTTTGGATGAATAGGCCTTTGAACTGGCTATTAGGAAGCGAAAGATTGAAGGTCTAGAACACACTCTCGAATCAATAAGAGCCAGAAAGAAGAAGAAGGTTGAAGAAGATCCAAATACCACCTTTGCGAATATTCAGACTATTCGTGAGGCCCAGAGAGCTGTAGGGCGTGCAGCAGAGGTTTTAGAAGATGCGGAAGAAGCGGATGATTCAGAGGATATCAAAGATTGTATTGAAGTTTTGTAAATAAAAAGATCACCCTTTCTTTTGTTGGAGGGTTAGTTGGGACTCCTGCTTATACAGAATGTTCTAAATCAGTAGTGTTCGCTTACCCCCCCACCTAACTTACAAAGTAAAATACGGAGGCTCAGGCCAAAAAAAAAAGGGTCACCTTGGCAGTGCCCAACAAAATCAAGCCACGGACCAAAAGAGGCATAGCAACACCACCCCCCTGGTCAAGCCAACCGAGTAAAAAGAAACAAAAGAACACAGCTTCTTCAAAATGGAAGATTTTTTAATTCTGACAACTTTTATAGAGGTGTAGCCTCTGCCTACCGCGTCTCTCGTGTTTATCTACGCCCCCGAAAGTCTACGAGTAACCGAAAAAGGTCAGAATTTTTTAACAAGCATTAATGAGTGATGTGATGTGTAGTATAATAAAAGTGCCAGCACTATACCTATTATATGTGCTGGGCACAGGCCAAACCTCACCCAGCAGGTCCACCAAATGGCCCCTGCGGATCCACCCTATCCATGCCATATAGATTTCCCGCCTGCGGGCCGATAGATTTTAGCTTCCCCAAGCAATTCATCACCTTTCATACATCGCCGTACCTCGCATATTATATTAATGAACGACAGTCTTGCAAGTTCGGGAGTCACTTACCTCCTTCCGAAATTAGCATCTATTACACCAACGGGGAGCTCCAAATTTTGGTTTGAACGATACACGGCTACAACGCAATCAGCTTCATTACCTTTCTTGTCCCCAGTGTTCTGCTTAGTTCTGTGCTGGTCACCAAAACCTGTGAGTTTGCAAAAGACTGAAAACCAAAATCTTTCCTGGCACGACCAAGCCTCATATACTAATCGCGCATGCATTATTCGTCCGCACCCCCATACCCCATGTCCGACACCGTCTCTAACAGGACCTAGTGCATTTTGCTCACCCGAAACACCGAGGTTGGACAGCCCAGCGGCGGCAACGAGCCCCACCCCCTAGACAGTCACCCTACCCCAAAAAGAGTACCAGCAAGACTGCCGTGAAGGGCGATGGCCTCGGCGGGGAGGAGGCCGATGTCACCACGTTCTCGACGCCAACAACGCCGCTCGAGAAGCTGCCGCGCGTTATCGCAGCTAAGTGGTGGCACCTCTGCACGCTCGCGCCACGCTCGCGCCTGGACGTTGAGGGGCTGGTGCACGCTCGCGCCTGCGCCGACTGTGTCTTTGCCAGTCACTACGGCACGGTCGCTGGCGGCCGCGCGAGCGCCAGCGCCACTCCGCTGCGGTGGCCGCGCAAAATGAGCGCGAGCTCTTCATGATCTACCCACATTGCCTCAGGTAGTGAGCAAGGTCGGAGTGAAATGAGTGGTGGGTGGCTTTTGTGTTTTGAAGCACGCGGGGAGAGGGCTTGTTTGCCTGCGCGGGCGGATGGAAGAATACTGTTTGGCGCGGCGTCGGGGCGGCACATGTGGCTGATCGGTTGCTTGTTTTGCTTGCTTGCTTGCCTGCTTGCTTGCCTGCTTGCTTGCTTGCTTGGGGGACAGAATAAAGGAGGGATGTGGCAAGGGAGGCACGGCGGGCTAATTAAATGAAGATTCTGCAACTATTACGGACAGCTCTACTGAGCATGTCATTTCCGAGAGATGTTTGAGTCTGGGCAAAAATCTTATGATGCCGCGAGTTTCTAAGCCAAGTGCGTGGCAGATATATCACGCCACTTTTGGCTGCTTGGCAGCCGTGCATGAGTTTGCCGGGCTTGTGCCCCAAGAAGCCATCGGCTATTGCAAACGATTGCGTAACTAGTTTCGACTCTCCCGCCGCTGAATAACACACTGTGCCGTGAGTCTGGCTGGGCCAAAGCTCTTTGAGTAACACCAGGGAGAACTTAAACAAGAGACGGATAGAAAGCTGAGACATAGCAAGTGTTGCATTCACATTCTGGCCGCTCTCGAGTCAAAGGAGATCGGCTCTGATTTCATCCCGTCGCATTTATTGCCTGCCAGACTTGGCCTTGCCCAGCCGCAACCCTGTTTTGAAGGCCAAGAGCTGGCTGACCTGGGGTGTACTGATATAAGAGCTGAACCTGTTGGCGCGCGTGGGATTTCGACCAGACGGCGCGGACAAGGTTCAAGATGCGCTTGATGCACAAGGCCAAGGTAGCGCGGGCGCAGAGCGAGAGCGTAGCTTTTAACGCAGCGTTTATGTAGGGAACTTGATGGTGTGGGAGCGTGGGATGGGCTCTGGTTCTTGGACATCAAATATAACCGAAGGGGGCAGAGGCGTTGAATCAGCTGGAAAGATGTAAGGGAACACGAAAAAGGCAAGATATATAATAGCATCAGACTTGTGCAATTACCCGAGACCTCCGCCTTGGTTCTTAGATAGGCAGAAATATGATGACAACCTTGGTGATTACTGCTGCATTTGTCAAGATAGTGAGTCTTGTTGTTCTACTTACCTAATTATTGTCAGTGAATCGGACTGTGCCTATTACTACAACGCAACGACACCCTGTTGTGCTTCTAGGGTCGTACAGGGTGTTTTATGAGCACATACTTAGCTACCTGAACGATCCATAATCTTGGCAAGAAGTTTGAGTCTAGTATATGGCTGGCCTGTTCAGCTGTCGTCCTCCGCAGCCTGAATTACTACATATGTAAATACTCAGTAAATACCAAGTCAGGGGTAGTTACACCTGCTCAGGAGTCGCTCAAAATTTACTCACCATAGGGCTGGAATACACTGAGGATATTCTGAAAATGAATGTCATTCCTCTGACGGGGTTCATCCTGGGGCTCGCCGGGACAATTTCTAAGAGAGTAAAATAAATATCCTGCGACGCCAGCCTGCCACTTCTCCATTTTTAGAAAACTGAGCTTCACCTTTCCATTTTCCTTCACAAAAGAAAACTCGTCCAGAAAAGTCCATCGTATGTTTTTAATATTACTCCTTCCCGCCCATAATTTCTTGCATTCGAAGGCTAACCATTATGCTCACAGATTCACAAAAAAACCCAACCGCCGCCACAAGATACTTCGTACGTATATCTGTGCTCCTTTTCGCCCATAATTCCATTCATTCAAAGTCCCTACCCTTAGTTCGAAGGCTAACCACCCGTGCTCACAGACTCACAATTAAACCTCGACCAACGCCATCACAAGATGGCATACCTGTCCCCACCCCCCGGAGCCCAGCAGCAACAGGCCCAGCAACAGGCCCAGCAGCAGGCCCAGCAACAGACCCAGCAGCAGGCCCAGCAACAGGCCCAGCAGCAGGCCCAGCAACAGGCCCAGCAGCAGGCCCAGCAGCAGGCCCAGCAGCAGGCCCAGCAGCAGGCCCAGCAGCAGGCCGCGTCGCCCGCCATGCCCGTCCAGCCCTCGCCCGCCCTGCCCGCCGCCGCTCACGGCCACGTCTGGGACGACGACCCAGCGCGCCCCGTCCGCTGCACCTACTGGGTGCACTTCTGCACGGTGGCCGACGAGTCGGTCTACATCTCGACCGAGTACGTCGAGTCCTCGGTGTCGGCGGACCCGGCCACGGGCCAGCCGCGCTGGGGGTGCGCGGGTTGCGGCGCCGTCAGCCGCGAGAGCAGCGTACTGGCAAACGAGCAGCGCCAGTACGTGCAGACGGTCGAGGGCGAGGTGCTGATGGAGGAGCGCCTGCGCAGCGCCTTCAAGCGGTGCTGCCAGTGCGGCGCCTGGCGCACCAACCCGCTCGCCGTTGCCGCCGGCCCCGTCCCTGCTCCCGCCGCCTGCGCCCACTGCGCGTGCCGTGCCTGCCCGACCTGCGTGCGTCTCAACCAGTTCTCCGAGCCAACGTTTTTCATGCTGCTCGACCGCGCGTGCCCCGTCCCTGGTGGCGTGTGGGACGCGCACTATCGCGCTGTCCAGGCCAAGGCGCTGCGCGAGGCGGTCGAGTCCGTGGCTGGCCTCGAAATGCCGCTGCTCGACCAGCAGGTCATCGACCCGGCGCTGCTGAACACGGGATCCACGGATTAAGGCCGGCCAAGAGATGACGAGGGAAAGGGTGTTTTCGGTTGGCGGCTTGACCGCCGGGTTGTCTTTTCTTTGGGGGCCCCATCACACAAGGCTCTAGGAGCAGCACTGGCCCTGAAGGGGTGGAGAGGCGACTTTTTAACTTTCTTTCTCTACACCGTGGCTGGGCGTCTCTTTGCCGTTAACATGGGTATCCCGGCTGTTCTGTCCGGTGTGAATCTGGTAATTCGTTGGGACTATCTGGTGACTCTTGGGCCATGCGTGATGATTTTGCTTTTATTAAGGGCTGTAATCCAGGCACACTATCTGTTCGTGGCGCTCTAGCCACGGTTGTGCCTAGGCGTTGTGTTGCGATGCAACCTTGGGGGGTGATGAATAGTACGTTTGATTCATGTTCTATGCTACTTCTAGTTCCAGCTGTGGGGGCCTAATGAAGTAGGTGCGGGGCGACGCCCGTGCAGCACGTCCCTCCGTCACGTGCCGGCGCACCCGACCCTCTCCATCCTTTGTTTCACGGCCCAAAGTGTCGCTATTCCAACACTATCTAAAAATCAGGACACCCTACTTTGCATTCCTGACACCTGTTGGCAGTTGTGATACTCAGAGCCTAATTTAAGCGAGTAAAATCTTGAAGAGTAGTGTTCGTGGTACTCAAACTACGTAGGGATCCTACAGGTCGAAGGGCTGGTAGATCTACCGGGGGTAATGTTGTGTCTATCTCTCCCTCTCTCTCTCTGCGGAACTTAAGGTAGGTTCTGCGTGCGACCGGGGTTTTTGTGTGTGTGTGTGAGAGGCCCGCGCGCCGCACGTGCCTACTTGCACGTGCGTACTCGTGCGATCTCTGCTTCCTCCCTGCTAGTGTGCGGTCACCAGTATCGCTATTCCAACAAGTAGAGTTATAGGTTCGAGAGATTGACCTCAATGTCAATTTATCTGCCGAGTCCGTTCCATTTTCCGTCCACCAAACCAAGGGGCAAACTAAGCACTAGCCTAACATAGGCTAAGCTTAAACGCTCGTAGAGGCACCATCAAGGCTGCAAGTAAAGAATGGCTGAATTTGTAAATAACTAAGCTAAAGAAAGGAAAAGGAAAAGAAGAAGCCTGCGAGTCCTGCAGGCTGCAGTTTTGATGGTTGCGTGCGGGGAAATTGCGCTAGTATCGATTGGGAAGAGTGGGGCTGCGACACGGGGTTTGCAGCTAGGGCATGGTCGCGGTACCAGGACTATAGTTCGGCTGTGCGTTGACACGGGCTTAAAAGTGAATTGAGCATTTCGCCATCTACCGGATAGAACGTAAAGCTTTAGCGCGCTGTAGGGAATGTTAGTTCAGCATATGCTGGGAGCGACTATTCTACATACTTCTAGCCTGCATTTGCATGATTGACTGCAATATTGTTCGTGTGCGGGTTGAACACTGATTCTTACCCGCTGTTGGATTGGCCCGGTACCGGTACTGGAAGTAATAGGGCGTAACTGCACGCCGAAAAACTGGTGATTCAGGTGATGATTGTTGTGTCTGTATATCTAGAAGAAAGAGCTGGCCTACGGCCACTTATATAGATAGAATTTGGGACCCTGCGCCTCCACTGTCACTCTATGTGGCTGACTCGCGCGGTATTCCAACATCGGCATATGATCAGCTGTGAAGGGTGATCACTACCTAGATCACGGAATGCGAGTGCAGTACGTGCAGAACGTGAAAAGTAGGTAAAAGGATGATTCTAGAAAGGAAGGTCGGCTCGAGAGAGCTGCCCGGCGCGGGCACCTAAGTGCCCTGCGGGGTGGCTGACTACCCCGGTCTTGGGTTACTCATTTGCTCCATGTTTCTTTCCAAGGGCCTGCCTTTCAGAGCCAGCCTGATTTGTTTTTGGGTTTGTTCTTGGTCTCCGTCCTGCCGACATATTCTTCGAGTCTTTCACTTACCTAAAAGCCCTGGGAGAGTAGCGGGGGCTCTCGCCCTCTAGGAGTTTGTGCTTCTTCTTCTCTGTCTGACGAAAAAGCATGCGCAGGACGATGATCCGCAGTTTCTTATGCCCTTTCCGTCAGTGATGCACTCTTTAATTCTTTAATGATTAGATCATCATCAACTTCTTCTCATAAATACATCCCGGCGTGGCCTAGATAGCTGCAATCTCGGGCCCTGGCCAACGGCATTCCAACATCAACAGCAACAAACGATCAAGCACACGGAAACTCCAGCCGCCGGTGAAGCCGCGCGACAATCTCGACATAATCCCTCTCCCCCTCCGGGGTGACGATGCCGTGACGGACGAAGAAATCGATCAGCACGAGCGCGCAGTTGGTCTTAAACTCGCCGCTCCGCAGCGCGGCGCACAGCTCGGGCAGGCGCAGCAGGCGGAAGTCCTCGGCCTCGTTGTCGTTGGGCCGTGGGACCAAGTCGGGCGGGACCTCGAGGTCGTAGACGTACATGCACTCGGGCTGCAGCAGGCCGGTCTCGGTGCCAGGGGCGGCGCGCTGGTCGCGCACGTCGAAGTAGCTGACGAGGCCGCAGCAGCGGGCGTTGCGCGCGACGTAGTCGGCCGGGAACGAGGCCTCCTCGGCGGCCTCGCGCACTACGCTGGCGAAGGGCGCGTCGCCGCTCGAGATGCCCCCGCCGACCGTGTCATCGAGCATGCCCGGGTACGTCTGCTTGGTCGCGGCGCGGCGCGGCACCCACACCTGCAGCCCCAAGTCCGTCTTGACGTACGCCGTCATCTGGACCCCGTACGTCACGACGCCGAACAGGGGGCTGGCGGCGCGTTCGACGTTGACGAGGACGTCATGGTCCGGCCCGTAGACCGGGTAGAGCTCGTCGCGCCAGCCGGTGAGGACCTTGAAGTGGGACCGCTGGCGTTCGGCGGCAAGGGTCCGGGCCATGTTCTCGTCCCTCTCGCCGACGCTTGCGCCGCAGAGCAGCACCGTCTTGCGCTGGTGGTCCACCTTCCAGGCGCTGGACCACTGGAAGTCCTGGACAATGGAGGGAAGCATGAAGCCCAGCACGGAGCTACATCCTTCCACATGGAATTTATAGATTGCCGAGACCTCGCGGGCGTAGGTCTCGGGCTCGGTCTGAGCATACGGAAATCTTGCATATTGATAGAGTCAGGGTGCTGCGATCAAAATTGATTTGACCGCGAGAGGATCCTTACTTGTCGCATTGCTTGACCAGGTCAAGGTTTGTGTATGTTGTTGGCATGTTTGCGGGAAGACGGGGCTCGGAAGTCATGGTTTTTGCCAAGCTGGAGGCCAAAGTTATGACGACGGAATGAAGTCTCTTTGGGCCCGAGGCAATTATCTAAGCACTAGCCGTAATAGGCATAGAATAAACGCAGCTTCCCGAGTCGCATCGGCCCGTGACGAATGAGGTCACATCCCGAGTCGCATCGGCCCGTGACGAATGAGGTCGCAAACGGCGAAGTGGGTCTTCGCTCTCAGCCCCTTCAAGGCCAACCACTCCAGGGTTACTCGCGGTTAACGACCTCTGATTGGCCGAGCGTATTCAAATTATTGGCGGTGAAAGTGTGGATTTTCAAGCAACATGGAGATGGCGGTGTTGTCGGGAAGCTCAGTCGGCGCAGCTGGGTACGGCTTCGAGCGTGTCGTGCCCCATTCGGCAACCTCGCGCATCTCGTCAACACCCAAGCCGTCGATCCACTGATTGAGCCTCAGGACGAGGATCCGCGGAGGTTGCCGGACGGTGTGGATATTAAAGGTGAAGAAGCCCCTCGCGAGGCCCATGCTCTCGTCCGCTTTGACGATGGCCGCTACGCCTTGATCGTGGCCATGCATCGCTGCGAGGCTCACCGGGAGCAGGTCCTTGAGCTCCGGAATGGGATCATTGACGCGGGCGCCGCAACTGAGCAGAAGCTGGAGACACCTTGTCCGTCCCAGCATGGCAGCGAAATGGACGGGCGTCAGGGCGACCTGTTTTGTGGCGCGCCAGCTATTCGCCTCGTACTCGAGCAGCAGACAGGTGACAACATCTTCGTGGCCCTCGCAAACGGCAATGTGAAGAGGTGTCCGGCCGTACATGTCGGCGTGGTTGACTGAGGCGCCGGCTCTGGCAAGCCTGCGTACGCCGTCAACGGATCCAACTGCAGCCGCGTGCCAGAGCGGTGTTCGGCCAAAACGGTCTTCTTCGTCCAAATTCCACTGTTTCACAACGCTTAGAAACCACTTCAACGCCTCCGGATGTTGCGAGGCTGCAGCTCGGTGGATCGGACGCTCCCCCTGGAGGTTTGCCAGCCCGGTCCAGTATACTCTCTCTCCGCGCGTGCACAGGGCGTTCAGCAAGGCATCGCTGCAGTAATGCGAGGCAGCAGCAAGATGAAGAGCCGTCTCCATGCTGCCCCCGGTCTGTGCCATCAGAAAGCGCTTTTCGGTGCCCGCGTCGGGTATGTGAGACAGCAGAGTGGTGACAATGGTCGTGTGGCCCATAAATGCCGCGACGTGAAGAGCTGTGAGTCCGCCATCCGCCGTGTTGAATATGTCTGCCCCTTGTTCTATTAAATGTTGGACTGCGGCATACTGGCCAGCAGCTGCTGCCAAGTGTAGTGGGCGCCAGTTGTAAAAGCCTCTCACGCGAGCGTTCATGTCGAGTCCCATCTTGGCTGTCTCTGAGTAAAAGGTAATTGGCTGGTCCAATTCGCCGTCAACGCAGAACTTCAACAGCAGTGAATAGAGCTTCTCCATCTCAAACGTTATCCTAGGTATAAGATGTACTAGCGGCTCCATGACTTTGGCGAAAGCGTAGAGAAGGGTTTCGCTCTGCCCAAAGCCTCCATAGTCGGAACAAAGCCTGATAAAATCATGGTGCTGTGGCTGCGTGTGGCGGAGCAGAGGGTAGACTAGGTTATCCGTTATGGAGACGGGCCGCAGAAGAATCTCTAATTTAGCGGTGATCTCGTCGAGATCCCGAGGGGAAAATATCGGCGTTTGCGGCAACACGGGCTTTGCCAGCATAGGAGTGGCGTTGTAGTCGGCACGTCGAGTAGGTCTCGGCGCAGGCACGACCTCGTACGAGATGCCGGCGTCCCCCTCAACTTCGCTCTTTCTCACAACCTCGACCGAGAGGCAAGGCCGGCCGCGGCGACTCACCTCCCGCACAATTGCCTCGCACTCTAGCTCGCTGAGTCTTTGCTCTCTCCTGTTTGTGCCTATTCCTCCTGCTCGATTGTAGATGTAATAGATGTCTTGCAACGTCAATGAGCCGTCCCATGTCTCCAAAATGTGATCTGCCTCGTAGGCGGCATCAGTGCTCCGCAGCGTGACAATTACGGCAACTCGCCGCTCGCCCGAACTGGTCGGCATGGAGAATCCAAAAACGCCCATTACCATGCCCAGCCGGCTGCGGTCGGATTGTAGAGCCATGGCCAACGGGTCCCACCGCTCGGGCGGATAGACATCGACTAGCATGTACTGGCCCCTCGTCTGGTACCTGATTCCGTCGCCGATGGAGACTCCGTCGTACGAGAACTCGGGCAAGATCCAAACAGGCTCCCGCTGAACGTAGATGGCCTGGTACCTTCCCTCGGCCTCGCTCGCGCTGCTCTCCGAGCTTGGTAACTTGACCATGACGAGAACGTTTGAGCGGATGCGGGCGTATTGGTTACCCCAGAGGCGCTGGAGGACAATGGCGGGATATTCTACGGCCCCGAGCCAAGACCGCACCGAACAGTCGAGAATGCCGTAGTAGTGGGTTTTGCCGACGGGCTTGAGGAAAAGCTGGACCTGGAGGCCCTGGCTAGACATGACGGTGGGGACCTTGTCGCCCGTCAAGAGCGGCGGCAGGGCGCGAATATTGCGGGCGGTCTGGAACAGCTTTGGAGAGTCTGCCAGCAGCCCCGAGAGGTGGTTGGGTGCGTCTCTGGAGAGGGATTTCCAAGCGAAGATAGACTGGTCGTCGGTCTCGCGAAGAATGGCTTCCTGTAGCCGAACAAAAGCGCGACGGCCCTCCCCATACAGCAGCGGCATATTGACAGAGAAGACGCCGAGCAGGCAGTAGGCAATGTCCTCCAGCCGCGTGGTCTCTCGCGAGGCTGCCCAACTCATGCGGGTAGCGACGCTGACTTGACGGGGCTCGAGGGTGCCTTGGAGCACCCGCTGATCGATCGAGGTTATTTCAGTGAGGAGATTTTTGCCGATGATGTTTGGAGACGGGGGGATACTGGAAGGAGCCGACGTCGAGGCCGTCTGAGACTGAGAGCCGAGATAGGACCAGTCTGATGCGAAGAAGCGGACCTCTTTCGGGGCCAGCAGCTCCTGCAGCGTCCATCCGCGGGTGAACCACCTGCTGCGTCGAAAGGTCGAGTTCGCGGCCGAGGGCAGCTCCTCCCTGGCAGGCACGACGTCGGAAAGGTAGGCGTAGCACAAGTCCGACTCCTCGTACCAGCGGTACATGGAGTTGATGGCTTCGGAGAGCTCGGCCGACGAGGCCTTGTCAATGCAGCACGTGTCGATCCACAGGTAAGCGAAGCCGTCCTCAGCGGCCAGGGCGGCGGCATTCTTGACCTTTGCGAAGCCCTTCTTGCTCTTGACCTCCGAGTCGAGATTGAAGACGGCCGACAGGTTGCGGCTGCCGCTGCTGAGCGACACGATGTCCTGGTATGTGATTTCCTGGTCGCCCCACGTGTGCGACAGGATCGAGTAGCTGGGAATGGCGTTGTCGGCAAATTCCACGACGCGCAGCTTCTTGGTATCGAGGAGCCGCATTTCGTCTGCCTTCGGGGTTTCAGTCCCGCCGGGCCTTCCAGGTTTGGATGAATGCCAGGTCGGAGCGAAGCGCCAGGTGTAGGGCACTAGGAGGGCACTAGGGGGGCACTGAGGGGGCACTGAGGGGATTCCGGGTCCAGGCCAGAGCAGGCTGCGAGCCCAGGCGAGAGCCAGTGTGCAGGTCAACTGTCCCAGTCCCCTGCACCTCACCTGTCCCACCCCACTTTTCTTTTGATGTAAAGCTCCGCCGACCTGTCCCACCCCACTTAAGGCCCACATCTATACTATTTAGGTATAGCGCCACAGCGCGCCCCGCAAACTGAGAATTTTAACAGACCTCGTCGGAGGGAATTGAACTTCAACATCTTTCCACAAGAACAAAAGTATGGGCAAATCCCTACAGGTTCCAAATTGATTCTCAATTGGTTCCAAATGGATCCGGACAGAATTCCATTATCTCTCCTCGACCACGAGGTCACAGCAGCCATATGGTCCTCTCAGGGCCTAAATAACAGCTATGAAGAGTCTGACGAACTTCTTTTCAACACTGAGGAAGATATTCCTGAAGATGAAAATATCGACAAAGACCCTGAGGAGGGAAGCTTAACTAGACCCGTTCTTAACAGGTTTGGAACCAATTTAGGACTGATTCTTAACTAGTACCAATCCTCATCTCTGCCAAAACCCAGAACGGTCAAGCCGCTAATTCAGATCCAACAACGGTCAAGCCGCTACTTCAGTTCTAACAACGGTCACAGAAGTTATATATGTAGCGACTATTCCTGACTATCCGAAGACTACTATAAATGGTATTGCCTATGTTATACCAATACATATTAATTATGAAGGCGTTGGGATGCTCGGGCAGTATAAAATTAGCTAGGCACACGACTTGGTATGCTTTATAAAATAGGTTACCTGACGGGTCAGGAAGGGGTCAGCTGAACGGAGCCTCTTTTTTTCATGAATTTTGCCTCCGGCGGCGCCTGCGGCGGGCTGCCCTCGCTTCGCTCGAAGGAGTGGGTGGCTGAGGTTGAATTGCGAGATTAAGGAAGAAAGTGGTTTATTTTGGGGGGAGGGGGGGGCGGAGGGGGCTGGCTAGAAAGTTGAAGGTACCGCACGGACGGATTGACAGCCATTTCCACCTCACGACACAGCAAAGCGGCATTTAACGGGTTAACACGTCCGAGAACTATCCGATCGACCAGTCCCCCGAGCCCATTTCGACACGGACGAAAACTAGCAAATCCCTAGGCGAGAAACTTTCGGCACCTTCACGGTAAAGTAGAAGAGACAGCCTCTCTAAGCCACCTCCGGCTCGCAAGCTCGCCTACGGTGGCTCCGTTCAGCTGAATCAATAACTACCGAACCGATTTAGTACCCGTTCTAAACCGGTTCAGAATGAGTTTGGGGCTAATTATGCTATTAATACCAGATCCAGTACTGTAAAAAAGAACTACGCCACCGAACCCCAGGCATTTTGGCGGTGAAATTGCCAAACTAGTTTGGAATCAATTTGGAAGTGATTGCGGACTTGTGTTGTCTGACCAGAAAACCAAGTGATTGGGCCGTGCACGCATCAAAATATTGCGCTACCTGCGCTAGCCAATCAAAGTGCGCAAAGCAAAAAAGTGGGGTGGTACAGGTGTAAGGGACTGGGACAGTTGACTTATGGTCTCGAACATTTAAGAATTGAAACCTACCTCGCTTAAATTGGGAAGTGCACCTAGGGCATTACACGGGCGCGGCACTAAATTAATTAACTCGCAGAGAGCAGAGTTACCATTTTTCTGATCTTAAAATCCTCCTGTCTCTCTCCGAGCCTTTTTGCGCATTGCACCTGTGTTGTTCTCCCACCGTACAGCAAAAAGATCGACCTCACGACAGACCCTCTCGAGTTAAACAACTCATTCATGCGCTTGATATTCGGGTCCCCTCCGAATATGCCCCCACCTCTACGTAATTCATGAAGAAAGTGGCGCATTGCTGTTTTGTCGTCTATGCCTTGCCCGTCAGGGCGGTCGGCGGGAGCGGGATGCTCCTCGGTGAGAACCGAAAGATCAACGACATCCTCTGCGCCATCGGCGTCGTAGTCAACATGCGGCAGTCTGCTTTCTCGCAGCTTGCACGCGAGTGACGATAGTGCAGAGTCGAAAGCACTGGGCGTCCATTTCGAGGTATCGGAACCATCCGACACGACAAAGCCGTCCCGGGGTGGAGGCGTCGTGTCGAGGTCGGGAGAGCGTGAGAGCTCAGATAGCCTGAGCCAGAACAAGGTTTCGGCCATGTGAACTCGCTGCTTCAGGGTGGCCAGATCGTCGTGGCTGATTATATCCAGGCTCTGCAGTCTCTCCACACCTTGGGCCGCAACTCTGGCAGCGCTGGCATCAATTCAATCAGGCCAAATATGAAGCCTTATTTAACTGTATTTGAGGCCCGGAGTGGTGTATTTATCTGTGTGTAGGGCTCTCTCTGATTGGGTGGGTTTTATTTGACTTAATTGACGGAATTTGCCGCTCGACCAAAAAAACAAGGAAATCGAGCCCCGAATAGCACCCTAAGACCGGAAAAAAGCCCTCGACCTTCAGGACCTTTATTTCGTCGCCCAATTCTTCGTGCACATGAGGTAATTCAGGGTTTCGTCGAGCATACCATGCCTCTGAGTCCCAAGGATCAGTTTTCCCTGGCTGAATGCCCTCTCGCACTCTGTTGACATAGACGGTATTGACAACAAGTCAAAAGCCATCTTTGACAACCGGGGCCAACGCTCTCTTCTTTCCTTCCACCAAGCCAGTATGTCATCCACCCGCCTGACACTTTCGTAAAGGTATTCAGCTACTTCGTTCTTCAGGTTGGGGTCATCAGGGTCATCATGGTAGTCGTGGGTGATAAGATGACTCCCTCGACCTTCGTGAGGCGTACGAACCGGCACTGGGAGAGGGATGCCGGCGTACTCGGCCTCGTAGAGATCCCGGAATGCCCTCATCGCTTCTTCAGCCCGGTCGCTGCCCAGGAACTGGTTGACCCACTTCTCCTTGTGCCCTGGGTGTAGTATCATAGCCGACCAGTATGCTGGGCTCTCCTCCATCAATCTAACGTATTCTCTGAGCTTCTGAATGGCCAGGCCAACGCTTGTTCGAAGAAAGGATAAATGATCGTCGTCAAGATCAGGTGGTGACGGCGGCGGGGAGTGTAGTGGTTCGTCTGGTAGGTCTTCAACAAGGTCGGCAACAAGGTCGAGGGAGGGCGGCCTGATCTGGCCGGTCGGCAGGCGCCGGGGTAGGTCGATGACCGAGCCGTCGAACCGGGTAGGAAGACGACGGTTACGCTGCGACCGTTGTGATGCTTCCCCGGTAAACAAGACGCCGTTGTCATCGTCGTCGTCTATACCGAATGATCGAGGCTGTTGGCTTGCGACCGTGATCTCTGGATGGGTGTGTACCGGGCCACCGGTAAAATCGGTGACGGCTTCAAGGTTCGGGTGTAGGGTTCGAAGGCGATCCTCAAGCAGATCGATTAGCCACTCCTGCGTAGCGAGGACTTCAGGAAAGGTAGCCGCGCGCCCTTCAAACCACTTCGTGATCTTTTTGAAGGGTTTAAGAATAGACAAAACAATGGAAAGCAGGTGCCAGTCACTTGGTTGTAGCAGGTCGGCGGCGGGCATGCGCTTTTGAGGGTCCTTCTCGGTCAGATTTTTATGGCACCAGTAATCCACTTGGCTCTGTAAACGCACTGCGCGTTCGATCATGAAGAAAACAGAATTCCAACGCGTAGAATTATCGCCACAAAGCTGTAAACCTTCGACTGACCTGTCAAATATAGCCGCGCCGAATTCCTGCGCATCTCCCTCGCCGATCTGATTGCGCGCGACCTGTAGAAAGGATTCCCGGCGTTGTGGTGACCTCCGAATGAAGTGGACGACGTTGTGGAGTTTTCCAACAGGCCCTCTCTTTCGCCATATCTTCAACAACGCTTCTTCCTGCTCGGGCGGTAACTGGCCGACGAAGTCATCGTCAAAGGTTCTTTCGAGGTTAGTCGACTTGCCGAGAATGAAGGCCTGCGCTGCTAGGTTGAGGATGTGGCCGAAGCAGCGCACACGACGCTTTGTGCCTAAGGAATCCCGGGAAAACCGGTCAAGGCCAGGAATTAGCGACTCCAAGGTAAATTTTACTGCCCAGTTGTTCGAATCCACGTTGTCACACTGAAAATAACCGACGCTCTTAGCGAAGCCGTAGTCGTTAACTAGCCGAGAGATGTAGAGAGCCTGGTTCTCGCCGCTGTGAGAGCCTCGAAGGTGGGGCATTCCAAGCAGGTCTT
Organism: Lasiosphaeria miniovina; assembly: GCF_030549165.1. Taxonomy (NCBI): domain Eukaryota; kingdom Fungi; phylum Ascomycota; class Sordariomycetes; order Sordariales; family Lasiosphaeriaceae; genus Lasiosphaeria; species Lasiosphaeria miniovina. Next base: position 5,879,957 of record NW_026848220.1, read on the forward strand.
GTTGTATGGCGCCGTCAACATCAGTGTAATGTACGAAGACCGCTAGGTAGGAAACTGTCGCGTTGGAAGTCCAAATATCGAACGAGAGATGCTTCTTGTATGGCGATGCGGCTAACCTCTCACGTAGGGCCTGTTGTTCAGCCTCAAACCTCTTTCGAATATGCTCTCGAATGGTATTGTGCGAGGAAGGAATCAGGGTAGCTGTCTTCTCGGCATTCAGGTCCATACAAAAATCCCGAAATCCCTTATGCTCAACGATGCTGAAAGGCAGGTTCGAGCCGACGACTAGATCGACGAGCTTTTCTTCCAAAGAGAGCTTGTGAGGCAGTAAAACAACCCTCGCGCGCTTTGTATTGACAACTTGAAGCGTGCCTTGCCTTTTTCCGGGCCTATTCATACCAGTAGACGATGACTTGGGTGCGAATGTTGCGTGCTCTTTTTCCAGATGTATAATCGCCGAGCTTGTTGAATCCGCCTTGAACAGGCTCTCGCAATAGTGGCATGCCCAGAAATATTCTCCCTCGATGATAGCGTTGTTGATGATCTGGGCGACCCAGTAGCCGTGATCACGAATCCACGATGTCCTTTTTGGTGTTTTTCCCGCCCACTTTTCCGGTATAAAGGACCCTCTTGGTATTTTTATCTTCGGCCAATCCTTGACTGGAACCCCGGAAAGATCTTTGACATCTACTCCTTCTTCATGGAGCGCATCGTGCTGTCTCGATAGTCGTGATAGCTTCGGAGGAAGGGAGGGAGGAAGATTTCCGGCGGTAGGGAGGCTTGTCGAGAGGGTCGCGACATCAACGGTGGAGGCAGGCATTTTGTCGAGGACTCGGGAGCCAAGGAAGTAGGGAAATCGCTGCAAGAAGGTAGGATTCGGTAGGATTCGGCAGTTTGTTTACAACGGTTGGCGATAGTTGCATTGTAGCGGCACGGCGGCACTCGAATTCAGGGCATTCGAGGATTTTCCCGGGGCCAGAAAATGCAGGGTTGGCCTTGGTCAGGGACTGCCCTGGCGCCAGGAAAACCCGGAAAATTGGGCCTAAAAATGGCCTAACCAATGGAAATATTTGCAAATACGCCAAATAACCGGGCCCTCAATTTGGCCTGTATTTGACCTCAAAAATGGCTTATTTATTTGCAAATACGGATTTCCTTATTTAATTGAATTGAATATATTTGGATTGGTGCCAGCGCTGAACTCTGGTAGCAAGATGGACGAGATTTATGGCTAGGCTGGGTGGCACCTCGCTGGTGGTGATGGCGAGGCCATCATGCCAGTTTCGCCGTCGGATTTGGCCGCCCCGTCCGCTTGTTTCTGCTGCCGCGGTTTCATCGCCGTCGGTGGTGTAGAGGTATCTACCTGCGATATGTACATGGTCTCGTTCCAACCTCGGCGGTACTCGGACGCCATGAGTTGGTCGAACGCCTCCATGTGCCCGGCCATGACTGCGAAACCAAGTGGCGTTGTCGCTTCTTTGTGGACGTACAGATCTCCGAGACTTGGCGGGTCAGGGAACATCTCGAGCACACTCTGCAGGATGGATGCGGAGATCTGGCCATGACTACTCCCTTGTCCACTCATATTGGCCACGAGCGTGTGAATGACCGATATCCCTATCCCGTTAAATGACCTAATAGCGAGAGGTGAGAGCCGTATCATGCTGTCTTTGCGGTTGTGGAGGGCAGCCAGGTACTTGACCCCTCGGAGGTTTGCTGGCTTGTGCTGTTCCGTCATAAGACCTAGCAACGAGCTCAAATCACTCGCGCCGCCGGCTCGGGAATGAAGGCAGTTCAAACTCTGCCCAGCCCCTCTTGAGATAAGAAGATCGGCGAGGTCATAGTAACCGCTGCCGATAGCCCAGGCCAGCGGTGACGGCTGGTCGACAGGATCAACGGGGCCATCGGTCTTATCCAGGAGATACTCGGCAATGACGGAAGAGTCCGAGGGTGTCCATCGAGGGCGCGAGGCCAAGGCACCAAGAAGAGAAGAGGCGTGATCGGGGACAGACAAAGGCGAGCCTCGGCTAGTAAGCAATTGGAAGATGTCGAAGTATTCTCGAGCACGGCGACCTCGATAGGCCGGCAGCCTGGGGAACCCTCGACAGGATGGCCCAGGTCAAGAAGAATCTCGACAATCTCGACATTTCCCAGGCGTATTTCCTCGCACATCTGACGTCCCGGAGGATGCCGCTGTTGACCAGCGAGCGCCGGAGAAGTCTTCGACAGCCTCTGGCTGCGAGCGCTCAATATGGCCATGGTCCTCCTCAGCCAGTCCTTGTAGTGAGCTCCGCACCGGACGACCCTACTTTGCATTGAAAGAACGTCAAACTCGGCCAGCTTCTCCATGCGTGCCATCTCGAGCATGGCACACTCGTCCAGGACGTCTTGCTTGGGATTCGTGCGGTTGAGGGCATCCAGCAGCTCTCCAGGACGTCTTGCTTGGGATTCGTGCGGTCGAGGGCATCCAGCAGCTCCTCGAGGATATCTGGCAGCGTCAAGATCACCGCCAGCTCAATCGGAGACAGCCATATACCAATCTCTGGCCTCTTCTCCAGAGGATTCGTCCCGTGCTTTAGGAGAACCCGCACCGCTGGCAGACTTTGCATGAAAACCGCCCTTCCCAAGGGCGTCACCTTCAGCCCCAGAGTCTCGTCCCAGTCCGCAACATATAAGCCCCTCTTTCGATCCGACGACTTCTCCAAATCGGCGCCTGCGTGCACGAGTCTCGACACGACCTCTTCCATCTCGCCTTCCGAGCTAAAGGAGCTGATGCAGTGCAACGGCGGGTCCCCGGTATACTCGTGGCCGTCCGGATCTGCGCCCTTCTCGAGACAGTACAGGACGCAGTCTAGCCATGCCGAGCGGCAGGCACACACAAGAGGCGTGTCCCGGGTTCGCTGCGCCTGCAGGTTGAGGTCACACGTGTACATCTCATACAGGTGCTTCAGCATTTCAAGCCGCCCGAGAGAGGCAGCCATGTGCAAGAGTCCGTGGCCCCACTTGTTGACGTATATGCGGTCGAAGCGATTTTGCCCCTCGCCTCTGAGGCTGATCGCTGGGTCGTCGGGCGATCTTTCTGCGGGAGCGTTTATCCAGAGACACGAGCCATAGCTGGGCCCAAGGATCTGTTCGATTTTAGCCTCGAGGAGCTCCGGGTCCTCCATGTGTTTAACGGACCAGTTGCCGAGCAGCTGCGGTGCACGGAAAAAGAGCATCCCTGTAGAGCTGGTCCCCATTCGGTAGCTGGCTATGGCGTTTCTGGAGAGTCTGTTCCATTCGGATTTGGCGGCGTCGTCAGCATTACTAGTCTCGATAAGACTCTTGGCCTCGTCGATGCAGTGTCGAAACCCGCGTTCAATCCCCCAGCGGAGATAGCGCTTGAACCGTATCTCTTCAGGGTCGGGATTTTGAACAGTAAACGCCTCGTGGACCCTGCACACCTAGGCGTGGGACAAGATGTCCGTGGTGGCAGACAGACTATGGCGATGGCTGTACTCTGCTGCTCTGTGAAGCCAGTAGCACGCCTTTTGCGGGGATATAGGCACGCCAAAGCCGCATAAGTACGACCGAAACAGAAAGTACGATGCCTGTGACGGGACGAAGCTGGAGCCAGAGCCCTGCGGAGGGCCATCAAACTTTGCGGCGGCTTCGAGCTCGTCGACCACTTGTTTCTGCTGGCCCTAGTCCAAAAAGCGCCTGAAGGAATGCGGCTTGAACGAGAAATACATGGCGGGCGGATGTGGAAGATCGGGACGAAATCCGGGGAGGTTGATCTGGGCATCATAGTCGTCCCCCATGCTCCCAATCACAAAGCCTGTCTTGTCGAGGGCTATTCTCTGCTGGCCCGGCGGTCCCCTTTCGTGCTCCGCGTCGTCCAAGATGGCGGCATTGGCTTTGTCCTTGATGTCGGCATACAGATGGGCCTGGACAGCGTCCAGACCTCGCATGCGCGCTAGAGCGCGGTCGAGGGCCCTGTGTGCCGGATTTCCGCGCAAATTGTATCTCAGTGCCGCCGTGGCAAGAGAGAAACTGTGACCCGGGAGGTGGTTGGAAAAGAAATAAGCAGCCAGATTGTGGGTGGCAGCATCAAGAAGCCCATCGGATATCTTCAGCCACCTCATCTTTTCTCAGTGTTGCTCGGTCAGAACCGCCCCTTCCTCCCATCCGATCGTCTTGAAATGAATCTCAGATGGGATATCCTTGCAATCAATCACGCATCTCCAAATCAACATGCCGTAAGAGAATGCGTCCGTCTTCTTGGCGCCGTCTGCCGACAGCTTGTCGCCGATTTCTGGAGCCTCGTAGGGGAAGGTGTGCATGCGGACACGATGAGTGCCGGTTCCATCGCGGCTCATGTCCATGACGGTTCCACCAAAGTCGGCCAGCTTGGCGGTGAACGGCTGGTTCGACGGCTCGGCGTATCGATTGGCGAAGACGAGCACGTTCTCGTGCTTCAGATCCCCGTGGACCATGCCACAGGCGTGGATGATGGACAAGCCACGTCCGACATCGTAGCACAGCTTCTGCTTGATGCTGAATGGAAGAGGTCGGAGGTCCTTCTGGATCTTGTCAAGTGTTCCGAAAGCCGCGAACTCCTGGACCAGGGCAGGGAATGGGGAGCCAGTGTCGGTTGACGAGTCCCACCGGATGTCGAGGAGCCGTACGATGTTGGGATGGTAGTGGATCGGCTTGTGCATCAAGGCTCGAATCTCGAGCAGGACGTCTTGCCATTGGCCTTGTCTGTCTTGGTCATCTCTTACCGTCTTGATGACGACGGTTTTGCCCGGGCCGTCAGACGCTTCGAGGATCACACGATGGACAATAAATGACAAGCCCGCGCCAATCCTGGTCTTCTCCACGATACGTCCATGGTGCTGTGGGTTGGAGAATGTGGACTGCCGGCCATTATATCGGCGAAGGCCTTCCCCCAGAAACGATGCATGGCAGAGCAAAGCTGCGAGACCATCTGTCAACTGAACGGCAGGGGCGGCAGATGAAAGAGTCGGGGCGACGACGGCTTTGCTCTCGGCCGTTACTGTAGAGTCCGCGGTGGCCGAGGTTTGATCCTCCGCGGCGAACGCTGAGGGATAAACGAGACTAGACATTGTCCACCAGGGCTCAGAGAGAAAAAGAGGGTGGCGGGGTGGTGAGGGACGAGAAGGCTGGGAATCTCTATGTGTCTTGTCGGGCTCCGAAGTTATGTGATGAGCTGCTCCTGCTCAGAGGGCTCTACTTCATGGTCCTCCCACCGCTCTCTCTCGTGCTTCAGCCCCCATTACCCCTCCTCAACAGAGACTGCCAAGCACACCACCGACAGCTCATCGAGGCGCGCTTGCAATAGAGCCCGGCACGTACATCGCCGTCATCACGCTTTCCTACGCGTCAGCTTGTACAGCAGTCAAGACATTCAGAAAGGGCCTCAACTATGGCAAAGATGCCAAGAGGCTGGTCTTGGCGCTCGAATTCGAGAGGTTTCGGCTCCAGCTCTGGGGAGAAAACTCGGGCTTGACGCCGCGAGATGGCGAGAAACCCACTCTCCCTGGAAGATTGCATCAACATGATCGTCGTTGGAAGCGCCATAGACGATGCATCACTGCAGCTCATCCGTGCCGCTGTCCGGTCAGACCCCGACACATCGAGTCTGCGTTCTGGCATCGAGCGCAGGGCCCTCCTCGGCGAACAGTCTTCCTCCGAAGTGACAGCAGCCATGATGCACGTCGAGCCGCTTTCGCTCTCCATGTTCGACCTGCCCGACGACTTTCCCACCGCGGCTCGCTTTCTCGCACAGAAGACAACCCAACCGGATGACGGGAGTGATAGCATACCTCTCCTGGACTGGTATCTGTTCGAGCGCAAAGACTTTGACCCCAACATCAGCCCCGAGGACAAACAGAAGCTCTCCAGCCGCATGCAGCGGCTGGTGATGCTGCTGCGCAAGCCGCGGTCCCCAGCCTTCATGACACCGCAAGCCGGAGGCTACATCCACGATGCTTCGTCGTCGTGCTGGTGGCTCGTCCTCCATTTTCCACTCGAGCTGCGCCTCTCCCTGCACTACCAGCTCCCTTCGTCGACACACCTGACTCCGGTGTCGCTACTGTCCCTCGTACGGTCCAAGACAGCCCCCAAACCGCGGCTCGAGGCGCGGATCGCACTTGCAAGCGCCATCTGCACGACCTTCTCGGAGCTCTACACCAGCGGGTGGCTGCACAAGGGGGTGCGAAGCGACAACATCCTGTTCCGCACGTCGTCGCTCGACCCTCTCCTCCCCAGCACCACCGGGGGAAACCAATCACCGCTGCCGCGACAAGACTCTCCTTCACACATGGCCACGCTACTGCAGTCGTTCCTTGTGGCAGGTTTCGACTACTCGCGCCAGGAGAGCGAGGGCGCCACCATCGACAAGGCCAAGACGTCAGGCAACGTGGCCGTGGCGATGTACCGCCACCCAAATTACCAAGGCGACGCAGCCCAGGGGTACAATGTGCAGCACGACATGTACTCTCTGGGGTTGGTGCTCGTCGAGATTGCACTGTGGATGCTGATTTCGTCGTTTCTAGACGCAAAGCCGGCTGCGGCGGCGGCGGCGGCGGCCGGCATATGCAGTAGCTGCAGGAAGAAGAGGGGACGACGGGGTTCGACATCAGCGAGGGCTGGCGGTCAGGCGGACGGCTCTGCGTCTTCTGCTGTTATTCTGTCGTCTGATATGAAACTATTCCACGAGCCGCATGCTGTCGAGCTCAGACGTCGGGTACTATCCAGGGCGGACTCGGAACTGGGGTTTCGCGTTGGGTCCAAGTATTATGGTGCTGTCAAGTTTTGCCTCGAGATGGATGACGGACGGCTAGGAGCAGCTGGGGCCGCGGCGGAGGAGGACGGCCTGGCAATTCCCTTTCACCCGGCCATGGAGTTTTACAACAACGTCGTAGTTCCGTTGGCGTCGGCAAGTCATGGGAGCCTGTGAAGCCATCAGGCAGTGTGATCTGGGGGAATGGGCTGCTCTGTTGGCTTTTAATGTCGCTGAAAAATCTGTTGGCTTTACTGTCGCTGAAAAATCTGTTGGCTTTACTGCCGCTGAATAACTATGTGAACGCTGAGGTAACCCAGGTACCCAACCTGGAATGTCACTCAGACAACTGTAACCACACGCCGCTCCCACGTCTGCAACCCAACTTCGTCCTCGGGCTTCAGGGCCGCGTCGTGCGTCTTCCCGACGGCAACTTTCAGCATCGCAACCCCGATCCTCCTGTACACCGACCCCGTGCCATCTACCGCTTCGAGAAGCAATCCGCAGTACTTCCGCACGAGCCTCGAGATACTGAGCTCTTCCCTCCTGAAATGCCACTGCCAAATGCCCAGGTGCAGAAGAAGCAAGCGACCCGAGGAGGGGCTCGATGTGTCGAGAAAGGAAACGCAGGTTCGCGTTTCATTATTCGGAGGCTCCCCCATGGACTCGGCTAGAACGTGGTAGTTCCTGGCCAAGACTGACGTGCCCTCGATGGCGTGCCCTTCGATAGCCAATCTAGGCTCTTCCTCGACAACTCTCGCCATGCTGCCGGTGCCAACCATCTTGGGCATGATGCCGTTGCTGTCAATAACCACCTCGCACTGAACTCCACCGATCAGGGACGCCCAACTCCATGACGGTGCCGAGCAGGCGTCCGACTGCGGACGCAACGTCGACCTGGCAGGATCGATGCTCCTCCAAACAAAGCCTTCAAGTAAGTGGCGCCGGAAGAGTCCGGCAAGATACCTGTCGCCTAGCCGCGCCTGAAAAACCGACGCCACACCGGCCAGGGCTGGAAACACATCCGACGGCACCGTCAGAGCTCGGGAAGAGTAGTTCTCGACCACTCTGAGCCACAGGCTGTGCATCTCGTCTCGGGCCGCCGCGTCCGCCGCCGTCCCGGCCGGCCAGTGCAGCACCGAAGGCAGCATCATCTTGTACGAATACACATGTGGGGCCTGCAACGCTGTCATCTTATTATCGGGCAGCGCCAGCGCGTCGATGCGGCCCTCGGCGTAGGTGGCGTGCGTGCACTCCCAGAACAGCTGCTGGCTGGCGAAGTGCAGGGTGCGCGGCGACAGCAGCGACTCCTGCAGGACCCAGCCGCGCGACGCGAGCGTGTTGTGCTGCCGACCCGTGATGTACTCGAGGTAGTTGTCCCAGCGCCCGGCGCGCAGGTAGAGCCACTCGCCGCCGATGCCGAGCCTCTTGCTGTTGAACGGCAGCCGGACAGCGGCCAGCGCGGGCGTGGTGCTGCTGCCTCGCTTGCCAAAGATGCCGTCGCGGCACCCCCGCCCAGAGCTCGCGCTGATGTTGAGCACCCCGTGCCGGTACACGTCGCCCATACGCGCCGCTTCGCGCTCCCAGTCTTGTCGAGAATCTTGCACGATGCTGTCGACCAGTCAGCCAGCCAGCCAGTCAGTCAGTCAGTCAGTCAGTCAGTCAGTCAGTCAGTCAGTCAGTCTGCCGGTCAGTTTACTATCGGCAACTTGGTGCAGGATGGACAGTCGGAGATGTTCGAAAGGGAAAGTAGGCAGGCCAAGTAAATACCAGATCGAGTCAATCCACAAATGCCGATACCCAAGGCGCCGGGTGATCGATACGGCATCGCGGAACGTGAGTGGGAGGAGCGGCATCGGGATGCCGGAAGCAGTCCACTCAGCCAACGTGTCGTGCGTGAGCATCAGCGGGGAAGAACCGCCCCAGCAGTGAGTGAGAGTGAGCCAAGGCAGACGCTGTGGCCAGCCGTTCCGAGTCACGGGGCCATCCGTGTCGTGGACCGCCAGGCGAGGATCTTCCGAGCCATCGGCGGCTCCCACGTCGATAGTGCGAGTGGGCATGAAGGACGATGACGTCTCAGACTCTAGCTCGTTCTGCTCAAGACACTCGTCGAGCCACATCCCAGCCAGCCGGAAGCACTCGTCCGAGTTCGAAAAGGGGCTGACCGGCCGCCCCATGATGCCCAAGCTGTGACCACATCGCGTCGGGTCGCTGTCCGTGTTGTCAGTTGGGATCCGCTCAACCAGGCCGGGTAGGGGGTAGGGGGTAGGGGGCAAGGGCAGTGCAGGGGGCAAGGGCAGTGCAGAGAGCAAGAGCAGTGCAGAGAGCAAGAGCAGTGCAGAGAGCAAGAGCAGTGCAGAGAGCAAGAGCAGTGCAGAGAGCAAGAGCAGTGCAGGGGGCAAGGGCGGCGCATTAGCTAATTACATCTTATTGGTATCGCACTCCGCCTTCGTCCGGTTCACGAAAACGCCGTACATGCCCAGGAGCGTCGTCTGCGCCCCCCTGTCGGTGACGAAGACGATGAGGGTGGAGCGGTCATGCTCGATCCCGATCCCGTCGCTCGAGGGGACCAGACGGAAACACATCTGCTCGCCATGCCAGCCAGCATCTCCACGGCCGGCGATCTCCATGATCTGCGAGTCGTCTTTGAGGGTCTCCCACAGCCCCGCGCAAAACGCACAGTCGCTGCATTCTGCCAGGGCGGAAAGGGATGCGTGGTGCGCGTAGCCCGACGGCTTCCACTCGTAGATGAGCTGGTCGAAATCGACATCTCGACATACGTCGCATAGCATGGCTGGAGTGAAACGGCACGAGCCGTCAAGGTTCGGCACTGAGGTTGCGGAATAGAGAAGAACAACAAAACAATGTGACGGGATAAGCGAGAGTCGCCGGGATAAGCGAGAGTCGCCGGGATAAGCGAGAGTCGCTGGGTAAGCGAGAGACGAGACGAGACAAAGGGTGGCGGCATGGCAGCCTAACCGTCTCACCCCGCCGTCGTGGAGCACATCAAGCTGCTGGTGGGGAAATTCTGGCCAAGGCATGTTCATACAGACCCGGTCGCCTATTGGTGCCGGACAAGTGCATTGCTGCAGTATCACCCCGTCATCGCCTCGAGGTCGTCATCGCCTCGATGCCGTCATCGCCTCGAGGCCCGTCATCGCCTCGAGGAGGGAGTCGAGAGCCCCTGTCAAACAAATCACGCGCCGTCCATCATGGCGGCCATCCAGACCAGCGACCCAAACTCATCGATAGTCTCGCACCAGTGTTCCAGATCCCTGAAGGTGCCCTCACGTCCAGCCGCGTCAGATGCCGACTCACACGTGGCAATGGTTCCGCTCCTCTCCTGGCGCAGCCGCCACAGATCCTGCATGACGAGGCATGTCCCCGGCTGTCGGCGCGCGGAGGAGGAATAGCTGCTGCTCATGGAGTTGTGCTTCTGGTACCTGGCCGTCCACGTCACGTTGTCCACGGGCTCCCACAGGTAGCGCGGCGAAGGCAGCGGCACGTAGCAGTGGCCCGCGCAAAAGTCGCGGCCCGACGACGAGAAGATGACGTCAAAGACGCGCTCGATTCCGTATAAGAGACAGATAGTCCTGCAGCGGTCTTTAGTCGGAGCGGTTCATCTAGGGACCATGGGCAGCGCGTCTCGTCTCTCACCTTCGCGCCGACTCCCGCGTCACCCACTCGCGCCGGCTTAGCACACCGTCGGCGATGCCTTGGTAGCCGTTGAGCAGGTGCAGCCGTGTTCCGATTTCCTGTTCAACTACCGTGAGCAACTGGTGGACAAACCACCGTGAGCAACTGGTAGACAATGCCGTTCCGCCTTAGTGATACAATCTCGAGAAGAAGAGGCACACCCACACTTGTTGTCGTGACCAGAGAGCGCGCATCGTTCTTCTGGATCGTCTGCAGGTCCAGAGCCTGTATCAAGATGTACATGACTGTCGCCTGAATCGCCTCGACCAGCTCCTGAACGTCGAGCGAAGGTGTCTGTACAAGCGTTAGATCGAGATCTCTGTACATAGGGGAGGTGGAGTGAGAATGAGGACGAGAGCAACGTACTCTGCAGCGGATTTGCCGCTGGTGGTCGAATATCGTCTTCCACACAAAGTCGCTGCTCGCCGCCGTTCGGGTGAAGAACATGTGCAGCAGGCTGGTGCACGTGGCGAGCGTCTCGGGTAGGCAGGTGTGGTTCCCGCTGCCGCGAGACGTGCATTCCGTCGCCGACCTCCCGTCGAGGACGCACTGCGGGTGGATGAACGGTGGCAGCCGCCCGCTGCCGTCCGTCATCATCTGCGGGTATGCCATCATCTGGCCGAAGAGCACCTTAGACGACAGATACGTCTCTAGCTTGGCGATCTTGCGCTGCGACAAGGTCCCGGGATTCTGGAAGACAGACAACGTACTACCTAGCGGCTGGACAGACGACGTACCTAGCGGCTGGACAGACAACGTACCTAGCGGCTGGGGCGCGTTGTCGCTTGTCGGAGGAGGCAGCGCCATGCTGCTGCTTTCCCACTGGTCCAGATAGCCGACTGTGCCGGTGGTGTTCACCTCGCAGCTCGTGGCCGATGCCGGGAGGGAATCAGCCGCGACGGTGTTAGGCAAGTCCCCAGCGTTCAGGTCCTCAAACACGTCATTCCCAAGCGGGAGATGCCAGGGTCCGGGCAGGAGATGCCAGGGCCCGTGCGAGGGAACCTGGCGAGCATCGGCGTCGTTCTCATGGCCCTGCCCTGCTCGCGGCGAAAGGGGCGCCGCAGAGCGAGCAATCTTCCGGTAGGGTCCGTGGCCTTGGCCCAGCGCTGGCGCCGGCGCTGGCACTCTCTCGTATGCACAGCGGAGATGTCGCTGGACACATCGCGCGCAGGGTAGGTCCAAGCTGCAGCGCGTCTTGGATCCCCGACATGACGAGCAAGCCTTCTTCCGAGAAATGGGCATCCTGCACGGATTACTGGTCAATAGTCATCGGCGAGGGTGTTGCTGAACTGCAGCCGCGCAGCGTGTCTTGCAATGGTGGCATCGAGGAGCGGAGACGCGGGACGAGCTCAGTGTTGCTAGCTCCCCCAGCTGCTTGCCGTGTTGCCGTTAACGCCGGAGCGCGGAGTCGCGACCAATCACGGAGCCCGGAGTCTGCTGCGAATCACGGCCTTCGTCCTTCGGAGTTCAAGTGGATCCGCATACGCTGGCGCCGAATTTACGTCGGGGTTGGAATGGGTCCCATGTCGAGCTATACGACAGCTTTCGGGTGCTAATCGCCAAATAACTGTCCTGATGTTACTAAATGTCTGTGATGAGCTGACTAGGCAATGGTGGCTGGCTCCCTTTTATAAATAATTGACAATCCCCGATCAACAATCCCCAATCTACAATCCCCAATCTACAGTCCCCAATCAACAATCCCCAATCAACAATCCCCGATCAACAAAGCCATATTTCCTTCTCAAACTCATCGCAGATATATCGATAAACAACAGCCCCCCCTTTCATTCACATCGCAGATATATCGATAAATAACAACCCCCCCTTTCATTCACACAGCTAAAAGTTTGTCTTTCTCGGCCATAGTTCTCTGTCACCATGGCTCCCCCCATCAAGGTTGGCATCGTTGGGCTCACTGGTCGGTCTGGCGTCTTTGAGCCTGGCCAGTGGGCAGTCAACGCCCACCTCCCGCCCCTCGTCGCCTCTCCGTCGTACGAGATCGTTGCACTCGCCAACTCGTCCGTCGAGTCGGCTCGCAAGTCCATTGCCTTCCACAAGCTGCCTCCCACGACGGCAGCGTATGGCAGCGGCGAAGATCTGGCCAAAGACCCAAACGTCGACTTGGTCGTCGTGAGCATCCGCGCGCAGAAGCATTTCAGCCCCGCCAAGGCAGCCATTGAGCATGGAAAGGACGTCTTTGTCGAGTGGCCCGTCGGTTGCAGCCTCGCCGAGACCGAAGAGCTGGCCAGGCTGGCCGAGCAGGCCGGCGTTGAGACGGCTGTCGGTCTGCAGGCGCGGTCGGGCAAGGTTGTCGCTGCCGTCAAGAAGATCCTGGCCGACGGCACCATCGGCAAGGTCGTCAGCTCCCACGCGCTGGGGAATGCCAGCTTGGTCCCCGTCGACACGTGGTGGGCGGGCATGGAATACTACCTGGACATGAGCAGCGGAGCAAACGAGTTCCACATCTACTTTGGCCATTGTAAGCCGCTCTCCCTGCCCTCTTCCTTGCCCCCATGTCAAGGCCATGGCAGCTACGGAAGCGCCAGAAGCCCAGTGCGAGATGTGCCGAGTGCGAGATGTGCCGACTGCGAGATGTGCCCAGTACGAGATGTGCCCAGTACGAGATGTGCCCAGTACGAGATGTGCCCAGTGCGACATGTGCTCAGTGCGACATGTGCCCAGTGCGAATGTGCACCCAACTGACTCTCTTCCAACAAAAAACAGTCCTCGACTCGTTCATCGACATCCTCGGCGACTTTGACACGCTCCAGTCGACCCTCACGACGCAGTGGCCCACCGTCCCCATCGTCGATAAAGCCGGCAAGATAGTAAACCCCGCCTACCCAAGGACCGTGCCGGACCACACCATGGTGCAGGGCCGGCTAGCCAGTGGGGCCGCAGCCTCGCTCAGCTTCCGACACACCAAGTCGTCAGGCGACGGCACGGGCATCCGGTGGATCATCGCGGGCACTGAGGGCGAGATAGCCGTGACGCTCCCCGAGTCGCTGGCCGACATCTCGGCGCAGTGGCAGACGTCGTACCCGCGCGCCAAGGTCCACGTCCGGGTCGGCCGGGACGAGCCCGTCGAGGTCGACCTCGACGCCGGCTTCGCCGCCCACGACCCAGCCGTCCTGGCCCTCGACCACACACCCCTGAACACGGGTCTGGTCTACGACGCGTTCGCGCACAGCGACAGGAGCCGCTACGCCGACTTTGCCAGCGCGCTCAGGACGCGCCGTCTGCTGGAGCGCATCGCCAAGGCCGGGGGTTATCCGTGAAGAATTGGATCGGAGTGATGTTGAGTTGTTGATGTGGTTTTGGCCAGTGGATATCAGCTGAATGCAAGACATGAAGCTCCTTGGTTTTTGTGGTTGGTGTTATCCTGGGTCTTGAACCAAACTCTCTTCCCCTGAGCCTACTTTGACGGTTATACGTGTCCCTTATTGAGTGAAAACAGAGACAAAGGCGGACCAGATCTTGGAAAGGCTGACATCTTTCTTGCCCTTGGAATTTGTCAAAATGGTGCCCAAGAATCTTGTTGTTTAATTAGTTTTCTGCAGCATCTTTTTTCTGCAGCATCTTTTTTCTGCAGCATCTTTTTTCTGCAGCATCTTTTCACGCAAAAGCATATATCAGCAACATCGCCGCATTCGCATTGCCCACAAAGCACACAGTTGGCATCCCCCCCGTGCAAGTCTTCTCAATGCCAAATCTGACAACACTGGCATGGCCATGATATCCAGGGAGACAGGCAGGAGGCGTTAGACCTCTGCCTACGAAAAATAACCGCCGTCTTCCTCAAACGGTATCCTCCCCATTCCTTCGGCTTGCGCGGGGAGGCTCGGTTCGGCTGCCACGACCGTAAACGCGTATTCGATACGCAGCCGCCGCCGGTTGTGCCTCAATGCATATGCCCACGCCTCAAAGGAGATAGCCAAACAGTAGTACGGTCACACGACAACCCGAAATCTCCCGCTTTTTTCCCCGATGTACGCAGCAGTACGTCCCGCTCGCGTCGCGAAGATATATAGACGTAGCTTGGCGCGCCCTCTCTCCAACTCCGTCTGCATTTTCATCGTCAAATCGCCACAAAAACAAAAAAGATCAGCGCACGCAAAGATAAACAGTTTAGTCCCGCATACATACCGTCTAACACGCCGATATAGTCACAAAAAGAAAAAGAAAAAAGGGAAAAGAAAAAAAGGGAAAAGAAAAAGGGAAAAGAAAGCCATCCCTCATGGCAGCCCTAGCCAGCGCACTCGGCCTTGGCCTCGGAACCGGTGCCGGCACCGGCACCTCACTGCTCTCGACACCAGCACACAACCACGCAGCCGGCCTCCTCGGCTTCCACTTCGTCTGGGCGTACGTCGTCCTCGCGCCGCGGACACTGAAACAGATCCACGGGATCGACCACCAGGCGTCGCCGCGGTACGACATAACACTATACGGCGCGGGGGCCGTACAGGCGGGAACCCTCACACAGGCACAGCTCGAGATGATCCAGCGCTGCGACTCGGCGCACTACAACTCGGTCGAGAACTACGCGCTGCTAGTAGGCGCTTTAGGACTTGCCTCGCTCGCGCGCGTCGACGCGCGGGCCGTCAACCGTGCCGGGCTGGTGTACACGGCTGCGCGCGTGGCCTACGGGTTTGTCTACGTGCTTATCGACCACCCGCGCTGGTCGATCAGTCGTGGTGTGTTGTGGTGGATTGGTAACGGCAGCTGCTTGTTCCTGCTGTGGAAGGCGTCGGAGAAATTGGGCGTGGGCGGGTGAGTTTCCAAGGGGGAAAGGGGGATTGCCCCATGGGTGGGATGTTACAGCCGAGAGAGGCGTGCTGGGACTCTGGGAGCGAGCTCCGTGTGTAAGATATTATTCACTGCCGTGCTTATACTCAAATTCCGCTCCATGATGATCCAAGCGGGTTGAATCCCGATTGCTGTAATTACTGTACGTTATAGTTGGGTTGGAAAAGCGAAGCACGGCTCATTTACTGTTGGAATCACCAGGTACCGGTACTGGAAGCAACAGGGCAGCGTTGGCAATGGCTCAAACAACTCAATCTTGAGGCTATATTTGGTTGAATTGAGCCACCAAAAATGGATATGTGGCTGGGTTGAGGCTAGAATTGATTGATATGGTAACAATTGATGATATTTGACGGCATCTTTAGCTCCACCAAAAAAGATGTAAAAAGTTATCAAAGAGGTCTAAAATAGTAAAAAAAATGCCCTAAAGCCTAGAAAAGCTCGTCAACGTACCCGATCCTTCAAATACATGATGTTATTGAAGGTATCGTCTCCCATTCTATCTATGCGCCGAAGACCAGCTTATCGTTACTGAATGCCCTCTCCGGGTCCGCTGACACAAGTCAACTAGGCCAAAAGCGGAACACCCTGACTGCGGAATTTGCCGTAAGACACAAACCCATCACATCCTTCGCGCAGGTCACACCGCCCAATACGCACAACTGCTTCATTGAACGGTAGTAATTTGTGTTGAGGCTCTAGCTTACACGGGCGAAAAAGCGCCACCGGCATGTTCCGCAGCTAGGGTGTTCTGCTTTTAGCCCAGTTGACTTGGACCTCAACGCCGTCTTCCTCGACGTAAAACTTTCGGCATGCTCCCTTTGCAAATGGCCTGCCGCCGAGCTTGTGCTTACGGCCGTGAAGAACTTCTCGTAAAAGTGATATGTCTAGAATCGCTGTAGGAATGGAAGGTTCGGTAGAAAGGTCGGATTCGGTAGACAGGCCGGATTCGACTGTTTATTTACGTCGTGATGGTTGTATTGCAGCTTCAACGGTGCATTGCAGCGACCTGCGGCCTGCCTGGCAGTCAGAGATTTTCCCGGGCCCAGGAAAATACGGGGCTGGTCTTGGTCAAGGAGCGCCCTGGACCCAGGAAAATCCGAAAAATCCGCCCTAAAGATGGCCTGGCCAATGGGAAATAATTGACAACTCGCCAATTATTTTGGCCCTACTAGTTGGTTGAATTTGACCTCGAAATCGTGTAATTAATTGCTCTAAATGGCTATATTTGATCGATTGAATTGGAAAAATTTGAGTTGGTGCCGGCGCTGCAACAGGGCGTAACTACACGCCGAAAACCGGTGGTTCAAGTAATGGATTCGTTCATGTCTGTGTATCTCTATGACAGAGGGGAGAAGTCCTACGGCCACTTATATAGAATCTGTGGCCCTGTGCCACCACAGCCACCTTCGTGGATGGCCCTCCGTGGCTGACCAGCGCGTCATTCCAACATTTACATTGTAAATAAATGCCAAAACTAGAATTGACATACTCTACCGGCATTTCCCTCCTTTGATCTCGTGTTCCCATTTATTTATCCAACGCTCTAGGGATTAAGTATACTTAGACTTTCCTCGGCTTCCGCACGGCTAGCTCGAAACGAGGCAAAGCGGATCACGAAGACGGCGAGCTACAACGGCGGCAAGTTTCAAGCTAGGCCAATTATGTTCTAGGCGAAATCTGGAAACCCCTCCCTGTAAAGTTTCTGCATGATGCTGCACTGCATAAGTGCTTTGAGCTTAGCTCGTGTCCAGCCTTGCGAGAGCGGGTCTTGGTCTAGTACGGCACGGAGCAATCAAGGTGCTGTGTCTCGGGATCAAGGTGCCGTGTCTCGGGCTTTGTGCAGATTCACATCAAAAATAACACTCCAAGTAACAAGACTCCAGTTATGGCTCCAGTTATGACAAACACCGTGGTGGAATTACAAGGCTACATCCTAAGTGGCGACCCTCGAAACAGAACAAGAAACATGTCCACAGATATTACTGGAGCAACTTTTTCACAACATCCCAGCTCCGCACCATGCCCCAGAGACCACCCTGTCTACCCAACAACGAGCGCTGCCCGGTGTGGGCCGACGGACTAGCCCCGTGTTGCTTCTCTCTCTCAGGCAGTCACGTCGACGACCTTCTCCAAGACCTTTCCATCGGCCACGATGACCTTGTCGACCTGGAGCGACGCCTTGACCGGGTTGGGCTGCTGGTAGACCCACTCGAGCTGCTCGATGGTGCGGCCCTGCGACTCGACACTGATTACCGCCACGAGTTAGCACAATTTCACGGCAACAGGACTAGAGCGACGTCTAAACTTACCCAAACAGGTACCACAGGAGGGCCTCGACGACATCCCAGCCGACAAAGACGTAGATGTATTGGTAACCAATGTTGCCGAGAGCAATGGGTCCGGCGAACTGGTTGATGAAGCCGACAGCATTGACGAGGAAGCCCGAGAGAGCGAGGCCCTTGGCGCGCGTAGTCGTCTCAAGAGCCTCGGTGGGGATGGCTCCCTGCAGGGGCGTGTAGGTGAAGGAGAAGATGACGTTGAAGAGGAAGTACGAGGCCAGGGCACCCTGGCCGTACGAGATGTCGATGTTTGCGCCCTGGTTGGCAAGGGCAGCCGAGAGACCCGAGTTGGTGGCGAGCGTGGCCGAGCAGAGCAGCGTTCCAATAATGAGCACCTTGCGGCGGGGCATCCTGTCAGTGAAGGCAACAGCCGTCAGGGCGCCGACGGCCGACAGGACCTGGTTGAGAATGTTGTAGCCGAGCTGGGTCGGGACGCTCTTGACGCCGAGGTTCTCGAAAATGACCGTGTTGAAGTAGCCCAAGCCGTTTCCGGAGAACTGGCCGAAGATGGAAATCATGAGCACCTGGGCCATGCGCCAGCGGCCGCTGTGGGTGAGGAAGAGCGGGCGGTAGTCCCACCACACCTTGTCGATGCCGTCGAGCGCGATGCCCTCCCTCATCTCCTCGACCTGGAGCACGACTAGCTTCGCCTCGCGGTTGCCGTTGCCGTGGAACTTGGTCAGGAAGGCGATGGCCTCTTCCTCGCGTCCGTTGGCCATCAGGAAGCGCGGCGATTCGGGGAGGAAGAAGACGGAGCCCAAAACGATAAGGCAGGTAAAGGCCTGGAGGATCAACGGGATGCGCCACGAGTAGTCGTTGTCGATGTAGTTGGTGCCGAACGTGACGATGGCGGCCGGGATGGAACCACCAAACCATCCGCAGTTGTAGAAGCCCGTGCAGCGGCCACGCCAGTGCGGCGGCGCGATCTCGATGGCGTATGCCGGAGCAGCCACCGTCATGATGGAGATGCCGAAGCCGAGAATGAAGCGGCCGACGACGAACTGCGGGAGCGTGCCGGAGCTGGCGATGATGATGGAGCCGAGAATGATGACAATGGCACCGCAAAACATGCCCTTCCTGCGCCCGAAACGATCCGAGAGCACGGCGGCAAACGGAGCGCCGACCATGGAACCACTGAAGTTCGCGCGGTTAGCAAACGAGGGGCCACACACGACGGCGCCCGGGGACTCGGGGAGACCAACACAGTGTAGAGGGAGAAGATGACCGACACCTGAGTGCCCGTCTTGCCGGTCTGGAATACGTTTTGAAAGTGGTCCATGGCAATGATGGACGTCATCAGACTGCCGTCATAGCCGTTGGCGCAGGCGCAGCAAAAGGCAACGAAGATGCAGTCTTGGCGTCACTTGTCAGCTCGGGTTCCACCTTGTCTCGGGCATCACGTATGGCTGTGGGGGCACCAACAGTAGAGCAGGAGCGACTGCTTGCTCCAGGCTCTGATTTCCGACTCTTGGACGGCGGCGAAGAACTCGGCCTGGCGCGCTCAAGTGGTTAGCAAGATAGATTCGACCTTGGCCGGGGGCGGGGGCGAGGGCGAGGGCGAGGGCGAGGGCGAGGGCGAGTTGTCGAGGCTCACGTTATGGACTGTTTTCTCCTGGGCGCCTTCGACCTTGGCGGCCTCGCCATGGCCGGCCTTGACGATGGGGATGCGTTGGCGGACGCCGACAGGCTCGATGTCGTGAGAGGCGGCCGTCTTCTCGGCGCCGCTGCTGGCGGCATCGTGAGACCCGTGCGACGACATGGTGGACTCTTGTCGACTCGAGGCGAAGGGCTCGGACTCGGGCTCGTCGTCAGTGGCGGGTTAGTGAAGGGAGGATGTTGCGAGCACGACCACTTGGAGCACGTTCTGACATGTTTGGGCGCGGAAAGCATGCCATCTTTATCAGAAAGCGAAGCCAGGCGACGGTGCGTATCCATGGCCTAAATTGAAAGGGTCGCCATCTTTCCGCTTTCGGACCGGACGGGCCGCCTCCGAGGTGCCAAAATGGGCTGCCATCAGCGTGCCACACTTGACCGTGCCCGGTCCCGTCGCTCTGCCAGGCAGGCAGGCTCTGCATGGTTAGTACAGGTATGTACTTGATTAGAAGCGGCCATGGAAGTCTAGGTCCAAGTCCAGGTCGAGGTCCAGGATCGTCCCGCTCTTCCCCAGGCCGCCGTAGCGCGAGCATGGCTGACGGCTGACGGCTGACGGGGCGACAAGCAATCCAACTCGCCCAGAGTGAGGGGATTTTTTTCTGGGGAAATGCTGACGGCCCACCGGCTGCCCATGGGGTTTGGAGCCTCGCGCCCCCCGACCTGCGGATGTCGGGCCTCAGTTCCCGACAGGGGCCGCTGCCCTTTGCAGCGTAGCGCCCAAAATACACTGGGTTCACGGCTGCCCCCAGGCGACTTGGCGCCCTGAGGCCTGGACAATGCGCGATCGGTCGGCAACGTGCAACGGCCTCTGCAGACGGGGCCAGGGGTCGTATACCCGAGGCATTGGGACGAGACCCAGTGGCCTGTTCGGTGGAGCAACATCTGCAACTTCATATCATCCACGCCGTCCAGCCCTCGCTTGCATGCCGTCTCAATCACGAACCGCTGGCCGCCGCCGCCGCCGAGTCGAGTTCGCACGGCAAATTATAGTGCCCTCGCCTGTCTGGGTATCTGGGAGACGCCAGCCCGCCCGCCCAGGACATGCGACACTGTCATCTCTTGTTGCGGCCATGCGTGCAGCGTGCCCAGCAAAGCGCAGAGGCGGCTAGTTAAGGGCGGGACATTAATTAACCTTCGCTACCGCAGGGCGTCTTGGCCTCGCTGGCTTGGTTTCGCAAGGTACCTACGGAGGTACGGTAGCTTGGGATTAGTATATTTCACTTGGCGGCGCCACTTAGCGCGCGCGCCACCAATCGACGTGATCTGGCCAGGCGTGCTGCACTCGTGCGCTGGAACTAAGGTAGTGTAGTCCTTACCATCTTGGTACGCGGGCCGCCGTTGCTTGCTTGGGCCGGGGTAAAAGTTGTTTGGTGGCCGCTGCGCGATTAGGAAGTCTACGCCGCCTCCAAAAATCCGGGGCCCCTCGCTTGCCCATTCGTCGCGTCGGAAATGTTTGGCCCGGGTCCCGTCTGCTGTTCTGCGGAGAAGAGACGAGGTAGCACCGGTGTCCGGCAGTACTCCATCGGAGGAGGAGTCGCAGCCCACACCCCCTCAACCCATCCCTGCCACCTGTAATTGGCCTTGAATCTCTCTCGGCTCTGGACCAGGATTGATGCCCCGGGATCCCGCTAGCGGCTGACAGACTCGGTTCAGAAGGCTGTAGCTTCCCTTAGTTCTCGTTTGGCGGCGTGTGCCACGTGCACATGCGTCGAGGTAGCGTTTACGAGCGAGTCGACGTCGAGCTCTATCTCGAGCCACGGAGTCGAACGAAGGAGGCATTGCAGGCCCAGCTTAGCTAGACGCCGACGCCACCGACGCCACCAACGCCGCCGACACCGCCAACGCCGCCAACGCCGCCAACGCCGCCAAGCGATGCGGCTGCGTTTCGCGCTCTAATCGAGCCAAGTCAAAATTGAGGTGCTAGCTGTTTCGGGCGCGCCTGAACCCATCGTCGGTACTGTTTCCCGGTCCCAATCCTGGCCCGCGGCAGGAAGGACGGCCCGCACAGCGACCAAGGGCTTGTCTCTTCTCCCAGCGCTGAGGGCAACATGTTTACGCAGCTTTTGACTTGTCACGCGACTCGCTGGCTTCGGGCTGGGTGGATGTTCGCGCTAGATTCCTGGTCTTGGCTTGCGGGGCTCGGCTACCTCTACGATGTCTTGGTATTGGTAGTGTCTAGCGTATTCGCCGTGGAGCCTGTTCTGTCTCCTCTCCTACTAAGCAAGACTCCGCTGTGGAGCGAATGACTCCCCAACATGTGCCATTTGGGATTCTCCTCCCACTGGCACCTGATTTCCGGGATTTGGCGACCCGTCTTTTGTTGTTGGTAATTAATGTGTGATTTTCCGTCGACATGGTGAAGCTCTGCAAGCTGTTCTGCAAGCTGCTCTGCAAGATGCTCTGCTCGTCGAGGTCCCGTTGGAACATGTGTCCGTTGTGTGATTCGTTTCTTGAGGTGCTTATCGGGTTCCCACTCTTCACCGCAGCGACACCGACGAACCTGCCACAAGTGATTGTGTCTGCCTCAGCAACATATGAGGCTAGAGGCTCTGCTCGCCGGCAGGCTCACGATGCAGATAGCCGCACCACGCCGAGCATATGTCCAAGACGCCGATCATGCCATATCGCTCAAGTTGGGCGCTGTTAGTAGCGGCGTGCCTGATCCGTTCGATGTCGGCGAATGGAAGGCCCGTTTCCTCGGCAGCCGGGATGCACTGCGCCGCGCAGTAGCCCTTGTCGCCCGAAACCTGTTTGGCGAGAACATTGTCTTTCGCTTGGTAATTGATAAGTTCCGTAGACTGAAATCGCCAGCTGCCTGGTCAACAAGCCAATCTTTCACAGTGCAAGAAGATAATTGTCTTTGGGGCTGTTCCAGGGGGTCAAACGAAGCTTGAATGGATCCATAGAGTGTAGGACGGCACCTAGCAGACAAACTCGTACCCTAAGATTTCAAATCCTGGCTACTGTGGAGGGTGACCCTTTCTTTTGCCTGAGCCTTCGAAGTCGCCGGCAGGCTCGTGATGCGGCTGGATTCAGAGCCGCCGTTAGTATGCCTGTGTGGGAATGACGGAAGGAGGAAATAAACTAGGCATCACGCACACTCCCGTCGTGCAGCCGCAGTGACGTTAGGCAGTCGCTATGCTCCTCAGGGCTGCAAGCGCGATCCATGCCGTAGTCGGTGGCACGCAGCGGAATGGTGCAGGAGTCGAGAAGGGGAGAGGAGAAATTAAAACTTGGATAAGGTAGCTACCGCATTTCAAGAGTACCGCATTTCAAGAGTGAATTCTTGTCTGTTCCAGGCAACAGCTGCTGCATTGTCGGCAGACTCCGACAAGCCCAAAGATGGTTTCGTTGTTTGCCGACAAATCTTTCGTGCTGTTCCGAGAAGGCTAAAGAATATGCTCAGTCAAAACCGTACCTGCACTTACCTGGGCCTGTTTGCTAGTCGGGCGAAATTGTTGCCAAAACTGATGCACCTCGGGTTATCAAGGTAGAAAGTGGGTCCAGGGCCGAAAGACGAAAAGACGGAAGGCGCGAGTGATAGCATTCCCGTTGCGTCTGGGCTGCCTAGACTAAGATTTGCTTTTTGTCCCATTGCTCCCCCTCGGTGTAGACAATTCGCTGATCCAAATCTTTGCTATTTCAGGCCGTAAGGATTTCTTCGAGGGTTGGATTATGGTGGACTTGGTTGGCAGGTTTGCATCCTAGCTAGGTAGTCTTGGGCTACCGAGAATCCTGTTTTCTTCATCGACGGCCTTGAATGTAACCCTTAGATTAATATAATATGCCTTCGATCGTGGGTCTGTTCCCCCAGATCACAGCTCTCCGTCGTCGCTGGCAGTTTCCAAAACTGGACATTGAAAGGAAGGACGGGTTCTAGGTTACAGATAACTTCACTCTCTAGCTTCGAGTTTTACAGCCGTCCTGTAGCAAAAGAAGTAGAATTCGGGATCCTTGTCTAGCATCCTCAAGTACAAGCAAGCTAGGCTTGCTTATAAATTTGGCTAAAGCACCCATTTATTTTCTTTTCCTTTATATAATACTTTTTTGGTCTTGCCGGTTCTACATTCACCTATCTGTTGCTAATTATATCCAAATCTGTAATGAGCCTGGTGAGCCGGTTTCCCGGAAAGACCTGCACGATGCTGTCTTACTTCTTTCCCAAAATTTCCGACCCCCATGTTGAGCGCGTGTGTACTTATTGTGAAGTTCAGATGAAACAATAACCACAACTACCATTAACTGCGTCTCCACTTTCAGCGCGGCCGGACCACAGGTTAGGGACGAGTAAAAACCCAATACTCGAGACCTGCACTCTCTTCTCTTACTCTTTTTTCTTCAGGTTTTCGTGCACATAAGTACACATACCATGCCCCACCCCCCAACGGATCACCCTAGCAGTGAATCACCCTTTTACACCAAAATACTACATCTTTGAACAACAAGAGCTCACTCAATTGTGAAGCTATTTACAAGCCAAACATAGCAAAATGTAGCTAATTGACTGTTTAATTCATATATTGTGCTGACACACAAAGTGCACGGCCAGATTCTGTCAGTCTTGCAGGCGACTCTTCTTCAGCCTCTTCTTCATCATACACCTCTTCAATTCAAGGCTCTGCTTGAGGCTCTGCGGAAACCTCGCCGTCCAGTAGTATAGTCCCTACATCCATGAACCGCTTGTTAGGATTGGGACTTTTCCTTCATTTTTGGGGCCCAATACGCTCCAGTTGAGCCTCCGGGGCTTCAATGCGGTGTTGCTTGAGTACCAATTCAGTCTGAGGCTTCTCAACGGCTGCCGCGGCTTTCTAGAACTTCCATCCAGTCTAGGGACTGCTTTCTTTGCTTTTGCTAAATCCCTAATCTGACGCCCTGTAGTCAGTGTACTAGGGACTCCAGAGAAGAGAGGGGGTTCAGGGGTCTTCGCCCTGTCTTGCTGAATCTCTGGGTGGCTCAGGGCTTTTTGACTATTAACAGGCCAATTTCCGGTCGTCCGGGATGATGATTTGATGGTTCTTCCTATCAATGCTTCCTCCCTGGCTACCTTGTAGCAGCGAATGAAGTTGGTCTTATCAACAGGTGCTGCGTCGGTTAGACTAGCCAACTTGGCTAGCTCACGTCTATAGAGAGCTTTGATAGATTTGAAAGGCCCGTTATCAAGTGGCTGTAAGCCGTGAGAGGTGTGAGCCGGCAGGAAGCAAAGATATATATCATTCAGGCCGCATATCGTCAAGAAGTCGTCCTATATATATTGTGAGATTACTGGATGAAAGCGCGTACGGGACTTATCTCTTACAGTTATGTAGCTACCGTGGCCATCAAGAATAAGCAGCCGAGCCTCATTTTCGTAGTCCAGGAGCCTGTCGGTTTGTGGAATAAAAATATCCTCAAGCCAGCTGATCGCTATTTGGTTGTTAGTCCAGCCCTTTTCTGTTGTAACGAAGCGCCAGTTACAGATTTTCTGCATTTCCTCTTCAAACCACGATGTTTGAAGGCCTTTTCCTTTAAAAATGAGAGCGTAACCAACCCTCCACTGTTAAATCGTCGCCATGCACTGTAAGTACAAAGGCGCCCAAGCGTTACGGCCCACCGCCCAGGAAAATATCACATTTTACAGCCAAAATTACCGCGTTCGCTAGCTGCCCCGCTCCAAGCGCTGGCAATGCAGTTGTACCGCAATTGCACCTCGCCGCCGTCGCCCCCGGCACTAATACATTCGATAATGGTGGACCAGCCTCGACCTTAATCGCTTTTTAGGCAGGCTTTCTTCGTCTCTAATGTCCCTAGGACCAATGAATCAAGCCCTAATAGTATAAGTAATAGATAATATAACTAGGCACTATTTACTTACCAAAGCCCGCCATAATGCCGGCCTTATCGACATTGAAGGTAAGCTCAGGCCTGATCCAGTCGTATTCTTTCTCCCTTATATTGAAGCACCTGTTGACGGCTTTGGGAGTAAACCCGTTAAAACGAGCGGCTTCCATCTCTTGCCTACTTTGGCTCGAATGTCGGGGTTTCTAGCTTTAGAACTAGAAATCCAGTTTTTCCCTACAGGGCCTTTTTGCCCTGCTTCTTTACAGAGTCTTGTAGCAATGCTAGATACTGTTGAGTAGCTCGGAGCAAAGCCGAGTCTTTCCTGCTTGACGATGCACTCAATGAGCCGCTTTTCTTGAGGCTCTGTGAGCCTGCATTGTGTTTGGAGGGCCTCGTCTTTGGGGGGACTCCTTTGAGTCGTCGGTTTAACGTTGTATAAAAAACTCCATGCTTTTGAGCCGATTGACGAATAGACAGCTTATTGTCTGTGACTTCTAGGTACGCATTGACCATATTATCGTCACTTCGTTTAGACATTGTGGTAGTACAAGACGCAATTCACACTCAGAGGTAGGGAGAGAAGAATGTCAGGAAGCTAATTTGGAGTTAATTTGGAGTTATTTTGCGATAATGTAGCGAAAAGAACGTAGGGCTTCTGGGCTGACAAATCCGTACTAAGATTAAACTAAATTCAATTACATAACTAGCTCAACTGTCTACTTGCGAATAGCTTCACAGTTGACTACGTTATTGTTGTTCAAAAAGGGATTGTTTTGGTGTAAAAGGGTGATGCACTGCTAAGGTGATTCGTTGGTGGGTAGGGTATGGTACACACAGCGCGCGCGCGCACAAGCCCACACAAATATACACATCTCTCTCTTTCGGCTAGCTTCCTTTTTTTCCTTTTTCTTCTTGAAAAGAAAAGAATCCTCACCTACGAGTTCTTCCTCAACCCGAGAAGCCCGCCGCCCGTCTCTTGTCCAGCTGTGCCCACCTGGCACCTCTGGCTGCGCTCCCGCCGCCGCCTCATCCTTGGTAAGTTTTACTCCTTTTCCTTTTATTTCTGTCATTTGATTTGGTTCTCGTAGCGTTGCCTGCTGTTCCTCCCACGGCAGTCGCTTTACTCTTTGTTATCCTTCTCTCTCAGCCTTATTCTTTCCTTTTTATTGGTACTTTATAAACCATTATTCGCCCTTACCCTTTCCAAATCACGAAGAAAGTCAGACTAGCGTACGGCATCTGGACATGCAACACCAGAGCATGCCGTGCTAGACCGCCGACGCCTTGCGCTGTAAGTTAGGTGGGGGGGTAAGCGAACACTACTGATTTAGAACATTTTGTATAAGCAGGAGTCCCAACTAACCCTCCAACAAAAGAAAGGGTGATCTTTTTATTTACAAAACTTCAATACAATCTTTGATATCCTCTGAATCATCCGCTTCTTCCGCATCTTCTAAAACCTCTGCTGCACGCCCTACAGCTCTCTGGGCCTCACGAATAGTCTGAATATTCGCAAAGGTGGTATTTGGATCTTCTTCAACCTTCTTCTTCTTTCTGGCTCTTATTGATTCGAGAGTGTGTTCTAGACCTTCAATCTTTCGCTTCCTAATAGCTAGTTCAAAGGCCTGTTCATCCAAAGCCTTACCAATCTTTCTGAGGAAGAGCTTATCCGCTGGCATTGCTTTGATGATGCGTGCGAACTTCTTTGCCTGCTCAACGTAATCACGTGCCTTTCTAGGAGTCCTCCACTGCACCCGATCGTTTCCATAATCCTCCAGGATTGGCATACGGAGTGTGCGAACCTCTGGGGTAACTATAGTAGTTCTTAAGGGGCGTGAAGTATTAGAATTCTTGAGGAGGAGTGGGCTTCTTAGCGGTTTGTTGACATTCAAGGGCCAAAGGCCTGATGCCTTCCATCCTGACTTAGCATTACTCTTAGTAATTGCCTCTGTGCGTGAAATCTGGTAGCATTCCAGAAACGCACGTTTTTCGGCTACAGAAGAGTCGTCAAAGGCGTTAGCAAGAAGGTCCTCAAGCCGTCTGCGATAAAGTCGTTTTAGGGGGCCAAATATGGCCAAATCTAGGGGTTGGAGGACATGGGAAGTATGGGGAGGCAGATAAATAATGTGAATATTGTTTGTGAATACCTCCCACATATAATCGGCAGTTGTGTGGCTGCCATGGCCATCAATAATAAGGAGTCGTTTCTCAGAGGAGTTTGCTGGCTTGGTGAGAGGAATGAACACATTTTTTAACCATTTGAGGCTTGTCTCATCGGTAGTCCATCCTTTCTTAGTTGCTGTAAAGAACCAATCCTGAAATGGCTTCATATCCAAAGGAAACCATTGTTGTTGAACGCTTTTCCCCTTAAAAATGACCAAAGGAGGAAGGCAACGGCCAGCTGCTGAGATGCATTCGACAAAGTGGTCCAAGTGCGGGTTCCAGGCTGTTTTTTTTGAAGCGCCTTAAAGGCACGGCTCCAATGACAAGGCCGTTGGTTCCTCTGCCTTCCATAATACCAGATTCGTCCTTGTTCCAGCGATTCTCTGGCTTAATCGCCTTGATAGCTGGTGTTTGGAAATGGTTGAACCAAGGTCGAATTGTTGACTCTGTAGCGCAGTTGACGCGGACCGAATCGACTCTCTTGGCCCTCTGAGTCTTCAAAATTCGATTGCGGTTAAGAAAGGCACGGCACCACCCCTTTCCAAGTGGTAAGGAGTCCCCCCTTTCAGCTAGAATACGGCGTGCAAGCTCCCTGATCTGTGCATGTGTAGGGGGCAATCCTAAATCTTGTTGAAGAAGAATCCATTCGACTAAACGATCCTCTTGGGTCTGTGTAAGCCTTTGCTCATCTTGATGAGCAACATTTCGAGTTAGGAAGCCATGTAGACGGCCATAAAGGGTGGAGGGTGGAACGTTCCATTTTCGCGCGACTTTGCGTAATCGATGTGTTCTGACGGCTTCCTCGCAAGCCTTGCGGAGGTCTTCTTCTGTATATGAAACCATTGTCAAGAGAAGAATAAAACGAATTGAAGATGAAGAGAATTGGAAAAGAATTGGTTGAGTTATGGGCTTTTTATATAAGAGGGTTGGTTGTGTTCCTCGCTTATCTAGAATGTTCTGGATCAGTGGCGTTCGCTTACTCCCCCACCTAACTTATCTTCGGACAAAGTTTACCAGGCTTCTCTAGTTCAAGTTCGCTCGATCACACGAGCTAGTGGGGTGACGGACTGCGTCGATATATACGCCTCCCTTCAAGTTCGGAGTAGCAGGGACGACTGATGAGCCTGGAGACGAACCGTCTTTCAAGTTCCAGCAGGCACCACCTTGGGCGTGACCCAGAGGCCAAGAATAATCGGCTATGACGAGGACGAGGACGAGGACCACTGGCGACTTCCGCGCCGGCAAAAGAAGCGCGGCTCGATGGGCAAGAAGATGGAACACCGACGATGAAATTTTGCGGCGTACGGTGCCCCCGAGGTAAGAAGGGGCAGGAGGGGGGGAGCCCGCGCCACCATGATACCAGTGAGCTCCAGTTTTCTTTCCTAATCTCTTTTCTTTCCGCATCTCTTTTCTTTCCGCATCTCTTTTTTTTCCGCATCTCTTTTCTTTCCGCATCTCTTTTCTTTCCGCATCTCTTTTCTTTCCCCAGACCAAGTCTTTCTATCAGCCGTGTTTAGAAAATCCGAGCAGCTCACAAGCGTCAACGGATCTAAGCATTGGGACGGCGGGATTACCAAGACTGGTTTAGTTACATCTTTGACAGAAATTGCACATTTCATTCTTCCATATTTGTTTTGTGAGGATTTGTTCTGTGAGGATTTGTTCTGTGAGGATTAGTTGCGTAACAAAATATTTCCAAACGTGTTTTGAAGTGAAGTGACGAAGACTTTGAGGAGAACAACACTGCCTTGTTTACCTCGAGCAAAACTCCAAGCACCAAGCGTCGCCTCATATTCATGCTTAACTAATGCATGGACGAATGTAAGTGACCCGTCTCCTATTACAATGGAGGCAGCGTATAGGTGGAAGTGTATACTCGCGTGCATCATGAGCCGGAAAGGGTTATTTAATTACCGCCTACCTAGACATCTATAGGTCCCGCCCGGAGACCGATTCATATCCTTACCTAGACTAGTTCATATCCACCTAGCTCTAATCTCTACATCGTCAGAAATATCTAAACTCTACAGCTGCTCTAAGCTGCATATCAAGATCAGCTAACCTTTAAGGAAAACCGGGCCTGCACCGAGATACAGTGCTCGGGATCTAAAAGAACCTCCAGATGGAATTGGGGCCCTTGGTCTGTTTGAAAGCGCCGTACCACCGGCAGAGAGGGTACAGCAAGGCGAGCGCCAGCGTCAGGTGCGCCCAGTAGACATACAGGCTGGGGACACCAATGGTAGGTGCGTCGTCGAGGGGGTCCTGGAAGGACGCAGGGCTACCCATGAGAGCCCTGGAGGCAGCGCCGAAGCCGAATATGACGAACAAGTGAACGACATAGAAGAACAGCGCCGAGCTGCCGAAGACGAGCAGGACCTGGAGCGCGCGGGCGGCAGGGCGGGCCGGCAGGGCGGCAAAGACGGCGAGCAGCGCGAAGTTCCCGGCCATGCTGAACGCCCAGTACGAAACATCGGGGGGGTACTTGGCGATGTAGAAGAAGGAATAGGCCGACACCAGGAACTGGTTCGCGTCAGCGGGGGCCGCGTCGTGCTCGGGCATGTGCAGGCAGCCCTCGGTGAGGTTGCCGAAGCGGTACAGGCGCGTGAGCACGAAGGCGACGGCGAAGGCGGCGCCGGCGAGGGCGTTGCCGGCCACGATGGCGCGCGTGCTCCAGGCGCGCGCGAGGATGACGCGGCCGTAGACGAGACCGAGCACGGCGAACGACAGCCACGCCAGCGGCGGCAGCCCGGACAGCACACGCGGCCCCTTGACCTCGTAGAACCAGACGCGCACCCAGCTGCTGGCGGGCAGCAAGGGGCGGGGCTCGGCGCCGCAGTGTCCTCCCGTGGGGCTGAGCCAGATGTTCCACCAGATGGTGGCGACGGCGAGCGCCATTAGCGCGACGTTGTGCAGGTGCCACGAGATGTCGGCGGCGCGCGTGATAGTGCGGTCCGGCGCGACGCGCTCGTCCCCCGAGCCGCGCGCCTGCAGGAGCGGCTCGGCCGCGTCGTCCTTCTCCTGCTTGGGCAACACCTTGAGCAGCGCCCAGGCGAGCGTCTGCTCGGTCCTCGCGACGGCCAGCCATAGTAGGCCGACCAGCAAGTAGTCGACGCCGAGGGCGAAGAGGATGACGTTGAAGAACCACAGCTGCCCAAGGGTCAGGATAAAGCCTATGGCCTCGGTGGTCAGCGTCAGCACGACGCCCCTGACGAGAAAGTGGCGGGCCATCTGCGCGGCGGACCAGCCGAGGCTGGTGCGCGACCGGCCAAAGTAGACGACGCCCATGCCCAGCAGGAAGGTGAAGCCCGGGGCGCACAGGTGGGAGAGGGTGCGGACGACATAGGCTACGGGGCGGTTCCACTCGTGCACCACGGCCGAGTCTATCTCGCCGTCGACGGCAGTGCCGTGCGGCCAGGTGCGGAGGGCCAGCGCGTTGTGGTCCATGGCCATGAGCACGGTCAGGGCGCCGCGCAGCAGGTCGGGGGCCAGCGCGCGCGCCGAGGCTTTGCGGGCCCCCGGCGGAGCCGGCTTTGGAGCTTTGGTGTTTTGCTCGTCGGGGATGGGTCGGTGCTCGAGAACCTCGAGCTCGGGCGCGGCGTCGGCGGCAAAGCTCGTCTCCTGCACGCCGGCTGCCGGCTGGGGCGGCATCACTGCCGGCTTGGCGTGTCGGCGGGGCATCGTGCTTGAGCCAGCAAATTTGGCCAAATTGCCTTCTGGCTTGGCTGGGTCGTGCAATTTCGGTCCCGCTCCGTTCCCAAATTTATTAGCTCGGATTGCGGTCGCGGGATATTGCAGTCTGATGACCTGGGAAAGCCAAAGTCGAAGGGGTGGGGGGAGTTAAGATCTGCGGAAAGACGATTGGGAATTTCACATGGGAGCATTGAGCTAGTGCAGAAACGAAGATAACGCCGACAAGGGCCTCCCTGCACCCGCCAAAAGGGGCAGGCAATGCCAAATATCTGCTGATTCTTGCTTGTCAGCGGTCAGCTAACTGCCAACAGCAAAATCTCCTGTCTGGGGTATCCACAATATTGGATCCTTCGAGTTCCATCACGCCACATGAACCCACGGGCAGAGTCTCTCATAGCCAGCGCACGAGAACATCAGATGTGGCTGAAGCGCATGGAGATCGGTTGCATAATCCGCCTCGGTCTGTCAGCCCTCGGTTCTCCGTAATGCCACCCTTTTCGAGATATGGTCTTCTTGCGGTCCCTCAGCCTTGAATCTTCTTGCGGCCCCTCAGCCTTGAATCTTCTTGCGGCTCCCCAGCCTTGAATCTTCTTGCGGCTCCCCAGCCTTGAATCTTCTTGCGGCCCCTCAGCCTTGAATCCTCTTGCGGCCCCTCAGCCTTGAATCTTCGTGCCGACGACTTCCGCTGACATACAAAGACAAACTCGGCAATGCCGGCGCCGGGAAGGCCCTGCTGGTGCGCGGCTTTGAAACGCGTCACCAAGAGAACCCAGGTCTGACTAAGAGATGGGGGATACATGTCTGAGCCAAAATTGATGGCTTCAATTCTTCAATCTCCCCGCCTAGAACCATTGCGGCATCGGCCTCAATTTTAACTAATTATATAGGGGGTAATCCGGTGTGAGCCGCGTGCGGGAGCCGCCGATATTTCTCGCGGGGGAATGGCAGGTTTTGGGAGACTGCGGGAGATGACGGCGAGAACGGAAGTCGAGGGCCTGGGGACGATGCGAAAGGTGCCTACCTAATTATTCGCCAGGAAAGATGCCTGCCCTGTGGTCAGTGATCGATGGTTAGCCAATTTCTGTTCACTGAAGTCGCCAACGGCGGGAAAACGAAACAGGATAAGAATGAAGGTCCTCAATAGAAGCAAGCCAAAAACGCGTCGCAGGAAGTTGTCTGTGGTGATAAATGTCGGAAACGATAGGAAGAAAGCGAATTTAAAGACGAAACAAAGGATTGGATAGAAATGCACAGAGAGTGGGGAAAGCCTAGGTTTGAGAGCCAACTCAGCACAGAACATGCAGAGAAAACGCCACGTGGGACGTAGTTGCAGTTCATGGAAGCTGCGAAGCGTTACAGGCCCAGAGGGTTTTTCACCACGCCCCCAGCTTAAGATAAGGTTCACAGGGGGGGGGGGGGGTGGCTCAGTCATTCCGGGCATTCTTAGATCTCCTCTATCCCCTCACTTCAGCTACCTAGGCACCTACCTATCCTTGGCTCCCTGGCTCCTTCCTAGCACAAGTCTGTTTCGCTTCGCCCAGCTTTATGACGGCGTCTTGAATCGGCAATTTCCTGTCAAGCTTGACCATGCCAGAAATTCGTGAGTGGAAGCTTGGGGCAGTCCCTACGGTTCTCTGTCGAACCCAGTCCCTTGGTCTCTTGATCACCGCCTCACGCCTTCCCTGCCCCAAGCCCTCCCGCTTTTGCCATCCCGCAGGTGGAAAATGCTACATAAATTGTCACTCTTTTCACCAGTGCAGCAAGTCGAGGCCGAGGAAAGCTGAGTGGCACCTGTCAATTTTCATTTCACATCGCCTATCGGCGTGGATAAGTAGGCTCGCGCCTCTAGCTAACCAGTTGCCGACGGATCGCAGGCCGCCCATCCGAAATGCACCTGCTGCGTCAAGGCAATAGAAGCGTCGTCGCCCGTGAGCGTGCCCGACGCGCTGTCGTTGTTGGAGTTGAGGTTGATGCGCGTGCGGATCAGCAGCGTCGTGTTCTTGCCGTCGCAGGGCCCAACGACTCTTGCCGCGACGGGCACGACGTCGTGCTTGGTATAGACGGCGCCGTCAGCGTAGGCGCCACCACCCGCGATGGTCGTCTGCGTGGCACTGCTCCGGCCGGCGCGGCCGGTCCTGCGGTCGTCGGGGAACGAGTACGACGAGCTGACGCTGCCCACGACGCCGCTGTCGAGCTGCGCGAAGCCGTGGTACGTGGCGTCCAGGACGGCGAACGTGTACCCGCTCGGGTAGTGCAGGTTCAGCCGGATGTCGCAGTTCTTGTCGCGGCTCGTGTTGGAGTTGCCGTAGCGCCGCCCGAAAAACGTCTGGAACTCGTCGAACCCGAGCGTCACGACCGTCCGGTCCTCGCTGATGTCGATGGTCACTGCGCGCCGCGGGCACCCCGATCCAGAGGTGCGGACCGAGTTGATGGTGATCTCGTCTTGGGAGAAGGGCACGATGTCTGCAAACTTGGCGAGGGCCGCACGCAGGGGAGACGCCAGGGCAGCATGAGCCGACGCAAGGCCGTAAACTAAGCTGGTGATCTTCATGTTTTAGACTTGAAGAGAGTCGTTCTTGTCGCTTCAGCAGCGGCGCCCACAGGTCCAGAGACGGCTGCCCTGGTTCATATCGTCTTTGAGAACGAAGGGCGTCGAGCACAGACGATGCACGGTTTGCCATTTTGGGGCTCAGCCGGCCCTCTGGTCCCTTTCCCAGCCGTATGGTAGCAATATAGGAAGCGGACGGGAAGCGGGACGTGGCGTCAATGTGATGCTCCGCGCGAGATTGAGCGAGCGCGGCCAACGGGGTTAGCGCATGACGACGCAGATCCGTGCAGGATTACCAACCCAGATGCAGGCCGGCAACTTATATTTAGCTGTCCGCTGCCGGTAATTGGCCCGGACCCAGATATTTGCGCCGTTATAGGTGAAGCAGGTCCGACCAGACGTCGCCTT
Source organism: Lasiosphaeria miniovina (assembly GCF_030549165.1). Taxonomy (NCBI): domain Eukaryota; kingdom Fungi; phylum Ascomycota; class Sordariomycetes; order Sordariales; family Lasiosphaeriaceae; genus Lasiosphaeria; species Lasiosphaeria miniovina. The sequence continues at coordinate 5,913,870 of NW_026848220.1, forward strand.
GTGACCACCCTGAGGCCCTCTGGGACGAAAACACTTGGCATCGAATGCATCCTGATGTTACCGTGGCAAGGCAGGTAGCATCTCCAGGCCATGGTGATAAATCCTGTCAGCCCCTCCCTGCGCCACAAAATGAAACGCGGGAGCGTCCTTCACAGCGCTGTCTTCACCGAGACCCTTGATCCTTTGTTCGGCAGTTCGCCGACACTCGCCGCCCGTGAGATCCCCAAAAGGGAATGTGAGATTGTAGGTTATGTGCTTCTGCCATTCCTGACACTGCCATGATGCGAACTTGTGTTTGTGTCCACTAGCATATTTGTAACAGTCAGGTACTAGACGGCCCGTCAATCTCAATCCGTCATCGAGTATTTGCTAATTAAATGAGATCCGAGTGAATAAGGGACCTCTTTACGCGCGGCTCCTAATCCCTTACTTCGCCAATTTGTTTCACTTGTGATGGTTTTGATGTGATCCATGATTGTGACCTTACCTCCGGTGAGCGGCATTGGCTTAATCAAGCGGCCTTGGCTTAATCAAGCGGTCCTTTGAGCTTTGTTTATTACTTCGAACTGAATGTACTTTGTTCTCCTAGTGTAGTAGTACGGGTAGAGCACGAATAATTAGGTGATAAGTTTGTGTTTCTAAACGCCGACGTGGTAGCCGAGAATTCTTTTTGCGACCCAAAGATGCATGAGGTGCGTATTTCTTTTCACAGCCTCAGTCTAATGAACGACCTAAGTCTGCATCTATCATCTCATATCATAGCGGCATAAAATAGATACAATGGTGCTTAAGCGTGAAATACACTCTAGGTACCGAGAGTCGGGATGTGTCAGAACGGAGGAAAAGTGTGCCTTTTGAAATGTGATATCGGAATATTGCATATTTTTATAGGTCTGGATCTAGCGATATGTTTAGACACCAACTACAAAGTAGCAACAAAATATACGCAGCTCGGTTGGGGAAGAAAGCACTTTGCCATTGTTGCCCTGGTAAGAGCCGGGCTGTAGATCAAACTCCGGATCAAGGATACAAGCCCGTGAATACCGGAGGTAACTACTATATATACTAGCTTAGCATAGCCAACCTTTTTAATAGAAAGTTCCTCTATGACATGTGGCAGCGAAGTCACTGAAGTCTACACGTGGATGACGGGTGGGTCTTTACCTGCAGGTAAAGGCTGGGGACACACGACCCTATGTCGATCAGAGCCGGTGAAGGGTCCGCGAATAAGACAGTTTTGACGGCAACTGAGTGCCGAGGCGCTGACTCGGTGTTGGTATACGATGGTGCCTATTCTAGCCGCCGAGAATAAGTCGCGGTAGGTGTAACGCGTCTATCGCGGTAAGAAAAAAAACTCAGAGAGTGTGAAAAAGGATGTCAACCCTTTGACAACAGGGAGGACGGCGTTGTTTCCTGCAATATGGTAAAGTGAACCAGAACACAACTAGATTATTCACCCAAGGTCTGTGAGCGTCTTGCAGTATTACGGCTAGTCTGCATCTTGCAGTATCACGGCTAGTCTGCGTCTTGCAGTATTACGGCTAGTCTGCGTCTTGCAGTATTACGGCTAGTCTGCATCTTGCAGTATCACGGCTAGTCTCGTAATTTGACAAAGTGTTGATGCCCAAATGTTAACTCGGGCCCAATACCTACTACCTATTGGATTATTCCAAGACTCTTGTTAAAGTTGAAACCTATGGCACACGGGGCCGAGCTGGCCGTCCCGAAACTCCCATTTCTCTGGAAATGCGCTCCGGCGTTCTCCACCGCTAGACTGACGTTGTCCAGCAGACTCCACGGCGGTCCGAGGATTTGGGGCCTTGGGGAATCAGAAAAGGGGGCGTTGCCAGGTGACACGGTGTAACCCGTAGCGGCAGGTTACCTATGGCAAAAAAATTCAGGCCGATCTACAGTACCCGTTAGGTAGGTACCCTGTCGTTCAAGCGTCCCACCACGGCATTGGCTCGGGGGCGTCGGCCATGAGGTGATCGACACACAGTGCCATCTTGCTGCAGGTTCTTACTGTGGTACGCCGGTCGGCTGTCTGGGGCCGTTTTCGGAATTGCAGACCGTCTCTCGGTCTGATAAGAGAATTGCCCAATGCTTGAGATGTAGTGTGTGGTTTAGAGTTCATTTGTGTTGGAGAATAAGGTAATAGCACTTGCGACTACGCTTAAACTATCTCAGGTTGTGCAGCTAACGTCGGAGTCGAAGGCGAAGCTGGGCATGGCCTCGTCTCTTGGAACAAAGTAAGACGGGCAAGACGGGAAGGAAGATCCGGATTCCGCAGCTTTGTCGCTGACGAAGTTGCCGACATGCTATAATCATGCACAGCGAAGCTCTCGATCACAGCGCAGCGACGACCAAAAACCCCCATATGCCGATCGTGACATAATGACTAACGCTCTGGAGTGCCTTCCACCAATTCCAGCGTCATGGATCCATCGGGGTTGGGATGTGTCAGATCCAACTGCCCACCCAGTGCCGAGATGGGGCTGTGCATGCATACCGCAGTACACTGCACCGCAGGCCACTTGCAGGTACTCGTCCCACGGATAGAATTACTTTATTTACTCACAGCGTCTTTGGCTTGAAGATGAAGGCGGGCAGATAAGCAACTGTTGGTTCCCTAGAACCGAGGCACAGTATGAACCCAGTGTCTCGAAACAGTGCCAACCTGATCGGGGTGGGGGTGGGAAGCGTGGCAGATGGCATGGCCGCTTTCCAAAACTGGGCAGGCAGGGTTGCAGTCATGGTTGTGGCATTCCTTCCTTCCTAGCACCTGCAAACCGACTGACTGTGGTGACTGTGCAATGTGGTACATGGGCAGGCGGGGTCAATGCTGGATGGTAATTACATGGTACAGACTACAGCCCGACTTGCGTGTTTGCCTCGGGGGAAAAGAATCCCATGACGGCAACGTTTCAGTTGCGCGCAATGTCTACGACTACTTGTGTGTTAGGTCTTCGGTATTCCACTGACAGGACTCGGGCTGGACCAAGTACCAACAACACGTGGGGGTCAGGGTGTCTAAGACGCTGCCTGCGGAGAAGCCACAGCTGAGAATTCGGGAAAGAAAATCGCATTATCTTGGGATGGGGCAGAGAATGGGATTTCATGAGACCCCCCCAGGATTGTTTCGTGGTCAGCGAGTAAATGACATTTCATCATTTGGTGACACGAGACTCTGCGTCAACCCTGCCGACCCTTGGCCATACAGCCGGGCTTCCACAAGCCAATCAGTGGGTCCCACTCTGGCGTCATAGGGGCAGATCGACACCAACTACATCCGGACTAACCCTTGAAAAGGGAAAATGGCCCCACCCCACCCCACCCCTGAGGGAGAGGAAGGTTGTGTCTGCCGGAAGGCTGGCCGCCTACTGTGTTTACCCACAGAACTCGTAACCGAGTAGCAGGGTATCGCAAATTTTGCAGTCGCATTATTCGGAGGCTACGATTATTCTATCGCGGCTATTGGCTAGTAACGGATTTAAATGGGGAACTTTTCACTAGTCTCTTATTAATTCTGCGAGTCGCTGCGGTTGATAGGTAGGTACCTATTCCGTCTGTACATACCGGGGCCGCAAGCGCTTGGCACCCAGCGCCCCAGGCTGCGCTGCCTGCTTCCACTGCAGGCCAAAATCCAAGACAAGCACCAAGGGCCACGCGACGGAATGCGCCATCTCAGCCCTCTATAGCCTCTCACATCTCACGAACCTATCTGAGTCTGCGACCGGCACTACGCTGCGTCGCCGTTTTAATTCCATACGACGCCGCCGAAAAAGCCTCGAAATAAGAGCGAGGTGGACGCTAGACCAGCCGGCCGATTGACTTCTTAAGGTTGTCCATACCGTGCGCCTCCCGCTTCTCCTCCCACGATCGACAACCTACCTTCCCAGAGTGTCCTAAAACAGGTCCTGGGCCCTGCATTCCAGTGACCACACACCGACAACGACCCCTCGCCACCACTCAAACGCCAGAGGCAGCAAGGCACAGCTTGCTGATCGCGGCAGGAAAACTGGACACGGAATCACCTCCTGACCAGGTCCCCCGCCTTCGATCCGTGCCTCCTTCCTCCAGCAGGGCACCGCAAAACCCGCAGCGGCTACCACCGCTCCGCAGTAGTCCTCGATTCGCTTGCTGTGCTTGGCCGCCGGCTCTGGCTCTGCCCGCAGCTCTTGATCTCTGGGTAATTGCCTCTCTAATTGTCTTACCCGCCGCTACCTGACCTGTCCGTCCAACTTGTTTCCGACCTCGTCTATCCGCGAAAGCCTCCTCGATCTAGGGCTCACTGCGGCCTAGCCTACACTGCGGCCTAGCCTACACTGCGACATAGCCTACACTGCGACCTAGCCTACACTGCGATCCACAGAGCGCTTGCCAATCTCGAAGACGACTGCCACACCGTCCACCCCTTCGGATTTCCCCTCTTGCGCCACCTTCCGATCCATTCTTCTAATACCCCTTCAAGCCCAACCCTCCTCTTCCAAGATTCACGATCCCGCGGCCCCCAGCCCAGCGGCACGTCCCCAAGACGACGAATGGTTGCGACAGTCGCTGTGCTGAGCTGAAGGAGACGGAGGAGGTGGATTGTCTTTTCTCCGCATCACACGACAGTGTCGCTTCACACTATTGCCAGTGACTATTGCCAGTGCCGCCCTTTCCCGCCGAGTTGCCATTATCTGCGACAACCCGATACATAATAAATAATGGACGAGATACCGCCACCAACATCCACCATGGACTGGTCTGACGCGTCGTCAGGATCGTCAATCGACCAAACCAGCATTGCGCCAACTCCCATCAGACCCCGTCTGCCGAGCCGAAAAAGCAGTGGGACCATGATTGTACCCCGAGATTCCTTAGAGGTAGGGCCAAACGAGATGAAGCTTGGCCCGGACGACGTCAGATCCATGAGCCCGAGGAGAACAACCGAAGACATAGAGGCCCTAGGTAAGGAGGCAAGAGAAGAGCTGCAAAGGTGAGCCAAACCGGTCGGGCCGTGTCACGGCTCCATTCGAGGTCGCTTGGATATCTTAGAGGGTTTCTTCTGCAAGGGTGCCTAGTGCTAACGGCTTCATTAGGCACGCGAAGGCTCTTCAAGACTCCCTCATCACCCTCTTCAACCGGATCGAGGCGGTCAAGGAGGAACACGACAAGCTCGACAACAACAACAGGTTCTTACAAAAGTACATCGGCGACCTGATGACGACCAGCAAAATTACTGCCCCCAGTAGCAGGTCCAAGAAATAAATTCTCTTTGCCTATGGCGTACCAGGGGAGCGTCGAGGAACGAGGGGGCTCGACTTGAGTTATGCTCGGTTGGGTAACCGACATATTCGTCGCAATCTCGAGAAATCCCGACAACTGTCAGCTAGTCATAGCGACAGCGCGGCTGTTCGGCAACCGCTGGACTTTAGTTTTTTATTGTTTGCCACGAAGACGTGTGGGCTGGCTGTCTTGTCCTTGATCACAATATTAGTGTGACGGCCCTCGCTAGGATCCCCACCTGGACGAAGCGCGACAATCAGAGCGGGCCATCATCGTTACAGGACTCGCTGTCGGCTAAGGACAGACAATGGGGCTTTTTGACAGGATGCAACGTCATTGTAAAGGTGTGATTTTTATTGTTTGCCGTTTTGAGCATGGATAATATGCGTTTATACCACTATTGCGCCATGGGGTCACCGGCTTTTAGGGGCAAAACACTACGGAACACAAAAACTCATGGCCAGGGCAACGAACTTTCTGTCAAGCAAACTCGGCGAGTAGTTGGGGATTTGGGAGCATACCACTATGGCGTTGGCTGGGGTTGTGTTTTTTCTTCTTCGTCATTTTGTTTTTATTTAGCTACAGTGCCCTGCCGTGATCATTGATAACCCTGTAACTAGGTAGGTTGCTCCGAAAAGACAAAGAAAAATGGAATTTGCATTGCCGCATTAGTTCACTGCTATGAGGAATGCAATGATATCATCGGTGTTCCGCCTTGGGCAAAGGAAGCTTTGCCACGCCGCCGCCGCCGCCGCCGCCAGTCCAGTCCCTCGGGTAAGCGATAGGGGTCTTTTTTGTGCGTGCAGTCCAATGTTTTTGCTCCCATTGACGTCACAGCTGCGGCTGAGTGATGAGAAACCTTAGGTACGAAGTACTCGTCAGCACAGCAAGTACTCGTCAGCACAGCTCCGCTTGACTTTTAGAAGTCGCTAATAACTTAATAACGTCAAGTCGTCTCTCTCTGGCTCTCTCCACCGTTCCCGTTCTGGAGCTTTCCGTTAGCTAGCCCTAGCTGCTTCCCCGTTAGCGGCGTGTGTGCCTTTCTGGACTAGGGGATTTAGTCTTTTTCCGTGATTGCCGTGATTGTGATTTTCAGGGTCCCCGCAACCCCTTTTCTTTTTTATTTCCCTTTCCCCTCGATTATTCCAGGCTCCTTCTAGGCTTGCTCCACCCTGTGCGGCGTCGCCTGTGGGCCAACAACAAACGCAGCATGGATAGATGTCGGGAGTTTTTCCGTATGGCGCAGGAAGACGAGCTTGAGCTCCGCCAAGTTCCAGCACAGAGAGACAGACCCAACGGCCAGGTCACCCACCGTGCCCCGCCCCGCCGCGCGGCCGCCCTCTTCTTCTATCTGAAGCCACCAGCGGGTTTCTGCCGTCTCCCATCTGCCACTGCGTCTGCCTCCCTGCCCCATTATGGTTCCAATTAACGCCCCTACTCTCAACGAGCACAGATGATGGACTTCCTCCTGTCGACACAAAAAAAGCCGGCGTGGCGCAATTGGTTAGCGCGTCAGACTTTTAATCTGAATGTTGCGAGTTCGAGTCTCGCCGTTGGCGGCTTTCTTTTTTGGTCTTTTGTAATTATCTAATTTTCATTTTTATTTTGGTTTTCCATCGGCGCTGTTAGAGGTTGCATCGATTCACCAACCGCCCAGCTTGGGCAACAGCCCCAGTACTGCACTGCTCCCGGCGCTTCCCGCCCGAAATGCCACTGCGCCATGCACCTCCTCAGCTACTACCCCAACCCCCTTTTTTGTTCTTTGTTTTTCGCACTCTCGCTTGCGACGATCCGAATTTTTGTGCGCTTTGTTCGTTTATTTATTTACCTAGTCAAATAAAACAGCTGCTTTTCTTTTTTTTGCCGTTCATCTCTCCGCTGACGCCTTTTTCGTTTGCCAAAACCAACTGTGCGGCGCGTTCGGGCACAACTTGCTTTATTGTGGGTCCGGTGGCCTGCTGTGAGCGTTTGGCCGCCCCTTTTTCTTCTGTAAACTGCGCCACGAATTGAGGTTCTAACTTCGCTGCCGATGAAATAAGTGGATTGGCTTCTTTGACCCGTGCTGCATTGGTCAAATCCGGATCAACAGCGTTTGTTGACGAATTAATATACTCTGGGCTAGTGGAATGTTGCCTCGATATTTGGCTGTTATGTCGGCCCACTGACCATTCTTCGTCGAGGGTCGTTGACACGCCGCTAAACAACTAAGGTGGGCGCGTAGGCTGCCTAGGTTATTTGTGGCCGAGATGTTGCTAGCCTGCGGAAGGGTGGTGACGTCGTTAGCGAAGACGACGACAACACGATTATGACATTAGTACTGCATCACCCTATCTGTTTTACCGGTTATCGAGCAGGGGACAAACAGTCACAGACGCAACCAACTCATCAGCAACTACTGAACAAGGTTGTTTCCCAGCACGGCAGCAGAGGCTTTGAAGTGAAACTAAATACTGGCATTCTGCGTTGTTAAATAACATCTACTCTAAGCTGAGAACTCCTCCCCTTCTACCTGTAACAAAGAAGCCAGATGCCTCGGGAGACACTGGTGTAACTGGACCAGCACTTCAACCAGCCAGGGCTTCCCAACGGCGCAAGTCGTGGGGACGCGGGCTTGTGCAGGTCAAGCAATGAGCTGCCTTGGTTGGTTGAAGTGCCGGCCAGCATTGACGTGCACGCTGCCGGCGTTCCCAGTTGCTAGGATAGTATTTGCCAAGAAAAAAAGAAATAAAGAAAAGAATAACAAAATAATCATGATAAATAAAAATGCTGGGTAAAAAAGAAAAGACAAAAAAAGAGTACCAAGAGTACCAAAAATAGTAAGGAAGAAAAAGAAAAACCCCTTCCACAAACACTTCAACACCCCAACAGCATTCCCCCTCCCAATGCTGTTTGTGTGTTGTTTGGGTGGTTGGAATGTGGGTTGTGTGTGACACACAAGCACACACGACCGAAATAAAGTCGAAATGTGGTGAGTTGGGCTCCCCCCTGCCACCAGGTGATGTGTGTGGCAGGAGAGGCGCCGTCCAATGGGAGGCCGCGGGGGGCCGAGCCGACCGTGAAACCATGGTCGGCCGGCCGGGCCGCCCGCAAGCGAAGTTGGTTTTTTGTGTGGCTAGTATGTGAGCTGTGTGTGCGACGGAAACACACGACCGGACCAAGTCGAAGTGTGGTGAGTTGGGCTCCCCCCCTGCCGCGGGCTGACAGGTGTGGCAGGGGAGGCGCCGTCCGATGGGAGGCCGACGGCCGATTGCGTAGTTGATGTTTTATTTCGTATGCTCAATGAGGCTCCCCCTTGCTCTGAGTGACGACTGTGGTTTGTATGTGGGGTATGTGTGCGACTCAAGCACACCTGGCCGCATTAAAGTCGAAATGTGGTGAGTCGGGCACCTTCTCCGTGGCTGGGTGACGAGCGTGGCAGCTGGCGGGAGGGCGCTCTCCGATGGACGGCCGATTGATGATGGGTGGTCTCTTCTGGACGGAGGGGAGTGGATGTTAGTTTCCTCTGCCTAGTTAAGATGGCCGCGGTTGAGGGGACGATGGGTGCTGTACCTGAACAAGTGCTGGCAGGACTGAGGTGGCTAAAGGCAAAAGCCGAAGTTGCTGGACGCAGCCGAATGACGAGAGCCGCAGTGAGCCGTATGGGTTCGCTGTGGGAGCCCAGAGAGACTATCTCCGGGGCGGAGTGCCGTAATGGTTTTGGACGATGCTCTCTAGTGATGTCGAGAAAAGAATGCCGATTAAAAATGAATTTCAAAAAGAACAAGAACAATAGGATTTAACGGAATACCGGCTTTGCGGGGTTTGGCTTGCTGTTTGGCGAGGATTTTGCTGTTGCGTCGTGGAGAAGAAGAGTGAAGAGGAGCAAGAAGGGAGAAGAAAAAACGAAGCGAGTGGGACGGAGGGGTTGTCATCTCTGGGGGGGAATTTTGCTCGAGCTGCGAGCCCAATGCCCAAAGAGAAGGCCCGAACAGAACACCGAAAACAAGATACCTGAGGGAGACTCCTAGCCTGTCAAAGCTCCCACACGCCTGCCTATTCTAGCTCTTTGGCTATTGGATGCTTCTGGAACTCTACGTGTGGGAGCAGGAGTGCGGAGTTTTCTTTACTGCAGATGGTACCAGGGCGAATGCCGCTTCTCTCTTCTAAGTCTCCTTATGGGCTGATAGTGACAGTCTGTTTCCTTATTTGGCCTGTCCAAGGTCACGGATGGGAGAAAGAGTGAATGCAACAGTCTAACGGTCTGGCTGCCAGATCAAGATACATGCACGGCACACTTGGTCCCTGCCCGACGTTGCGAGCGCTGGTAGGCTCTATATAGTGGCTATAACCTAGTAGCACTATAGAGGCTGGCAGTGTTTCCCTACTCGTCTCCTATTGTCAACTACGGCAGGTACTACGGCAGGTACGGTTTGGGGGAGCTGGGATGAAATGCCGTCCGTTTTGATTGCCAAGCGACTTTTCTAATTCGAGTAATTCCATGCTGCTAACACCCGGGGGGCTGCCATATCAACGTCCACTGGGACTTGGGTGGATCCCTGGTGCCAGAGGTTGCTGGCAGGGTTTGCGTGCTTTCAGCCTGCCGGAGATTCGCATCCGCAAGCGGATTCAATGCTAGTCTAGAATTGCCAGAGGGCTGTCGTCCTTGACTCGCCACAACAGCACACACAGGTGGGAGGATAATTAGCAATGGCGTTGCAGTCTAGCTCCTGAACAGCTTCTCTGTCACAGAGACGCTGTTCTGTGACAGAGACAACGATCTGTTGCCCTGGTGTTGCAGAACAACGCCGTTGAATCTGCACTTCATAGCACCCCGGGTGATATTTTGTGCCCTTTTACTGTGCAGTACATAGCGCACCTCTCGCCTCTTTGACGAGAAAGCCAGTGGAATCCTGGACTGGCGGCCCGCTTTTCAACAGATTTGTCCCCACGCCATTCATTCAGTCAAGGATACCCCTAATAACTCTTGACTGGAAATTTGGCAACGAACAAGTCTGTATCTGGGTCTCGCGTGCAATTATCAGAAGCCCAGGGGCTTGACTCTTCGTTGCTAGCCTCAAGGTTTCATATATCAGCGGCTAGGAGCACGCCGCAGCTGCTGCCAGGCCTTATTTGCGCCCCCAGATTTCCTCGACCAATTGGGCTGCTGGATTGCTGCCTGTGGCGTAGCCAGCGCCGAGCGTTGCAGTTGGCTGCCCCCTGTCAGGTCCGCTAACGACGTTTCGGCGACGGCAAAATGGAGAAGCCAAGCCCATCCTCGTCCATCACCTTCTTCCCTCCCGTCTTCTCACCGCCCGCGACGCCACGGAAGACGCGATCGGGAACCCAGACCCCCAGAGTCAGCGCCGGCCACCGGAAACACGACGCCATGTCTTCAGAGACGCCCGCTTCTGTTGACGGCGAGCGGACGGCACTCCTCAGCAGCCAACACCCCCCGACACATGACGCCGACGCCGACGCCGACGTCGACGTCGACGACATCGCGAGCGCGGAGCCGTCTCTGAATGGGACAAACGGATGCGACTCTGAGCACGGCGTCGTCGGCGGCACTTTTTCACGCAACCTAGGCGCCCTCGAGGCGTTTGCTATCGTCATTAGCATCGTCATCGGGAGTGGCGTTTTTACCTCGCCCGGCTCCATCGACACCAATGTGCCGTCGCCCGGCGCGGCCTTGATTGTGTGGCTCATTGGCGGCGTCCTGGCCTGGTCTGGCGCCATGACGATGGCCGAGCTAGGCACGGCGATCCCGGGAGAAGGTGAGCTGGCGGCCCCCCCCCTCCCCTCAATGGCATCACGCCGTTTCGTACTGACGCCATCTGCAGGCGGCGTGCAGCCGTACCTCAAGTACATTTTCGGAGACGCGTTCGGGTTCCTGGCCGCGTGGACGTGGATCGTGGCCGTCATGCCCGCCACGCTCGCCATTCTCAGTATTGTCTTCGTCGAGAGCATCTACTCCGCCGTCGGCGTGACGGGCGAGGGCGACAGGCTGGTGCACAAGGTCCTGTCCATCTTGGTTCTGTCGGTCATCGGCGTCGCCAATTCCATCAGCACCAAGGCCAGCACCGGGCTCAACAACTTTTTCGTCGTCGTCAAGTTCGTCACCATTGCGGCCGTTGTCGTGACCGGGGTTGCCGTGATAATCCTGCATTCGTCTGCGCCAGACCGGGACGTCGGCGGCGGTGATTGGTTCAAGAAATCCTGGTTTGCCTTCCGCGACAGTATCAACCCTGATGGCAGCATAACCGACTGGACGCGTTTGAGCCAGTGGGAGATGTTTGGGCACTATTCAGCGGCGCTTTACGCCGCACTGTGGGCGTATTCTGGCTGGGACAAGGTGAGCTGAATTGTTTGAATTGCAGCACTGAAGAAAGCCTGACAGCCTTCCAGGCAATCTACATCTCGGCAGAACTCTCGACGCCAGCGGTCCAGCTCCCACTCGCCATAAACACCGCCCTCCCGACCATCATCGTCTGCTTCATCACCGCAAACGCCGCCTACTATATCTTGTTGCCCTGGAATGTTGTTTCCACCTCTGACAGCGTGGCAGTGGTACGTGCATATATATATCTGCCATCTTTTTTCATGCCATCTTGTTTTCATGCCATCTTGTTTTCATGCCATCTTGTTTTCATGCCATCTTGTTTTTATGCCATCTTGTTTTCATGCCATTGCTGACATGGACTAGACCGCCTTTAGTACTCTCCTTGGCCCCGGTTTCGGAATACTAGCAGCCGTCTTCATCTGCCTCGTCGTCGCGGGATCCCTGCTGGGCAACTCGTTTGTGGCCGGCCGCATGGCGGTTGCAGCGGCGAACATGGAGTGGTTTCCCGAGGTTTTCAGTATCGTCGGACGCGCCGGCATCAAGAGGACCGCGGACGACGATACTGCTGCACCTGCGGAAAACGGCCTCGTTGCCCCCAGAGCTTCAAAATCTGACGCCCCCATCAACTCCATCATTCTCTCGACGGCCCTCGCGGCCCTGTACATTCTGTTTGGCAACTTCCGAGCGCTGCTGACATTCAACGGGCTTGGCGAGTTTACCTTTTTCTTCCTGACGGTCGTCGGCGCGATTTTCCTGCGGTTTCGCGAGCCCGGCCTTGCCCGGCCGTACAAGCCTACGATTCTGATCCCCGTCATCTTCTCGCTGGTGAGCGGCTTCGTGGTCGTGCGGGGAGCCGCATTCGCTCCCACCCAGGCTATCATTCTCCTTGGTCTCTGGATCCTAGGGCTGGCCTTTTATTGGGCTAGAAAAGCATATCAAAGGCGGTCAGGGGTCGTTAGCTCCTGACTTGTTTTTCTTTTCTGTTTATTCCTTCAACTATTTTGTTTAGCCTATTTCACTAAGATGTGTGTGTGTAGCTTCGATACTTTGTGATTGGGTGTTTCTTATATCTTTGCTAGAGTCTTGGGGCGGTGGCTTATGACCGCTAGGAATTGCAAGCTACTGCAAACAAACTTCGTATAAATCTTTCTCGGCTACTTCAAGTCTAGAACATCTCGAAGCACCCTCGCCAGTTCCACCTCACGCCCCGTGCTCCTCCCTTCTTCTACTCCAACCCAGTCTATCTCGTCCCATCACGGCATCGTGGTCTTGACCGTCAGACTTGGCCCCGACGGGTTTCCATCCCTCGAGAGAGGCGTAGGGCCTGCTTCGGCGAACAAGGCAAGCCGGCCTCCGTCCATGCCCAATTCCCACGCCTTCGGCATCAACTATGACTGTGACAAGCTCCACGTGCCGTTGTTGATTTTACCATCTTCCCATTAGAACTCCACCATTACACTCGGTGAAGAGCATCTGCTCTGCCTGCCGCGTGGCCTTGGTGGTCGTATGGCTCGATGCTGAGGCATGGGATTCGCGCCACATGGCACAGCAGGCCGCGTCCCTCCACAGCCAGACTTCAATATATCTGTGACTTCACGACACTCATAAGAGCGGCGATGCGATGTGGTCATCTGACACATTGGCCCTGCGGGCGCGGTTCGTGTGCAATGCGTGCTAGGAGCAGAAAGGCTTGGTTTGGAATCTAGGAGCAGAAAGGCTTGGTTTAGAATATAGGAGCAGAAAGGCTTAGTTTGGAATCTTGGCCAGCTGTGCCACCGGGGGAGGTCAAAGCAATGCGTACCCGAATCCCCAGGATCCCAAAAGTGCAGACTGCCTATGTCCCATAGGCCCGAAGGCGGCAACTCGGCAGCCGGCATTGGATTGGGGGCGGCTCGCGAGAAACCTTAGCTGGGCTCCCTTGTCGAGTGCCTGGACTGGGTATTCAGAGAGCTGGGATGTTCAACCACCCAATTACCTCCCCGCCTAATTCGGCAACTTTGCTGTCGAGATGTGGAATCACGCTCTGATTAATTGCTGCGCGGGTACAAGTGCCGGACTTTCGGTTTTTGTGACGGTTGCATCAAGACTGAACAAACGAAACACGACTTGGGGGCTGAAAAAAGAAACAAACGAAACACGACTTGGGGCTGAAAGAAGAGAGAAAATCACAACTTTGACTGACGGGCGTGTTTTGTATTTGGAGGCTGTAAAGGAAGGTTCTGGTTGAGAATGGGTTGACGCTGGAAATAGTACGTAATTAGTCCGTTTTCGGCAGATTCTGCCCTGAAACCTCGTCTCCGCACCCCTCACGGGCTCACATCAATCACAACTTACTTCCTCCCAAGCTGCGCATCACCATAAACGAACGAAATGACGCTCCCTCGGCTCCCTCGCCATGCGGCATACGTACACCTCTCCAACCCTCGCCGGCGCAATGCCCTCTCGCTCCAGGTGCTGCGCTCTCTGCGGGACCAGCTGATTGCGCACAACACGTCCCCCGCCACGGGTCAACGTCTGTTCCTTCCGCCCTTCAAACCCGCCATGCTCACCCAGCTCGAACAAGCATGCAATTCCAAACCCACACAAGACACCAGCTACGCCTGGCTCGTGTCTGCCCGGGCCTGGGCACGAGACCGCGCCGGCCTGCCCAACATGCTCGTGCTCGCCTCCCCCAACGACTCTCCCGAGCGCGCTCCCGTCTTCAGCTCAGGCCACGATCTCTCCGAGCTGCGCGCCCTCAGTCCCTCCGACGTGCGCGACACCTTCCGCCTCTGCGCAGAAGTCATGTCGCTGATCCGCCGCAGCCCGGCGCTCGTCGTCGGCCGCATCCACGGCTTGGCCACGGCCGCCGGCTGCCAGCTGGCCCTGTCGACGGACCTGCCCGTCGCCCACGCTGCCGCCACCCATTTTCAGCTCCCCGGCGCCGCGCTTGGCCTGCCCTGCTCGAGCCCCGCCACCGCCGTCAGCCGGCGCCTCGGCAACGGCCGCGCCTTCCGCATGCTCGCCATGGCCGAGCCGGTCCCCGCCGCCGACCTCGCCGGCGCCGGCGTCTGCCTCGTCTCGGGCGCCGCAGACGGCGACCACGCGGCCCAGCGCGACGCCCTCGACGCCGAGGTCCTCCGCACCGTCGAGCGCCTGGCCCAAATGCCCGCCCAGCAGAACGCCATGGGCAAGTGGGCGTTCTGGACCCAGGCCGGCCTGCACGGCCAGCACTGTGATCTCCGCGACGGCGGCGCTACGGAGGACCCCCGCCGAGGCAGCGGAGCCGACGGCTACGAAGACGCCGTCGACTGGGCCGGCCGCGTCATGGCCCTCCACGCCCGCAGTGAGGACGCGCGCGAGGGCTTCGACGCCTTTGCGCACAAGCGGAAGCCCGTCTGGGTCTGTCTCGGTGGCGCGGCAGACCCTGGGCAAGACACCAGCGACTGATTTTGGAGACCCCTGTCCTGCGGGTGGGTTTGCCTGCTACCGAGACAGACCCAACACGGCTGAGATATTTCGGTGAGCAAAATCAGGGCTGTTACTGATAGCCCCCCTGCTGCTGCCTGCCCTGTGCAACCAGCTACGGGCTTCAAACAGCCCTCCTTCTCTCCCGTATTACTTCTGTGGGTGACACGAGGCAGTACGAGAGGGGCGTGTCTGGTCCCACGAGACAGAGAGTCCGGCGGGAGGGGCGGAATTGCGAGCCGGCCACGGAAAAATGAACAATAAGACTCCATCCGAGACCTGTGACGAAATATCTGGCCCCCTCCAGCCTCCGTGAGCCCGTGAGTCCGTGGCTCGTCTTGTGAACCACAGTATGGGTCTACTGTGTTTCGCTGGAGGCCACCCTGTGCCTCTCCGTCGGAGTCTAGATCTGTTTGTCCCTCAAAATACGAACAAAGCGCCACAGAAGAAAACACGCACGTCATTGTCTCCCAGCTCTGTGGTTTTGCCGTTAGCCAATTAGGTACTCTTGCTTATGACGCGGGGAAGGATGACAGGCAGATGTCGCGTTGTTGTTGTTGACACGCCAGCAGCCCACCCCTCGGAGGTGAAACAGCAGAAATTCAAGCACCTGAAACTATCTTCGTATTGAATGCGCGTATTCCGGAGGCTGGCAGTTGCCAGCAAGGTTTCATTCACAAATAAAAACAATAGCACAAATCCAACACACCATGGCTAGAACTAGAGCCAACCACTAGACTTGGGATTGCGTGTGCCACCTAAATATACCAACCCGATCCCAAACACACACATGAATAAATCACTTGGGCACAGCGATAATGATTGAGTCCTCGGACTCCTCCGCATACCTCGATACGGGCTTGACGACAAACCCGGCGCGGTCGGGCAGGGCGTCCCACTCGGCGCGCGACCGCTCGACGGCGGCTAGGCACGTTACCATGGCCGTCGAGCACCTATGGTTTTAGATCAGTTAGTAAGTTACTGGCCTACGACGACAACCTGGTTCTGTAAGACAATACGGCCGCCGGCCGCGGGGAACCGGTCCTTGAGCGCGATGCGCTGGTGGCCCCTGGCGCCGCCAATGTCGACGAACAGCGGCGCCCACGGGTCGGCGCCCGCGGCCACCCCGCGGCCAAAGTCGACCACGCGGAGAAGCTCGGCTGGCCTCGCGGTTGGCCGTCATCTAAGACAGAAACGTCGCCATCTGCTCCAGGTGCAGGCCCTCAAGTAGAAGAAATAAATAAAGAATAAGCTTTATAAAAGGAAATAATATATGCTGCAGCCACGGGAACGGGAGCAGCTCCGTCTTGTATGTCGGCCTACGGCGGTGGTTTCAAGGGCCAATCACAAGAACTGAAGTTGCAAGCCCTCTCCCTTGCATGGCGACCTTGTGACCGGATACCTTTCGGTGTTGAGGTCAGTAATTACCTATTGCGTGGCATTTTATTTGTTCTCTCCTCGTTTCCTTTTTTTCTTCTTTTTTCGTCGTTCCTTCTCGGAATATGGATGACACGACTCCTCCTTCTGTAAGAGAAGGGCAAAGAGAACAGAAAAGTGCCGTGATGATAATGCTAATTGCTTAACTCAAATAATTAGGAGCAATGACAGGTGGTTTGATGTGTGGAACCCTGCCGAGAGAGATGCATGTCTGAGCCGGGGGTGGGGGGGGGGGGGGGGGGTGAAGGGGAAAGCTTGTCATCTAATTTCTCGATCTTACTGTGTAACCCAGACTGCTACTACATGGCTATAGAATACAGCCCTCCAAGATCTATCCTATCTAGTCTGCCAAACACAAATCTCTTCCACCCCCACGGCCACATCTCACACCATGTTGGCGCCATTCACCCTAATAACCTGCCCCGAGACCCAGGCACTCTCTGGCCCGGCTAGAAATGCAACAACACTAGCGATCTCGGCGGGCTCGCCGAGGCGGTTGAAGGGGCTGGCGGCCTTGATGGCCGAGACGAGCTGCTCGCACTTGCCGTCGAAGAAGAGCTCGGTGGCGGTGGGGCCGGGGGCGACAGCGTTGACGGTGATGTTGCGGCGGGCCAGGTCTTTGGCCAGCACGCGCGTCAGCTGGTCGACGGCGCCCTTGCTGGCCGCGTACATGACGTAGGCCGGCGACACGTTGGTCGACGTCGTGAGCCCCGACGACACGAAGATGACGCGCCCCCCGCCGCTCGTCGGCATGTGCGCCACCGCCTTCTGCACCAGGAACGCCGCGCCCTTGACGTTGAGGTCGAAGTGCCGGTCGTAGTCGGCCTCGGTCGAGTGCGCGAGGTCCTTCATGCCCATGTAGCCCGCTGGCCGTTGTGTCTCTGTCAGCGGTTTCCACGGGCTCGGGTCCAGGGGATCGTCTTAAGCCTTATCAGCAGGGTCTAAGTAATTACCATTGGGCATGACCACGTCGATTTTGCCGAATTTCTCGACCGCTGCAGCCACGAGCCTCTCAATGTCGGCGACCTTGGACACGTCGGCCTGTACGGCCAAGGCGTTGTCACTGCCAATGCGCTCGACCATTTCCTCGGCAGACTTGCTGTCGGACAGGTAGTTGACGACCACCTTGGCGCCGTCGTCAGCCACGCGCTCTGCAACGGCTCGGCCGATGCCTTTGGAGGCGCCCGTGATGAGAACGACTTTGTCGGCGAGGAACATGGCGGGCAATCAATTGGTCACGAGGCGAGACTGCTGGTTCGTGGTCAAGTGGCTGCGAATAATGAATTGGACTTTTTTTTTTTTTTTTTTTTGCAGTAATGTGTTTAATTGGGCTCGATTTATCTGACCAGAGCCTGGCTGAGCGTCTGCCATGTCCGCAAATTCCAGCCCGCGAAGCTAAACTCCGCGAAGCGAGCGCGAGTGGGTTAGGTTTCCAGTCAGTCATTGGGTAGTTACCTTATCCTCTCAATTAACCCAGTTGGGTGCCAGGGGTGCTAATACGCGGCAAGCCGAGAGGCTATACGCTTTTTTTTCGTCTGAGCCTCTGGCCATGCTGCCAGGGGAGTGGGGATGGGGAGTGCCACGGGAGTGTTACGGGCAGCTTAGGGAGAGGGGTGATTTCTACTTCTCTTTCCACTTTTTTAGAGAGGCGACTGCGGATTAGACTAGTTTTGGAACTGCGGATAGGTTCGGACACAGTGGAAAAGAATGCCTGGGTTAGGGTTCGGGAATTCGTTGCCCTGTACGGAATAACGGATAATTATCCTCCAGACCCCACATAGGATTTACATTTCGAAGTTCTCTACCTGAGCAGTGCGGAACAGCTCGAAGCACCTTGGTAGGGACAGCCTCAACCCAATGGGAAGGGCGTTACAAATTCCGTATTTTTGCGCTTCTTTGCCCGATGCGCAGAACGCCATGTTTCGGGTTAGCGCCCGTAGCACCCGCTGATAACAGCGCCATGAGCCAATAAACGGCACCACTCGGTCTTCGGAACCGGGCTTAACAAGATCGAATCGGATTTGGAACAATTTGGCTCTATAATTCCGACGGCGGGCCAAGGAACGTCAACGTTGGTTTCGAGCGGTGATGCCGGCAGAGACGATGCCGTCGGCAGCCAATCATCAAAGCCCGCTGCGGCCGCCATGTCGCAGCCAACGGCAGATATCTAACTAACACTCGATTTAACATGACGTCCGCGGAGCTTAGGGCCTCGATGGCATACGGGTCCTTACTCAGCCCGATCCCAGTGCCCAGCGCGGACTCGAGACTCAGACTAGCCAAGACTCTCTATCGGCCGGGATGAGTCGCATCTCTCGGATTCCCTCTCCAGCTTCGCACGTGCCTTTGTCGAAACTGTAATTGTCTTTCAGGTATAAAGTCGGGCCCGAATCCAGCATTTGAAAAGCCTCTGCAATTTGTCTTGCCAGACACGATCCTGACACAACAGAGCCGGTGAATTCAACCGAATACCATCACAACTCCACAACTTCACAACTCCACAACTACACAACTTCACAACTCCACAACTACACAACTTCACAACTCCACAACTCCACAACTCCACAACTACACAACTTCACAACTCCACAACTCCACAACTTCACAACTCCACAACTCCACAACTTCACAGCTCCACAGCTCCACAACTCCACAACTCCACACAAACCGAACCTTGACCATGTCGTCTCTCCCCAAGACATACAAGGCCGCCGTGCTCAAGGCCCACGGCGCCGATCTCGAGCTCCAAGATCTCCCTCTGGTGCTGCCAACCAAGGGCCAGATTCTCGTCAAGGTGCTCGCCTGTGGTATCTGCCACTCGGATGCCTGGCTCCAGGAGTCGGCGCCCGTCACGTTTCCCGCTGTTCCCGGCCACGAGATTGTCGGCGACGTCGTGGCCATCGGCGAGGATGTGACGCTGTTCAAGGAGGGCGACCGCGTGGGCAGTGGATGGCACGGAGGTTCTTCCGCCCCGCTCACATGATAACCAGACAAGAAATCCAAGAGATCAGATGAAAGACTAACCTTGTGCTCACATCAGGCCACGACGGCACCTGCCGCACGTGCCAGCGCGGGCACTTTCAGAACTGCGAGAGCCAGGCGGTCAACGGGCTCAACAAGAGCGGCGGCTACGCCGAGTACGTGATCCTGCGGGCCGAGGCGGCGGCGCGGGTCCCGCGGGACATGGACGTGGCCACAGTAGCGCCGCTGTTCTGCGCCGGCGTGACCGTGTTCAACGCCATCCGCAAGATGCATGTTGAGCAAGGCACGCTGGTGGCGGTGCAGGGGCTGGGCGGGCTGGGCCACCTGGCGGTGCAGTTCTGCCGCACCATGGGCTACAAGACCATCGCCGTGTCGCGCGGCACCGACAAGCGCGACTTTGCCTTCGAGCTCGGCGCCCACGGCTACATCGACACCAACCTCGAGGACCCGGCGGCGGCGCTGCAGAAGCTCGGCGGCGCTGCTATGATCGTGTCGACGGCGCCCCACGGCCCGTCTATGACCAAGCTGCTGCCCGGCTTGCAGCCTTACGGCAAGCTGGTCGTGCTGGCCCCCGTCGGCAACGTCGAGTTCGACACCACTGCCATCGCTGTCCAGGGCCTGCAGGTCGTCGGCTGGCCGTCGGGCATCGCGCTCGACTGCGAGGAGACGCTCGACTTTGTCAAGACGCACGGCGTCAAGTGCATGGTGCAGACGTTTCCCCTGGCCGACTTCCACAACGCCTTTGAGGGGATGAAGGCCGGCACGCCGCGCTTCAGGAACGTCCTTGTCATGTAATTTTGGATGGGCAAACGCGTTGCAACCGGTTCCATTCCGCGACGACGGGTAGCTCGCGCCGGAAAGAAAGCCGTGGGCTACGGACCTGGAGTTAGCTTGACGAGACAAACGAAATTCAACTACAACGCTTCTTGCACTACCAGGTTTTTGTCGGTACAAGGTGCCATCGTTGTTCTCGGCAACCACCCCTATTGATACTATTGAGTGTGCTCGTCGAGCTTCCTCTCCGTGCACAGTTCGCCGCATATGACAGGTTTTTCGAAGTTCGTCCACTGGGTCAGCAAGCAAACCAAACAGCTGACGTGTTCCCGCTAAACGTTGCTTCAAGTTAAAATTGCCGAGGCAAACTTGTGGTGCAGAAAATCCGTACAAGACACGCAGCGGTAGGTTGGCAGCGGATGCCGCTGGAAGAAGCAAACAAAATGTCACTGGTTCTTTTTCCCGCCCAGCTCGCAAGATTCTTTGATGCCATTAGCGACCAAAAAAGTGAAAACTTCCCGCAGCGCACCAACCCTTACTCCGGCACAACCCAAACACTCTAAACGGAGAAAGCAACCGAGACATCGAGTCTTAATATTACAAGTAGAATACATGAAAAATGACCAAAACACCAACAAAGCTGCCAGATACCCTGCCAAAGGCCAAGACGCGACCTCAGCTATGCGACGCGTCGCCGCCAGCGGGACCGTAGACCTGCCGGATGAAGCGGTCGGCGTCGGCGATGATGCGCACGCTCTGGTCGACGGAGGGGGCGGTGGGGTCGCCGGCTACACGCTGCCAGCCCTCCAGGAGCTGGCGCAGGTGGTCGCCGGCGGCGAGGACCTCGGGGCCGATGAGGTTGCGCAGGGCCGGGATCTTGCACGCGGCTAGGAGGACCAGCATAGCGCCTGCCATTCTATTTTCGGTGTGTGTCAGATTGGCGATAGAATAGGGGTCGTATAGAAGATGGTAGGGATAGATGGGGGGGGAGGGAGGGAAAAGGGGAACGACTAGAGATCAGGAAACGAGAGACGGAAGATGGAAGACAGGAATCAGGAATCATACGAGAGCGAGCAGATCCACGTGTCGACCAACACGGTCTGTGAGAAGCCCCTGAGGTTCAAGATATGCAACAGACACGCGTCCAGGCAGGCCTTGCAGTTCGTCAGGACCTCAGTGCTGGCCGCCGGGCGCGCGACGCCGCTGCTGCCGCTGCTGGCGATGCTGGCGCGCCGGCCGTCCGGGACAAGGCCTGAGCCGCTGCCGCTCAGCATCCACATCAAATATCTGCCACGCGCCACCCGGTAAATGTCAGTGGTCCATGTCTGTCTGTCTCCCCGTTGCAAACTTACGGCCGGTAGATGACGCTGCGGCAAGTGAGGTAGCGCTGGCGCAGGAAGCCGCCGTGCTCGGTGGCGGTGGGCTCGCAGTTGAAGCCGACGGAGAAGGCGAAGGCGGGCGGCAGCACGTCGCGCCAGTCGTCGAGCTGGTGGTTGAGCTCGGCGACGACGTAGGGGAAGCGGGCGTTGTCGAGGGAGGCGCCCGTGTCGCGCGCGTAGAGCAGCTGGTGCACGCGGTTGAGCAGGCGGCGCATCGAGATGCACGCCAGAAAGTACAGCGACGACTGCTCCTCCTCGAGCGCCGACGTGTGCGTGTGGTAGCCGCCGGGTAGGGGGATCGACGACTCGATGCGGGCGATACCCGACAGCGGCAGGCTGGACAGTTCGGCGAGGTAGTCGCTCTCGAGAATGTAGCACGACCAGAAGATGCGGCGGATGCGCTCCAGGTCTTCGGGCGTCTCGTCCTGTGGCGGGTACGAGAGCAGGAGGAGACACTTCGCGGCGGCGGCGCTGATGTACTCCCACGCTTGGAGGGGGCGGCGGAGAAAGGCGAAATACATGCTAAAGTTTGGCGAGTTCAGCTTTGTTGGGCTCAAGATATACACGGCAGGTGTCAAGTAGAGCGTACTCACGCAACAAAGAAAAGACAGTGTGTCGCCGTTGAGCTGACATGTGTGTGGGCAAAGTGCAGCTTCTTGAGCACGCCGTCAAAGTAGACATCACCCATGGCCCTGCGGCTCGCCCGGCGCTTCCCGTCTTCTTCGGACAAGTTGCCGACATTGGTTGCCAGGCCCGCTGTGACTTGGCTCGCGCAGCCGAGGGCCATGGTGAGCAGGGCGAGACAGGTGGACGGCCCGTCCTCGTCGAAGACGCCGTCAGTGACGATGGTCCGCGTCTTCTTCAGCTGCTCCTGCGACATGGTCGGATACCAGAAGTTGACGGCGTGCTCAAACGAGTCGACGATGCCGCCAACATCCTCAGCCGTCACGTACGGGTACATGGTCGACGTGCGCATCCGGACCGGCGGCCGGGACTGCTCGAGCTGGAATATGGAGACGTAGTCGTCGCGCAGGCTCGGATACACGTCGAAATGCGGCCACTGCAGCAGCGATTCCGTCGTCGAGGTATGCCACGAGTCCAGCACGGCGTTCTCGAGGCTGTTCGAGTGGTGCGGCTCGCTCAAGGGGGTCTGCTGGCGGTGATGTTGCGGACCCGGGTGGATTTCTGCTAGCGGACTCCCAGAAAAGCTCTGCCTGCCAATCGATGACCCTTGGGCTCCAGGAGAAACCATGAGTTGGCGAGCACTGTCGGCATATGACGACGACGACGAGGCGGCCTGGCAACGAGTCAGCTGTGCAACCTCGGGACACCGGTGCATTTAATGCAGAGAGACACACTATAGTCGCGTTTATTTCCTGGAGAAACCTCTCGACGCGCAGCACGCCCTCGAGGATGAGGTCGCTCTTCCCCCTCCTTATTGGCTGTCAGATGCGCACTGTTTTTTTTTTTACTTCAGGGGCGACAGGGAGCCGGGGGGCTGCACTGACGAGTTCGCATCCGAGCCATATGTGCAGTCATTGTCGGCTGCTGCACAGGCGGCGCAGGGCGTGTTTCCATTACATCTGGTGCGAGCGCGAAGAGTCAGCACGTAGGCAGTTTGGTTCGTCGTCGAGGACGATCCCAAGACATGACGCAGATCTGAGAAACGCCGAGACCAACCGGATTTTCCTAGCTCGGCACACATCGCACTGGTCAAGAGCGTCTACATTAGCGCCGGTTCCCAGACCTGGGGAATGCGATGGGATGGGGACCCACTGCATGCGAGGTCCTGAGCCTCTTCCTGTTCGGCTCACCAAAGGGTTCGTTGTCCATCGACATGATCACCGGCGACTTACAACTGGCTGCTACATTAGGTAGTCAGCAAGGCTTGCTCGACGACAAAGCAGCACTCGATCCGAAGCGGACCGAAGAGCGGAGGTGCAGCAAGATCAGCAGAGGAAAAGAGGGGCCCCATGGGCAGACGGGACTGGGGACACCTGCCTTAAACCCTCTAGACGATGCGGGGAAGCGGAGACGGCAGTCTGGTACTTGGGGTCTGTAGCCGACTGCCTGGGACCTGTCTCGATGAAACCGCTATTTTCGGGTCTCGTCGGTCCGGTGGGCCCAAACATTCGTGCTTTCCCGTCTGCTTGTCACTGTGTCAGGGCACAATGTGGGCCAGTTGCCCGAACCACCGCCACGTGGGTTCGTGGGTCATGGTTCACTGAGAATTAAAACAGCTAGCCTCGACGGGACCGCGTCTTGGCTTATTTCCATTCGACAGACTGTTAACTGCGCTGTCCTAAAAGCAACCGACCCTCCGCTGCCATCTCCTCCTCCCCGCTTAAGCAGCTTGGGGGAACTTCTCGCCACGAGAGGCACCAACAGTGTTCAGGACTGTCAGGGCGTTCCTCTTCTCCAGACTCTTCTTGACAGGGTTGGGGGCCGAAAACACCTCTTCCAACTCCTCAAGCGTGCGGTCCTTGGTCTCTGGGAAGTAAAAGTACATGACAGCACACTCAACCAGGTCCCAGAAGACGAAAACGAGATAGAAGTAGTAGCCAATCTTCTCGAAAGCGGGCCCTGAGGCGTACTGCAGAATTGTCGAGGCGACCGAGGATGAGAAGTTGCCAACAGCGGTACCTTTCGCGCGTGTGGCCATAGGCAGCGTCTCGGCAATGTACATGCTCTGCAACGGTGTCCACCCAAACGAGAAGACGATGCCGAAAATGAAGATGAAGGCGATAGTCGTGTTAGCCGCCGCCACTTGGGTTGGGTCGTCTGTGGCCAACTTGCTGGTGCCCGTGATGATGGCGAAGCACACGGAGGCGAAGACGATCGAGTAGAGCAGCAGCGGCCGGCGGCCTATGACGTCCGTCATGCGAGCACCGAGGACGGCGCCAAAGAAGCACAAGGCTGGGTTGATACCATTGAGGGCCAAGACCTTGTGCTCGTCCGTGATGCCAGCCGACTTGAGCATGTTGACCATGTAGTAAGACGACAGGCTGTTTCCGCTGATCTGGCCAAAGCACGCCATGCCAATGACGCAGATGAGGCGACGGCGGGCAGAGTGCGTGTTCCAGAGCTCATGGTAGTCGTACCACTTCTTGTCCGACGCCTCGGTCGAGATCTGGTTCGCCATCTCCTTCATCTGCAGTTGAACAATGGGGTGATCGGGTCGGCCATCGCCATGGTATGTCGCTAGCACCTTGATGGCGTCTTCGTGGCGGTCTTGGGCCATCAACCATCTAGGGCTCTCGGGAATTAAGAAGACCCCCAGAACCACGAAGCCAGACGTGATCAGCTGGCACCAGACGGGTATGCGCCAGGCATCGGTAGTGTCGAGGTAGGAGCAGCCATAGACGACCCAAGACGCGATGATGCTGCCAATATACCACGTGCAGTTATACAGGCCGGTCAAGGTGCCGCGCCACTTGGGGTGGGCCATCTCGCTGACGTAGCACGGGGCCGAGACACAGCAAAAACTCACGCCGAAGCCGAGCACGAAGCGGCCGCCCAGGAACTGACCGCTGTTGACGCTCGTCGCCTGGACACAGGTCCCGACGATGACAAGAGCAGCACCAGTAAACATGCCCCATCGACGGCCAAAAAAGTCGTTGACGGGTCCAGTGATGAAGACGGCCGCCACCGATCCAATGTTGTACATGGCAAAGACCAGGCCTGTGCTAGAGCCTGCAGTTGACCTTGAGTTGATGGAGGATGTCAGCGAGCCGGCGTCGCAACTTGTTTGGCCCGACAGGGGCCTTTTGTGGAGCTGGGAGAAGAGGCCTACATGTTGAAGTATTGCTGGTAGGACTTCATGCCGTTCAAGCCTCCCATGAGACTCCCGTCGAAGCCATTTAGACAGCCGGACAGGTAGGCCACAGATAGGACGAAGTACAGGCGGAACATGGTGGGAGACCACGGCGGGTACTTGGTGTCGTCGACATCGTGAGCAAGCTGGACAGCAACATCGGTGTCGGCGTCATCGTGATCGCGGTGGTCGAAGCCTCCTACGGCAGCGTTCTTCTCGGTGCTGGCGGCCATTACGGTGGCAGACAGGGTAGAGGGACGCGGTGATGCGGTGCTGCAGTGTCTCAGTCAATGTTGAGCGACAAGCAGGCTGGTCCAAGACGGTCTGGAGTCGAGGCGATGTCCCGGATATTAAATGCAGGCCCGGCTGCTTGATGGAGGCTCGAAGCTGTCGAGTCCGGGGTCTGGCCTGAACCTCCACCTCCACGCCTTGCTCCATCGCTTCGCCGGGCGGGCGGGGTGAATGCGACGGTATCTTGGAGATGAATTGTCGACCCGTCAACATTCCCGGGGCCATCCAATGGTCCCATGCCTTCATAGCCAACATCCATCGCCATCCAATGGTCCATGCCATCGCCATTTCCCTTCCGTCTCTGGCGTGCCCCGCACGACGACCGACGGCCAGGGGTCATGTCGTGTTCTGGTGGTGTAGTGCAGCTGTACGTGGGTAGTGTAGCGAGCGCGTGCGGTGAGGGCCGGTAAATGGGAGGTTTCCCGGATATTGCCTGTATGCAACCTGCTTTTTCGCATCATTTGAACGGGCCTTCTTGCACGCAAGCTCCCTGGATGGATTGATTCTGCTCCATCCGGTGATCAGAGTCGGGGGAGAAAAGTTGGGGTACCTTAGCGCAGAGTGGCAGGGGTTCGGGTTCTTTGGGGCTTGTCAATTGGCTGGAAACTTGGGAAGGCGCTTTGGCTCGCGCTCGGCTCCGACTTCCCCGCCAAGGAACCTACAGCGTCCAGTCTTCCACAACGAGCCTAGCGCGGCCCGCACCGGCTGCGTCGCTGCCAGAGTGATGAAATCGTCCAGTCGTCTAACGTTGCGGTCCCTCAACTTCCATTGGATTGCTGGTTCCATAGTTCGCAATTCGAACTACTCGTAACGTCTTGCTCGGGTCTCTCTCCCCCGCGACATGTGTGCATCTGTCGCCTGCTCCACGGCAGCTAGGGACGCCTCCGCTCAACAGCTGCCGCTCGTCACAGCCGATTGGAGACACGAGCTTGAAGAGGTGCGCACCCGAAAACGGCCCGTCTTGCATCTTTCATCCATTTCCATTTGCTGCCTGGTGCAGGTAACACCGCGGCTCGTCCAGACACGGCAATCCACATTTCATCTGGGGCGGGCGACTTGACTTTGTAATGCCAAATTACTGGTGAACTGGAAGGCCAACGCCGCGCACCATTTTGGGGCCATTTGGCATGCATCACCTCGGATTAGGGGCTTTTACAGTGGGCAACGCCGCCGACACGCCCGTTCCACAATTGGAAGCGCAGGTAGCCCAATGGCGACGGGCAGCTGATGCCTGGAAAGACTGGAGCCCGATCTGATCCGGTAGAGGAGCGCAAGCTGGTCTCGGCGTAAGCCGGTGCCTCCTCCGACGGAGCATCCGCAAGCGCGGGACGGCCTGCACGCTGCATTGTGCCCCCTGTGCCCCGCGCCCCCGCCCCCACTCAGCCTCCACGCTCTGTTTCCAGGACGATATAACTAACGGGCAAGTGCTCTCGGTCTGTACGTGCTGTACCAGATGACCGGAGTGCTAAGCAGTTTCTGGAAGCATTGAGTTTCTGGAGAGCAAGACTCGTGGCGTCCCCGTCTTCATCCTCCTGCCGTCCCCCTCGTCCTCGTCTTCAGTTAGCCATAGCCACTCCTCAGTGAGCCATAGCCACTCCTCAGTGTTTGGCTTTCCCCTTTCATCTGACTGCCTTTGCGACTGAGACAGCAAGAGAAGCCGAGGCAATGGCATCCACGCAACGCGGTATACCAACCCAACAGGTAGACGGCACTCCCGACTACTGCAACGAGGAGGTCTTCAGGAGAAACACGCTGCCGCCACGCTCGTACTACATCCCCGAGACCGCTCTGCTCCTCAACGGCCAGTGGGACTTTCATTACGACTCGACCCCCCTCGAGGCGCCAGAGACTGCTTGGGCCAGCGAACCGGCGGCTGCCCAGGGCGAGGACTGGACCACCATCCAAGTCCCTGGCCACTGGCAGCTACAAGGCCACGGCATCCCCCACTACACCAATGTCCAGTTCCCCATCCCCGTCTGCCCGCCCTTTGTGCCTACAGAGAACCCAACGGGCACGTACCGGCGCACTTTCTACGTCCCCTCGTCGTGGGACTCGACCTCGCAGCTGCGGCTGCGCTTTGACGGCGTCGACAGTGCCTACCATGTCTGGGTGAACGGCGTTCTTGTGGGGTATGCACAGGGCCCCCGGAACCCCTCCGAGTATGATATCTCGCCCTACGTCGACAGGAGCGGTCCCAACGAAGTCTATGTGAGAGTCTACCAGTGGTCCGACGGCACCTACATCGAGGACCAAGACCAGTGGTGGCTCTCGGGAATATTCCGTGATGTCCACCTCATTGCCTTCCCGGCCGAGAACCGTCTCGAGGACTGGTTTCTCCGAACCGATCTGGACAGCAAGTACGAAACCGGCACTCTTAACGCAACTGTCAGTGTGACAGCGAGCACGCCAGCCACCGTCAGAGTGGTCCTTCACGAACTGTCCAAAAATGGTGGTGGTGTGGTATCCGTGACAGAAGGCACCCTTAGCGCCGACGGCAAGATTGATCTGAGTCTATCCATTGACAGTCCCCGGAAATGGACCGCTGAGACGCCCAACCTCTACGATGTTGAGATCTCCCTACTGGTAGGCGAGACCACAGTGCAGAATGTGACTCAAAGAGTCGGGTTCCGCAAGGTGGAGCTCAAAGACGGCCTGATCTCGGTCAATGGCACGGCTCTCAAGTTCAGCGGCGTCAACCGCCACGAACACCACCCGTTGTTTGGGCGGGCTGTGCCACTCGACTTCATCAAAAGGGACCTGCTCTTGATGAAGACGCACAACATCAACGCACTCCGTTGCAGCCACTACCCCAGCCACCCAAAGCTCTTTGACCTTGCCGACGAGCTGGGGCTGTGGGTGATTGACGAGGCGGACCTGGAATGCCACGGTTTCTACGACGCTGTTGCACGACCGCAAGACATCCCGGAAGAGATGGACTACGAGGAACGCAAGAAGATGACGTTTCCCAAAGCCGCCAAGTACACGAGCGACAATCCCTCGTGGAAGGCTGCATATCTGGACCGCATGGTGCAGATGGTGCAGCGAGACAAGAATCACACCTCGATCATCATCTGGTCTCTCGGAAATGAGGCCTTCTATGGTCAGAACCACAAGACCATGTATGACTACGCCAAGGAGGTTGATCCGGGGCGGCTGGTGCACTACGAGGGCGACCCCCATGCCGAGTCTGCAGACATGTATTCCTTCATGTACCCGTCGGTCGAGGGCTTGATCAAGCTGGCCAAGACTGAGGGCGTCGACGCAGATGGCAGCTTCAAGAAGCCCATCATCCTCTGCGAATATGCCCACGCCATGGGGAACGGCCCAGGTTGGCTTGAGGACTACGAAGAAGCATTCCGCACATACCCCCGGCTACAAGGAGGTTTCATTTGGGAATGGGCAAACCATGGTCTCTGGAAGGAGAATCCCGACGACAAGTCCTTTTACGCTTACGGCGGCGACTTTGGCGACACTCCAAATGACGGCGCTTTTGTCCTGGACGGCCTTCTTTACAGCAACCACAAGCCAACACCAGGGTTAGTTGAGCTCAAAAAGGTCATCCAGCCTGTGAGGGTGAGCGTTGAGGGGGATGACATTGTCGTCCTGAATCTCTACGACTTTATCGGATTGGACCACCTCGTTGCCACGTACATGGTAGAAGATTTTGGCGAAAGGTAAGCCATGACATGACGTCCCGCTCGTTCAATCTTGATCTTGTCTAATTCTACTCACAGCGCTTCTCTCCTTGACTCTGGTGTTCTTGAGTTGCCGCCAATTGCACCTAGGACGAGTGCAAAGGTCCCACTACCTTCCTCTGCTTTGAGCATCAAGTCGGAGAAGGAAGTCTATTTGACTATATCGCTCAGCCTCCGAGACCCAAAGTCTTGGGGAAATGCCGGCCATGAGGTCGCGTGGTTTCAGCACAAACTCTCTAGTTACGAGCCGTCTCTTGCGTCAACGGCCCTAACCCGCGTGTCTTCGGCGTTCCGGTGCGAGCAAGCTGGCGCCAAAACCATCATCAAGGGCAGCGGATCTTCGTTCGTCTTCGACAACGCGCGCGGCCACCTCACCAGCTGGAAGGCCGGAAATGTCTCCTTCCTTGAATCTGACCTCGCTGCCAACGGAGCCGCCATCAGCTTGTCTTTCTGGCGCCCGCCCACCGATAACGACAGAGCACTGGCACTCCCCTACTGGCAGCGATTTGGTGTCGATGCCATGACAAGCCAGCTGCGGTCTAGCAGCATCACATGCACGCCTGAAAAGGTCCAAATCACCACCACCGCTTTCCTCACCCCGCCCATTCTCGCCTGGGGCTTTCTCGCCACGACGACCTTCACCATCTGCCCTCTCGGGACTCTTACCATCGCCGTGACCCTCAAGCCGTCCGGCTATGCCCCTCAGGACGTACCCCGCGTTGGCCTCAACATTCGCCTTCCCCGCCGCCTCAACGCTGTCAAGTGGCACGGCCTCGGGCCCGGCGAGTCGTACCCGGACAAGCGCGCCGCGCAGCGCGTCGGTGTGTGGGCCGTCGGCTCAGTCGCCGATCTGCAGACGCCTTACGAGGTGCCGCAGGAGAATGCCAACCGCATGGCAACGCGCTGGGTTACCCTCGCCGAGCCCCACGGCCGCGGCCTGCGCGCCATCGCCGGCGACGCCGCGAGCTGGTCCGCCAACTGCGACAGAGCGTTTAGCTTCGCGGCCTCGCACCACAGCGCCGCCGCTATCCACGCCGCCGCACACCCTTGCGACCTCGCGGAAGAAGATGCGACGCTTCTGCGGCTCGACGCAAAGGTTGCCGGCGTCGGCACTGCGGCGTGCGGCCCCGGTGTCCGGGAGGATCTCAAGGTGAAGGTCGAGGAGATGGCATTTTCGTTTGTGCTCGAGGCCGTGAGTGTTTGACGGACTCACTGAGTATCTGAAGTGTTTATATATGGTGCGCGGCAAAGTGGAATTCAACACTGTCCTTTGCGATTCTCCGGACACGGTGAAGGAGGAAAACGGAGGAATACTTATATAGGAAGCACATTTCCTGCCGGCAGTATAGTGCAGGCGTCATTATTGTTTTAAATTTGTCATTCTTTTTGCATCAAGCATCACCATTACCCCATTGGTTCTCGCATCTATTTGGTAAGGGGGGATTACTGATGCGTATCGACCGATCAGATCCCTTTGAGCAAACAGCCCAGACGCTGACAGTGCTTACTTCATAGCCGCTTCGGTCGCAGCAAATAACACCAGTAAAACACGTCTGGGTCCGTCACCCGCTGCTTCGGCGTCGGGATCTTGCCAACGACCTCAACCTCGAACGGCAGCCCCCCTTCAAAGTCCCCGCCATCCAGATCGTACCTCGACGCCGAGTAGCTCAGCGAGATCCAGACGCCACTATCACTCAAACACTGCCGCACATTCTCAGCCATGGCCAGCACGGCGTCGTTCCTGCCGCACGCCACGGCGTCGGCCGTGCACTTGTCGATTGCGAGGTCATAGTACTTCTTCCCCTCGCCCGCACTGTCTCGTCCTCCCAAGTCCATCGAACCAAACTCGAGATTGAGATCCAGACTTGCCGAGAGCTGCACGCCGCCGTCACCGCCACCGATGACATCGGCCGCGAGATAGCCCATGCGCACGTCGCCAAACACCTGCTCCTCTAGCTGGCGGCCCCGCTCCAGCGCCAGCGGCTCGTAGTCGACGTTGGCGACGCGCTCGAACCCCCGCCGCCGCAGATCAATGTGCAGATCGCTCGTGCCGATACCCAAGTGCAAGATCCGTGCTGCTGCCCCCGCCGCGGTCAGGTGCGGCTCGATGAGCGCCGTGAATGTCGCCGACGGCACGAGCCACTCGAAGTTCTCTTCGTGCGCGAAGCGGGCGTGCCAGTAGCTCTGCTTTTCGAAGTCTAATGGCATGGTGGGGACTGAGTGGGCGAATGCTTTTGTTGGTATGTGTGCCCTAACAAGAGCCGACCACGGCAGACAGGTTTTAAAGTATAGGTTTGTAAATAACAAGACGGGTTGGCTGTGATTGTGCTGGCGGCGGCTAGCTGACCGAAGTTGTTCCGATTGTAAGAAATCATTGGAAGATGCCTTCACCGACAGACCCGCGCGGAAAATGTCGCAGGTTGATTATCTGATATCCGTTGATAAGTTGATAAGATAGGCGTGTTCGAAATACCTATTATAGGAAAATTAGCTGGTTTCTTTACCAAAAAATACTAATCTTCACAAGAACCTTGGTAGGTAGG
The DNA here is from genome assembly GCF_030549165.1 of Lasiosphaeria miniovina. NCBI lineage: Eukaryota > Fungi > Ascomycota > Sordariomycetes > Sordariales > Lasiosphaeriaceae > Lasiosphaeria > Lasiosphaeria miniovina. Next base: position 5,945,822 of record NW_026848220.1, read on the forward strand.
TACTCCAACGCAAGCTTCCTCGGGACCAAAAGAAGAGTTGTGATCTGGGCACCCCATCTAAAAATCAGGGCACCCTACTGGGGGTCCCTGGTACCCGCCAATATAGAGGCCGCTTTTTGTATGGTAAAATGCCGTATTGCATGGCGCTACCCAACGACCTATTGGGTAGTTGACACCAAGGAACCCTGGCGAAGTCAAAATGAAGCCACCTTAATTACACTTTCAAATGCAGGGCTTAGTGCGCGCAGTTAGTGTTTGAAGACCTCGAGGCTAGAAATAACACATCGTTAACGTAGCTAAGTTGACAGACTCAACACCGCGGAAATACATCACTATGACAACAAATCATGATCTAACAGACTTCATAACCTATTCGCATGACTTTTGGCAAATTTGCATACAAATCCAGGCCTCAGGGTTTCAAAGGAATGCCTAACCAGCAATGAAGAAATCGTCACAATGGAAAACACCTCGGGAAATGCGTTTCTGGGGCTTGTGGCAGTTTTGACGGCTTCAACGTTGTTGACCGGGGCGCCCGGGCTGCATAGCAAGCGTATGGGCGGCGGGATAGTAATCTAGGATTCTACCGCTTGTATTAGGCTCTGAGTATCACAACTTCCAACAAGTGTCAGGAATGCAAAGCAGGGTGCCCTGGTTTTTCGATGGGGTGCCCAGATCACAGCTCTAAAAAAACATGACGAATGAATGGAAAAAGCAGACAGAGAAAAAGCTCCTTGTGTTGCGCCCCCCAGCCCCCAACTGGCCAAGAACCGCCACTGCTGCCCATGCCACGATCCCGAGTGCTTAATAGACCAACACACCCCCAGCCATCATACTCGTTTCCAGTTCCTTGCCCCCGATAATGAAAGTTGGCGCCATCGTCCTATATAGGTGCGAGAAGTCTCAGATTCCGAGTCGGGGCACCTAGTCGAGTAAATGCTTCCACGGCGGTTCTAGAAAGCAGAATATTCCCGAAGTAACATTCTCTGAGTCATGTTTGACCTTTACATTTGGCGTCTACTTAGCTGGTCGCTTTGCAGCGTTCATAATACGTTCATCCGTTTGAGGAACTGTCATAAAGCTGGCTTGATTAAGACTAGACGGCGTAGGCGGTTTTTCATTGCCGAATTGGGCATTATTGATGGGAGGAAATGCCAGTCGGGATTGGCATTGACCCCCGGAAGCGGTGGTTGGCCCGCTGCCCTTATTTTTCTTGCTCGACAACGCTGAGGCCTTCGTAGAGCCGTTAGGATTGTTGTTCTGGCTAGGCATGTTCAATGTTGAGAGGCGTGCAAACTCGGTGTAAGAGGGGAGTCGCGGGTATGGCGGTTCTGGGTTCTGTGGCTATAGGTTGGTTGTGTCAGCTACTAGTGATGATTTTGGAGGGAGATGGTTGGGAGAGAGCGATGATTATATACACAGAAAGAAAAGAAGCATGACGAGTACAACGGAGGCCAGCAGGGCGTTGAAGTGCACAATGAATCCTCATATTAAAACGGGTCAGGCAGAGTGGCCATCTGATCCCAAAAGAATGCGGAATAGGGGCTACTCGTTTTGGCATTGTATTGACACAAGTTTGGACGAAGCCCTCGTGAGTGTACATACGTACGACGGCAATGTGATAAAGCTGCAAAAAGTGGGAACTAGGCCCAGATCTGCCATGCTTTGATTGATGACCCCCTATTCTCGTTCAACTCGAAGCAAAGCTCCAACGGCTGAACCTCAACAGCTGAGCCGTACAAGACTGTAAGTTCCAGCCAGCCGTGTTTCGCAGATGACCAAACCATCACAGGCGCCGCTCAGTTGCGCTATATGAGGTACCAACCTTAAAACAATGTCAAGTTTTTTTCCAAGATACGTCACAACCACCCTGAAACTCGGAGTGTCTCACGGATTGCAGCCACATCACGTTGCATGGCAACCTGCCTTTGACCTTCAAGTTAAGCCGCACCCAACATTTCCAGCGCTTTTCGAAGTTCCTTCACAGCAGTTGACACGTCCTCAAAGTTGAGTGCTGAAATGGCCCATTTGGCATGCTTTTGCGCGCCGACCATCGCCGCCTCGTCAATAGTAACGGTTGCCGCAGGCTGAACTGGTGCATATCGTGCAGGTTGAGCCACGGGAGGAGCAACTGGCCTTGAAGTGTGCGCCGTTGGAGTCATGTTCATATAGTACGGGTCGGTAGGGGGGTTGACAGGCGGCGATGCCACCGCCGCCGTTGATGGAGGGCTCATGGCAAACGTCGGGGGCGCAGTTGGAGGGGCCGGGGGCTGGTAGGTGACAGGGTTTGGTGTCCATCCAGTTTGCGGAGGCGGAGCGCCGGGGGCCTGCGACCATGCCGCCCGGGGCGGAGGAGGGATATCGGGACTGGGCTGGCGTGGCGCCCATCCGGCAGGTGGTGGCAGATCAGGTGCAGACTGGTAGCCGTGCGAGTCGTGTATCGGCGGCGATATGGGTGATGGCATGGACTCGGTGTCAAAGTACCCGGCGTGCGATGCAGGAGGGCCGAGTTCGGTAGGTACCCCGGGCAGCCGGAGCTCGCCATCAGAGGGTGGAGAAGGCCCGGCCGAAACTGGACTGTGTGGCAGAGACACACCAGCAGCATCCCTCCGCAAGTCCACATCTGGCACCTCTTCTACTGTTGCTGGCCGCGGTGCTACGGCCGGCGAAGACCTGCCCAGCATCTGCACCTCTGGATCGCTTAGATCCAGTGCTGGCTGTTGAGGCTCCTCATGCTTTGGGTTCGACTCGTTGGGGTCTTTGCCGTCCTTTATCGCCTTGGCTATACGAGCGGCATTCCATTTTGCGTACTTGATCTTCTGCTGCGTCTCCTGATCCGGCGTCCCCCAGATGTTGACCAAATGAAAGAAGGTAGCAGCCGCGTCGAAAGTCGTCGCCGTTTGTCTATCGTAAATTTAGCTAGGTCCACATTGGAGGAGAAGCGGTTGGTCATACTGCGTGACTTTGTTCGCCTTTACAACACGCTCCGCGCGATCCAACGTTTCCTGTGCGAATTGCTCGACGTATGCCTGCCCAGCCGCGTCATCCAAGATGGCAGCTTCGTTTCCGTACTCGGCTTTCGTCTGCAGATGGCGCGGTTAGCGCGATACGGCCTCGACGGATGCAGCGCGGTGTCTTCGAACCTGCTCCAGCTTGTCCATCAAGTTGATCGTGTACTGCATGATTTCATCGTCGGAATTATGTAGTTGTTTCGCAAGTATTTGGTTGACCACCCAGTATTCGCCTGTAGACGTCAGCGGATGACATCTTTGGCCGGTCGCGAGACATACACCAATAGGTAATTATGGGCTTCACCAACTGGAGCTGCCCTGCCTTTGTCGCGCATTTCCAAAGGTTGATGTCGGCCTGCCGGAGGGCCGCTGGGATCTTGTCGGCCATGGCGGGCGACAAAGTATCCGCTCAAGGAATCGACAGAAAATCCGCAATCGAGTCAGGTGTAGTTAAAGATAAAACTGGCTCGGAGTTCGACGCTGATGCAGACAAATAGCTGGCTTGTTGGACAGGTGCTCGAGGATGACTTGCTTTCGCTGGAGTGTCGCCTGAAGCTCCGCGTAGCGCGGCGACGAGGACAACCCCACATTGGGGGGAAAAGGGAGCTTGGACCACGGAGCGGCCAGGGCCGCAATGGGGCAGCCATTCTGGCAGATTCTCGATTACCTCACAACATGGCAATGTGTTCTTTTGCCGAACAAGGAAAGATGCCAGCTTTTCCTTCTCACGCCGCCGTCCGGACTGCAAACCCAGCACCCGGCGACTGAACAATATATGCCTCGGCAGCATTCCCATCTGGCCTCGATGAAATAGGTCCATCCTCCAGCTTCCCTTTTTCCTTCTCCCAGCTTAGCCTGCCGTTCTACCGTACACATCGCAGCAGCTTGCTTTGTTTCTCCACACTTGTTGGAACAGCTTCGCTAGCTTCGCCAGCTTTGCCATGCATCACCCCACCATCTGCGTCCTGGCAGTCAGCCTGCTGTCTGCGCTCCCCGGGGCCCAGGGGATATACACCAAGAAATCTCCTGTTCTTCAGATTGATGCGAAGAACTACGATAGACTGATTGCTCAGAGCAATTATACTTCTGTAAGTGGAACAGAGGAATTAGAAGTGCAATTTAGATTGCTGACTCCTCCATCTTTAGATCGTCGAGTTCTACGCCCCATGGTGCGGCCACTGCAAGAATCTCAAGCCAGCCTACGAAAAGGCAGCCAAAAACCTCGAAGGGCTCGCCAAGGTTGCGGCAGTGGACTGCGACGATGATGCGAACAAGCAGTTCTGCGGCTCGATGGGCGTGCAGGGCTTTCCGACACTCAAGATCGTCCGCCCAAAGAAGGGTGGTGGCCGGCCGGCGGTCGAGGATTACCAGGGCCAGCGGACAGCGAGTGCCATTGTTGAGGCGGTTGTGCAGCGCATCAATAACAATGTTGTGAAGCTTGAGGACAAGAATCTGGGCAAATTCCTGAGTGACAAGAACGACACAGCCAAGGCTATCCTGTTTACCGACAAGGGCACTACCTCGGCTTTGCTGAAGAGCATCGCGATCGACTTTGCAGATGTCATCACAATCGGCCAAGTGCGGAACAAGGAGTCGAAGACAGTGGAGACGTTCGGGGTGGACAAGTTTCCAACCTTGGTGCTGCTCCCGGGAGGCGATGCACCTGGCGTTGTCTATGACGGCGAGATCAAGAAGGAGACCATGGTCAAGTTTCTCTCGCAGGCCGGAGAGCCGAACCCCGATCCGGCGCCACCCAAGGCAAAGGGAGAGAAGAAGGAGAAGAAGTCATCAAAGGCGCAAGCCAAGACGGCCTCGTCTGAGACATCATCTTCGGCAGCCGAGTCCCAGTCCGAGACTCCTACCCAACAAGCGCCAGTCATTGTGGAGACTGCGCTGCCGATTCCAGCCGTCAATACCCCCGAGAAGCTGATCAAAGAGTGCCTGACAGAGAAGTCCCACACCTGTGTGCTGGCATTTGTCCCGTCGGGCGAGGACGAGAATGCCAAGGAGGCACTCGCAAGTCTTTCCGAATTGGCCTTTAAGCATGCCCAGAGCAAGCGCCATCTATTCCCCTTTTTTGAGGTTCCCAAGAGCAATGAACGCGCTGCGTCTCTTCGCAAGGCGCTGGACTTGAGCAAAGATGTGGAGATCATCGCGATCAACGCCCGCCGAGGATGGTGGCGACACTACCAGGCGGCCGACTTTGGCCGCGTGAACGTTGAGAATTGGATTGACGCGATCCGTCTCAGCGAGGGAGTTAAGAAGAAGCTACCTGAGGGTATCGTTGCCATCTCCGTCGAGGAGCAAACGCCGGAGCCAACACCGGAAGAAACACCAGAACCAACTCCCGATGCCACAGAATCCGTCAGCAGCGAAGAGGCAACGCCAGTCACTCCCGAGCCCAGCATCGACGCTGCTAGCGACTCGTCCGAGTCCACGCCAACGCAAACTGTCGACCCCACTGTGGAGCCAGAGACTGCGGCAGAGACACCGATCAAGCACGAAGAGTTGTGATGCGGTCGGCTGGCCGGTTTTACGTTTTACTAGGTATGTCTGTCATTTAGCTGGGAGCTCTGTAGCGCTGGTCATCATTTAGTCATGGAAAATTGAACTTGGAAACATTAAAAGGCATTGAGATGTGGGCGAGGACACAAGGCTGGCAAGATAGGAGAATGAGTCTTCTCACCTAAGCATAATGTCATGGTTGTCATAACATTCGTAATTCGGACCCGAACCGACCCATCTAACGGTACACCCAGAGGTTGTAATTAAATGCCGGGCTGTTATTAGTCGACGTCCATGTCGTTCAGACCAACTCCCTTCTCCACTGTGCCCTCTTGCACCATACGACGTCCCTTTTCCCGGACTACACGATCTAATATCTCTCTGACTTGCTTACAACCGTCGACGCCTACCGCCAACATGCCCTCTAAACGGCTTACCTGCACCCTGCTCTCGCACACCAGCACTGTCACACGGTCACTGTCGCCGAGCGTAGCGACGGTCAAGCCCGGCAGCTCCTGCTCCTCTTGGTGATTGAGATCTAAGAGGGGGTCTGCGGCTTCGTCGTTCGCAGCATAGGTAGATGTCGAACCCGCAGTGCAGGCCGCCATGTAGTCCGTCATGGGGATGCCGGCGTCCACACACGCCAGCGTGGCTGCGTTTATAAGAGTCGCCAACAGCGATCCATCCTGCGAGAGGACGTGCAAGGAGATGTTGATGGCGCTGTGTGGGAACAGGTGCGTGTGCAGGCTGGCGGCGAGGGCGTTGGAGATGGTAGATTGAAGCTCGAGGATGCGTCTTGATTACAGACCGAGTTAGCCAACCAGTTACAGATATAGGAGCAAATACGGTAATACAAGGAAAACACAGATCCCACGCTGGGTCGGGCCGCCAACAGGCCAACCCCGGGGGAGGGGGACTATGGCTGCTAAGAAACGGAAAGAGATGAGCCTGCGGCCAGGGAAAAGAGCTTACTTGTCGCCCCTCGCGGTCCGCTTGCGGTCGACCGAGCTGAACCCGGCGATTACAATGCTCACGGCGACTTCGGCACCCTTGGACTGTGCCGCCCCGCCGCCCGCCCCGCCGCCTCCAACCCCGCCGCCCGTGCTGCCGATTGCACCGCGGCGAGAACCAGGCTCGCTAGGCCCAGTCACTACGCACATGACCTTGGTGTGTCCAATCTCCAGGTAGCTCGAGCCATCTGCCGCGGCCTGCGTGCGGATCTGGGCGTGGATGCGCCGCAGCTCGTTCCACCTTCGCCCGTCGACGCGGAGCAGCGCAAGGTTGTAGGCCGACGTATCGAGGGGCATCGTCTCTGTATCTGTCTGCGCCGAGGAAGTGGAAGTGGAAATGTGAGAAAGATTACGGAGCTGTCGCTGCCTGTCTCTCGCTGTCCCTGGAGAATGCCGTGTCGGTCCGCTCCGTTGCTGACGAACCTCGAAATATGAGCTAGGGCGGATCTTACTCGCCTCGTCGGTCGCGGGCGCAAAAAGGCCAGAGGCCCAGTGATGTGGCCTTGCTTGGGAGAAACCCCGGCTGCTTGGCAAACTAGAGAATTGAGTTTCTGGCGTGAGTAGACTGGTTCCGAGGTTGTGGGTGGTGCAAGATCGTGTCCGGCTGGCTGGTTGTTCAATTGTCACGGGTTGATGACTTTTCGCAGCTCTCGAATCCACCAACCAATGCCCAAATTTAGAGCAGGATAAGTGCTTGGTGGGATGGAGCGTGACGCGCCAGCACAAATCTTTCCTGTGGATGAGTGCGGATGTGGGGCCGGCATTGTGGGTCAGAAGGCTCTTCATCCAATAAAGTGCTCAGGCAAATGTTCCGTCTTTTTGTCTTGTGGGGGGGAGCCCACGAGTGCCGATCACAGATCTGATCCAGACATCTGGTCTATTTCGTGCGAGGCCCAAACTGGCCCAAACTCAATACCTTCCTGCCCGTCCAAATGCATTGGACACAATAAACTCTAGATGAAATTGGCCGCTGAAAGGTCGCGCGGCTACGGTTACAGTCTGGATAAGGCCGAGCCCGTGGAGGTAAACAAGGTATAAACATGGCGGCCACGCTGCGTTTGCATGTCACACTGTATGGGGTATCCGACGCAGTGCTACTGTGTTGGGATCGCTAGGCCTCGTACGTCTGCCTTCGTCTGCCTTCGTCTGCCTTCGTCTGCCTTCGTCTGCCTTCGTCTGCCCTCGTCTGCCCTCGTCTGCCCTGCAGTGAGCGTTTCAGGAATGCGGGGTGAAGCAGCGTAGCTCTGTGCACCAAAACAAAATGATTGGGCGACGGTCCAAACCCTGGGCGAGTAGCATCGTCCCATTGCAAGTTCAGAGGGCCAAGAGGGCACCGGTTAACAGAAATCAGGCATATCCACCAACGATAGTGTTAGCGTAGTCTTGCCGCGCTGGCGCTCTCGTCTCAATTCCCGCCGCCCAGACGCCGACGGAAATAAGGCCACGGCCACGCCAGTCGCCACGGCCAACCGACAATCTTCACCAGCCCTGACCGAGAGAGATAGCTACGCCTCGGTCCGCCAAATGCGCTACGGGAGCAACGCGGCCAGGAAACTCGCGCAAGCGCATCTGGGCCATGGCCTGCAAGGAATGCGGTGGAAACTTCCGAGATCAGCAGCACTTGTTGACGTCCACGACCGGGTCGTGCCTGGCAGATGTGCCTGAAAAGCTGGCCAAGTCCGCATTAGTCCCGGCTTGCGTGGCACTATGGATCCAGCAAGCAACACGTTGGCTGTGCGCGTGAGCCGGGACAAAACAAGCTGTTGGCCGAAATGGGCGCTGATTGATTGACGCTTCCCGCAGATGGCGTGGGTGCCGTGGGTGCCAACCGGCAAGAGACCGGCTTAGTGCCAATCGTGGCGGCGGGGCCAACCTTGATCCCAAAGGCCAATGAGAGGCGATTGGGACCTGCGTGCCCGGGGGCCAAGGCGAGAGCACAAATTGAGCCGGGATTTATTAGCACGCTTCCAGGCTCATTTCCTGGCCCCCCTGCTCTCCAATCTTGGGTCGTCTCTCTTTTCGACACACCATTTATCTGTCTCTCCTTTCCTTCTTGCTTCTTCGAACGCCGTCGCAGTTTCGCGCTTCCATCCACTCTTTTTTCGAGATATCGCATCTCAGCCGCTCCTTTGGCATCGTGCTAGGCATCACGGTCGTAAATCGCTGTCCCGATTGCAGAGCATCGATTGCACGCATCGCCTACCACCGCACCCTGACCCCGGAAGCATTGAGAATTCGGCAGATAACGGTTTGAAACCTCGAAGAGTCTCGCCCACACGCGCCTACCTGCTTCACCAAGCTCACATCACAAGACGTCTCGAACGATCAAAACGAACAACGCAACGACTTCACACGTCATATAGACACGCCTTTCGGCAACATGCAACTCTCACACTTTCTCTTCGTCGCCGGCGCCATTGGCGCGGCGGCGCACCCTTCTGGGCACCACGTCCACCGCTCGGCCCACTTGAAGCAGCGCGATGCGCTCGAGTTCGTCAAGACTGTCCACACCACCGAGGCGGCCAACCCCGCCGCCGCCGCCGCCGCCCCCTCGGCGTCACCCGCGGTCCTCAAGGAATCTGCTACTCCCACGCCCTCTCCCTCCGCGTCGGCAGCGCCCGCCTACACCCCTTTCTGCGGCGCCAACGCTAAGGTGAAGCGTGCAACCCTGGGTCAAATCCTGTATGAAGGCAACACTGGAAAGGCCAACGGTTGCAAATGGGGCTCCAACTTGATGGTCGTCGACAACTCGATAGCCGACAAGTACGACCGCGTCATGACGTACACCAACCACGATTCCGTTCCCTACCAGGTTATCTGCGCCAACAAGATCGGCCCTGACGGGGCCATGACGCCCATGTTCCCGACCGATGGAGAACTCAACTTCTCAGTGGCGCCCGGTCAGACCAAGACCGTCGTCGCTGACATCAACAGCCAGGGCACATGCGCGTTTGCTCCCAACGAGATCCCGAAAGCGGAGAACGGCCAGTACGCAGGGCTTTGGATCGAGTTCGACGTCGGCAACACTAGCAACGGCGGGTGGTCGGGCGCCGACTGCTCGGCCCTGGTTGCTCAACACTATGGTCTTTCTGTCCCGACGGGCTCCGTCTGCAACTTTGGCACCACATACTGCTCGCACATGCTCCCCGGCGGCACGGGAGATAACGCATACACCAAAGGCATGGAGGCCGAGGATGGTGTTGGCCTCAACTTGAACTCGCCCAAGGTCCACCTGGAGATTTCCATGGGCCAGTACTAGATGGATGTGTAGTCACTTTCCAAAGCCTTCTTACAAGCCGACGGTGTTCCAAGCAACAGGGGCACCTGATAGGGGATGATTTTTTTCCTTTTTTGCTTCTGCTTTTATGGGCTTGTCTTCTGACATGTTTGTGTCTGGGCCAATTTTCTTTTTTGGATCATGATGGATTTTGGATAGGACATACCCCAGGGCAAGGAATAAGGTCACACTCCTGTACATTTCCCGATCACCATCCAGACACAGATACCGCAATGTCAAACGAGTTGTTCAGAGCTGCTTTGTTGTTTTTCGCCAAGCCAACGCGGTATCCTCTTTAGGCAGAACTAATTGTTTCCGTGGCATCCTGGTAAACATGCCGGGTGTTATGTTAATCCCGGGAAACTCAGTATGCTAATTGACCAGACAATTGGAAAATCGCGGCGATCAGGCAATCAGGGCTGTTTAACCAAATACAGGGACCGTGTTGTTTTGAGTAGACAAGATAAGGTTATTTTGGCCTGTGCCTTTCCTCGTCCAGTGCTTGGTTCTTCTTTTCCCGATCCGATGTTTGTACGATCCTACCCGCACGCACCGGCAGTCCTTTTCCGAACCTTATCTATATGGCCCTAGCCTATAGGCTGCCGGGACGCCCCGTGGCCTGAAGTCCGAACAACCTCGGACTCTCCGCAGCCACGGGATAGGACCCTCTGGCGACCCCCCTTGCACGGCAGCTGTACGGCGCCGGACGCGGGGTATCCAGGCCCGGCCATAGGTCAACTGTTGCGAGGTGGGCTTGCTCCGTCATCCGCGGCTACGCAGACATGGTCTCGCCTGTCCTAGACATATCTTGTACACGTAGTACAAACGTAGTACAAACGTATTACACCATTCCTCGCTTGTTTGTCTGGTAGGGAAGCCAACAGAAAGTCGGTCCACTCCCGCGCCTGTGCGCTGTGCGGGTGCCCTCTCGGTCTAGGATGGCGGTTTCACTGCATCGTTCGTCTCGTCTCTTTCCGAGGGCACGCCCCGCGGGGGAGGACTCATGTTGGACGACATCAACCCCTTGGATGGGTTCACTCTACCCTACGGAAGCGAACCGGCCCGCACTGCAGGCAACCTACGCAACCCACCCCGCGTACTGGCCTCTTGATGGGCAACCCGGAAAAGGTAAACATGTAACACAGCCTGCAGGATAGCGAATAGTGCTTCGTCTTATAGCGCTTTGTGTTTCGAAACAACCAGGTGGAAAGGGGACGGATGCTGCACAGCGCTCTCTCTTGCGGAAAGGCTTCCTGCCATGTGAGGACAGAGCTGTCCTCCCCTTCTGTGGCACAGTGACATGTTTCCGCCGTGATCAGTCAGGCAGGGAACTATTTGGCTCGCTCTAGAGTCTAGACTGTACGGATCCGTATATGAGACCAGTCACTGCATCCTCCTTTATTTTCCCTCCCCGTCACAGCTTCCCGGTCACTTGCTTACCAACCTCCCTCGCTGGCTACCAGTTAATTACTTCTATGCCGAGCCGCTGGAGTTGTCGTCGATAACTGGTTGACGGAAATGGTAAGCTGCAGGGCCACGTCTGCAGGGCCGCGTCTGTAGGGGGTAGTCAAGCAAGCCGGCAAGTTGCTAAGCTTCTATTCGGTTTCATGACCCTCTGCTGCTGTGAACCCGCGAGCCTCTGCCGGTGCAGCTACCTGGGCTAGCACCCAGGCTATAGTATAACACGAAGATTGGCGCCGGGAGGTGCGAAACCGAACTTTGTGCTTCTCGGTGCGCCTTGAGGAAAGGTTGCAGTTCATACCTAGTTAGCATACTACCCGCCCAACATCGGATGCGTTGGCAACAGGCTATTACATTTTGACCTTTTCCTCAATTCCTTTTTGTGGCTCCTCTCATGTTGTTCTGCGTCTCTCCTTTACCCATCTACAGTCTAGTCCTGGATTTTTTATTAACGGGGGACTTTCTAAGATCTGAAAGGCCTTAGCAACGTACGGTTCGTTCTAAAGACTTCCGCCGAGGTATGTATTAGCTCTTAGAGTCCGTATTTTAGAATCGTGGAGGACTACCCACCTCTTCACCAACTATTAGAGAGATTTCCTAGCCGGATTTTCACATTATTCTTTTCATTCTTTGTCTGTACTACGACAATGAATATTCAAGCACTGGAGTGTAGACTTGGTTTATAGATCAAGTCCTTGGCTTCTTTAGAGGGCTTCATGAATAATCATATCGCCAGGTTTGGCTGTAGTTCGTTGGTTGTCTATGCAAAGAAAATATCGGAAAGCGAGGGAGTGTAAGCGGTGTCGTTTACAAGCTATAATATTTACCTGGAAGTCAGGCAGGCTAGCAACTCCTGGGTCCCTTGCAGTGACCTTGTGAGGGTTTCCTCCGCCGAGAATGAGAGGAGGTTAAGTTGTGAAATTCTATCTGACCTCTAATACAGCTCTTGAAAACAGAGAGGGATTTATTTTCACATAATACTTTCCTCTGGATTAATCAGTCTGGAAGTGATATTTTGCACATATTGGGACTTTGATGCAAATTTTTTTCTCGTCTAATGAAGAATTGGTGTTACGAGACCAAGTGGTATTGCCTTTTTTCTGAGGGTGGGCAAAGGAGCGACTCATTATAATTTTTACATAGGGGGTTGAAAAGTCGAGGACTAATAAATATTTTAGTCTAGCTATCTCGAAGTAGTTACATAAAGGCCCGTTCGATGGTAGACCGAAGTTTGGAATGAAGAGTTGCCCTAGCTATTTGATGCAATGGCTCAATGGATCCAGCCAAGAACTGTCCTCGCCGAGTTACCACCTTGGTGTTTGGGTTGAGTCTTGAATCACTTGGTCGATTTACTTACCGCCCGCGGCACGTCGGAAAATGTCACAAGTCCATCAACCAAACCTCGTAATGACAAAAGGTTAGGACAAAAACAAAAGAATGGCAAAAAGAATAAACTAAATAGTCGTAGGCCGGATTTGAACCGACGCTCCCGAAGGAACAAGATTTCTAGTCTTGCGCATTAGACCACTCTGCCACCACGACTCGTGGTTCAGCTTTGATTCGCTGCTGCTAATGACTACCAAGCGAGTAAATGCAGCTTACCAAGGCAGGCGGGCGGGCATTTTTGCTGTCGAGGAACGGCCAGCCGCTTACCCTTTCCCGTGGGGTGGATTGCAAGTGGATACATCACTGAGATTCAGGGGTGGAAGAGGGGCGAATGTGCTGAATTTTGACTATAGCGTCTCTGGGCATCCGAGGTGGGCATCGCATCTAGCCCGTCCAATTGCCCTCGCACGGATTGCCTGGCCCACGTGAAAGGTGTTTGCATGCCGGGACCTGAAAGCTACATAGCTACAGAGTTCAGTGTTGCATCAAGACATTTCTAGAAGCTAATTGAAGATACCGGCTGAAAAGTCGACGACAACTGTCTTCAACTCCTCCACCAATTCGCCAATGATGGCCTTGAAGGCCTGGTGCGCAGGGTCTGTGTTCACATAATACTCTCTGTCCACGGGCGAGGCAAACTCAACGACAAAGCCATGAGTAACGCCGCGCTTTTGGGATGGACGGTCAGCAGGACGAGGACAACTGATGTGGGAAATTGGGAAGCCATGCCTGGAGACCTTCGAGCGAGTTATCTTTGCCTCCCTTGAGGGAGAGAATGTACGGGGTCGTCGTGCCCGGGAGGACGCAGGCGTCTTTCAGCGCGAGGAAGCTCTCACATGCCTGGCCACAACATCAGCGCCTGCCTGCGGCACGCTGTGGAGGTGCGTGAATAGTTGAGACGTACTTTGTTCACAACCTCTGGTGCGATGCCTTGCTTGAACCCTAAGAGGACGACGTGAGTGATAGACATGGTGTTGGGTGTTGGATCAAAAGAGCCTAGAGATTGATGTCACGCACAGCGAGCGGGGTACCAAAAGCTGTCAAAAAAAGGCAGTTTCGACTGAGGGCAAATGGCGACAACGAGGGAGGAGCCCTATTTTACAGTGAAAATAATGCCTTTCAGCTTGCATCGGCAACGCCATTGTCGACCATTTTGGTTTACCACATATTGCAGCTCAGCTTGCTGTCAACAGCGCTAATGTCGATTATTTTGTGTAGTTTGGCTGACTACATTGCAGCTCAGCTTGCATCCATAGCGCTGCTGTCGGCAATTCAGGCATTCTGCTTCGGTTCAGAGAGGCAGAAAAGCGAACGAACAAGTCTAAAGTCGGAGCACTGGGTCGCGGCTTCTCCCCACTTGCGCATATGTGTACATGTACATCGGGTTCGTCGACGCCCATCGTGAATGATCCTCCTGTAGGGGATTTCTGTAGCAGCCTACCCCGTGGGTGATTTCTGTAGCAGCCTACCCCGTAGGTGGCGAGGGGACCTTCCTGTAGGAACTGAGCAGCCAGTGCCCCTGACCCCGCACGCCTTCGGCCACAGCACAAGAAGCCCCACCAAACACCCGCCCACTTACCTTACTTTCTAGTCTTCCGCGGCTTGCCCCACTACGGTCAATTCTGCCCGAGAACCTGGGGGCTTCCAGACGGCGATCTTGCCCGTCTTCGGTGGACCATAGCGGCCTTCAACAACGTCGAGACGCCGCTAGCAGCTCCATACCGGGCCCCGGGCGCACTGCACGTCGTGCACTGTCGACATGGCCTTTACCAGTAAGTGCCTATACCAGTAAGTGTTCATTTTCGCTCGCTGCCTTCCACCCACGCTGCGTCATCGCGCACGAGCATCAGTGGTTGGGACGTATGTGCCAATCCAGCACAAACAGAAACACAAACACAAACAACAAGACACGAAGAAGTCAAAGCTATTAGGCAAGGCAGCTAGATACCTTGGGTACCGCTGTGCTGACCTCGCCCCCAGATACTTTGCGCCGGACCAGGCCACGCGCCCTAGCTCGTCGGATGCCGCGCTGTCGGCCTTTGCCCAGCTCGCCGCGCTGTCGGCCTTTGCCCAGCTCGCCGCGCTGCGCCTGAAGCACGCGCGCCTTGATCTCGCTGGTCCACCGGGCTAACTAGTACATCCTCACTGAGGCTACCTAGACATCTGGTCTCTTGTCGGGCGCCACCCAAGACGGCGACGATGGACTGTTGTTTGGCGCCACGACTCTGCCCAGTTCCCTCGGGCTCTGCGGAAGCGCCCTCGAGGTGCTCTCGGCGCAGGATGATGGCCTGCGCCAGCGGTCGTGGCGCGTCGTCCCCCTGATAGTGAACGACCTCGCCGAGGACCACGAATTCAAGAGGCACCCCTTTGTGGCCACACACCCCTCGGTGCGCTTCTTCACCGCTATGCGCATCACCACCAAATCGGGCTTCAACATCGGAACCCTGTCCGTCAGGGCGACGAGTCCCGCCAAGGACTGAGCCAGGCCGAGACCAAGTTTCTGCGCGACATGTCGCTTACCATCATAGCCCATCTTGTCATGACCAGGGCCGACGAGAGCCACAGACGCAGCGAGACGATGATAAAAGGCCTCACCGTCTTTATCGAGGGCCGTACCGACCTCGACGACTGGTGGCTTGGCCTCAGGAGCAACAAGCCGCGATCGCGATCGCCACAACGAGCGTCGCGTCCCCAGCCCCAGCCCCAGCAGCACAAGCCCCAACCGAACTCCTCTCAAGAGGTTTTGGCCGCAGCCGAAGACACCAATGGGGATTTGGTAAATGGAGACGTGGCAGATCATAGCCCAGTGTCTGCCCCTGTCGAACCCGTCAAGGCCGACGTCGCTGATGCTCCGTTGCCTGCTGAAGCAGAAATATTGCCCCAGGAAACTCCTGGGACTGGCCTCTAATTTCAAGTTTCGCCATCTCGAACACCCCCAGGAGAGTCACTCTGATCTCCAGGGCCTCCAATGCCGGACGCTCGCGTCGGGCGCATTCATACCGTGTTGGCGGACCGAGGTCGATTCTCTCAGACGCCGAGGCCGACGCGCAGATTCGTCCACCACGCCCAACTAGAGGGCCGAGCGTTGAATCCTTTGCCGCCGACTTTCATGAAAGCCTCATATCAAAGAGGCTGAAGGAGATGTCTTCCCGTGCTAGCCATATTATCCAGGAGTGCATCGAGGTCGACGGCGCAGTGTTTCTTGATGCCGCCGTCAGCACCTAGAGCGGACAGTCAGGTGAGCAAGACTTTTTCCATTTATTTCTTTTTTATTTCTTTTACTTCCTTTTTTTATTTTCCTTCCTCCTCATATTTTAATGGAAACCCTAACCCCCCCTTTCATTAATTCATCGTTTATTGGTGACCTGGCAGGCTGACACACCGCAGCTGATGAGGACGCGTCCGAACCGGAAGAGTCGGAGGAGTCTAGCCTGGAAGCTTCGAGCGAATTGGCAAGTTCAAACCACTCCGATGAGGGCTTTGGTGAAAAGAAAATAGGCCAGCGAAGGAGGTCGTGGAGCTAGTGAGGGAAGATCATGAGACAAAGCCGTGCCGAGTGCTTGGGCTTTGGACAGGAGAGCATTCGAGCCTGCACGGGAGAAAGGTCTCGACACTGATCCCCTCACAGAATCATTTCTCCGGCCTCTCCTTCAGAAATACTCCCAGGGGCGGCACGTATTCAGCGCAGATGAGGCGCGCCATGCAATGTCCAACAACCACACAGAAGACTCGGATGGGGGGCAAGGGACGGGCAGATCGTCCAAAAAGAGGCAAAAACGGCATCCCAAGGAGCCCTATCCCAAGGAGCCGGACGAGTATGCCAAAACAAAAGCGCTTCTGGGAATGTTGCCCGGCACGCGGAGCATTGCCTGCGTCCCGCTCGGGACTCGCACGGGGAGGGGTGGTTCGCTGGGAGCTTTATGTGGACCGTTCAGCAAACGAGGCGCGTGCCCACCCGCACCGAGGACTTGGATTATCTTGCTGCCTTTGGAAACAGCATCATGGCCGAAGTTGCCAGGCTCGATGTGGTTGGCGCCGATAGCGCCAAGTCGGACTTCATCTCGTCCATCAGCCACGAACTTCGCTCGCCCCTTCACGGCATTCTTGCCTCGGTCGAGTTTCTCCAGGATACGACAGTCGACATGTTCCAGCATAGTATGGTTGACACCACCGAGCGACGTGGGAGGACGCTGCCTGATACGATCCAGCACGTGTTAGATTTTGCAAAGATCAACAACTTTACTGGAAGTAGTACGAGAGAAAAAGAGAAGACACGAGAAGCTAAGGAAGCTGGCGTACCATTATCACCCGAAGCAGAAAACTCGCGCCTAGCTGTGAACGTCACGGGTTTGGCTGTCAGTGTCGACCTCAGCTTGCTTACCGAGGATGCCATGGACTCGGTGTTTGCCAGCCACGAATTCTCTCAGGGCAACTTCTCGCGTCTGGTTGTGGCTGGCGGCGAGACCGGATTCCCAAAGGAAGGCCTCCGGAGGACTGGCGCCCACGACGACGGCGACGACCCCCCTGGTCCTAAAAAGACGTAGTCCAAAAAAGAGCGAATTGATGTTATGATCGACATTTGCTGGAGACCCAATTGGACGTACAACACTAAATCCGGGGCGCTGAGGCGAGTTTTGATGAATCTCTTTGGCAACGCCCTCAAATATACGGACAGCGGATGGGTCAAGGTTTCTCTCAAAGCCCAAGACATCGAGCCAACGGCGCCACTAGAACTAGAGAAGTCTATCATTACAATCACTGTCAGCGACAGCGGCAGAGGAATCGAGCAGGAGTACTTGCACAGTCGCCTGTTCACCCCCTTCACCCAGGAGAACCACCTGAACCCCGGAACCGGGCTGGGGCTGTGCTCCAGATTGTGCGCTCGCTTGGCGGGATAATTAACATCACGAGCGAGCAGGGCGTTGGCACCAAGGTTGTGGCGGCGCTTACCTTGAATAAGGCCCCGGCTGGCAAATCCCCCACACCTGGTTTTGACGTCGAGAACATGATCAAAGATGCGAGGGAATAGATAAAGGGACTAATCGTTGGCCTCGTTGGTCTCAGTTCCGAGACATACGTTGCTATGAAACGGGCCGCGGGCTCAAAGCTCAACCCAGAGGCCTCCAGGAGGAGGGGTCGATCGAAGCCGCAGCCAGCCACCGGTTTGACATGAAAGTTTCGCCCGCGTCAACGTGGAAAGTTTCCCCTCTAGATATTTTCATTGCAAACGAGTGAGTACACCCGTCTTCGCTATTAGGTGAACCGCACGCATGATGCTGATTCGAAATCTGGGAGCCTGGGCCTTCGCAGTGCATTCCCCGGGGTGTCAATTATCATTCTCTGCTCCCACGAAGCTCTGTATCGCGAGCATAGCTAGAGAATTGCGCAGGGCGGAGCTGCGCGTCAAAATGCAGCTATCCACTTTGTCTCTAAACCGTACATATCCCACTGTCTTCCAGCACGAATCCCTTGTCCTCCCCCAGACTTGACGATGCTACCCGAATCTTTCCTATCCTGACAGATGCGGCCCTCATAAGTTCGCCAAAGCTTTCGCGTTATGCCTCGGCAACAAAGGAATTTTGCCCTTTTCTCCCGGGTTCGGAGTTGGCGTCCCGCTGGACATGGCCTCCCCTCAGAGCCTGTTCCGAAAATCTCCTGAAGAGTACATGTCTCGGATGGGGCAGGACACTACGGATGGGATAGGACACTACGGATGATTTAAACTTCCCTCCAACGCCCGCCTCGAGATCGATTGACAATGACATCGACCCCTTGGCCGCCATGGGCGCCGTAATGGCCGTAGAAGAAATAACACACGTCCCTGAGAACCCCAAGCCGCTATTGCTTCTGGTTGAAGACATTGTGATTAACTTACAGGTTGGTCGCCCGTTCTCGAGCATATCATGCGTTTCTGGGAACTGGAGGCGTTGGGATCAGCAGCTGACATGTCGTCCAACCAACTATAGCTTCTTACCACGTTTGTAACGAAAGTTAAATACGAGTTCGCAACAGCGGAGAATGGCCTTATTGCGCTGGAAGCTTGCCAGAATGCAAAGAGATCTTTCGACATAATATTCATGGGTAAGCCGCCCTCTTGACCATGGTCCGGCATAATGCTAAACTGGCCTAGACGTTTTGATGCCCGTTATGGATGGAATGGCGGCCACGCGCGAGATCCGAAGGTTATAACGCAGCAGGCGGCAGAAGCCCGCCCTAACCATTGCCCTGACGGGCCTCGGCTCGGCTAGCAGCTAGTAGGAGGCATTCACGAATGGCTTCAACGTATTCCTGACGAAACCGGTCCGCTTCAACGCCCTACGTAAGATTCTGACCGAATGGACGCATGATGCCGAAGCGGAAAAGAGCAGCAGCGTCGGCATCTTGGGTTAGATGCGCGGGGTTTTCGATCACTCATTAGCTAAGGGAGGTTTATTATTGCAAAGGCTCGGTAGGTTCCGAAGGAAGTAAGTACCTCCCCACCCTGAGTTTCTTTTCTTTTTCTTTGCTCTCGTCTTTGTTTTCTTTCATCTAGTTACTGATGGCCAAGGCCATGCGACAACAGGCTCGTCGGGCACTGCCGCTTGGCAATATCGCTCTTCGAAGACGTAATCATGCTAGGTTGCCTCTAGTCTTTTGACCGTTTCGGAGACTAGGGGGCGTTTGGCATGTTTCGGGTCGTTGTCGAGTAGTGGCTCCCAGCCAGCTCGAGTGCCTGTCTACCTGACCCTAGCTCCTCACGTGAAACCGGTTGCCGTCTGATCTGACTATTAGCGTTCATAAACTTATGCCTATGCATCTCTATACTCGGACCTGTCTCCAGTCTCGTATCTGCTAGCAATAGGCAAATTAATGCGCGGATGTTGATGCTATTGGAACATGTGATTCAATTATTAACTATATCGGCGCCTATATTCATACTGATATCATCAATGCGTGGAGATAGTAGTATACCTTTTGTTTCACGCAAGTTTTAGGGAGTTTGCTTGCTGAAATATGAGTTCGAAGTTGATGAACCTTGGCGGGTCTGCATCATCTCTCCAGCCTCTGCTTGCTTAGCTGGACGGCAACATCGGCCGTGGCGCCGTCGATAAAGTCGTTCATTAACACGACCAGCTGCTCGGTGCCGCACGTCTGCAGCACATTGTCCCGGACCCACGGCAGCGTCTTGGAGTCGCAAACGCCTTTGGTAGCCAGCAGGCAGCTCGTGGTCGTCCCGGCCTCGAGCACCGAGTACACAATGGCCTTGGGTATGTTGCTGGCCGTAGCCTGCAGCTGGACATTGATGAAGGCCTTGCCACGAGCCTTGTCGGCCGACAGCACGCGCGGGAACTCGGCCACGATGCTGTCGCCGTTGAGCGTCGCGTTGCCCTCGTCCGTGTACGTCGACAGCGAGTCCACCCCGACCACCACAATCAGCCGCTTCTTGTCCCGCCGCAGCTGCCCGATGCTCGCCCGCCGCAGATCGTCCTCTCCGCCGACCGCCAGCTCGCCGTGCGCCTGCCCCAGCGCCGCGTCCAGGTATTCGCGCTGCTCTTGGTCTGACGGCCGTGCGCAGTCGTTTGGCACGCCATCCCACCGCAGCTGCACCACTACGATCTCCGTCGGGTGCGCCAACAGGAACGACACCACCCCGCGCAGGAACTCCTCGTACGCCATGCCCGGGATCGCGCTGTGCTGGAAGTACAGTCGGTCGGGCAGGGCGCCCGTCGGGACGATGGCCTTGTGGCTGTTGAGCGTTGGTTAATTGCCCAGCTCTAGTGACTGAAAGGTCATGAGACTGTTGAAGAAGAAAACTCACCAATGCGCAGGCCGGAACTCAAAGTAGCGGGCGCCGATCTGCAGCATGGCGTCCAGGCTGTCCTTTTGCGTCATGGCAATGCTGAAGATGATGTTGGGGGCAATGAGCGAGATGGCGCCGCCCGAGACGGCGTCTGTGATCTGGCCCAGCACCTTGCTCTCGACCATGGTGGTGACGATGGCGCCGCCGACGCGCTTGAGCACGAGCTCACTGCTCTGCATGCTGTTCATGCCGACGTCGTGCGCCGACGGCAGCACGAGCCGGCTCAGCGGCTTCTGCTCGAGCGGCGAGCCCGCCGGCGCCACGTCGCCGATCCAGCGCGCGTAGTTGGGCGCCACCGTCACGTAGCACTGGTGCCGGCTGGGCAGCACGCCGTGGCCGGGGCCCGCCTCGTACAGCCCGTACGACACGACCACGTCGCTGCCGTGGAAGACGGACGGCGTGTTGCTGATGGTGTCCATGGTGCCGCCGCTCGCGTTGCCCGTGATGGCGTTCACGTCGATCCACTGCTCCGTCACGAGGGTGCCGTTCTGCCACACCTTGAAGGTGAAGCGGCCCTTCTTGTCGAAGAAGCTGTCGATGTTGCGCGCGTCTACCTCCATGCTGCCGCTCCAGAACTGCCGCAGCTCGTTGCGCTGGATCGTCTGCTTGGGCACCGACAGCTCAATCGAGCAGCCGGCCACGGCGATGTACGTGTACACCTGGACTCCTTTGCTCGGCATTTTGTTTTGGGTTGGTGCTTGCTCGCTGCGGAGGTTGTGAGAGGTAGGTATACCGGCCAGTGTATTTACCGGGACAGCAAAAAGGGCGACCGAGACGGCGGGTCGGCGGGTCGGCGGGAGCCCCGAGATCGGCAGTGGATACTTCTCCTGTACCATGTATCTGCACCCGAGTCGTGGGGACGGCGAGATGCAAGGGTATTTGTAGGTCTGTCTGTGACTCGCCCGAGTCAGGATCAGGAGGGCTGGCCAGCTGATTCGACCACGGGGTTGTGCGAGATCCAGCCACGTCTTTTGCTGTTAACAACTGAGGGGTCACCTTGGGGTCTTGGGTCTTGGGTCTTGGGTCTTGGGTCTTGGGAAGAGGGCTTGCATCGCCACAGGCGCGCGCATGAGCTCTTCTGCATGTTCCCAGCCCTCGCTGGGGCGCGGCCTCTGGGGTCCACGAATGTGGAGAGCTGAATGGCCCCGGCCAGCCCACTCGGCGCTGCAAGCCAAGCGCCAAGCAATGCAGGTAGGTGATGAGAGGGATAATTAGCTATCGTCTCCAAAAAGTGCGAGAGGGGCTGCATGAGCTGAGGGCCAGCCAAATAGGACAAATCCGAGTATTTGCTCGCACGAATTATCACCTTATACGGAGTAGTGTGTCGTAAGTGAAAACATGGCGATTGTTTCCCACAGCTCGGATGATGCTATAATCAGATGATGGGAATTCATGGTGCCTGGAGTTGATCGAGCCTGTCACGATGACTGCGCCACGTGATGGCGTAATCAATGTCTCAAGTGTGAATACAGCCGAATCCCGAGATGATTGTTGCCGCGATGCTTGTAAAAAAAAATTGTAATGGGATAACTAGGAATTTCACAAGATGAAATCGGGTTGGAAAAGCCTCTATCAAAGGCGTCTCGATAATTACCTAGATACCGGCTCAATTTGGGTCTCGGGACAACTCTTATAGGGCAAACTGCGGGGGCGACTAACTACCTAGGCTCCAGCCAACAATCATTCAGGGAAATGGGTGTATGTAATCCGCTGACCAAGCCACCAAAGGCCAGGTGGGGATACCCTATTGGTATCATTTGTGTGCTACGCTGGGTTGTCCCAAGTTGGAGGCTCTGAATTTGCAGTCTGGACGACAATTTGAGGAAATGGAAATTAGCTTCTAGATCTGGAGATACAATTTGAGTTGACGAGATACAGCATGTATGTGCATACATTCACTAGGTACTTTGAGTACGGTACCTACCTACCTCAGGAATGTCCCTTCCGATCGCATGCGGCAATCTCGATAATATACACCATCATCACGCGCTTCCGGGTTCTCTTATCAATCCCCGAATGATTATTAACGCGGTACCTAGGTAGATACTTCGGAACAATAAAGATTATAATTAGCAAATGAACCGCCTAGAAAAGCCATTGATGGGTATTTCTATGAGAAGGCCTACAAGAATTAAGAATTATATAATGAGGATTTTCTGTAATCCGGCAGCCTGCTTACCTGGCTCAAAAAACACCTACTTTCGGTGCTCAAGGCACTTTCAATCTGAAAGATCTAATGAACGGGCTGTCAAGCCCGGCCTGTGGAGTGGTGACATTTCTCAATTGGAATAGGCACAAATACATACCTTAGGTGGAAGCCGAAGTGCGGGGTTTCCTTGCATTACAGTGCTGCAATGTGCTGGGTGCCTGTTGTTGTGCTATACCAAAATTTGTCAAAACTGTTCACGCCCGCAGGCCGAAACAAGTGTGTGTGTCAGCTCTTTGGCGCTGCGCCGACCAACCGTATCCGAGTGATGGCCCTGCTCCTGCCCCTTCGGTTTCTCCGGCCGGCTCACCAGTATTTCTGTCTGCCACACTCATTTCCCCCCTCCCACTCCTGGCATCTCCGAAGGAGAAGGCAAAAAATCAAACGCTCCAAATTTTGAAATTCTTCCCTCGTCTCACCAATTTTTGAACCCTTGTCTCTCGCCAACGTCGCCAACCCAGTTCTCCGACAATCACACCCTCGATCCGATTTTGCTAAAAAGACGTTATCGGTGTTCAGACGGGCCTTGGCCACCATCGGATCGCCTCTCTCATAGGATTATTAATTGCCTACCTTGCTTAGGTTCCTTAGTAAGAGCCTGCTCCTGGCTTGATTCGGAGTCGTCGCCAATCCTGGCGTCGGCAATAAAGCGACGGCCCGTATCGGCGGTGGCGACCCGGGCTTGGATTCGCCCAGGTGACTCACTCGCCACACACGACCTGAGCGACCGGCTCGAGCTAGTCGAAGAGGGCCGAAAGGAAAAGAACGGTGTGTGTGGCTCCAGCTCAGAGTTCCTGCAGACACCAACATTTCTCGTCTCTTTTCTTCCCCCCTCTTTCCTTACCTCTTTCGCCGAGATCCGAAATAAGAAAACTCACCATTTCGCCCCATTCGGGGACAAACATCAATAGACATCGCGCGGAACCAAACAATCTGTAGGCCGAAAAGGTTTCGCAAAATGGGCGTCTTTCGCTTCCCCCAGATCTCCGTAGCCACCATCGCGCCCGACTGTCCTGAGTCGGACGAGGCTCGACAGGCCGCCGAGATCCTGCTGAGTCTTTGGTGGGGATCTGCGCTGTCGCCCTCGTCGCCCTCGTCGCCCTCGTCGGCGACCAGTTCGCCCGAGGCCGAGACGGCCCTCGGCAATCACGACACCATCATCATTCCCGCCCGTGTGCAGCGGAAGCGGAAGCGCGACCAGAAAAAGCAGCAGCAGAAGAAGAAAGCGACGACGCTAATCCTGTCCGGCTTCGAGAACGGGAAGCCTCGCTACACCGAGAAGGTCGAGGAAGTCAAGAACGAGATTGTTCATTCCTTTAGCCGCTGACCCTAGACTGACGAGAACCAAATGGTGAGCGAAATAACGCGCGACAATCAATAGCCACGCCGCCCCGTGTTCACCTCTCTATACCTAAATATCGACAGTATACTAAATGGCTATCCTCTAGGCCCGCATCTTTCCCTTCCCCGAGATGGTAACGAAGCGGCGGTCGGGTTTGTCCCTGCCATCCGCTCGCGGGCCATGACGATATAATGACGATAGTGACATCACGACGATGGACGGCGCAAACAGCGCCGCCCCTGTAGACGACGGAAGTATTTCCCGTCGTCGGCCTGGCTTTCACGACACCGATTAATTGATTATCGCGGGAATCAAACCCGATCGCGAGCAACGCCGACGGGCTGGCGAGCAGCCAACCTCTGTCGATTGATTGATTACGGCGCGCGCACGTAAGCATCGCCACCCGCGCTTGACGATCA
Organism: Lasiosphaeria miniovina; assembly: GCF_030549165.1. NCBI lineage: Eukaryota > Fungi > Ascomycota > Sordariomycetes > Sordariales > Lasiosphaeriaceae > Lasiosphaeria > Lasiosphaeria miniovina. The sequence goes on from NW_026848220.1 coordinate 5,970,279, forward strand.
ATCCCGGTCGATCCGACTCGCCTAGAATAGGTTTTGCGCCATTTTAAAAAAAGCTCTTTGGCGTCTCGTTGGCGCATTCAAGCCGCTTACTTTTCCTGCGATGCTTGACGGGGCGGTACTCGAGCCGGATGGCTTCGGCGCAAAATCGCTCAGCCACGCCGGCTGCCTCGCCGCTGGTCCACGCGGCCTAATGCGGCGCCCAGGCCATCCCTCCCCCATCCCTGGACGGCGCGCGGCCGCGGCGCGCAATCCACAGACCGTCGCTGGAAATATCCTCAACGACCTCAACCCACACAGTCGGGGAGGCAGATTGACGGCGCACGCGCGACGCGTTACGAGCCGCTGCGACCGCCCCAACAGCACCATTGCGCTCTCCAGAAGCCGTCGCCTTCCCTATGACGGCCCAGCTGCCTGAGCTACACCACCAGCTGCGGGAGCACTGTAGCCGTTTGCCGCTGCCGATGGAGGAGTTACTAGCAACCATGCCGAACCAGCGAACCCATGCGTGCGGAAATCCGGCGCGTCGGAGCCGGTACGGAACGCCCGGACTAATTAGTCTTGGGGAGACGGGCTCCACCTACCGTTGCGCCTCGGCTACGAGATTGGGCCAAACCGACAGCACCTGCGCTGGTGCCGAACCGCTCGAAAGCCAGGGAAAGAGTCCCGCCACGGGCATTATCGCAATCCAGCTAGGGGGCATAGTAGTTAAGGGTCGTTGTGAGACGCTGCGGGATGGGTTATATTATCGGGTCTGAGTAAGTGCGGTGGGAATGGGCTACGAAGGGGTGTATGTGAGGTCGTTGGTAGCGTTGCTACTTGTGGTGTATATTTTCCAAGGCAACTTGACAATTGTGATGACTTAGATCGGCCCAGCCGATCTGCTTCATGAGTTAACGACATAAACCAAAAGCAATGTTCTGTTTCAAGCTCGGCGTGTTCTAGGTGCATGGCCGACTGACAGATGTACCTACTTTTGACTTTTCGTGTAACTTCACTTTCTGTCACGGAATCGTGGGCTTAGCGGCTCAACTTTAGCACCTCTTGCGCCACAAATTGGTGAAATTTATGTTCGTTTCAGCATGGTACTATCTTTGGGCCTCACTCTTGTCTGCTGGTTGAGTGAGTAGCCTGTTGTTTGCCAGCTGCGATAGTGAGTCGGGCGAAACGCGTAAAACGGATTGTTTGCCTGGCACGACAAGAAACGAGATCTCTGCGACAGGGGGTGGTTATATCTGAGTAACTGGGAAGCATTGAAACGGGTCTGCAGACTGATTTAAAACAAGGGCAGCCTAGCAATACAAATCATCGCTATCTCATTGGCGACGGGCTATAAAAAGATTTGCTCCTACCTAGCCTACAGAGTGGTCTTTACTCCTCAAACAAAGCGGCACTTTTCCAGCTCCTTGAGAAATTCAGCCTCGATGTCCTTTTTAATAAAATAAGCTACCTGACCAGTCAGGAAGGGGTCAGGTGAACGGATGCCTCCGGCGGCGCCTGCCGCGGGCTGTCCTCGCTTCGCTCGAAGGAATGGGTGGCGGGGCCATTTTACTAAGAAATTAGTAAGGACAACCCCGCTTTGTGCCATAAGTCGTAGCCAAAGGTAGACTCAACTGTGTCAACTGTGTTAAAAGTAAAAAACACAGGAGAGTCATCACAACGTCATGGTGTTGAGGCAAAAAAAGTTGATTCTGCTATCTAGGCTACACCCGGAACCAACACCTCGTCGGCGTCAACACGGCGCTGGTAATCCGCCGTACGCAAGGCACTTATTACGTCATACTTATCCATCTTGACAGGCAGGACAAAGGGAGCCTCGCGGCGAGCGTCTTCCACGTCGGCAGCTCAAGCGATGTCATAAAACTTCGGAAGGACTCTGCCCGGCTGAACTTCGAGACAACGGATTTACAGCTATTCTAGCCCTTCAATACCAGAACAAATTCTCATGATAATTCCATGTTTCGATGTTCATGGTCTAATTGTTGGATTTCTAGGTGGCAAGCCCCCTAGGACCCCTAGTGCCTGCGACGCTCTTGGCCTGCGGCACTTTCCTTCATACAGCTTACGCGTTATATCTACTAATTGGGAAATTTCTCCTTCCTGACACAACCACAACACAGCAAAGCGGCATCTCACGGCTTAACCGTCCGAGGTTCATCCGATCGGCCAGTCCCTCGAGTCCATTTCGACACGGACGCAAACTGGCCAATCGCTGTGCGAGAAACTTTCGGCACCCTCACGGTAATATAGAATACAGCCTCTCTACGCCACCTCCGGCTCGCAAGCTCGCTTACGGTGGCTCCGTTCAGCTGAAAAAAGGGGGCTTTCTGCCCCTGCCAGAAAGGGCGAGGAAGAAGATATACAGAACAATCCATCACTTGAACCACCAGTTTTCGGCGTGCAGTTACGCCCTGTTGCTTCCAGTACCGGTACCCTGGTGAATCCAACAGGAATGAAGCAAAGGCGAGTGGAAAGAAAGGAAAGATTTTTGTTTTGCGAAATATATAATTGATAACCCCGCAGTCTCTACCCTATAGGTTTGAAGGAAAGTGCGGGGGAGGGGGAGGGTGGGGCCACCTAGGCCGCGTGATGTATATACATATAGAGTACTTCCGAGGGACCGCGCCCCTCGCTGTCAAGGCCGCCTCAAATGGCGGCATGTGCCAGCTGGCTTCGGCGGCCGTAACAGTGCCTTCTCGCATTAACCTGTAATTACTTTAATATGACATTTATATAGGAATTTATTAATTTTCACGAGGTTTTGCCATTTTCGACTGCTTATAGCAGCATTGGGGTATATGTTACACACGAACTCCGGAAACCCAAGTGAAACCTCACCCCTTGGAAGGTTTAAAATTCGGTTTGCTACGCTAGGGTAAAATATAAACCTCACGCCACCCCCCTAGTGGTTCATTAAATAGCAATGTCATGGATCGGTGAACGATGGGAAGGGGACGACGAGAAACTCCGCATGCTATTTATCTAACCAAGTCTTAGGTTTGTTTTCTGTATGGGTAGTAATTGTTCGTAGACACACCATTATACAGGATTATGGTCCTCCCGTCCCATGACTAAATGGGTTGAGTTGTACATACAATAATTCAGTTTCAAGCCGCCTTGAGAGAAAGCTTCAGAAGGAGAATGCAACGAGCCAAGTGTTTGATATCATTGCACAAGGACGAGATGGCAAACGTGATATCTTAGTAATAGCTAGGCATTTCCTACCTGCCAGAGTTTGGCTGACGGATTAGCGGTTTGGAGCCCCCTCCCTCACGCGCGAAACTGGAGCGTGCATGCTGCGACAGTAATCCGACTGCGGGGTTACGTTGTCGCTCGCGTCGGACCTCGAAGCAGTTCCCAACCCCTCGACTTCTGGAACCTGTCTGCATCAAGATTCCACACAAAATGCCATCGCCTCTGCACATCAACCCCGAAGCCAGGAGGTGGCGATATGGCGGCGATAGCGAAGCAGCCTCAACTCTGGAACAGCGCAGGCAGGCCGTGCTGAAGTTTCACGGGCATCTCCCCGAGTACCGCGAGACTCCGCTGCGCAGCCTCCCATCGATAGCCAACGAGCTCGGGCTCGGCCACGTGCTCCTCAAAGACGAGTCGAGCCGCTTTGGGCTGCCGTCGTTCAAGATCCTCGGCGCCTCATGGGCCGTTTATTGCGCCGTCCGCGAGCGGGTCGACCAGCTTGAGGGCCTCGCCCAGGCAATAACTGCCGACGAGGACCCGCTGCTGGCGTTGTCTGTCCTGGCCGGCCGGGTGGAGAGAGCGAGGCAGAAGCTCGGGGACGTGAAGCTCATTACCTGCACCGAGGGCAACTGGGGCCGCGCCGTGGCGCGGATGGTGGGATATCTCAAGCTGCCGGCCGTGGTCTATGTCGCCGCGTACATGAACGAGACAACGCGCGAGCTTATCAGGAGGGAAGGGGCACTCGTCATACCCGTGGAAGGCGGCTATGACGGCGCTGCTGCGGCGGCAAAGCAGGCGGCCGACGAGGACGACAACTCGTTGCTGGTGATGGACATTGGCTGGGAAGGATACGAGAAGGTGCCGCAGGTCTGTGCTTCCCGACTGTCCTCTTCATACCTATTATGATCACGCTGCGGCATCAGGCTAATAGCCAACGGCCAGCGGGTGGTTGAGGGGTATCAAACCATGCTCGACGAGTCGCAGAAGCAAGTGGAAGAGCTCACAGGCGGCAAGCAGGCCACGCATGCCATCGTGCCAGCTGGATGTGGCTCTGTCGCCCAGGCAGTGACGCAGCACTTCAAGAGCCTTGCAAGCGACAAGCACCCCGCAGCGAGAGTGATCGTAGTGGAACTGGACACGGCGGCATGCCTTAAGCTATCGCTCGAGAGAGGAGAGATGACAACCGTGGCGACCGGAGACAGCATAATGTGCGGCATGAACTGCGGGACGCTGTCAACAACGGCATGGCCTGTGTTGAGGGCCGGCGTGGATGCAAGCGTGGTTGTGAACGATGCCGACTCGCACGCGGCCGTTGAGCAGCTCCGGGAACAGGGCACTCGGGCTGGCCCGTGCGGAGCTGCCAGTCTGGCCGCTCTGACGCGGGCTTGTGAGCTGGAAATGGATGCCCTTGGGCTCGACGGCGAGTCGGTTGTCGTCTTGTTCTGCACAGAGGGCGCCAGGGAATACAGGGTGCCCGTCTAAGGCCATGTACGTAGAGTGGACTCACAGGAAATACGGGTTCTATGTTGACAGACCAGAGACCCCCTATTCGGAAGAGGGAGTCTGTTTGGACAGTAGACTACTTTGTTGACTGGTGGAGTCAATCCGACGAGACGGAAAAATCTGCAGGGCTTGAGGTGGAGGCTTGTTCGTTTTAAATGCGGGTTGCATTCAGCATTCAGGGTCTTTAAACACGCCATCCGTACTTAATTCGGTTAATTCGTGTGGTAGGTACCTATTCAGGGCACGTTCGACAGGGCACTCTAGCTGTAACTATAACCGTAAAACGCTCAAGCCATTCATATGGTAATCACATGAAGGCCAGACCTGCGCGTGTATGGTGTAACGGAGCTAAGGGCTCGGAGATCCTGGGAGGGGGCTAAATGTGGAGCAGTGACGCCATAGATAGACAGATGGTGCCTACCATTTTTGCCGATCTCTCCTCTGGAGTTGGATATTCGCTTTCTCTTGCCAAGCACGGATGCCTTGGCACCTTCTTGACTTGACCCTTTTCTCTTTCTCCTTTCCTACAGCCTCGAACGTGATCTGGTTCTTGAAGACCACTCGCGATATTCGAACCCACGCCAAAGGCGACCACGTTTTTCGTGGGCAGCCATCTTGACGGGTTCCACAGATTAGGCGCTATTGAAGGGAGGGCTTTTAGCATCATTAGCACCAGTGCGACAAACGGCACTTTGTGCCGAAGCAACCCCGCAATGATCTCACTCCCCACGCGCGGTGGAGTGGCTCGATCACGCCCTTGCCCGACCGAGTCGGCCAACGGTGCAGCATCCGTCTTGGGCCGGCCCAGCTGCTGTGCTTGGCAGCATTGGCCGGATGCAACATCGCGCTTTGAGAAACAATCTGCATGCCGATGATCCCAATGCTGCATCGTCACACAGGCCTGGCAGACTAGATGCCGCCAACGTTCCGCCGCCAGCGGAGACACTCGGCCACGGCTGCCCAGACGAGCACCTGCACTAATTAGATCAGCAGGAATTCTCCCTGGCATCCATAAACCCGCAGGGACTGGGGAGCGCTTCTCCACGATGGCCCACGCCGGCTCGCGACGGCTCCCCGTAACACGTTCCACTCCGTTTCACCGCATGCTAGCCGGTCCAAGCTTCTCTGTTTCGACTCCGGTCGTGGCCGGTTGTGCGCCTGGTATAAAGGAAGACGGCCCGCCTCCTGGGTTCGAGGCCCGTCATGTCAATATAGCATCGATTTTCTGATGACTTGAGTTGTTTTGATCTGCAGGATTCCGTTCAAATGGCACCTCCAAAGTTCATGGGCCTCTCGGGCCGGCCACTTTCTCTGGCCGTCTCAATCGTGGCAACCACGGGCTTCCTCCTCTTCGGATATGACCAGGGGTGAGTTATCCCCACTCCTATCTCATTCTGCTGTGGGATGCTAACGGGATGCGCCAGGGTCATGGCCGGTCTCATCACCGCCCCCGCGTTCAACAATGTCTTCGAAGCTACGAGAGACAATTCCACGATGCAAGGGACGGTAACAGCAATCTACGAGATAGGCTGCTTGATGGGCGCCATGTTCATTCTCGGCGTCGGCGATTTACTGGGCAGACGCAAAGCAATCATCTTGGGCGGCGTCATCATGGTAGTGGGAGTCACCATCCAGATCACAGCCATGGCGGGAGCAACACCCCTTGCGCAGTTCATCGTGGGCAGGGTGGTCATGGGAGTCGGCAACGGTATAAACACGTCGACCATCCCCACATACCAAGGTGAGTCACGCGAGGGAGCCCACCCACGCTTCCATTGTCCTATCCCTGCAACTTGCCCTGACATGTGCAAAGCCGAATGCAGCAGGACCTCCAACCGTGGACTGCTTATCTGCATCGAGGGCGGCGTTATTGCGTTTGGCACGCTGATTGCTTATTGGATCGACTACGGCGCCTCGTACGGTAGCGATGATCTGACCTGGCGCTTCCCTATCGCCTTCCAGATATTATTTGCTCTGATCATCTGCATGCCCATGATATTCCTCCCCGAGTCGCCCAGATGGCTGCTCAGCCACGGCCGCGTGGAAGACGCCGACAAGGTCATCTCTGCCCTGCGAGGGTATGAGATCGAGAGCGAAGAAACTGTGCTGGAGCGATCCCTCATCATCGACTCACTTCGCGCCTCTGGCGGCTACGGCCAGAAGAGTACCCCGATGAAGACCCTATTCACGGGCGGCAGGACGCAGCACTTCCGGCGCATGCTCTTGGGCGCAAGCTCCCAGCTGATGCAGCAGATCGGCGGCTGCAATGCTGTCATCTACTACTTCCCTATCTTGTTTCAGACTTCGATTGGAGAAACGCACAGCATGAGTTTGTTACTGGGGGGCATTAACATGATTGTCTACTCGATCTTTGCTACTTTCAGCTGGTTCGTCATTGAACGGGTCGGACGTCGTCGCCTGTTCCTATACGGCACAGTCGGGCAGATGTTGAGCATGGTGCTCGTGTTTGCGTGCCTTATCCCGAACGACCAAATGACGGCCCGTGGAGCCGCCGTCGGTCTCTTTACCTACATCGCCTTCTTTGGCGCGACATGGCTACCGCTGCCTTGGCTGTACCCGGCAGAGGTCAACCCCGTCAAGACGCGTGGAAAGGCAAACGCCGTCAGCACCTGCACCAACTGGCTCTTCAATTTCCTCATTGTCATGGTGACACCCATCATGATTGCCGAGATCGGCTGGGGCACTTACCTGTTCTTCGCCGTGGTCAACGCGTGCTTCATCCCCATCATCTACTTCTTCTACCCCGAAACGGCGCGCAGGTCGCTCGAAGAGATCGACATCATCTTCGCCAAAGGTCACGCAGAAAACATATCCTACGTCAAGGCCGCCGAGGACCTGCCGCACCTCCAGCCCGCAGAGATCGAGGCCTACGCCCTGCGGTACGGTCTCATTGAAGAGTCCTCCCTGACTGCCGCTGGGCGGAGGGCGCGCGACGAGGAAGAGAAGGCCGCGCGAGACGGAAATGTGACTGGCAGCGAGGGTTCCATTGCCAAGGAGCGCGGTGTCGAATCTGAGTTTGGGAGCGGCCTGAGCACGCCCAATCGCGCGCATCACATCTGATTATGTGTGCCAGGACGGCGGCGCAGGCGTTATGTTGGGGCTTTGCTACGATGCTAACGTTCGACTTTAGAGCCTGAAATGGGCAGAGCCATGTTGTTTCACCGGAGGAATATAATACCCATAGAGTTGAGTGTGATGAATACATTGACTGGCTGTTTTATCACCCCAAACACCCCCCAACACCCCCCCCTACCATAGCTTGATGGTATTTAAACCCTTGTGCTCAGTCTTTCAGCCCGGGCTTGGTTTCTGTTGCTACTCTGTAAGACCATCTTCGGTGACTCATGCGGTCTTACTAGGCAATCTCTCCTGGTAGTAACTGCTGGGGAGTGAACCCCCGTGCTGCTCGACGTTTCTCTGTAGATTTCCAAAATGACGTTCCTACAGCTTTACTAATACGGATCTAATATCATTGCGCGATATGGTAAACGGGATCGACGGCCTCAAGGTTGTGGCAGTAGGCCGCACCCGTAGCACCAAGAGCAGCAGCAAGCGCGGCTTGGTAGACGGCCGCATCGAGCTCGGCCGCGGGTTTGTCGGCGGAAGCCGCCATATTATTAAGCCCCAGCATCTTCTCGACCCCGGCCACCACGCGCCTTCTCCAGCCTTCGCTTATAGCGCTATTACAGGCGGTATCGAGGCCGAAATGATAGCCCTTATCGATAATATCGAGGACCGGGAAAAGATGGTGACTCCTATATTCTATTAGGCCCATCCTCGTATATAGCATGATGCCGGCGTAGTGGAGGCGGTGACTTCTTAAGCCGGTGGGATAAAAATGGAAAAATGGAAGCTCGGTGCGCTGATCACGTCTGGCTTCGAGGAACTCGTCGTACGGTGGGGGAGGGTGAGCCAGGCTGTTTTTGTTGTTGTGATCGGCGGCGTCGTCTTCGGTTGGAATGCTCCCTGGAGTGTTGTCTCTAGGGGTGAGACGGAAGGGGTGTCGTGGCGCTTGGATTCATTGGCCGCATAGTCGTGAATGATTTGTGCCATATTGCTCTTAGTAGTAGGGGTGATCCTGGCAGCAAAGTGGTTTATTCAAAGTTATGAGTTTAGGTAGAAAGAGATGAATTATTAATTAGAAGAAAATAATCACTACGGGGCGGAGGCCCGTTTATATCGTTGAATGCAAAGCTTAAGTCTCAGGTGAGTCAACACGATGCTTTCTATCAAAGTTTCCCATCCCATTCTTCCCATTTCATATAAGATTGAGATGGTTTTATGACTGAAGTCGGTCTCGGCAATGCTGGTGTCATGCGACATGGGTCGAATCAACATGTGCCTGCCTACCTAGGTACCTTAAGTTGGGAATCTTGAGCGTAAAGGAAAGCCAGATCCAGAAATAGTTATATGCCCAGAACGGACAAGTATAATTCCCATTTCCTCACTGAAAAACCAATGAGCCAATTTCACTATAATGATGTTGGAAATCGGCACCCGCAATCCCCACTCAACATCACCCGGAACCGAGCAGTTGCCGCCTTAGGCTGAGCGAGGGAGTTTCATCCCTCTCCTTCTTTCTTGCTGCCTTAGGCTGTTACAGTTACCGTGGTTCGAAGTGACAGTGAGGGTGTGAGGATGCTCTTTCGAGGCTAGTTTCGAGCCGCTGGTGCTCTACCTACCCGCGTGGCCCCTCATCTCCCCCTCCCCCCCTACCGGAACGAACTTGACCGGCTTATGTTTTCACGACGTTGCAGCGGTGGGCGGGCAATGATCGACATGTCTCTTTCTTCCGCCGTCCCTCAAGTCGGTAGTGCTCAAAACATCTACTGGTGCCCCAAATACAACACAAAGATTGGCCTGTATGGATCGGGTGGCTCGGGCCCGCTAAGTCTGTTCACCACACTAGACGGCAACGAGCACAAGGCGTTGCGGAAAGCGCTCGGCGGCGTGGCATATAATAAGGACCTGTTGGTGAAGTTGTCTGTTCGTGGTGAGTGAGTCGAGGTCGGGATTATGTTCCTCACATCACTCGGGGGGTAAAAACCTTGGGGGACAGTACCCTTCCGACTGCACCCTACGGGAAATTTTCAGAAGCAATGTGGTGGGCTAGAACTCTTTTTGAGATTGTGCTGCCTATATACGTCGAGTGTCAATAAACACACCTCCATTTGCAAACACACGCGCCCATATCTACCTCCCTACCAAGCACCAAGCCATCATTCTACGGCACATAGGAAAGATAGAGATCCAAGTACGCGTGCACCAAAATCTCGGCGTGTGCCGGGCGCAGGCATGTACGTGGTGAGGTGCCCGCCGCGGATCAGGAACATGTCAATGTTCCCGACTCCTGCTCTTCTCCCTCGTCCCAGCAGAACGATGTAGGCCAGTATCCACTCGTAATACAGCATCCACGCGTAGTACAGCATCCACTCGTAGTACAGCATCCACTCGTAGTACAGCATCCACTCGTAGTACAGCATCCACTCGTAGTACAGCAAATTCACGGGGGTTTAATCGGGGTCATATTCAGAAATCTGTATTATTCAGCTACATGGATAAATGTCATCTGTAAAATCGAGCATTCCCCACAAGAAAGAGAACCGCTGCCGAGAACCCTGCAAACTTCAACAGCTTAGATACCAACAAAGGAAAGCGCAAGACATCTTGGGGAGGATGGGGTTGTGACTTACCTTCCTTGACAAGGACTATTGTAGTCACCGGTAAAACCAGACAATGAACGACGCCGTGGCGCTGCCTCTCCATAGGCTGCTGTCGCGGCTCTTCTTGGCGCCGCGCTCATGTCCAAGGTGCACCACTATCCCAAGTTAGATTCACTCGTCAGAGGGCTGGTTGTACTGGTTGTAGTGGGACATCTGGCAGGGGAACCAGTTCGTGGGCTGGATCTGCGGCTCACCGATCTTGTACACGGTCGTGCCCGTGCCGTTGTTATCCTCCCCGTCCAGCTCTTGCACCTCGCAGAGATAGTCCCTGGCGGGTCTTGTGGCAACACCATCTTGGGACGATGCTTCTTGCTGCTGCTGCTGCTGCTTGTAGAGGGAGCGAAGGTCCGCCGATCCGACGGCCGACAGCCTCAGAGACAGAGCCTGGCGGCGGAGCGACGGGGTGCTGTCGATGGTACTGGCAGCAGTGCTGTTACGCTGGCAGCTGCTGTCGGTCGTGTGCGGGCGGGTCGACAGGTCTGAGCCACGGCGGGAATGCACCTCATGCACCGTGCTGCTGGTCCAGTCGTGGCATTCCGGTCCGCTCTCAGATGGTGGCAATGGCGCATGGCTGCAGCGTTCAAACAGGGCCAGAGACTCCGGGTGCGCAGCCGTGAAGGGGATCCAGAAGCGCTCCGCAACCATGTTGGGCGCCGTCTCGGGCGCCAGCCGCTCTATGCTGCCGAGCCCAGCCAGGGCGGCGGGCTTGGGGTGCACGTCGTCGTCGCCGCAGCCGTCGTCGGCGATGCGGTGCAGCAGCCAGAAGATGGTCCGCGTGATGTCGCCGAGCGTCGTCTGCTGCTCGGTGCTGTCGCCATCGCCATCGCCGGCAGTAGCCTGGGCCTGAGCGTGCAGCACCACCCAAGCGCTGCTGTAGTGGTCCAGCAGGCTGGTGAGGGTGAGGACGCGGGCGGCGGTGCGGATCGTGGTGCCGAAGCAGCCGCTGTAGGGCAGCACGGCGTCGGACGCGGGCACGACGCGGCCGAGGGCGTCAAAGACGTCGGCGTCGACGTACTGGATCCGCAGCTTGCGGACCTGGCCGCCCGGCGTCGGCACGCCCATCACGTCCGGTTGCCTCTCGAACAGGTGCCACCCCGACGTCCTCGCCCAGCCGTGGATGACGCTCCTGGTGTCGGCCGGGCACAGGATGCCCACGTGTGTGGGCAGGCGCTCCGAGAACCCCCACACGGCCAGTGCTGCGTCGCAGCTGACGGCGTAGCGGAGGTGGGAGAGGGCCCTGTCGATGGTGTCGAGGAATTCGCCCAGGACCTGGGCAGCCATGGGCTGTGTGGTGGGAGGCAGGGGCTTGTTTAGCATCCTGCGGACCTTCAACTGGGATGGGGAGTTAGAAGCTGGCAGAGGGGTGGGTGATGCCTCGGCGGCGGCGATACTCTGCTTACCGGTTGGAACTGGCTTGCGAGGAATGTTCTGCGGCATCGATATCATGTACTCAACGCTAGCCTCGCTATGACCCGGGTCTGAGAAAGAAAGAATCCGCGGGTCCAGACCAGCTAACCTCTGCTTCCGCTTTGCTTCGTGCCTCTCGTTTGCTTCCTTAAGTTCGAGAAAAGCGTCAGGAGGAGGGCGAGGGTATGGGCGGTATTCATAAGGAGGGCGCTCCTTTTTGCACCATAAACAGGTCAAGGCGATGAACAGTGATGAAAGCATCTGGTCTATGCTGAAAGAGTTTGGTCTGCTGAGAGTCTGGTCTGCTGAGAGTCTGGTCTGCTGAGAGTCTGGTCTGCTGAGAGTCTGGTCTATTGAGAGTCTGGTCTATTGAACAGTCCGATAACAGAGTAGGAAATACTCAAAGCTGAAGATGTGTCAAGCGAGAGATGTGGCTTGACTACCGAGAAAAGAAGAAACAAGACATCGCTGAAATTGCATTTTTACACAGACCAGAAGCTAGGCAGAACTGATCGATTGGCACGAAACAAGAAGGGCGAGACACGACAGCATAAGTGATTCGTAATAGTGCTTCCGAACTTGCATCCCGTGAGGGGTATATATTCCCTGCGAGTGAAACAAGGTAGCAGAATCAAAGACACTGAACTCCTCCCACATCCGACAACACAGGACAAAGGGGCGGCCATGCTATTTGCCCAACACCCGCACCCAAAGCCACACAGCTCAAAGGACCAGTCCGCGGCAGGCAGCAAAGTGGGGCAAAATGCATGTGCTTTCATGGCTACAAGTCTAGCTCCTTGCCCTTTCCCAACGCCTAGTCATACAAGCCTGTCTAAATAGCTGCCCGCCAGAGGTTATGCTGAGGTTGCCGTCTTTGCCGTCTTCACTCATAGCTCCTCTTCCACGTCCATCTCGTCACCGTTGGGGTGGCCGTTGGACCCGGCAGGCTCGTCCTTCTTGGCCATGGTCGCCTCCTTGTCCATCATCTGTCTCGACACGGCAACAATGTTGTCTTCGATGAGCAGCTGGCCGACATCCTCCAAGTGCTTCTTTGGATCGAGCTTGCCCACGTAGCGCGTCTTGAGCTGGTCCTTGGTGAGCTCCGTCTCCTCCTTGACCCGCTTCTCGTAGCCCTCAGCAAGGCTGACTAGGTGCTCCAGTCTCTCCTTGGTCCGCTGGCCCTCTGTCCGGAAGTCCTCCATCTGCAGCGCCTCGGTCCATACGTGCTTGTGCAGGTTCATCAACATGTTCTCCTCCAGCGCCGTTTTGCGGTAGTTTATGCCAATCGAGTAGTAATGGCGGTTGAGGCCGTGGATTAGCGCCTGGATGGAGGGCTTGTTGAGGTGACCCAAGTTGGACGTGCTCTGGCGGGGCTCTTGACCGAGCATCAAGGACTGGGGGTTGATGAGCCGGAAAGCGTCGATGACAACCTTGCCCTTCACGGACTGGATCGGGTCGACGACAACGGCAACGGTTCTGGGGGTCAGCCGCTCGAAACTCTGTTGGGTGTTGATATCAACCGACGAAAGCCAGCAGCCGAAGCCCGGATGCGAGTGGTACCAGCCGACAACGGACTCGGGCCTATAGTATTAGGGTTAGCGGGGTGCTTTGAGCGAGGCAGATGCGACGCGCATCCATTCGTTCACGGCCATCCGTACCTCCCCGTTTGTCGCAGCATGTCCATCATATTCTTTTGGAAGACGTAATCGATAGCTTCGACGCTGACACCGGTTCCGCCCTGTGGCATCGCGAACACATCGATGACACGGACGGTAAAGTCGTCGACAAACTCGCCCAGCATCAGACCCATGACCTCCATGGGGACACCGGCGCGACCGTGCCGGAGCATCTTTAGGAGCGCGAGCGAGGAGATGTAAACGGTCTCGGAGTTATCGATCAGGTTTGTGTTATCCTAGAGAATCCACAGCCATTAGCCCATGGCCGCAAGAGTGCATGCTGCCTGCGTGACGAGCAAGAACCGCCGTGCAGTGCTGCGAGGTCTCGTGCTCGATGCGAAAGTGCTCCAGAATACGTACAGTCCCCGGAGCAGCTCCCATGCCCATGCCCACGGCGCCAAGCATGCTGCTGAAGCGCTCCATGATGGTGTTGGCGGCGATGGGAAATGCGGAAGGTTGAGTGGCAGGTATTTAACGGGAGAATCGTTGAATTCGCTACGCGGATGATGGGTCGAGGTGCGAGGTTGTGGAGGGGAAGCCGAATTTGTGATTGATGATGCGGCTGCTGCTTTCCTTGCCAGGCCAGAGCGCTTCACCCAACTGCTGTTGACGAAAGCTCTGGCAGCCTGCAAGCTCCCACTAGACGCACGGGTCCGTGCGCTTACGTAAGTGTGAAAGTCGCTGACAGAATTCTAAAAATGCATCTAACGCGGCCCATTTTTGCGCTACCTTTTCCTCCACCACAGCCAACGTATCGCAACCAACGTATCGCCCACACCACGCCATGGCTACCTTCCCCGACAACTGCCTCCCTCCCGAAGGCTTTTTCTAGTCTCGAGAGGCCTTATTCGAATTAATTAACGCGTACGCAAAGCCTCGAGACTACGCTTTTACAACCTACAGGTTAACTAAGGAGAAGACAGGCCTTTTAACTGTCATATATGCTTGCGATCGAAGTCGTCGACTACCTTCGTCGCCAGAGCGAGACCGCCAGAGAAAAACGACTACCCGTATGACGAAATGCCCCTTTTTGGTCCTTGCTAAAGAGTCCAGCGAAGGCTGGACTCTAAAGTATCGTCCAGATCGTCGCTTCGCAACCCATAGCCACGAGCCGAGCCTACACCCGTCTGCACACCCTATCCAGCGACAGCTCTCCAGCGGTATATCACAATTACTAGTACTCTCAAATGCTGGCCTTGCGCCAAAGGAGATCCAGACAGTTGTACGGCAAAGCGGTTCTTTAGCAACACGTCAAGACATCTACAACCGTATCGCTGAAGTCCGCCGGGACTCTTGTCAAGGCCAGAGTCCAATCCACGCACTTGCAAATCAGCTCGAGGAAGAAGGCTTCTGGAGCTGTGTACAATATGGGCCAGATAGGCATGTAACGGCAGTTCTTTTCGCACATCCCGACTCTCTTGTCTACCTTCGAGCGTATCCTGAAGTCCTCCTTCTCGACTGTACATGCAAAACAAATAAATACGGCATGCCACTTCTTGATATGATTGGCGTTGATGCAACTGGACGCTCCTTTTGTATTGCCTTTGCATTTTTAAGCGGCGAGACTGAAGAAGACTATATAGGGGCCCTTGAGCGGTTGAAGACCTTATACGAGCAGTGTGGTGGAGTTTTCCCATTAGCCATTTTGACAGACCGGTGCCAGGCAGTTATTAACGCAGCTTCAACTCTCTTTCCGTCGACAACATCTCTCTGTACCTGGCATGCAAATAAGGCAGTTCTTGCGCGGTGCCAACCAGTATTTCCAGAAGCTGAGAAGTGGAAGGAGTTTTACGGTTTTTGGTTCTCTATTCTTAACTCGCCAACTGAAGAGATCTACGAGGAGCGTTTGAAGGAGTTCGAAAATAAGTAAGGCTTAACGAACCTTGCACAAGTTGGCTATATTAAGGAGACATGGCTTCTACCGTTTAAAGAGAAGCTTGTCTCTGCGTGGGTTGACCAACAAGCTCATTTTTGGAAATACGGCTACGTCTCGTGTTGAAGGGATCCATGCGCTTCTTAAGTCGTACCTCCAGAGGTCAATATTTGACCTTTTTGAAGTATAGAAGGCAATTCGGCTTGCATTGATCAACCAACTCTCTGAATTTCGGTCCAACCAAGCCAAACAACAGATCCGTATACCCCTTGAGCTCGACAAAGCTCTATATAAGGCTGTACAGGGCTGGGTCTGATACGAAGCACTACTGAAGGTCGGGAAGCAGCGGCAACTACAGTGGGAAGACCCTCCTCCGCCACCTACCTGTACAGGTACTTTTACACGTATCTACGGGCTTCCATGTGTTCATTTACCTACTGGACGTCAAGAGCCTCTTCTTCTTGAAGACTTCCATTCGCACTGGCGCTTAATACGTGATGGGGCTCCACTTCAGCTTTTAGAGCCCCATCGTATAGAGCCAAAAGCTACGATAAGTAGGCTCCCAGCGTCAAGTACGAAGCGGGAGCCCAGTGAATTCGAGGTCGTCGACGCAACACAGGCAACACGGGCTAAGCGGCCAAGCTAGTGTACGGCGTGCGGTGAAATTGGTCATATACCGACCTCTCGGGTATGCCCGAAGCGTTATTCAGATGTTGTAAGGATTGATTGAATGGCTAGCTGGTTGCAGTGTTGGCGACACGTTGGCTGTGGTGAGGGAAAAGGTAGCGCAAAAATGGGCCGCGTTAGATGCATTTTTAGAATTATGTCAGCGACTTTTACACTTACGTAAGCGCACGGACCCGTGCGTCTAGTGGGAGCCCAGCCTGCAGCAACTGTGATTACGTAAGTTTAGACTACAGTTTGGGTGGCGCGGCGGGGCGCGGCGGGGCGCGGCGCAGGTGCAGGGCAAAAACTTCTACTCTTGCACGGCAAGCCGTGCAAGAAGTCCGCCGATTACCGTCGACTGAATCAGAAGACCATAGATGGTTGCTGGCGCCAAAAGAACTGCACCATAACCATTAGCTAGAAAAGCTTGGCAGTAACGCGATTACGAAGTATTCCGTGGGCCTTTCACAAGGACTTGGAAATGCTGTGCGCTAGTGTGTTGGTGGGATGGGCGATTGGGACTTGTAATCCGTACATGGGACTTGTAATCCGTACATACGGATACATGTGCGCATAACTTAGGTAAAGTCTAAAGCATTCATGGTTTACCACAGGCGTTGAATACGTACGATAAGGCCTTCGACTTTCTAGCCATGTTTGCAAAACAATAACGCCTAATCTAGAAATTAAAATTGTTGATAGATCTCCTCGGAGCATCTTTCACCTAACCCGCGTCCAGGTTCCAATGTTTCCGCACGTACTCTAGGGATCCTTTCCCCGATAAGATGGAAGGATAAGAGCTAAGCGAGCCAATCAGATCTTGGCAAAATCAGACTACATGCAGGAGGGCTCTGCCTAACATGGTTAGCGCCATACCTTTTCCAGCTTGCAGGCCACACTAATTCGAAGCTTGCGGGCTGCAACGGGCGTCCTGTCTCATTACTTGAGCTCTTCGCCTCCGCGATTTTGTTCCCACCGCCGCCATTCCCTCCAATCCTCCCTCGAACGCGGCGCGCACAACGAGGTTGAGAACTTCGTTCTCGGGGCCTGCTCAGCAACATGCCCGCAAATATGACAGATCCGGCTGGAGTCCAGCGCTCCGACCCGCTCTACTCGGTCGTCAACAACGACAAGAAGCGCGTAGCTTACTTTTACGACTCTGATATTGGCAACTACGCGTACGTTACGGGCCACCCTATGAAGCCGCATCGGATTCGGCTTGCACACAGTTTAGTTATGAACTACAACGTGTATAAGTTTCTCGAGATCTACGTACGTGGCAGGCGCATGACCCCGCTTCCCCCGCCGTGAAGCAGCGAGAATCGCATTCTGACAACATCCTCCCGCAGCGCGCGAAGCCGGCCGTGATGGCGGAGATGACGCAGTTCCATACCGACGAGTACATCGAATTCCTGCAGAAGGTCACCCCGGACAACATGGACAGCTTTATGAGAGAGCAGGGAAAATACAATGTCGGCGACGATTGCCCCGTCTTTGATGGCCTGTTCGAGTTCTGCGGCATCAGCGCCGGCGGCAGCATGGAAGGCGCCGCTCGCCTGAACCGCGAAAAGTGCGACATTGCCATCAACTGGGCGGGCGGGTTACATCACGCCAAAAAGAGCGAGGCTAGTGGCTTCTGCTACGTCAATGGTGAGCGTGCCCCTCCCGATCGTGCCCCTCCCGGCCTTGCGGCCACGGGGGGGAGCCGCGCGCCGGGCTCGGTTGACATCTCCGGCCGACAGATATTGTCCTCGCCATTCTCGAGCTCTTGCGCTTCAAGAAGCGAGTCCTTTACATCGATATCGACGTCCACCACGGCGACGGCGTCGAAGAGGCGTTCTACACGACTGACCGCGTCATGACGGTCTCGTTCCACAAGTACGGCGAGTACTTTCCCGGCACTGGCGAACTTAGGGATATCGGCATCGGCACGGGGAAGAACTACGCGGTCAACTTTCCGCTCCGCGACGGCATCGACGACATCGCGTACGAGACCATCTTCGAGCCCGTCATCGACGCTGTCATGAAATACTACCAGCCCGAGGCCGTCGTCCTCCAGTGCGGCGGAGACAGCCTTTCGGGTGATCGCCTTGGATGCTTCAACCTGAGCATGCGTGGCCATGCCAACTGCGTCAACTTTGTCAGGAGCTTCAACCTACCAACGTTGGTGCTGGGTGGTGGTGGCTACACGATGCGCAACGTCGCGCGCACCTGGGCCTACGAGACGGGCCGGCTGGTGGGTGTCGAGATGCACCCAGTTTTACCGTACAACGAGTACTACGACGTAAGCTCGCTTCTGTTCCCTTCCACCTTGTGCATATCTTGTCTAACGGCAACCAGTACTATGGTCCCGACTACGAGCTCGACGTCCGGTCTTCCAATATGGAAAACGCCAACAGCTACGAGTACCTCGAGAAGATCAAAGTCTCGGTGATCGAAAACCTAAAGAAGACGATTCCTGTCCCCTCGGTGCAGATGACCGACGTTCCACGCACAGGTTTCGGAATGTCGGACGAACAGGAGGACGAGCTAGACGACCTGGACGAGGACGAGAACAAGGACACTCGTGTGTCGCAGCGGCAGTGGGAGAAGAACGTCGAGCGACAAGACGAGTTTGAGGACGACGACGACGACGAGATGGCGCAGGCGAATGGCATATTCCGACCGAACGGCCGGCGTCCGGGGATTATGGACTTCCAGAACCCCAACGCCGTGGACGACGGCATGGAGATCGACAGCGGCGTGGCTACGCCTGCGGCCGCTCCCATCGACACAGCTGTCGATAATGACGAGACCATGGTTGACGAGACAGAGGAGCAAGCCGCTGAGGCCGAGACGGCTGCGGAGGAGGCCTCCACCGTTCAGGCCGAGGCCGAGCCAGTAAAGGCCGACGCCGATGGAGATGTCGACATGGCCGAGACTGAGAACAAAGAGGCATCGTCTGAAAAGAAAGAGGCCGACGAAGCCAACAAAAAGGCCGCCGAAACCGACAAGGAGGCCGCTGTGAGCCCTAAACCGGATGGCGCGGCGCCTGCTGGGTCGCCACGCAATGTGTCGGCGACGGTCGAGCCTGCCCCGGGGCCATCGTCTCCCGCGACTGCCGCCGCACCAACGGATAGTGTGGTCAAGACCGAGGAGGAGGAGGAGCCAACCAAGCCGGATGAGCCAGTGACCGACAAGAAGGAAAATGGAGCCGCCAACGAGGAGGCACAGAGTTAGAACCGCTGGCTTGAGGAGGTGGCTGCACACTTCGCGAACAACTTTTGAGGAGTTCGGGTTTTGGTTTGTCTTGGCTTGGCTTGGCTTTTGGCGTTGGGGTTTCGGGCGGGAAAAGGATGCGAGGGGTGGCTGTCACTTATGGACATTGGATCCGGTGTTTATGGCCAGCCACATGATCCCGGATTAGCGGTAGTTTTACCCTGGCGTGTTGGAGAGGGCTTGCAGCGTGCTGCGGAGACGTGCCAATCAGGTTGGTATTCGTTGTTGCTCTGCAGAAGTTCTCCATAGCGGCGTGAACCTAGAAATCCAACCGTGATTTTGACCTCTCTTGCGCTACCCCTGGGACTTGATCTTTCCTGGGACTTGATCTTTCCAACTCGTGCATCTTTATAAAACGACGACACCTACTATAAAGTGAATGAGGCGTGCAGAATTCTTTAAGACGTTTATAAGGCGCGGTAGGAGTCTTTGAGGCGTAATTGCTCCTTATTTCCCCGCCCTACTTACCGTCAGGTTGTGAACACGTTTTATGTCACGGATCGCATTCGAGTAGCTATTAAAATTTAAATTTCCGAACGTTTAATATTTACTTACGGGTTCGAGCGCGAAACCGGAAACTATATATATATCTACGGTCGAGGCTCGCCGGCCGTAAAATCGTAGTTGGACTGCTGTTGACGGTTGACGCCACCCCCTTTTTGCTCGTAACACAAGAAAGCGCAAGCATCAGAGAGAGTGTAAAGGGTCATCGCGCACTTTACAGCGTGACAACCAAGATCTTAGCAAAAAATGAAGAGCTTGTTTCTCTAGTGCTAATGTCGAACCTTGATGCACTGAAGCATGCAGTGCAAGAGAGATAGCGCGCCTTATCGGCATCTCCAAGAGCGATAAGAGATATCTGCCACTCCCGCTAGCGCTGGCGCTGGCGCTGGCGCTGGCGCTGGTGCTGCAGCGTGGGCATCCTTCCCCTTTTTAGGGCAGCGCGCTGAAGTGCCGCTTGATGTTTCTTGTGCGCTTGGCCTGGACTTGGCCGCGCCCAGCCCAGCCCAGCCAAAGCGGCGGGGAAAAGCCCTTTCCTCCTACCGATTTCCCGCGCGCGATATATGACTCTTTCGGGTACCTTACGTAGGTGGGTGGCGCGCCGCTGGCAACTCAAACAGCAGGACGTCGGCTCGGACCGCATAATGGACCCAAAGCTCCGACCTGACCTGCCCGGGGTGCCGCTGGCAGACCCTTTTCCCGGGGCATGGCCATTCCCGCTGCCAAGGCGGACTAGACGGGAATGGCGATTCCTACGGCCGCTGTTTTGGGGGGGAGCTGTCCGGCGGGCTAGCGCTCTCGTGACGGTCTTCTGTGTGCTGGCTCTGCTGGCTCGTCGGGGATGCTGGCCGGAGGCGGGCAGCAGCAGCAACGTCAACAGCTGGTGTCTGTTGCCGTGGCCATTCCGAACATGGTTCTCTGCTGCACCTGCTGACGTGTCCGGCCGTGTCGCCCACACAGGGGACGGGTTCAAGTGGCTCGACATAGCGCCCAGCCGGACCGTCGAGTGGCACCCTTGCTACGAAGACGGCTATGACTGCGCACGGCTCGACGTGCCCATGGACTGGCTGGACCCGTCGGACGACCTGCGCGTCGTACTAGCTGTCGCGCGCCTCCGCGCTGCGGCAAGGAGACAAAGCACGAATGGCGATGGTAACAGCAACAGCAACGGCAACAGCAACAGCAACAGCAACAGCAACAGCAACAGCAACAGCAACAGCAACAGCAACAGCAACAGCAACAGCAACAGCAGCGACAGCTACCGCGGCCCTGTCTTCTTCAACCCCGGCGGCCCAGGCGGGTCCGGCATCTGGTCGCTGCGCCACCACGGCCGAGACCTACAAGCCATCGTCGGCGACAACCACGACATAGTCAGCTTCGACCCGCGCGGCGTCGGCGCGTCGGTCCCGCGCATCCAGTGCTGGCCGTCGCCGCAGGCCCGGCTGTTTTGGGAGCTGCAAGACGTCGGCGTTGTTGACGCGCACCCGGGCGTGCTGTACGACGCCTTCGCCCGGGCCGGCGCCTTCTCGCGCGCCTGCGAGCGCAACCACCTGCTCGCCGTCGACGACCAGCAGGACCGCTCCGTCCTCCGCCACAGCAGCACGGCGTACCACGCGCGCGACATGCTCGAGATCCTCCAGCGCATGGGCCAGCACCGGCTCAAGTACTGGGGCTTCAGCTACGGCACCGTGCTCGGCGGCACCTTCGCCGCCATGTACCCGGACCGTGTCGAGCGCATGGTCAACGACGGTAGGTTGCACCCAGCCAGCCAGCCAGCCAGCCAGCCAGCCAGCTTGCCGCGGTCCCAGGGACACTGTCTGACGCATCTTTGAACCACAGGCAACGTCGACTACACGGAGTGGTACCACGGAGGGTACATCAACTTCCTGCACGACACCGACAAAGTTATGGACGCCTTCTACGACTTCTGCCACCAGGCCGGGCCGGCACGCTGTGCGTTCCACGCGGCCACGCCGCAGCAGATCCGCGCGCGGCTCGACGGGCTCCTGGACGTGCTGCGCACCGCGCCTGTCCTCATCGCGCCCTCTTCGCAGCACGACACGGGTGGCCCCGAGATGCCCGAGCTGGTGACGTACTCCAGGGTCAAGCGCATGATCTCGACGGCGCTGTACCAGCCGATCCGCCGGTTCCGACGCGTCGCCGAGGTGCTGGCAGCGCTCGAGCGCGGCGACGGCGGGCCGTTTTACGAGTACACGTCGGCCAGCGGCGACGACAGTGGCAGTCCGTCGGGCATGTGCCGCGCCGAGGCGGTGCCGCCGACGACGCCCGTGTCGGGGCCTGACGTCGAGGGCACCGACGACGTGTTCGCGGCCGTCATGTGCTCGGACGCGTCGGGCGCCATGCTCAACGAGACGGCCGCCGAGCTGGCGCGGTACGCGGCCCGCCTGCAGCGCATGAGTGCCGCCGCCGGATCCGTGCAGATCGCGTTCCGGCTTGCGTGCGTCGGCCGCGCCGTGCGGCCCAAGTGGCGCTTCGCCGCCGGGACCGTCATCAATAACGCAACGGTGCCGATCCTGTTCGTCGCCAACGTGGCCGACAACGTCACGCCGCTCGTCAGCGCCAGGAACAACTCGGCCGCGTTCCCGGGGTCTGTCGTGCTCGTGCAGAACTCGTTCGGCCACACCAGCCTCGCCGCTCCGTCCACCTGCACCGCGACATATATCCGCGACTACTTCCAGCATGGCGCCCTGCCGCCGCCCGACACGCTCTGCGAGCCTGACGCCGTGCCCTTCGAGGCTGCCTTTGCCGATGGTGGTGCTGGTGCTGCTTCGCCGGGCTGCCTTGGCGAAAGCGCCCGCGGCGGCGAGGAGCGGATCGCCGCTGCCGTCCACAGGCTCTCGCGCGACGCCGGCTGGCCGCTGCGGTTGCGGCCTGGCTGACTACCTACCTACTCTGGTCTGCGGGAGGGCAGTCATTCCTTTGCTTTCATTCCGTTGCTTTGCATCACCGGCGTTGCATTGCATCGCAGCCTGTGCGTTTGTTTATTTTTGACCCTTTTTCTCGTCTTTTATTTCTTCTCCTTCTCCACCTCCGGTGTTTCGGCTGCTGTGTAGACATCATGATTGCGGGTCATATCTCTTACCTCCAGATCAGTAGTTGCAGCAGTTGGATATGACTATACCCCTTCTTCTTGGTTCGCTACGATGTTATCAGTGTCTATGTCTCCTTGTCCCTTCTCGGTTTTCTCTAACCGCGGTTCCGTCTCGTCACGAATAGTTCCAAGTCTTTGATGCACTGCCTCTCTCGAGTGCCCGAGCCTTTTTTTTCACCATCTTTTCTTGTTTAAACCAGCTGTCTTTCAAGACATATCCTACGAGTTGTCAAGCCCGGATGGCAATCCCAAGATTTACCCCTTTAGTGAAAATAACTTGGCCAGAAGCGTGCCTGCAACATCAACTTTGTTCTCCCTCCCCGTCTCTATACCTGCCTAATCGCTCCTAGCCCGGGAATCGATGCCAGCTCACGCATGGCTATTAGCCGGAGCCCACCGGACGGGTTTGATCTGGCAGACGAATAGCTATGCGTGTCGACGCTAAGAGACTAGCTACAACTCCCTTGAGCTCGACGTTGCATTTCACGATTTAATCTCTGAGCCGCGATGCGACGACGTGTTGGTGGCGAGCCGTGGGCTCTCTCGTGACTGGCTCGCGTAGTCGTATTTTCTCCCAGGCTCTTGGTCTTTTATATACCAAGACTTGTTGCATATCTCTTGGACAGTTTGGCACCCGCTGGATCTTTTCACGAGCACATCACCGACGCCACGCGATTCCACCTCAAAGCAGCCCTCCGCCTACACGATGAGGCAGCGGCACAACGTCCGCGCCCTCGCCCTCTTCGGGCTAAGGCTAATGGCCCTACACCGCGCAGCCGTCGTGCTAGCAGAAGAAGAGCCGTTCGCCACGGCTTCAACGGCTATTACAGCGGCGGCGGTGCTGGCGGCGCTGTGCTTTGGCGGCTCTGTTCTGTAATTCAACATTGATTCCCAACTTGTGCTTGAATAGAATGCTTCCCGCGAAGCAGAGAGCTGTCGTCTGGCAGCGTATGCCGGTAGGGTTTAGGTACATAGGTAGGTCTTGTGTAAATGTTCAAAATCAGGGGCACATTAAACGGCCCAAGTTTTCTGCGTCTCAGCTCCTCACGTCAATAGAGACGATTACCGTCCCATAATGATTTCGACCAAACAAAGAATAATTGGTTGATATTGCAGATTTGATCAAGTTGAGTTCCAAACATCCTGCATTCGGCACGCCAAAGGGATTTGATATAGTGAGTCGTGCCTCTGTCCTCGCAATCAATGGCACAGGGCAGCAGGGCGATCCCGTTTCCGGCCGGTACCGCTATGCTTAGTGTTAGCTAAGACGAATGACTGGAGAGGCTTCTTTGAGAGCCCGTAGCCAAAACAATATCCTGCTCTGCAGTCTTTGTCTCCAAATCTAGCGCAGATAGGATAAAAGTGCAATCTACAGAAAACAAAAGAAAACGTCAAAAGAGACTATGGCCCTCCGCACTTGATTATAACCTGAGCCTCCTAGGGCACTTAAAACCCTCAACGCACGTATCTTTAGATGCTTCCTCACAGATATCATGAAGGCTAGCAGAGACGTAGGCGGTTAGACACCCTGAACCTGAATCACGTAAGTCGTAATCATGCCCGCTCACAGATATGGCCGGAGCATTTCCTGGGTGTGGTCCCAAATCTTCTGCTGTGCCTTCTCCCGGAGAGCGGCCATAGTCTTTGCGTTCTCGACGCTGTCGCACGTGTACTTGGCGAGAAACACCCCGGCGGCCTTATTGCCGCGCGTGTTGACGCCCGGCTTGCCGGTCCACGGCACGCCGCGGCCGCCAAAGGAGGCACTGGTGCACTGGAACAGGTTCCGCTGTGCCGACGCGTCGTCGGTCATGGAGAATAGCCGGACGAGCGGCTCGAGCACGAGCCACATGAGCCAGTCCGTGATCGAACCCGCATCCCGGCCCCTCAGCACGTTCCCCGTGCTGACCCAGCCGGGGGAGGAATGGATAAAGGTCACGTCGGAATTCAGCTGGGCCAGCTTGTCCAGCCCCACCGAGTTCATCGTCCCGTACTGGAGCTGCGCCTTGCCGCCCCAAAAGTTTCCGGGCCGCTTGAGGTCGATGTCGTCGAGGTCGACCCACGTCGACTCCATGCCGCCGGCCAGGACGCTGATGACGCGGGGGGCCTCGGCCTGGCGCAACACAGGGAGGAGGTGCTGGATGAAGAGGACACGCGTGTAGTACTCGAGGCTCTGAGCGACCTCGACGCCTTCAGCCGTCTCGGTGCGCTTACCAAACGGCGCGTAGCCCGTGGTGAGGAAAAGGAGGTCCACGCGCGGCTCCTTGCTCTTGATGAGCCCGCACACCCTCTTGGTCTCGGCCAGCAGCGACACTTCGGCTTCGGTCCAGATAACTTCGGCTCGGGCATTGATGGCGTGCAGCTCGTCGATGAACGCGCGCGTGCGCTCCTCGGCGCTCTTTCGGCCGACGAGGTAGATTCGCGTGCTGGCGCCCGTCTCGACGAGGGCCTTGAGCGTGAGCTTCCCGATGCCAGCCGTGCCACTGACAAATACGGCGACGCGCGGGGCCGTGGCGTCGTTGATGAGCGCGTTGGAGGCTTTTACTTCTGTGAGAGCAACCATTGCGTAGTCGGGGGATGGATGCTGGCGTAGTCGGGGGGATGGATGCTGGCCAACCCAGTTTCTTATGGTTGGGCAAACAACTTCGGGGAAGGAGAAACTTCGGGGAAGAAATCAACATGTAAAGAGGCTTTCGAATGAAACCATCTGGCTTCGAGCTCGTGCTATGTTATACCTCAGCCTTCGGGCTCTCGGGGTGTGTATTGACGCCGCAAACACGTGTCTATCCCTGCCTACCTCGTAGGATGCAGCGCCCAAGGCCACTGCGTGCAGCCCCGCGTTTAGGCCCTGCGAGGTTTGTAAGCAACGGTATCAATCACGATGTTGGTTGAAGACGTGTCTGGGTTCACTGCCTGCCGGTTCGCTGCTGCCCAGGTATTGGACAACGAAGCAAACCCAGAAGCCATAAATATGTCCTGTACTGGATGATAGTCTTGAACTCCATACTCCTTGTTTGAAGGGTAAGCGTGCCAAGATTTCATGCACCGCTAAAGACTGGGCCTGACGGACAGGTTCCGTCAGACAGGGGTCTCTCCACCTGGCCCTTTACCCGGGGGACCGTCTTCCAGTTGATGTGTCAGTGTGTCAGAGCTTTGGTCAATTTCGACAACGCAAGGACGAATCACGAATGGTACCACGGAAATGCTGCCGCTTCTGGATGGGGCAAGCTGGCTGTGCAGCATCGACTCGGGACATATCGAATGTGTTATAAGGGGTTATTCCACATCAGGTGTCGCGGGCCCTACTGGCCCGCTCTCGCCGCGGTTGTTGGTTATTTTACGAACCAACCCCTGTCGAGATCGCGACCTCATCGATGCTGCCGAGATCGCTAAATTTCCAGAATGCAACCCTGGTGCACTTGCCCCTCCACGCTGGAAAGTTGGCGGGGAGCGTTTCTGGGCAGATGCTCTCTCTAACTGGATATTGTCGTCGCGAGCCTGCTTCCGCTAAGTTTGTTGGCCTAGAACCATGGGTCGAGAGCTGGAGGTTCTGAAATTGGACCGTACACGTACAACTCGCTGCTGGTGGGCAGGCCTGGTGACATCGTGGAAGGCTTTGCAGAGAACGAGACAGCAGGTCCGGGCAAAACGTCGACGAGGAACCCGGGGAACCTGTCATCTCCGCGCTCGCGTTCGGTAGCATCCCGGTCTAGAGCCCCTCCTTCCACGGTTTGTAGAGGTACAAAACGAGAGCAATCCCGAATTCTAGATATTGGCAGAGGGGCTTTGCCTTGCCCAGGCTCTTGATGTTCTGCGACCTCCCTGATGACGAGACCCCAAGGCCTGAATTGTCAGATCTCCCACAAGCATGTGGTCACTTGTCCGCTCGTTTCTCGTCACTTCCTTGATGACTTGGACGTCTGCCGGAGAGCTGAGCTTTTCTGCAACAGCTCAGCAAAGAGGAGAAGATGTTGACATGTCCGATGTCGAATTCGTGCCAATCCCGCCCCGGCAACACCACGATCAGGGCCCCCCGCTACGTCTGCACCCCAGGGCAGAGCGGGACAGTGTCAGCTATAGCGGAAACTGGTGTGGTGCGTCGCAGCACTCGACTCTGTCCGATCCGATCACCAACGTCTTTGGATACTTCACGGCGCCGAGTTTGACGTTGCGATCGAACGTGCTGGCTCCACAGTTCGCCGCTGCGTGGGTAGGCATCGATGGTGCAAGCTGCAAACAAGCCTTGCTGCAGGCGGGCGTGACTACCATTGTATGATGCAAACCCTCGGCGTCTCAGTGATCGATCGAGTCAGGGGCTCATATTCTGTCTGCAGGTCAACTCGAACGGCGGTCAAAGTGCTTCGGCATGGTGGGAATGGTACCCCGACTCGGCCTACACCATCAATGGTCTCCCGGTCAAAGCCGGCGACTGGATTTCGGTCAACATCACGACGAGCTCGCCGACATCAGGCAAAGTGGTCATCACCAACGCGCAGAGAGGATACGTGATGGTCCTCACCATCTCGAACGGGCCCAGGTTGTGTGGCCAGGATGCCGAGTGGATAGTCGAGGACTTCTACGATGCGAAGGGCCAAGTGGCCCTGGCCAAGTTCTCCGACGTCTGGTTCGAGGAGACGGCTGCCGTGACGAGTAGGGGGAGACGGATCGGCATCAACGGAGCCGCCATGGTACAGCTTCAAGACGTCGATGGCGCCATAGCATGCGCGTCGTCGAAGTACGACGATTCGACCTTTGTCGTGTCATCTCCCTAGATTGCATTTGTCGTCCTGCTGTGCTTTAATAGGGGAGGTCTGGCGTCGCCCATGGATCCTGTGAAGCGCGTCGTCTATCGATTGTGCGTATGGTGGAGGCGCAGGGCGGAGAATAGCTGAAACAAAATAAATGGCGTGTTCAGAGAAACCTGCACTTAATGTTACAATATTGCAACGGATGCGTGGAAGTTGTGCTGTTCCGATCGCATCGACTTGGAGATTTTTCGGAAAAATAGGTACGAATTGGGTTGAGGGACTGGAACCTGCTCTCAATTTGAGTGGCACACTCAATTAGGCCATATTGCGTTTTCGAGAGGCCTGGGCCTTCTAGTACGAGGACGATAGGAGTGCTGGGCTAGGAGAGGCAGGTGGGGCGGGGCATGTTTTGGTGCCTGGCAGCCCCGAACTTCAGCCGCATCTGCAGCGCACGTCGATAGAACCTGGAAAACAGACTCGATTCATTGAAACGACATGCACATCCCAAGCAAATGGACGTCCATCACCTTATCGTCTGATGGTGTGATTGTCGCACCAGCATGTCTGCTGCCCGGATCGCCACTACGCGCGTTTTGGCAAAAGTCGAGCCCGGCACCAACCGGGTTCCCATTGTTCCTGATCCCCACCTGCCGAGTCAATCGGGTCCAGCCAGGGTGTTGGACATGGCTATTCGCCCGTAGACCCGGCGACTCGGCAGCTGCTACTAGTGGCTAGCAGCGGCTGGTATTCGTGAGCAACAAAGTCATCGAGATACGAACTTGTTGGAAGCCCATTGCGGTGGGTATCCTTTTTTTTTTTTTTTTTTTTTCGCTAGAGCCAGTTATTTCCTGGGCCTGAAAGTTATGACGTAGGTACGGAGTCACTTAGCTTTCTGCTGCCCTGGCCTGCAGTCAAGATCCACACATACCGCAAAATCGAATCTTGACGGCCCACCGTGGTGGCGGCTAACTCTGTCGATCACTTCGCTGCCCGAGAACATGGCGGGCAGCGTGACTGGCGCAATTGACAAGCTGGCCAAGCGCTGGCATGTTTTTGCGGCGGTGAGAGGGAGTATTGCTGCCCTAACCCAGGCTGCTGGACGCAATGGACGGGCCAGAAAAGCTAAAAGGTCGGATTCCGCAAACTCAAAATTTCCCTCTTCCCGCAGCACGGCAAGTGCAAAGTGCTGAACATTGGAGGAAGCCGAAAAGCTCGTAATGGAAGGCGCCTTCCTCGCTGCAAGACAGCTTGAAGCTTTTCTTGCTCCACTATTGACGCATTCTTCTCGTCGCATCCATGTCCCCCAGGTTTGGTGCAGGCAGGTCCCTCCTGCCCCCCTTTCGCCGTCTCCGCCGAGCGTGCACTTTGGCATCCAGAGAGAATCCTGCGACTCCGGCGCCCGCCCGCTTATATCCATGGCAAAGTGGAGAGATGGCCTCGTCAGGACGTCGAGAATCGCCCCCCATTTTTGTTAACCGGCTGTCAGGGTCCACACCTCTCAACTCAGGCTGGACAAAACCACTTCGCCCTACCAAATCCCCTTTGCTATCGCTGCATCTTTGTCCTACCCCGCGCCTCTTTGTCGAAGGTCGACCGGCCGCGTATCGAACATCCACTGTCGATACACATGCCACATGCTTGCAATCCCAGACTCAACGTGATCGGCAACACTTTTCTGAGAAGAAAGAGGTACTGCGGTACCCTCCTGACGCTCGTTTTTGAGCTTTTTTATTTTATTTATTTTTGCTTTGCTTTGCTTTTACAATTTTTCTCTTCTCGCCGCCATGGCGTCGCCGTCGTCAGCCGGTTACTCGCCCGCAGGCAATGGAAGCGACGAACTCCAGGAACTCCAGGAACACGAGGAACAGCATGTAGCGCCACCGCAGCGGCAAGGGGAGGATGGTCAACCCCAAAAGAGCAAGGAAAAGAAGAAAGTCGGCTTTGCAAACGAGTCGCACTCGCAGCCGGGCGATACCCTATCAGCGCCCCCTCAAGTCACGCCAGGAGACAGCCAGCTCGAGGGCTTGGACTACTTCTCCATGTCCCCGGGCCGCGATAGGTCTAGTGGTTCGACGCCCTTGGAGTCGGAAGGCCCCGCAAAGCGCGAGTCTTTTAACCGGGCCGAGATCACTGCTGCCCTGGAGAGGATTCTGCACCCTCATCGCTCTGGCAGCCCAGTGCCGCCAAGCAAGCCGCGTCCCGTACTACGCAAGCCGGCCGCCGTCGACAGTCCAACAGACCAAATCTCTGCGTCGAATCCGTCCGAAGTAGAGGCCAAGAACCGTGCCGACCGGCTTGCGTTTGCTGTGGGAACATCTTCGATCCCAGGTTCCAGGAGGACATCTCGGTCCGATGATGATGGTCCCTTCGATGCTGACGCCTTGCTTGGGGAGCCCGAGTCCCGGGTGACGGGCACCGAGAGCCAAGACTTTGCTATCCATGCAGAATCGGCCGGTCTCAGGCCGCGTAAACGACCGCAGGAAGCAGCCAACGACCTTGTGAGATCTCATACGCGCTCGTATAAGGCCTCTCATACGCGCCGCGTGACTCCCTTTGCCCACCCCCCTCTCACCCCCAGCCCCATATTCGTCCCCGGTACTGGCGATCGGTCCGGCACGGCTACCCCGATCCCCGATGACCAGGAATATATCCCGCGGCCCCATTCATACAAGGGCGGCATTCTGGGCAACTTGCTCAAGTTGTACAACACAGACGAGAAGAACGGCGGGCTAGGTAACGAGCCGACTGGTCCAAGCACCCCAAGCTGGACACCCAACCGCACACCCAACCGGACACCGTCTAGTACCCCCCCTACCTCGAGGCCAGGAACCCCGCGCGGTCGGCCCGGGCTGGGGTCACGGTCTTTCTCGGGTAGCACACTGGCGGGATTGATGGAGTCATCCTTCATATTTGCTGCTCCTGCATCCAATGACATCTCTGGGGCCGTCTCTAACAAGTTAAAGCAAGAAAAGGAACGAACAAGGAAACGGTCAAAGTCAAGACAGAACCTCAAAGAATTCCGCATCACCAAGCACATAGCCGAAATAATCAGCCGGCATCAGTACCTGCTGAAACTATGCTACGCCTTGATGATGTATGGCGCCCCAACCCATCGTCTCGAGGCTTATATGACCATGTCGGCTCGTGTTCTCGGCATCGAGGGCCAGTTCTTGTACCTGCCCGGCACCATGATCATATCTTTCGACGACAGCAACACGCACACCACGGAGGTCAAGATTGTGCGCGCCCCGGGGGGCCTCGATCTTGGCCGTCTGCGTGACGTACATGAGATCTACAAACAGGTCGTGCACGACCTCATGGGCGTCGATGAAGCCACAACCAAGCTCAAGGAGGTCATGGGCAGGCAGCAGAAGTTTGTGGTGTGGTTCCGAATAC
The DNA here is from genome assembly GCF_030549165.1 of Lasiosphaeria miniovina. Taxonomy (NCBI): domain Eukaryota; kingdom Fungi; phylum Ascomycota; class Sordariomycetes; order Sordariales; family Lasiosphaeriaceae; genus Lasiosphaeria; species Lasiosphaeria miniovina. The sequence goes on from NW_026848220.1 coordinate 6,001,352, forward strand.
TGCTTTTCGGGTTAGCGTCCGCATTCGTCGCCCCGTTCGGCTTCGAGGGCCGCTACGTCGACATGCCTATCTGCTTCATACTTGGCTGCATGGTTGGATTCCTGCAGCTGCGGCTCGCACCCGCCAACGAGCTGTACGCCAACGTCTTCGAGATTACGGCCGCAGTCTTCACCTCATTCCTCTCGCGGGTTTTCGGCTCGATACAAGGCGGGTCCATCTTCTGCTTCTCGGCCCTGGCCCAGTCGTCAATAGCCCTGATCCTGCCCGGTTACCTCGTTCTCTGTGCGAGTCTGGAACTCCAAAGTCACCAAATCATATCCGGGTCTGTGCGCATGGTCTACGCACTCATCTATTCTCTCTTCCTGGGCTACGGGATAACGATTGGGTCCGTCATATACGGGTATATCGACGAAAACGCCGTTAGCGATGTCCACTGCTCGACGAGGGAGGAGTGGTATTACCAGAGGCCCGGCCAAAACTACTATCTTCTCTTCGTCTTGCCCTTCACGCTGTGTTTATGCGTGATAAACCAGTCCAAGTGGAAGCAGACCCCGGGTACGTTGACCAACCCCCCTTCCCTCCAAACTCTATGCCAAGCCGTCAAGGGTTTTATCCCTTGTAACGAGGACTAATGTCGGCTGCAGTTATGGTGTTTATTTCCTTGGCTGGATACTGCGTCAGCAGCTTTTCGGCACGGTACTTTAAGGGGACCAGCACGCTCTCGAGCTCGCTCGGCGCCCTCTGCATCGGAGTCTTGGCGAACCTTTACTCCCGGTGCGGCCGCTACGTGCAGAACCAGATGCTGGACATCTGGGAGCGATATATCGAGCCCCGAGCTCATCTGTTCACTGGGAAGAAGAAGCGGCGCGCTAACTTCTACTCGGTGACTGTCGACTCGGACGATCTAGACGTCGAAATAGGTCGCGAGAAGACCAACAGCAGCACCACGCCTCTCACGAAGCATGCCCGCAGGGTTGGATACGGATTGGCAGCGGCCGCCATGCTGCCTGCTATCTTTGTGCAGGTGCCGTCGGGCCTGGCCGTGGGCGGCTCTCTTTTGAGTGGCGTGACGAGCGCGGACCAGATCACGCGCAACGAGACACTCCTGGCCAACGGCACTGTCATCAACGGCTCGTATACCACGACACAGACGACCGACTTGAACAGCACGTCGTTCAACGTTTTATTCAGCGTCATCCAGGTAGCCATCGGCATCTCGGTCGGGCTTTCTCTCAGCGCTCTGATCATATATCCATTTGGCAAGCGGAGGAGCGGGCTCTTCAGTTTTTGAGAATTCAGCCTTGCGCTGTGATTGGGCACACCCAAGGTCACCAGTGGGGATGGTTATGACGGCCCATGACTAGGGAAGAGGGCTGATAATTCATGAAGGTGGTACGCAGGACATTCGGGATAGCGCATGATTGTTTAACAGCTTAGATTTTGTAATTCTAGGGACCCTATAGCAAGGATTAGTTTAGATAGTTCGAGATTTGATAGACGAGTCTCTGATTTAGGATAGTGAAAGACATTTGGTCTTAACTAGAGGAGGGCGTTGAGCTTGGCGTTAAACTTGGCGTTAACTTGGCGTTGAAACTTGGCGTTGCATGTATTAATCAAAATATCAACAGATTCCTAGTGTAAGTGTTACTATCTGTTCTTCCTTTCCAGCTCATAAGGTTTTTCTCAGACATGAGCATCACGCGTATCACCTCGAGAGCACGCGATCGGCTACAGCCGCGATAACGCTGCGTCTCCCTTGTTGGCGTGGTACCTTCCAAGATCTAAATGGTCTTAGTATCTTACGACTCGCCGTAAAGGCTTTTCGCTAAAAGAAGAAATAGCTATTTGAGTCCATATTTTAGAATCCTAGAGGTCTATTCCTTCTGTAGAAATACCTATCAAAGACCCTTCCTGGCCGGTTCGTTTGGTATTTTCTTTTCCTTCGCAAATACCACGCCAACAAACATTCAGGAATATGTTTGTCTGCAGGGGAGACGAAAACACCGTTGAATTTGCGGCACACTGTTAACATGACCGTTTCGCCAGCTTCACCGTTGCGGCGGCGGCGCAGTCTATTTAAGGGGAGCTGTGCCTCCCTGTCTATTGGCAGCTCTCGCTGTCGCAAACATTTCGCAACGCGTGCATTCCGCAAAAAGCATCCCTACCGAGTCGTCGCGCCAAAATGTCCCGACGCCCCGTCATTGTTCTTAGTAAACCTATCAAGTTGCGCGACCACAAAGAGCGACAACGAAAAGCGGACGAGGACGATGAGTTACTCGCAGATGATAATATCGATAGTAAGCGGAAAGTATGTTTTCGTCTGCAAGAAGAGCGGTTTCGCGTATGGCAAACGATGCGGCTGTAAGTAATCTCGCGGGTTATGTTATTTGCTCTCGTTAACGATAAAATATTAGATTCGTTGAGAAATATAAGGGTGAGAACTTTTACCGGATTTGGTTGGGTCTTTGTAAGGACCAGAAACGCGAAAAGACTATCATAAGGTCGTACTTTCGAGATTATGTTGAGTCATCGCAGAAAACCCGCCCAGCCTTCGAGAATGGGGACGACGAAAGCCAGAGTATCCAGACGATTACCAGGACGAAGACCGTAATATCGCATTGGAGGAACTTGGTTGTAGAGGCGGACAACACGATCCTTAGAGAAAAGAGGCGCGACGACCCCAGCATACGTGGGCTGTGGAAGTTGAGGTGGGATAAAGGGGATTCTAGAGACAGCTCGGTAGCTGATATCAGTAATGTAAGGAGAGTCCGACTTCAAGATGGCCTCCCCGTGCTAATACGTTTAGTGGATCCGGTCGGATCTCGCAGATATATTCGGCTTAACGCGCGAATCGGAGCTTTCATTCACGAAGGCCGAGACAATATCCGAAGTTTTTTAATACTCCTCGATACCTTATGGACGCGGGCTGAGGATGTACCTTATCCGCCTGAGTTCTGTGTCGCGCTCTACTTGACGCTGGTCCCCGCAGGCCTCGGATTCCGGCCGGGTTCGTTAATGAAGTTCCGATACAAGCATATCCGTCTTCTGGTCGTCCCGGACCCAGAGAACCCGTCGCAGAACACGATAGTGGCAGAAATCACAATAACCTACGATAAGCTTCAAATGGCAGATGCCCGAGCGTAAGGGACCGGTACTATAAAAGCAAGGTATAATTACTCACTTCTTCGATATCTTTAGCATACTAATTTTCTTTAAAGCGTAACTTTTAAAGTTTTCCTCGCTCCCTACTAGTTCGTCTGTCTTGTCAGCCTCATCGCTATCCAAGCCATCGCCGCCGGTGCCTTTAATACCCCCTTCGAATCTCTCGACGAGATACTCCGCCAGCCGAACCTCGAACATACCCGTAGTTTAGTGCTCCATTGGAAGGATGATTTTATAGATCGTGAGATGTTTCCGATAAACTACCCCTCCTTTTGGAAAAAATGGTAACGTAATTGCATAGCGAGTGGCCATGTATAGCGAGTGGCCACTCTCCCCACCCCAATTGAGCTTTCGCACGACACACTAATACCACAAAAAAAATGATCAATTAAAACTACTTAGAATCCAATCCCTTATCCATTTTCACATCCTCCTGGCACGTACGAGAGTTGTGTCCTGTTTTGCCGCAATTGCTACAGTGCCGTGAGCCTGCTGTATTGCTCCTTGTACGGCCACCTCCTGACTGCTTTTCCTCCTCTAGTAGGGCGTATGCATCCCTTTCAGCTAGAATATCGCTTGCATCTTGTACAGTCAATGGCCCTCCTGCTTGGATACGACTTTTTTTTAGCCCTCTGGCGTTTACTTAGGGCTGTATTTGCCTCCTCAAGCTCTCGTATACGAGCCTTCATCAATACTACCTCGTGTATAACCTTCGTTGTACCCTTTACAATTTGGTCAAGGGCCTCAAGAATTGGGGTTGGTGAGCTGCTCTGATGCCTGGTAATGCGATCCTTGATGTATGTTGATTGTAGAGAGGCCTCAGTAGCATTCTGTGGTGTCTTAGAGACCCAATTGTCGTACGAGTCCTCCGGGGGTCAAATGGGACAAGGCCTGCCCCTCGGAAACCTCCTTGTACGTTTTCAGGTTTGAATGTTGCTTGAAATGCGTTGTAGAAGGCGAGAAAGAAGTCGGGCTTGGTGATGTGGTGAATATGGTTGCACATTAGCTTCTCGATTTCCTTGCTATAAAACCGCTTCAACACACCAAAACACCCGATATCAAGTGGCTGAAGTAGATGAGATGAGTGCGGAGGCATAAAAAGTGTTATAATGTTTCTTTGCAGTATTTTTCGAATTTGGCCGAGTGGTGGCTCTCATGCCCATCAAGGATTAGGAGACGTTTTCCACCTATTGTATAACGGCGAGAGTGTTGGTCGAAGTGCTTAATCCAATCAAGACCAATCTGGTTATTCGTCCAACCAGTTTCCGAGAGATCAACGGTCCAATCGGGGGGGAAAGGGCTGTCGCGATACCAACTTTCGAGGTGGATTTTGCTTGCAACCACCACGTACGGAGGGATGCTATTACCACCCGACTGTACAGCCTGGATCACTGTAGCCCATTCCCGATTACCAGGCTGGATCTTCTTAACCCTCCTACGGCCTTCAGACGAAGTAATAACAAGCATCGGCGAAATTTGGCCCATCATAAACCCAGTCTCGTCAAAGTTCCAGATATCCGACTCAACAATCCCATGTTTCGCGATTGTATTACGAAAAAGGTCAAACCACGCGCCAATTATCTCTGGATCTTCGCATTTGGCTCTCTGGTAGTCGTACGGACGCGTCCAACGCATCTGGAGCCCTGGTTGTCGTCGTACGAAGTTTGAAGCCCAGCGTAGTCCGACGCGTGACGCGTAGCAAATTGGCTATATCTTCAACCACATCGTATCCTGGCGAAAATCGTTGCTCATATAGGTCAAGAACCTTTGTACAATAACCTGCTCTTCAAGGGGATTGAGATTCCGAGAGTTGGCGATAGTGTTTGCTGTGAGGACCCGTCCACCAAACTGGCCCTCAAGCAGCCAGAGCCGCCCAGAACCCCGGGCCTATCAGAAGCCGCCTCGAGGCCACACCTACCCCACTGATAGATGAAAACTTATTCGCGAGCACGCGACGCGTTGTTGGACTTTTCCTTCTTTCCTTCCTCAGTTTAGAATCTTCGTCGATAGCACCCAATGGACTGAGTTCACCTCAATGCCTTGCCCTGGTCGTGACATTTGCTCGAGGGAGGATTCTCTTTAATCGCCGCTCAAGTGTTTTTCGGGGTACCGAATACAGTTTTGCAGCTGCAAAGGGCTTTAGTGATTTATTGCGTTCCATAGCTTGGACGGCAAGCTGTATTTGTGCTTCATTTCGTTTAGGTGGCATTTTTAGTTTTTTTGTAGTGTTGGTGTGTCGGGCGAAAGTTCAATTGGGGTGGGGAGAGTGGCCACTCGCTATACATGGCCATTCGCTATGCAATTACGTTATCGTCTATGGCTAGTATCTGGCAACCGAGAGCATTAGCGACCATATTCCCTCCGAGTCGGTGCTGGTTCAAAACTTGACGGTATATTAGCCTTTTGTAAAGAGATATTCTATTGACCTAATATTATATGTTCTTCTAGGCGTTTTGACGCCGGCTTTACGGTCATAATTCGTGGCCAACTCCGAGACTATCTTCTAACAAAACTACCTTCCCGAAGTACTCCGAAAGAAGTAATGCCGATCATATTTGGCATAGAAACGGCAGGGATACGCGGCGAGCTTTAGAAAATATTACGGAGCGCGACTTTAAAGAGAGACGAGAATGCTCCGATATACGTGACCGTTAACGAGGTGAAGAACCTTCTTGAAGAGTGTCACGGCCGGCTTGGAATGAGGGCGGAACTCCTCTATTGGGCGCTATAGACGAAGATTCTAAACTAAAGGGAAAAGGGAAAAGAAGCTCAAAAGCCTCCCCTCGCGAGATTCTTCCAGGACGTCTCAAGGTGGGGCTCTGGCTGGTCGGGTGGATCCACCCAACTGGCGTCTGATTAGTCTAGTCAGAGCGTCTGGGAGGCCTGGAGGACCAGGCCCTCACAGGATGAACGTCAAGCCGAGGATCTGATTCGTGATTTGCCATTCGATACGGCGGTTGAGGGCCTTGAAGTCATCTATCGTTGGCTCCTGATGCTGCGCCGCGCTTGAAAGGTCGAAGCAGGCCTCAGGTTGACAGATGGAAGCGATGTACGCACCCCGGGCTCGCTGCTCAACGTACTGTTGTTTGGCATCAGCCGCGCTGTGATCGATAGGTCGCAGCCTTACGGCCTGTCCCTTTTGCCGGAGGGTAATCGTATCATGGGTTAGGGTAGCGATTCCTCCGTTGAACGCCAGGGGCTCTTCGGGGGTTAGAACCTGCTTTGGTTTTGCGTTGAATGCGGCTTTCTTTAGCTCTTTTTCTTCAAGGCGGGAAAAGGCTTCAGTTGACAGGCCGATCGTGTCATCGGTCTGCATTCCGACGCAGGCGAATTCCGGGTTTTCCGTACTGGAAACTAGCAAGCAGGGGTCGTACGTAGACACCCTCATCTGGAGCCTCTCCAAGTGGTGCCTATGGTAGGTAGCCCACCAGTGGGTGCCTGCCTCGGCCAGGCCGTACAACGGCTTGATTACCCGCATCACGGTGCCCTCGGGGTACTGGTTTTTGATCTGCTTGGGTAGGTAGGCGAGGATTTCGCGGTTGAGGGCGGTTTCGGACTGTACGTAGGCTTGCGTAATGTCCCTGAGCCAGGCAACCATACCGCGTTGTAGAAGGGAGGGAGCGAGAGCGAGAATAAGGCGTTGACTAGCCCGCTGGATCGTTGGCGACTGGGTCAAAATGGACTCTTTCCCGTTATCTGCGTAGCCTTGGATAACCAGGCGTGATTTTTCGTAGGGCTTGGTGGTGATTTTGCCTTTGACTTCGTTGACGATCCTGGACTTGAAGATGCGTAGGTCCTGCCTCTGGTCCTGGTTGACGAATTCGAATACCCCTCGGGCGATGAGGCTATAAATCTCCCGTTGAGTAGACTCTTCGAATGGCGCGCCAGGCGTGGTGATCTTGCCTTCGGCGCGCAGCTGTACCGCTAGTACGGCATCTGCCTGCTCCTTATTCGTCATGAAGCTCTCAGAGGCTCCGGCTTCTTGAAGGAAGACATGTGGCCGGGTTCGGGGCCTGCCGCGGGTGCGCTTTGGGGGGGCGACTACGATTTCCTCTTCGGCTTCGTCCTCGGGGACTGGGCTAGGTTCCGGCGTGGCCGGTGTAGCTGCCGGTGGCTGACCCGGTGCTGCTGTTGCCGTAGGATCTTCGTCGTACGGCTTGACTGCGGTCGACCGGAAGACGCGTGGTCCGGTGATCATTTCTAGGGTACAGTCTTCTCCGTTGACTGCGATTAGCTTGTAAGGCCCCTGCCAGCCGGCTTCCTCACGCCATACCCGGACTAGGGAGTCAACTGGTAGGTGGGTAGTCCGGCTGGTATTCGGGCCATTGCGGGCTGCGAGAGCATCGTTGACTCGCCGTGTGGCTTGGAGCCTCCTGACTGCGTCGGTGGCCTTCTTGACTGCCAGAGCGCGTTGTTTAATCGAAGGCGAGGGTGCTGAATCTTCGGTTAGCCGGGGGTAGGCTCCGAAGACTAAGAGGGTAGGAACAAGGCCGTCAGGGCCGGCCGTGTCGTTAACTGCTTTGATGGCCATTTGCAACGCTGCTTCCGGGCTGAAATCAGGATATTCGGCTCTGAGGATGGTGTAGGCTCGGCGTAGCGGAGCGTGGTACCGTTCAACCTTGCCAATGCTGTTGTGGGCTTCAATAGGCACCTCTTTTATCGAGATACCCATTTCCTTGGCCGACTGCCGGAACTCGGTTGATCGGAACGATTTACCGGCGTCGGTAACCAGCCAATCGGGTGGGCCTTGGTAAACGTTGATCCAGCAAAGGCAGAGGGCTTCCCAAACCACTTTTGAAGATATATCCTTGAGGAATTGGCCCGCTGAGAAGGAGGTAGCCGTATCAACGACATGGAGGGTAGGGCGTCCTTCAAGGTAGAAGATATCGATAACGACTTCGTAGTTGAACTCGCAATCGTCGTGGAGGGTGAACTTGAACCGGGCCGGGCGGCCTGCGTTCATTTGGCATTGGTGGCATATCCGTGTGAGGGACTCAATAGCTCTGATCTCCACGGGGTGCCCGGCTGTCTTCAGGACCTTATGGAGGCGGGCGACTGACGGGTGGCCAAATCGGCGGTGGATTTGGCGTAGTTCAACGTCAGTAAGGTAGTTGTAAGCGAGGGTCCTTTCTTTGGTTAACTGGAGCCACGGGTGTCCCCACTTCCGTACGACGGGGACGGTAAGGGTGCCTTGACGTAATTGGTTACGTAGGTTATCGAATTTCACGCCTAGGCGATCCATATCCCGTAGGCAGAGTAGGAACGGTGTATCCGCGGGGATCACATGGAAGTCAACGGGGCCAAAAGGTGTAGGTACAGTAGTAGTGCCTAGGGGGGTAAGTGCCTCACCCTGCCCGAACTTGATCGTGGTCTCCTCGCTTGACGGTCCTAGTTGTAGTGATGGTAGCTCTCTCTGTAGGGCACGGAATTGTTGGTGCCCCGCCGTTGAGAAGCCTGCCGCGCCGGTGTGAGGCATGATGCCGTGAAACTCCATAGTTGAGTAACGGCCGTCGAGGGTGAACACCGAAGCGGGGTGGTTCTGGCCGTCCTGGCCGTCCTCGTTGTTGAAGGGGTCTTCCTTGGTTAGACCGTAGCGTACTGAGCTATCGGCAAGCAGGGTAGCGATCACGTGGCCGTTAGCAGGCGTGGAGTCGTTGAAAAAGGTGCCTAGGAAGTTGTCGTCCTCACTGCTGTCGGATTGGTCCTCCTGGTCCTGCGGGGTTTGTGGAGCATTGTCGTCTTCGTCGTCTAGGCCTTGGATTCCTTCGTACCCGGCTAGGAACTGGGCGTACGTAGTGGACGGCTGGGCAGTGTGCTTGCTCTTTTTGAAGCGGTCGTAGGCCTGGCGCCTTTCTTCCGGTGTATGGGTAGTTGACCAGCAGCCAGGCTTGCCACATACGTAGCACTTTTTGTTTAACGGGGGCCCTCGGGGTGGGGAGCTACTACGTAGTGGTTTCCCTTGGTCCTTACGCCCGAAGCGGGCCTCTCGGCCGTTGCCTTTGAAGGTCCGGTCAGTCCAGTACTGCCCGGCTTCTTCGGAGCCGGAGGTGCCGAGGTGTTGGCTCTGGGCTTCAGCTGCAATGCTGACTGCCGACCGGAGTTGGTTACGCACACCTTCGTAGGTTGTAGCTGGGTTGTACAGGCAGAGTGTGCACTCGGGGATCCCTCGGCAGGCGTTAATGACTTGCATACGGAGCATTTCCTCTGACTGGTAAGCGGTTGGTAGGGCGTGTTGGATCGTGGTGAGCTTATTGAACAGAAACTCAAGGCATTCGGTCCTTGACTTCCCTGGGCTTCCTTCGATGACTTTGCGTAGCGTTGTGCTACCCCACTCTAATAGGCGTAGCTGGTTGTTATCTTCGCTTTCGAACTGGGCCTTAGTCCGGGCAATTAACGTGGCGAAGTCGTAGTTATGCCCGCAGAGCCGGTTGTAGTAGTAGGTCAGGGCGCGGCTCTTGAGCATAGTCGGGAAGGTTGCGGCGTACTGGCCCTGAGTGACACCGAGGCGCTGGCAGCAGTCCTGGAAGATCACTAGCTTAGAAGCGAGTACATCATATACATCGCCGCCGTATTTCATCTCGTCGTTATACAGCTTGGTCAAGTCTGTAAGTTGCTTCGCGAGCGGGGTTTCCTGCGGTGTGGGTTGCCGTACGCGGTCATCGAACCGGCGGTTATCGACCCGGCCACGTTGATGGTCGTCCGTTGGCCACGGTTGTGGCTGTGGTGGTGCCGGGTTGCGCTGGGGTCTGTATTGGAACTCCTGCTCTGGTAGACCGAACGTGAGGGGCTCTCGAGGCGGTAGTCTTGAATGGGCTGGTTCGCTCGAGCGGCTGTGCCGGGGTTCCTGAGGTAGATCTTGAGGTGGAAGTGCCGTAGGGGGTTTGGGTTCCTCCACATCGTCGTCCGGCTCTTGGATCTCCCGGAGGAAGTCAGGGTCCAGGGTGTTCAGCTTGAAGGCTTTGTTCCGTTCTTTCTCGTATTTGACGTCCGCGTCAGACCATTTGTGGAACTCCTTCGACGTTGCTGCCCGTCGGAGGTTGTTGTAGATTCTGTCACCATCCATAGTAACGAAGACTCCGTTGCCCCGGAGCCAGTTACGTAGGGTAGTCTGCGTTCGGCCCGGGATCTTCGTCCAGGTGGCGTTATCCCAGTTCTCGAATTCCTCGGTGAACTGCACCCATGCGTATCTTCCTATCAGGGGGTTGTTTTGCCAGCAACGTAGGATGAAGTTGATGTGCCCGTTGATCTGTTTGACCGTTGGTTCCTGGAGTTCGTCGAATGCGGACAGCTCGCCCCAGGTTGTAGGGTCTACCTCGCCCCGAAGTTCGGGAGGCACAGCCGGGCCGGGATCAAGACTGCGGTTGGGTTCCCGGGAGGCCAGTCGGCTGGGCGAGGGTTCCGGGGACGGGGACGTGGTGCTGTCGTCTTCAGGCATCGTGGTAATTGCAGGGGTACAAGGGTTTGTCAAGGGTATGAGAGGGTTAAGCCGTTGGTAGGCTCAAAAAATGGGGTTGGTTGAAGAGTAGAGGGTAACCCGAAAGAATGAAGGTCAAAGCGAATGAATAGAGGGCAACAACAAAAAGGGTTTCAGTTGAAAAATGGAGGGCAACGCGAAAGAATGAAGGTCAAGGCGAATGAATAGAGGGCAATAACAAAAAGGTTTCAGTTGAAAAATGGAGGGCAACGCTTCAGTTGAAAAATGGAGGGTAACGCGAAAGAATGGAGGGCAAAGTTGATGAATGGAAGGTAACGCGAAGGAATGGAGGTCAAAGCGGATGAATAGATGGCAACAACAAAAAAGGATTTCAGTTGAAAAATGGAGGGCAACGCGAAAGAATGGAGGGCAAAGTTGATGAATGGAGGGCAACGCGAAGGAATGGAAGGGTAAAGTTGATGAATGGGGGGGTAATGCGAAGGAATGGAAGGGTGTAGTTGACGTGCGTACGCGTTGAACGCGTAGGTTGGTGCTCGATCGTTCGAGCTGTGCGTGGTAGACGCTCTGCGGCTAGGTGACGCCAGGGAGTCGGTCGTGGTCACTTCTTCCGTAGATTCGAAGGTCCTTCGGCTGCGGTTGAGATTCGAAGCGAATGCTCCGTTATACCGTCTCTTCCGTAGGCGTGGATGCCTTCCTTAGCACAGGTTCGTAGGGAGGGCCGACTTTTCGGGTCGACCGGTTCTCCACGGCGCTGTCTCTTCTAGTTGAACCTTGCTGATCTGTGGCGTTGGACTGTTGTCCCAACAGTGGTGAAATAACCACTGATCAGTGTAGGAATCACCAGGGTACCGGTACTGGAAACAGCATGGCGCGCTGCGCGCCGTAAGGTGGTGGTTCAAGTGATGGATTCGTTTGTGTCTGTCTGTCTTCTTCTCTATCTGAACAGGTGGGCGTAGGCCAATATATATGCATCTGTCAGGCCCGCTCCTCCACAGATGTTGCTGTGGCCAGGAATGCGGAGCCGCATTCCTTGGATCAGCGCGTCATTCCAGTATGTTATTCCAACAATAACCAATAAGAGCTACTGGCAGTTTCTGTTGCAACGCATCTTTAGCTCCAAGGTACAATCCCGATGCAAAACTTCATCAAGCACGGCCAAGACCTTGTCGTCTGTGCTAACCTTGAGGATTTAGTAGCGGGCATGAACGAGTGAGTTGAATCGGTTGAATCGTGCAGCACTTATACTGAGAGCTAAATTAGGAAGGCTCGCGGCTACGATGGGAGACCGTGCCGCACTGCCGGTAGGCCATGGCTGATGAGGTCTGGTCTTGGGAACAACAGCTTCTGCGAAGCTGTGAGTTTGGGACATCGAGATAAGTCACGATGGTGCATCGATGATTACCTACTACTCATAACCTTGCCCGCTGCAATCATAACCTTGCCCGCTGCAATCATAACCTTGCTCGCAGCAATCATAACCTTGCCCGCAGCAATACAATGATGCTTTAGCCCAGATTCTCTCCACTTTCATGAAACTTGCCGGCTTCCTTCAGTTCTTGACTAGGGATCCTATGTGATCAAACATTGAAACGAATTGCCTTGCGCAAGATAGCAGTACCAACAGTTTTGTACAGTTTTGAGCCCTCGGAATTATGATGACACAGTGGGTGGGCTGTGCGTAATGTAAGTAACCTGTTACCATGCAGATCTCTCCCTTTTCCCATATTCATTCTTGGAATCCCCATAGCCCTGCTCGTACTCGCCATCATCATAGCGACCTGCCGATCTGGCCTCACTGGCATAGTCCCCAGACACAGTCCGGCCAACCTTGTTCACAAACAAACCCCGATCCGATCCCGGACTGACTGGTCGACCCCAACGGTCGTCATTGTCCGCAGCAAGTCTGGACGAGTACCCAACCTCTGGTTGCAACTGACCAGAGAGTGATCCGTTGCTAGTTGGGTTGTGGGGATGCTCAGCTCTCGAGGGAGACAACCCCCGTCGTCCCTGGTATTGCGGTGGTGGCTCAAGCAACGACGCATGACGTGGTCGGTTCCCGGACCGGAACATGGTTCCCCTCGGCGGTCTCCCCCCGGGGCTCAACAGCGGTCTCCCCCCGGGGCTCAACAGCGATGGGTCCCCACCTAGCGGCTCGATCCCATTCCCGTGGCCCCCCTCATCGTGCCCACTTCCCTTCCCGCTCTGGTGTCCGGTTGTCCAGGACTGCCCGGGGACACGGTCGACACGAGTCTCCGCCTCCCTCGCAAGATCGGCCGGGGTCTGGCCAAAGAAGACTCTCTTCATGTATTCCTCAAACTCGACGGTCACGCTGTCCATGAGCCTAAAGTGCTTGACTTGCAGCTTGGGCGGCGGTGGCATGTCGGTTGACCCGCTGGCCCGCAGCCTCTCGGCTTCGGCGGCCGCGTCGGCGTAGGCGAGACTGCGCGCCATCTGGAAGGCATTGCGGATCTGACGCCCGTTCCAATGCGCGGAATCGCCACCACGATTACTGGTCAAGTGCTCCTCGGCGAACTGAAGTATCTCCTCGGCGGGAATCTCCAGGGGCCGTTTTCCTGTTCTCCGTTGGTGCTCGGCATCGATGCGCCCCAGTCTCCGAAGATTAATCTCCCAGATCTCTCGCGCCTGCTGTGGGCTGAGGGGTGGATAGAAGATATTGCAGTGGATGCGCGAGCGAAAGGCTTCGTCTAGCGCTCCCACTCGGTTGGTTGTCATGAAGAGGATCCCGGTGTAGTAGTCTAGGATTCGGAGAAAAACTAGTAAGGAGCGGCGTGTTAGAATGTGGCTTGGGGGGGGTGCGCTGCAGGTAAGAATGAAGACAAGAAAAGAATTGCACCGGAAACTAATGCATTTTTAGTCATCGCCGCGTCTCCCTTTGAGCGCTGCGAGAAGAGGGTATCAACCTCATCCATAAGCAGAATACAGTCCCACGAGTTGGCCAGTCTGAAGATACTCCCCAGCGATGACTCAACCTGCTCGGGCGTCAAGCCAAGATCGCCGCAGGTGATCTTGAACAATGGCTTGTTGTGCGTTTGGGCAATGGCTTCTACCGTCGCCGTCTTCCCGACGCCGGGGACACCATGGAGCAGGATGAACAGGCCAGCGCCTTTACCTCGGATAAAGTCCTGCGACTCTTGCCCCTGGCCGTGTCGTCGCTCGTCGGCCTTTTGCATCAGATGTCCCTGGACTGATCTTTGGATCAGGTCTTTCACGCTGTGCGGAATCCGGAGCGAGTCGAGCGCATCGCGGGACCCGGACGGGGGCGACATGTGTTGCGTGTCCATCTGTGCAAACTTGCGGTCCTGGAAGACGTAGCCAAAGACGCGGCACGCAATCAAGCCCTTGTCTATGGGGCTGAGGTAGTCTCGAGTTGTAAGTTGACCCCTGGCGAGGTTCTCGCTCATCTGGGAAAGTAACGGGTCCGTCGAGACGAACTTGTTCTGCTCCCACTTGCTCACACCCGTCCGGACGGGAACGACCTCGACGCTCTCGGCTTTCAGCTTGGCTCTGTCGGGTCCCGACCACCACAGGATGGAAAAATCATCCGACTCGGCCAGTTGCTTGACTGGCTCTGGCTTGAGGATGCTCCGTTTCGGCTTCCAGTGCGGGCACGCTTGAAACGATTCGTTGAAGTCCACCATAACGTCGCTATTGATATACTCGGGGTGTTTCATTTCTACGCCGCTGGCGTCACAGGTCGCGTCGCCCTTTGGTGTCCGTGTGACGGTCCACGAGTCATAAGAAACATGCTTGATGTCGATGTACTCAAGCGTTTTGTCTCCAAGCTCGGCGGCGTCGGCAAGGTACTTGTCCAGCTCGGCTGGGCCAAAGCGAAGGGGGTAGACGGGTAGTGACCGGATCCGTCGAAGACCCTTGAATGGCTGGATGGCGAATTTGGTGACCACAGTGCAAAACTCTTCGCCCGTGTATTCGAGATAAAACGCTTTGACGATGAACGATGCGTCCTGTTCACCGGAGTCTTGGTGAACGTCGTACTTGCGATGGTCCGAATGACAGACGCGGTAATCCATATCCCGCGAGCGCAGGCCGTAGCACCGCCAAAGACGCTTTCCCGTGCGTTTCCAATCCCGTGGATTGCCTTTTCCCGACGTATCGGTCCCGTACGGTCGGTATACGAGCTCCCCCGTTCGGAAGAGGTAGTGAAGATCAGAAAATCGTACTTTTGGGTCGTCAGACGCCGTTAGTCCATCGAACTGGGTGTACTCTGGGATGATGTTCTCATCGACGAATTTGACATAGCATCGCACTGCCGCCAGTGCTTCAGGGCAGTTATCGACGGGCCCTTCCGATTCTTCCACCCCGCCGTCGGTGGGAGCTGGCGTATGGGCATTTGTGATGGAGGATTCCGGGGTGGCAGCCCCGTCGAGATAGCGCCCCCATCGACTCTCCAGATCTCGAAGGGCCCTCTTCATCTCGGCCTGAAAGGAAACTATGGTGATAAAGGGGCGGAGATATGTCCGCGGCCGGGATGACCAGGACTCCCCTTGGATGTTGGACAGGATCTTGAGGATCGCCGGCGACTGAATGCGGACACGGCGCATCCAAACGTCATCGGACTGGGCCGTCTCCAGAGCTTTGGCGTTGAGGATGTTCCTTGCCTTCAACGCGGCATCCTTGGCCTTTCCTGACCGGGAGGACATGGCGGCACTGCCTGAGCGGTGTTTGCGGAACTGTTGCTCCTCATGCATCTCCTGCTGGAGCAGGGCGCCAGAGACGAGCACGTCGATGGCATATCGGCCATCCTCGTCGGTGAAGCGATTCTTGAACTGCATAAAGTTGCATCTTCGCACCTCTGGAATCGTGTCCTTGTTGGTCAACTGGGTTGGGTGTTGGAAGTCCGTTGAGTCCGTCACCGAGCCTTGGTCGCCCAATGAGTTGTGCCTGGCTGTGCCATAACCTCCACCGCTCTCTGCGCCTGCGACCTTTTCCTCCAGGAGCCTTACCCGCTCCTCGAGATTTGAGGGACTCCCGCCATTGCCGCTCAGAATTGCAGACATGGTGCCTCTGCGAATAAGTCAGCTCACCTGGTCGCACGCTTGTCAGTTAATTCGACAGCAACTGACCTCCACTTCTGCAGGTCCTACACTTCCGCAGGTCCTACTTCTGTAGGTCCTACACTTCCGCAGGTCCTACACTTCCGCAGGTCCTACACTTCCGCCGCATGCAGTTGCCCGAGGGCTGAGATCGAATCAGATCGGATTTCGCGCAAGGTGATGAAATCTTGAGAGAAATGCCGCACAGCGACTATAAGTAAGTACGCATCTCTTTGCCCCCGAGTCTACCAGTGCTGATCCAGGGGGGGTGCCTTGGTAAGAAGTATTTGAGTAATGGAGCCTCGCCAGTCCATTGCACAACCCTTTGGCGATGCTGCCTATTTTATCGTATTCGAGGCAGCCTGCTAACCTCGAGGCAGCCTGCTAACCCCGAGGCAGCCTGCTACCCTTGTAGCAGCATGAGCTGCATCGCGGCAACAGACTCACTCGCAGCCTGCTTAGGTACTACTTCCATGGTTCATCAAGCCCGAAAGATAGCATAATGGAGGCCTCTAAGGAATGTTTTCGCCGGTGTGTGCTGCACCCTCCCCAACTCGGCGTCCCCTGATGCTCTTTATTGGATGGCTGCTCAGGTGTGGGTGGCAGCCACAGACGCCTCTTGCCCGGCTGTGGTGAGTGTAACCACCCCCCGCATTCTCCTGCAACACGCATGCTTGCTCAAGGCGTTCAGCAAGGCGTTCAGCAAGGCTGTACTAACTGTCCCATCTGATCAGGAGCTTGAGGGGCAACCCCAGCCCCCGTTTCCAACCTGGCAACCCCGACCCCAAGGAATAGTATAGTCAGCCAGATGACAAGCTCTGCTGCGAGGCACAAATGGCCCCTCAAGAAGACGACAAGACGTATCTCGCTCGACAATTCATTGAATCCCATGGTGCAGCAATTCATCCCGTTTTTGGACAACCATCTCATTTCAACATGTCGACGATGAGCTACGAGCTCAAAGAGGTGCAGTAAGATGAACTAATCAGCGTCGGGTCTTGTTGAAACGAGAATGAAGTTAGCTAACCTAAGAAAGCGAGCTCCGAGAAGCATTAGAAAACTTTGAGGACAACACCGGGGAATCCCTCAACTTCAGTTTCGACGTCAAAGAATGTAACTGGGACAACGTTCTCGCCGAGCTAAAACGCGCCCTGGAGGCGGACGAAGAGCGAGCGAAAAAATGGCACCACAAAGCGTGGCGCATTTTTGGATCAACAGCCCCAGTGTTAGCCCCTGGTTTGGCGGCATTTCCAGATGAGCTTTGCGTCCTGCATGGAGGGCTTGCTGTTATCTTTGGTGTAGGTCAGAACTGGTGCGACATATGCAGGACCGCTCGATAACTTGTAGCTGAATGTTCCAAAGATTGCTCAACGCCGAGCCCAGCACCGCTCGAAAATACTCGCGGCCTTTGGGAACATCCCTCTCACCATCACTGATGCCCGTCGCAAAGCAAATATATTCCCCCGGCACGTAGACAACCCCGACAGCATTCTCCTTCATAACAGCATAGACGACCTCAACCAAACTCTCCTTCAGGTTCTGCCTAAATTAATCCAATTGCTGAACCCGGGCACAATCAGTATGACCCGCCTAGTGGGGTGATGGCAACGTGACAAGGCACTTACCCAAAGAGTTTTAGTTTTAAAAGCTACCAGCAGTTTTAAGGGCGACAAGATCGATAGCCTCTTGGAACGGATTACCCAAAGCTCTCAATACACAGAAGCTTGCGCCGGACGCTTAATAGAACAAATCACCATCGAAACGAACGAGACTGTCAAAATTATCCACGCCGATACCCGAAACACGGTGGCGGGTGTTGATGATCTTCGAAACCAGGTAGATGAACTGTTACGTCGACAGCAGTCGCTGCAGGATACGTTAGACGCCATCTCGGGCAAGAACGGCCTCTTCCAGTTTGTCGTTGAAATGCTAAACAGTGAGTCATTTCTTCTTCCCCCCTATTCTCGAGCGGGCCGCTAAACCAGACTCCTCGTAGATCCTCAACTCAACGTGGCCCCTCCCCCAGAATACACCCCAGCCGTGTACCCCCCGGCAAGAGCAAACGAGAAGGTGCTCACTGCTCTCGAGCTCCTCAATCTCCTTGATATCCAGCTGCTCGGGCCCATCGAAGAGGAGACTCAAATTCTCCGCCGTGGTAGCTCTATCGATGACTCCCTCCTTAGCCGCGCATCATGTAAGCCGTTCCACCAGAAGCCCCCTTCAAAAGAAAAAGAAAGGAAAAGGAAAAAAAAATGGCTGAAAAGTTCTCCTGTTTAGACATGCTTCAAACCATGGCAGTCAGAACCCTCCTTTTCTCCCAACAGCCCGGCGTCGTCCTCGTCGACGCATGCAGCGACCGAGCACAGGGGGGCAGTAGCGTGACGCCCGTTTCTGTCATCTGCGCGACCCTCACACAGGCACTGCGCCGGGGTGGATACGGCCCTGCGCTCTCGCCCGCTCTACCCACATCCGCGTCAACGCCAGTGATCTTGGTCTTCTTCTGCGGGCTCCACATTGCCACCGAAGATCCCCTCCAGGGCCCGCTTGGGCTAGTGAGAAGTCTGCTCGCGCAGTTGGCGCTAGAGCTGTTGAAGAATAGGTGGGTTACGGAGGAAGGGCCGATGGGGGTGCTGCCGGATGAGAGTATGGAGGAGGGGTTGTATCTGGCCGATCTGTGTGGCTTGTTCCATAACCTGTTGCGGCTGGTGCCGGCGGGGACGTCGGTGTACTGTATCGTGGATGGAATTTCGTCGTATGAGAGAGAGTTCTGGAGTGAGGACTACGGGGTGGTGATGGGGGCGTTTGCCAGGATTGTGCGGGATGAGGGGTTAGAAGCGTGGTTCAAGCTGTTGATGACGGGTCTGGCTTCGAGTCCAGGGCTGGATAGGTGGATGCCACACCAGAGGGTGTCGTTGAGGAGTGGGAGGGTCGGGGGAGGGTCCGTACAGCGGGCAATGAGGGCTGCGTTTAGGGATGTGAACTTGAACGATGACTACTACTAGCGGCGGGCGCCATGTTGACGATTATTGTTATTCGACATAATAAGCAATTCAGTCACTCGAACGATGGAGGCATACACACTATCACCGAAACAAGCGGTGTCCCTCCCAAGAACGTCAATGTTCTCACGTCACCCCCGCCAGTGCCCTCATCTTACAGCAAGCCGGCGACAAAGACCAACTTTGTCGAACTCGTGCATCAGGTCGCCCAACAGGCTTCATCTACAAGCCCCAACAAACTAATCATCATCTGCTTTTCCGGCCCGGCACCCAACGCTATCCGGACAAGAAGGGGAAAAATACCTACGACGAGTGTCTCTGCACCCTCGGCGAAGACTTTGCACATGTCGATTTTGCCGGCATGCTTAAGAAGCTGACGTATAAGGGCCTCACCGTCCTGGCGCTGCTCGACTCGTGTCAATCGGGCGGTGCTGATCGAGACGCACATACAGCTCACGGGGTTGGCAGGTGAAATGCGCACAAAGTGAGAAGGACAGCTTAACTGGGCTACACCTGCCAGTCCCGCACTGTCATCTACTTGGTAACGTATATTAAGCAACTGTTGAACCTACCTAGATAAGCCTGCGGCGAGTTGAGCTGCCTTTTCTTCTTCTTTTACCTTCCAGCCAACGACTTGCCTTCGCTTCTCTCTGCTCCCCTTCTTATCGCTCTCTCCATCCGTCGTCTATTTCTAGTAGATCGCGGATGCTATCACGGTGGACTCAAAAGGATTCCCCACTGGACGCTTGGAGTATTCGGATTTCTGACAGTTCCTGAAGGTTCCGCCGAGGCTTCTACATTCGCAACGGTATCCGAATCTCCCACCGCCCCTCCTGCCCCCACTGAATCAGCCGCGTTGCCCTGATAGCTTGGAGCAGCCTGCCTAGTCCCAGTTCTCCGGCGCCGTATCCAGCCCCATAGCCGTAGTTTCGGGAATTGCCATTGGCAGTAACCAATGAGCACAGCAATTACCGCCAGAACTATTACCACAACCGTAAGAAGAAGGTCGCGGAGGCCCTCGTCATTGCTGCCTCCATATCCAGGGACCATCGGTAGCTCGCCCATATAAACATCGATTCTCCTCGAGGGGTCCATGGCCATGTGCGCTCTTCTGCCACGGGATGCCCGTGATCCGCAGACTTGCATTAGCACAGCACGACGCACCCCCTGGATCAACTTCGGCTACTTCTTTTGACGAAACACAGTACTCGCTGTAGGTGCTGCACGCCCATAGGGTGATTTCGGGCCATCCGTCTGGGACATCGTGCCTGTCCCTGACAAAGTGCTGCGGGCATGGTAGAGGCCAGGAGGGATTGGTACAGCCCGCTAACGTCAGAACACGGTCTTTTTCAAGATCTGGACTGAAGCCCATGCATAGCCCGTTGTCTAAGCATAGATCGAGGCCGTAGCAGCAGTGGCTGGCTTCCTGTCTGGCTTGCACGAGAAGCATTTGTCGAAGCCATTGTAACTGTAATCGTTGAGCGTGCCGTCGTAGCGATAATGTTGGAATCACCAGGTACCGGTACTGGAAGCAACAGGGCGTAACTGCACGCCGAAAACTGGTGGTTCAAGTGATGGATTCGTTGGTGTCTGTGTATCTCGAAGACAGAGGGTGGAAGTGGCCTACGGCCACTTAATAGAATCTGTGGCCCTGTGCCACCACAGCCATCTTCGTGGATGACCCTCCGTGGCTGACTAGCGCGTCATTCCAACATCGGTGCTATATGTTACTTCGTCTTTTTTTTGCCCTACCTCTCTAACTTCAAGATAATATTGCTGATATGTAAGTTGTTACTGACGTACACACCTTTGCCGTAAATTTTATATTCTTGACAGGTAGGGTGGATTCCCGAGGCCGAAGCGTTCGAGTGGAGGCTTCTCGACGGTAGATAAACGTGCAAGGTCGAGACCCTGCATTGAAGCATTATCGATTGAATCAGTATTCTAGGTTGCCGGCCAGGAAGCCGAACATTACCGACCAATTTTTGAGAGCTGGGAAGTTCTTGAACAAACCACAGATCAATTCAATCACCTTTTTCTTCAATGATTTGACCACATCCTTAACATTGTTTCTGACATGTATGAGACGAATCTGGGCGCTTGCACCTTGGCCTAGCCCACGGTGGCATTGCTTAGCTTCAGTGCCACCGCCCGCTGTGATCAGCTGTGACCTCGCCCAGTTCCGACATTCAACCCTCATTAGAGGCCCGCTATCGACCGTGCGATACTTGGAACTCGGCAGCCGAAGGCTCTGTTGCTAGATCCAGACCTGGTGCATCCAAGTCTGTCATTTCGCGTGTAAGCGGCTAGCCCTCTCAATGCAAGTGAGTCTGCGTACTGGGGATAAGAGCTGACATGGAAAAGGCAGATCCTCCTCATCGACGTCTGGCCCAAGGATTCTGTACACCCGCCGATATTTTCCGTATTCGCTACCTCCACTCTTCCATTTCGTGAGCAGTTCCCACTGCAGTTTACCGATTCCTCACGTCAGTGACCGCTCGAGAATTTGGTATGGTTGGCCTAATCTCTGATGTTGCGTCAATTGGTTTGCATCGGTGAATGTCTCATAGCAGCGGCTGCATCTTTCTGGCTCGAGGTGTTGACGATAGAGGTGCTCCCTTGCGCAGAACAATTAGTGCTTTTGTACTCCAGGCAGGGATGATACCCATACTTCAGCCGGTTGATATTTGGCCATCCAATGAGGCAACAGTTCTCATGAGCAGAATGGCGGTGATTCTCAGAGGAACAGAATGGCGGTGATTCTCATAGGTCCAATAATCAGTCACTGCCACCACCATCTTCCCCTTCACCTGCTTCTTCTACCCAGCGATACCTACCTATTTTGAGAATGGGGGTCCATCCAAAAGTCGTTGAGACCCAGAATATCTTGCTCCATTATCTTTCTAGGGGCGCGTCCGTCGTACGGTTCTGTTCGAGACGTTCGTTAATTTAGATGCCTACTTCGTACCCAAGGCACGCATAGTTTTAATAATCGAGTAGGTACTTAATGGTGCTTCGGGAGGGCAAAAAGCTCTTAAGGCAGTTTAATATAGACATATTATTCAGCTGAACGGAGCCACCGTAGGCGAGCTTGCGAGCCGGAGGTGGCGTAGAGAGGCTGTCAATCTGTCTGTGCGGTACCTTCAACTTTGTAGCCAGCTCCCCCCCAAAATAAACGACTTTCTTCCTCAATCTCGCAATTCAACCTCAGTCAATCGCACGTACGATTTCTCGCTTTTCAGCTATGGGCAGGCACGCCAAATACTTTACGATTATGACCATATCGATCCCTACTAATATATCACTAAGAACGCGTGTTTTTCGAGCCGCAGCCCCCGCGGCCCGATGCGCCAAATACAAGCGCGGTGGCTAGCCTCCGGACCGCCCGATCCTCCCTATACCTAAAGAGACCCCGAACGACCAGATTGCTCCCGAATAAAAGAGATGCCGTGGTTATAACTTGGTCAAACATAACTAGCACCCCTCGGCCAGCCACCCATTCCCTCGAGCGAAGCGAGGACAGCTCGCCGCAGGCGCCGCCGGAGGCAAAAAACAAGAAAAAAAAGAGGCTCCGTTCAGCTGACCCCTTCCTGACCCGTCAAGTAACCTATTTTGTAGTTAACGTTAGCGTTTTTATAGTCGAAAGGCGACTGCTTGTTTCTCGCCCCTTTAACAGAGATTTGTCAACTTAAAGTATGGAGAGAGGGAAGAAGGCCTCTCGACATCCTCCTCTGTTATAGCAACGATCAATTATAGAAGCCCTTTAATCTCAGATTAGCTGAACCGCTAAGATCATAAGGCTCCAACCCAAAACCTTACCTCCTATTTAGGTCCACCTGATCCGAGGCAAGCAAAGGCAAAGACAATATTAACACTGACAAATTGCTCGACTAATACCAAACTCAACTGCTTTTCTCAAAGACTGTAATTGTATATCCCCCCCTTCCCGAGGCGCTCACAAACCTCGGCCCTCTATCCAGCCCTCACAAATCCACCAATCCTTCAGGGTTCACGAACCCCCTCACACCATTCCTCAAACAGAGCCAACACCGCCTCGTCCGCTCCATATCGAATTACACCCCACCCCACGGACACGGATTATAGCACTCCCCCGGCATCGTCGGCCCCCCGATCCCGGGGCCCACGAACCAGCAGGGAAAGTCGTGAATACACAGCATCCCCCCCGGACAATCGCCCGGGCTGGCGCACGGGGTAGGCGACGGATCCCGCACGGGGTTCAGAGCCCTGAAGCATGCGACGCGGCCCTCGACATTGTGCCCGCACTGGCAGCCCGGCCAGTCGGGGCTCTCGAACGTGAGGGCGGTGTTGGGACCCTCGCATTTGGAGCTCGGCGCAGGGTCGCAGCGCTGGTCGAAGCTGCAGGTTGTCGTGGCCAGGGGCGGGTTGCTGAAGGTCTCGATGGAGATTTTCCACGAGGTGGAGGAGCTGGAGGGGCTGGAGGTGGTTGATGAAGTGCTGGTTGCCGTGCCGGGCTGGTTCGTGGCGGTGCAGACGGCTGGGTCGGTGCGCGGGCGGACGCGGGCTGGGGGTCCGCCGGCAGCGGCAGCAGAGCTGGCGGGGTCGGGCGGGCCGGGCGGACCACCGGGCAGGGGGTTGGGTCCGGCGGTGGCGGTGGGTTGGGCCGGGGGATCGTTGCAGCCGATGAGGATGTTGGTGTTGACGGGCGTTGTGAGCGGGAGCGTGGACGGGCCCGAGAACAGGCACGATGCCGTGGCAGTGCCAATGATTTCTTGGTTGAATTGCATGCTGGAGGTGAAGCGGATGGTGTCGTCAATTACCGAGGTCAGGAGGTATTGGTACCCTGGCGGGTCGCGGATCTTGAGCCAGACGAACTCCTTGAGATCGGTCGTCGAGAGACAGACGCTGGCGGCGATGGCGTTGGGGTCGAGTTGCTGCGCGTCGATGAGCTGCTGCAGGTACATGAGGTCCTTCAGCCCCGTCATGGTCGAGCTCCACGTCGGCGAGAAGTACGGGCTGTTGAGGATCTCGGCGGCCGCGCCGCTCAGCGGAGGCAGGTTATCAATCCCGGTAGAGAGGATAGACACAAGACTCGGTGCGGGTACGAGAGTCCCGAAGTCGTCTCTGGAGTAGCCTAACTGGCGTAAAAGTTCTAGCTCGCACATTTGCTCACGGCTGGCGGGGCTCGGCCACATGCACGTCCACTTATAGAGCCCGTTAACGCCTTGCATCCAGACCCCGTTGATGATGTCGGCGCGGTCGCGGCATTCGAAGCCGCCGCCTATGGTGAGTGTGACGTCGAATGGGTCTGATGGTGTGTTGCCGCACTGGTCAAAGACTACTACGTCCACGAAGTAGTCGATGGGGTATCCTGATGCCACTCGTCGCTCGAGCTTGCCTTGATGATGAGCATGGTGAAGGAAGGGGGACCGCTTCTTGGATTTCCTGGTCCCGCCGCCACCACCACCACCCTGCTGGATCAGATAGTCGTAGAACCCCGGAAGCACGAGCGATAGCACGCTAGAGCAGTCTGCAGAGATGACGGTGATGCCGGAGCCGTTGAAGACGACTGCCGAGTTGTCTGGATACACGATACCTAGCTGGACGGGGTCGCTGATGTCAAAGAGCAGGTCCGTCTGGCTCTGCACGTCACGCAGGCCAAATACGGGGAGCACTTGGCCGAATTCGTCGAGGAAGTAGCTGAGACCGCCGACAGAGTCAGAGTCGACAGTGCCGTTGTAGGTCGCCTTGGTGGCCGTGGTGGTCTGGATGGGGAGGGCGTAGCATGTTGAGGTCGAGGTTGCGATTACGGTCTCGGCTGCGTCGAAGGGGTTGCCGGGGAAGTCTTGGGACCAGGCTAAAGTTGCAAGCTGCGGCAGCATGGCGAGGACATGTTTGGGGAGGAACATCATGGCAGACTCGAGGTGTCCAGTCGCAGGTGGCGGAGAGTCTGGGAGGTTGGACAGCTCACCTCAAGGCTTCACATGGGATCCTTTGAATATATGTCCCCAGCGGTGTCAACAGACACCAGGGGTGTCAACAGAAGTCCGAGGGTGGCCGAAAGGGATTTTCTTGCAGTTCCGGTCAGCCAATGGATTTCCGTGGGGCTGGCTCACGCATTTGTTGATCGGGGAGACTGGGCCTCTGGGGCTGAGGTTTATAGGGTCGTATTGCAGGAGAAAGGGACAGTGACACGGACGATAGATACCTAAACGAGAGAAAGGGTCACGAAGGAGTGAGAAAAGGGTCACGAAGGAGTGAGAAAAGCATGGGTTTGGATTCGTGTGACTGGAAGCAGCATTCTCTGCGGCCAAATCGTAGTGGTCAATATACGATTTTGTCCCGCGTCTCTGGGTGAGTCGGGGAAAGCTCCAAGTTTAAATCTTGGCAACGAACCTGTCTCCATGAAACCCTTTCAAGCGGATACAAGCCGCATTAGTTTCGGGTCTTCTAAATATTCCGCGAGGGCAAACAAGGAGGCTGTGACGCGAAAAATATTTGTTTGATTAGAGCACTGTTTTACGGCTCTTTCAACGGCTCAAGCTATTGCGCTTCGCGAATCTTGTACCCGTCAACCCTCATTCGATCCACTACCCCTCTCTAGTCGTGCTGAGGGGCTTGGCGTGGGTTCCACTGGCTCGGTCCCTCATGACAACTCCGTGACAAATCTGATAATCAGGGGCTTGCATGGCTCGCCCAACCGATCTTTCGAGTAAGATTTTTTTTCTTTTTCCCTTTCGCGCCGCTAGTATCCATCTGGCCTCAAAGGGCCACGATCTTAGCCCTAGCTCTTTCCGGGTTTCTCCTACGCCACAGCTGACTTCCATTCGCGAGCAAAATCATATCAGGTGACTCGAACCCCGTCTGGTCTGAAGCCTAGACCTTCAAAAGAATGAGGTTGTTCCAAGTGTGTGTATTGTGTTGTGTAGGGTGCAGAAAAGGCTTGCACCTGCAGGTCGGGGGCCCGTGTTGACCCTGTGGAATCTGAAAGTGCAGACAACTT
Source organism: Lasiosphaeria miniovina (assembly GCF_030549165.1). Classification (NCBI taxonomy): domain Eukaryota; kingdom Fungi; phylum Ascomycota; class Sordariomycetes; order Sordariales; family Lasiosphaeriaceae; genus Lasiosphaeria; species Lasiosphaeria miniovina. The sequence goes on from NW_026848220.1 coordinate 6,027,002, forward strand.
GGCGGAGGTTATGTTTGTCAGTGGATAGGTGGCCTCCTTCGGATGGGACAGGGACTTCGTCGGACATGAACTAATTCTGGAGCAGCTCCTTGGCTTTTCTTATTACTAGGAGTCTTGACACTCAATATCAATAAAAGTAACTTATAGAAACTATACCAAGCCTAGCCTAGCCGGAACCACCAAATAGTCCCTGCAATTCCAGCCTATTCCCCCACTATAGAGTTTTCGTCCACATGCAGATAGTTTAGTTTCCTCAAGCAATCAACAACGTGTAAGTGAAGGCAGGTAAGCCTGATTAAGGTGGTCACAATGATGGTACTGAAGACACAATGAAGGTACTGAAGAGAGCGAGCAATGACTGGTATTGGTAAGAGACTTCAACCTGGCCCTAGCAAAGGAAGGGGCGAGGGCCACTGCTTATGTACATGACAGAGTGCAGGGCGGGCCATTGACAAAGGAGTGGGTCTTGGCCCGCTCGGTACGCGTGTGAGTTGGTCTTGTATGTGGGTTGGGGGTTCTTTCCTTACGAGGTATTAAAATTCTCAGTTTGCGGGGCACGCTATGGCGCTATACCTAAATAGTAGAAATATGGGGCTTCAGTGGCGTGGGACAGGTGAGGTGCAGGGGACTAGGGCAGTTGACCTGCCTGCAAACTGCCAAAAACAGCAGTCCAGACCACGGCACATGTTGTCTGCGTGGAATGTGGAGGGCCTTCCGCGCAAAACATTGGCCTTCGAGTTTGGCCCCACTATCACCCCCGAGGCTCTGCACGTTAGACGACACGTTGAGGGCCTCGATTCGCCCAGGCAACTTATTTTAGTCTCACCGGTCAACGGAGACAGACCGTCCAACACTTCAATGTGGAATCGTATCGATGGGTCAAGAGGTTGATCTGTACCAGCGTTGGCAATGGCTCAAACAACTCAATCTTGAGGCTACATTTGGTTGAATTGAGCGGCTAAAAATGGATATTCGACTGGGTTGAGGCTAGAATTGATTGATGGCAATAATTGATGATATTTGACGGCATCTTCCGCTCCACCAAAAAGATGTATAAAGTCGTCAAAGAGTTCCAAAATAGTAAAAAAAAAAAAGCCCTATAGCCCGGAAAAGCTCGTCAACGTACCCAATCCTTTAAACACATGATGTCGTTGAAGATATCGTCACCCATTCCATGTCTCTGTGTGCCGAAGACCAGCTTACCGCTACTGAATGCCCTCTCTGGGTCCGCTGACATGGACATCAAATCCAGGGCCATTGTTGACAGCCGGGGCCAACGTTCCTGACCACTAAACCCTCAAGATTCCATGTCATCTACCGGCCTGACTTCCTGGCCTGCTCCTCTCCCAGGAACTTATCAACCCACTTCTGGCTAGGCCAATGCTTATTAGAAAGAAGGATACATAATCTTACTGTGGATCAGTATTCGAGGGCAGGGAGTTGTCGGGTAAGTCGGCGGCGAGGTCTAGAGAAGGGGGTCTAATGTGCCAGGTCGGGAGGCGCCGTGGTAGGTCGATTACCGAGTCGGCTAGGTAGGCAGGTAAACGCATATCACGCCGTGGCCGTTGCGAAGGGACTTGACTCGGTAAGGAAGACTCAACGTTATGAATTCGACGATTTCCAGCCAACGTATCGCGGCCAAAATCGTACATATCAGGTACCAAGGACTGCAACAAATGCCTTACGGCCCAGGTATTCGAATCAAGTGTTGTCGCACTGGAAATACCCGATCTGGTCCTCAAAGCTGTATCCTTTGACTTCTTTGACCATGTATGTGGCCTGGTTCTCGCCCCTGTGAGAGCCTTCGATATGTGATATAGCTAACAACTCTCGCCATGTACGTCGCCGTCAGTACCGGCGTAATGTACGAAGATCGCGAGGAAGGAAACGGTCGATGCCGAAGTCTATATATCGAAGGAAAGATGCTTCATGGATGGCGATGCCCTCAAGCGCGCGCGTAGGCCCTGCTGGTGCGTATCGAAGCGATCCCTGACATACTCTCGAACCGCGTTGGGCGAGGAAGGAATCAGGGTAGCTGTCTTATCGGCATTTAGGTAAGTCCAACAGAAATCACGAAAAGCCTTATGCTCGACCATATTGTATGCAAGATTCAAGCGAATGATCATGTTTTCCTTCGATGTGAGCTTGTGAGGCAACAAAAACGACCTTTCCTTGATGTTCGAAGTCACTTCTAAGGTCCTTTGCTTCTTTCTCGGCGCCTCGACGCCGTCACAGCCTTGAAGGCCTTCTCGTAATAGTGGCACGCCTAGAAGTATACTCCCTCTTTTATGACGTTGTTGACGACCTGGGCAAGCCAGCAGCCGTGCCAAGTAATCCACCATGACCTCGTATTCTTCTTGCCCGCCCAGTATTCCGCTATGTATAGCGCCCGTGTTGTTGTTATTTGGGCCAGTCCTTCACCTCCATATTCCCCAACTCTTTGATGTCAAATTTGACCAACTCCTCGTATTGTGTAGAGATTCGCGATGGCTTCCTTAGGGCATCTGTTGGATTCACCAGGGTACCGGTACTGGACTCAACAGGGCGTGGCTGCACGCCGAAAACTGGTGGTTCAAGTGATGGATTGTAGATGTCTGTTCTTCTCTCTAGCTTTCTGGCAATGCCAGAAAGCCCGTTCTTATACTACTATTGTGGTGGCGAAGTGGGTGGCGAAGTCTCTATCTAGAACCTTCGAGGCCCTTCTGCTTGACAAATTCCAACAGCATCAAATGCTCGCTTTTGGCCTGTGGAGAGGGTTGCGGCATTAACGGTCAAGGTAGGCATATTATCGGTAGTTCGGGCGCAAGGAAATCGCTATAGGAATGGAAGGATTCGGTAGAAAGGTCGGATTCGGCTGTTTATTTACGTCGTGATAGTTGCATTGCAGCTTCAACGGTGCATTGCAGCGACCTACGGCCTGCCCGGCAGTCAGAGATTTTCCCGGGCCCAGGAAAATACAGGGTTGGCCTTGGTCAGGGAGCGCCCTGGACCCAGGAAAATCTGAAAAATCCGCCCTAAAAATGGCCTGGCCAATGGGAAATAATTGAGAATCCGCCAATTATTTCGGTCCTACGAATTGGTTGAATTTGACCTCAAAATCGTAGAATTGATTACCAATGGCTATATTTGATCGATTGAATTGGGTAAAATTGAGTTGGTGCCGGCGCTAATCTGTACCTAGGGTTGTCAGTGACAGGTCATGCACATCCAGGTAGGCAGAATAACGTTGAAAGATGCTGATTCTGGAGATTTCTGTACGTCATTAAAAGAAGGACTGAGCTCTTTAAGCGAGGCAGGCGACGACGTATAAGCTACCGGCTATGCGCGTCCAAGAATTAGTGCTTATTCTTCCTTAGATCACGAATATCACGATTCGGCTGCATCCACAAAACTTCAACCGCCTTCCTGGTGTTCCCTTTTCTAAAAACTAGCTAGACCTCTTCACACGGAATCGCTCCCGCCATCCTCCGCCTGGGCCTGGGCCGGCGGCAAGGCCGTGGAAATGTTGCGCAGCTCGGCCCACGGCGGGTACGCCGACCTGCCATCGGCGCCGAGGTGGACGACGCGGCCGCCGTCGACGTACTTCTCGACCCACCCCAGCGCGGCGACGGTGTGGACGAGGTTGACGTAGGGCCCCTCGGCGGCCTGCAGGGCCTGGAACTCGGGGTCCTGGTTGACCCGGGTGAGCTCGGCCAAGTTGTGGAAGTAGAACTCGACCGTGATGTCGTGGTCCTGTTGACATGGGGGGTTACTGTCAGCGAGCGCGGACGTGGACGGGTTTGGTTGTGGAAATGGAGACTCCGGAACGCACGTCGATCACCCAGCCGCGCTTGTTGCGCCGGTTCATGCCGTCGAGTGCCTCGCGGAACGGTGCTGGCGTGTAGACCTATGCGTAGCGAGACAATGCTGCCGCGTGAGCAGGACTTCTACGGGGAAGGCTAAGGCTAACACTCGCCACGAACCATCTGATATATCTCGATGCCGTTTCTGGCATGGATGCTAGCGACCTTGGAGAGGTACTCGCGCGAGAACTTCTCTGCTTCCTCCAGCGGCGTTTCCTTCTTGGTGTAGATCTGGAGCGTGAGGCGCAGCAGGCGGCCGGGCGAGGTTGCGGAGGCTGACATGGTTGGCAAGGGGCGCTTTGCAAGGAACGGGATTCGAGGCCAGGCCGAGGTTAGTGAATGTCAAAGGGTACTGTGTATCTCCCGTCTTCTCTCCATTAAAAAGATCCCAATATGTAACATGAATACCGTCTCTATGTCAACGTCGAGCCGAGGCTCGCCGGACTTAGCGGCGTTAGTAGCAGTTCATCCGTCGTCGAGACGGGATTGAGACTATAAACACCGATGGCCGTTGCCCTCGGCGTATCTCTCTTCCTCGAATACGGAGCCATTGTTCCGTTGCTGTGTGATTTCATCAGGTTTTTGGTCAGCAATATCGGATTCGGTGCGCCGTGTTCCCGACCAGCGGCGCGAGACCTGGCCGACGTTGCACTGACACTCTAGTCTGGGGCCATCTTGGACCGTACAGACGTGCCTCTTTGGTCTAGTAGTGAGCAAGGAATACGGCTGGGTGACGCTCGCATCGGCGAATCGGGGGCCGCGTGTCCGTCTGGGCAGGACAACCTGCGAGTCAAGGTGTCGAGCTGTGTCTGCATGCTTGTAACGACTGCTTGGCCAGTGTCTAGGATGACACAGGCATGTGGGAAGTGATGTCGAGATGTCAAACAGATTTCCATCAAAATGAAGGAAATTCTCCGTTTGGTTCTTTATCCTCGCGAGACATGAGCCCGTGGTCATGCGAGCGCCCGTTTCTGCTCCCGGATTTCTCGCAACATTTATCTAATTCTCGTCTACATGTGAAGTAGCGCGTAGATAAACAATTCTATGCAGTAGCGCGTAGACAAACAATTCTATCGTTGAACTTAGTGGAGGAAAAGTCCAGCATGTTGACCAGTCTGCTTCAACGCAATGGGAGCGGGGTGCTGCGTTTCATCGCTGATGCGTGAAGCGTCATGTCAGGCTATCGAAATGGGCTTGCTGACTGACCCGGAAGAGATGGCAAATCACAATACTTACCCAGTCAGTTGGGACGGGAGATCTTCATATTGACGTCGAAAGCAGGGGTAGGTCGAGTTGCGCGCAGGCACCGCAAACGGCATCATGAATCATCGACTGCAGACAGTCATCGTGACGCAAGGAATGGGCACTTTGGATACAATCCAACTAGACGGGCACCGAGGGCACAAGCCGACCTGATCACGTCCGAAAATAACTGGCAGCTGTGAAAATAACGTCCAACTTCTTTCCTACGCTTGCATTAGATCTGTCTGGCGCCATCGCATCGTCTTACCGCCCCAGACGGCAGCCATGTCTCGCAATATCTGCATCACGGCGGTCGAAGGCCAGACGGGCTTCCTCATCGCCGAGCTGCTCATGAAGGAGGCCAAGTTCTCGTCCCAGGTCGACAGCCTGACGGGCCTGACCATGGACCCGTCGGCGCCCAAGATCAAGGAGCTCGAGTCGCTCGGCGTCAAGGTCGTCACCCACAAGCCGGGCCGCGAGCGAGCCGTCATCACGACGCTCAAGCAGACGGGCTGCGACACCATCTGCCTGATTCCACCCACACACCTCGACAAGTACGAGATCACGCTCGAGCTGGTGCACGCGGCCAAGAAGGCCGGCGTGCCCAACGTGCTGCTCATTAGCTCCGCCAGCTGCGACTACGCGGACCCGGTGCGGCAGCCCCGCCTGCGCCAGTTCGTCGACATTGAGACGGCCGTGCTGTCGACCAAGGGCGATACGGGCACCGCCACGGGGCACTCGGCTTGCATCATCCGGTGCGCGTTTTGCCGTTGCCGAAAAAAGAGAGGCGTGGAAAAAACAGAGCTAACGAGACCACTGCGGCCAAAGCGCCGGCTTCTACGCCGAGAACCTGCTGCTGTACTCAGAGCAGGCCAAGGTCGAGAGCGTGCTGCCACTGCCCATCGGCGAGTCCAACAAGTTTGCGCCCGTCGCCCTCGGTGTGCGTGCCCGCCGCCAATCGTTCTGGCCCTTCGAACAGTCCCGGCTGGACACAGCAACCCATCTGCTAACACGCGTATCCTGCAAATCTAGGACGTCTCGCACCTCGCGGCTCACGTTCTCGCCGGCAAGGGTAAGCACGGATTCGACGACAAGCACCGCGGCCAGATGATGGTCATGACAGGTAATACGCTTCGAATACCAGACCAAACAAGACGGAAAAGGAAGTACGCTGACCGCAGCTCCGTGCTCGTCTACCGTGCCCGTCTACCTAGGCCCGTTGCTGTGCGCAGGCGACGAGCTCGCCGCCGCAGCGAGCAAAGCGATTGGCGCAACGCTCGACTTTGAGAACATCTCCGTGTCCGTCTCATCCCATATTCCCAACGCGCGACTGCCCACAAGAGACGCACCCGTCTGACAGAATATACGTAACCAGATCCGAGGCGAAGCGCATCCTGTCGGCGCAGTCCGAGAGCGACAAGTCGGAGCAGGAGTACATCCTCGACTACTATAGCCTGGTGCGCGAGGGCAAGACCAACTACGTGGCGACGACGGCTTTCCAGTTCGTCACGGGCGTCCAGGCTACCGAGCCCGACGACTTCTTCAAGCTGTACGCCGCCGAGCTGCGACCCCGGAAGAAGGTCAAGGCATAGACAAAGAAATGGACGGCGATGTGGTGTGATGGGAGATTTGGAGAGAGAGAGAAGGGTTGGTTGTCTGCGTGGTCGAGATGTAGCCATTGCGGTATATTGGAATCCACGCATGCTGAACATGTGAGTCAAGGGGTTCAACGACTTTGTTGTGGGTGTGGGAAAGAATCTGTAGTGACTCAGAGTATAGCTGAACCGGTTTGCTCGTTGGCAGCCCCCGGCATGGCTGGTTGCACCGGCAGTTTTTATCGGCAGTCTTTATCGGCAGTCATACCGGCTAGGCAGGGAGCAATCTTCTCGTACCTAGTTGGCTTTGTGTGAATTAGACTGGTGCTGGGTGCACTAGAGTTGAGGTTCGACGCATCGCAGTGGCTGCATTTGGCCACAGATGTGGTGGTCTGGACTATCTAGACTGGGCCTAGACTTCTAGTGACCCAATGACACCAAGGGAAACGCGTTCGGTAAGCCTTGAACCAGAAATCATCCAGCCACTCCATCCGGCGCAAGGTTCAGCGGTGGGAAACAAAGAGACAGACAAGCTCGTCAGGGCGGTCGACTTGGAAACGCAGCCAGATCAACACAAGCAGATGCCTAGTCTGGGAACGAAGCCATTAATCTACCTTACTACCTTATGACTATGACGTGCATCCAATAGCATAGCGTCTAAAGCTTCAATGCGGAGTCGCAGGCAGCAGGATCAACAATCCACCCGCGTGCATTGCAGTAGCTTCTTGGAAGGACAACGCACAAGAGGCACGACATCGAGTCTCGAACCGAAACAGGATATGGGCCTATTGGGGAATGACGGCGGTCAAGGGGAAGAAGAATCAATGGTGGGCCTACAAACCATGCAGATATCTGGCCGCCATGGCTAATTAATTACCTGCTGCCGAATGACTGGCCAAGTTCGCCAAGCATATAATCAAGAGCCGTTGTCTGCAACTCTGCATCGCAGCAGTCCGCCGCTGTCCGTCATCGGCACCGGGCCGGGTGCGGTGCCACAATTGAAATAGTCGTGCGGCATTGATGGCGCAATGTTCGGGTCAGGTCATGCATCATTCGATTCGCTTTGAAGTGGCCATGTTCCTCTACAGCGCGTCGGAGTCGGCATGGCTGCGTGTGGAATCTCCGCGGCGCGGCAATTGGACCCGGGGAAAGAGATAAAGATGCCGTATTGTTGTTTGTTTCGATGCAAAACCGGCGTCCGATTGCAACCCGGCCATGTGAAACAGCATTTGGCTTGAGGCTGGCCGCAGACGCCGTCCCACCCTCGGAAGCGTGGTCCGGTGCTTTTGCGGTGAGACGGGCACAGCTATCACCAAGGCTGCTGCCATGCGTATCCGAGAGCCTTGGGCGTAAATGTGTCTTGGCACGCTGTTTGTTGAGAGTGTCTTGCTCGCCCGTGCGACGTGGCGGTTATCAGCATTGCACAATAACTGAGCCAGCCAGGTGCGTCTGTGTCGCTGTCGGGGCCGCTCGCCAAGCCATGCGACAGCTCCCGGCAGGGTCTGTCCAAAGTTCGTAATGTTGCCTGCCGTGTCCTAGAGTAGCGTGTCCTAGAGTAGAGCCATTCGTGGCAGCTTTGGACAGATCCGGGCACCGGCGTCGGATTGTCCAGAGACCACGTCGGCGCTTCCCAACATCTAGAACGAATTAAGGTAGTTCTGGTCTACTCCGTAGAAGACGCAGACGAGGCTTCTAATCTGGGTCTGGGGTTTCTAGCGCCGACGGCACAGTGAAACACGCGGTTGGCTCGTATGTGCGACTAGGCACTGGAATAAACTCTGCCTTACCCGACTAGGCAATCTGCGTCTCTGCGGTCGGTGTCGAAAACCGGCAGCAGCGATTCAATCCAGAAGCCTGGTGTCGCGCGTCTGTTCCCGGGGACGTTTTTTTTTAGCTGCCTGGCCCAGCCCTGGGCCTTCTGGCGGCTCCGACGAGCTGGGAGAAACAACGGAGCCCACTGTCCGCCCACATGGCGGGCCTATCCAGGCCGGTGCCGTTCTGTCGGATTCCCAAGGAAGGCTAGGGGCCGTTCCTGTGAGGCGCTGGTGGCCAATCCCGGAGGCAACGGTAGGGATTTGTGAAGCCGAAAAACACGGGGGCCAATCCGGGAAACATAGCCACCGTGTTATCGGTTTGGAGTTCGTCACCATAGCCGCCAGGCGGCCTCTGTCCATCGGCCGGCGAAGGAGGGGGACCCGACCAGAGTCCAGACAGCGGGTAGTTTTAGTGGCTGTGCGCTGTTAATGCCCCCGCTCCGCATCCGTCGCTCCTGCACCCTGAGGCCTCTAATTCCACGCTGCAGCCTGCGCCTCTTATTGACGAACAGTGCGTTTAGCGTCCTCGTGACTGTTCTCACACTGTCCCATCTGGTGCACCTTCTACATCAAGCTTTGCGGGGTCCGGCCGCACTCGCACAGTGGAGACAATAGTACAAAGTTCGGCCGTCTCTCGTTCGTCAATCCTTGCACGGTGAGCAATGCGCTTAGCCCAGCTTGGTTTCGGCTCATTTCACCTTGCGTTCTGCCTGCCCCGTCCGCGCGTCCTCATTCGTGGGTGACGCTGCGGAGTGGATCCCCCTCCCCAGATTTGTGCCGCTTGGCCCTATTGGGGATTTTGGAGCCCTCCTCCCCGATGAGCCATCGCCGGGAGAGGCACCCGGCCGGCGTGTCAAATGAGGCACTGGCGTCCCCGTCCTAGCCCCCAGGCAGATGCAGTGAAGCTTGCTGCGCATCCGACAGACCACCGCCCATGTGCTCTGGTGGAACTATATAGAGACCTTGGGCACCCACAGACTTAGATGCCTGGACTGTCTGACAGAAGCGACGATCACTTCAAACATCACTTGCATTCATTGTTTTTTGTCGCCACCTCACACCACAGAGTGACGATCAAGTGGAGTGCCTGCTGCCTGGCTTCCTGCCTTATACATTCATTAGCTTGAGTGTGTATAAGAGCAGCCCACACCTTCGCGCACGTCACCAGCTTCGCATCACCAACTTCAAGTCAACAACCGACACGGCAACACAGTGTCATCACCCAAGACAGACGCGATCTTCGAGGTCCACACTCTTCAACCCCAATTATCACTCACGGTATCTCAGTTCACACTCCACGATGCCTCACAATTACAAGGCCGCCCACGTCCGATTCGACCCGGTTCCGGAGGTCCACAAGATCCACAAGGACCAAGCTCCCCGCCCCCAGCAGCCCAAGGTGCCCGACTTCCGGTTCTGCGTCGAGCTGGGGCTGGTAGTCCGCAGCCGCACGTACAAGCACGCGAGCAGCGCGGGCGTCGAGGAGGAGATCAGCGCGCGGCTGGCCAAGTCGGGAATCGCCAATCACGTGACCGGCACCAAGGCCGAGAGCCAGACGGAGTGGACCGTAGCCAAGGACCTGGCCATCCCGTCGCACCCGCGCGACCACAAGTTCGGCGTCAAGCTCGTGTCACCCTTCTGGCGCTTCTCGCGCCACGACACGTGGATGCTGCACCTGCGCGGCGTGCTGCAGACGCTGCACCACAGCTTCGAGGTCACGGCCACGCACCAGTGCAGCACCAGCATTCACGTCGTGCCCGCGTGCGGCTTCTGGCGCCTGTCGCAGGCCAAGGCCCTCGCCAAGAGCGCCGTCTACTTTGAGCGCTGCTTCGACGCGCTGGTGCCCCCTTACCGCCGCCGCTCCGTGTGGGCCAAGAGCAACCGCCACAACGCGCACATGGGCCGGCTGTCGACGACCGAGTGCTTCGAGAGCATCGTGGCGCAGAAGTCGTTCGCGCAGCTGGGCGCGTGCATGAACTGGTGCGCGGCGGACTCGGCCACGGGCGCGGCGCTGGGCCGCACGGCCGACTTTGCGCACTCGGGCTTCCGGTGGAACCTGGCGTCGCTGATGAGCGAGGGCGACGGGTTCGGCAGCGTCGAGTTCCGGCAGCCGGGGGCGTCGACGGCGGCGTCGGACGCCATCGCGTGGGTCATGATGGTGGTGTGCTTCGCGCGGTTGAGCTGCACGTACGGCGACTCGCTCAAGCCGCGCGACCCGGCCCGCCTCGCCAGCCTCGGCGAGTGGCTGCTGTACGAGGCCGACTGCTCGGGCGTGCCCCACAAGGCCCTGCTGCGCAACATGTTCGACGTCGCCCAGCCCGTCAAGGGCCGCGAGGCCGGCCTTGATGCCGGCGCCATCACCTTCGACGAGGACCAGCGCCTGCGCTTCAAGGAGAAGGAGCGCAACATTGCCTTGGAGAAGTACCGCAAGCTGGTCAAGCACCTGTGAGGGAACCAACTTGACTTTCCGGCAATACGTTGTTTGTTTTTGTTTTTGTTTGTGTTTGTGTTTGTTCGTTTTTGTTAGTGTTTGTTCGTTTTTGGGTTTGGGTTTGTTCTTCTTTGCATTGCTACTCTCAGATCTCACGGCAAATACCCAGGGCTTCCCGCCGTGGGAAGGCGTAATTGGGCTGGCACATCATGGTTGGCCAAAAAGGATGACACGGTCCGGAGTTTGGGACTGGATATGCATTGGAAAAGCACCCGACAAAGGGGCTTGCATGGGTCCGGCTGTTATTGGTTTTGGGCCAAGGAAGGCCCCAGCAATGGTGCTGGCATACGGAATTGGATTTCTGTAGCTAAACATGACAGAATAATACCTCTGGTTTTCTCTGCTTCATTCTTTCACGTGACTTGCTGGTCGGCTTATCTGTTCTTCCCGATCGTAACTGGCGATTGTCTTACTAGCTAACTCGGGTTTGATCTTGATGGCGCAGCGGTAGTGGACATATGCAGCCCTAAGGCTCGGCGACGAGTGACAAATGGTGCTATTATGAGGCACTCCTATTAGGAATATTGGAATGATCACCCCACTGACCACTGGTCTGTTGAGGGGCTTGGTGCAGGTGCAGGTGCAAAATGCACCACAGTCTTCTGGTGCATTCTCATTTCCCCCCTGTTCTATGGTCAGGTGTGCAATAGTACAGACCTCAGAAGCAGGGTTTAAGGAGCTTCGAGAACTGTAGCCTTCGGGGTCCCCAACTCGCCGAGGGCCAATCATGTGCGTTGTGCTCGATTTGGAAACAGCGACAGCTGTGATTCAACCCGATGACTTCCTGTTGGTCACTGGCGGCAAAGAGGGTGGTCCGGGGATAAGGTTAATTATCTGTGAGATGCCATGCCGACGTCAAGCCATAGGCGATGGGTAACTGCGGGTGCGTGATGCTAGCTGCAACATGATTCTTTGTCGAAGTGGTGTTATGGCCCCCAAAGCTGCAACAAAAAGGCTCATGTAAGATAAGCAAGTACATGCAGAGCCTAGGGCCAAAAGTCTCTACACACTTGCACGTACCCCTCGTATGTAAGGACAGTGTTTAAGAAACTAGCTAGCTGCTAAAGCTTTTAGGTGCCCTTGCTGTAATTTAGCGGTTTTACCGCTAAACCTTGGTGCACTCCTTATCGCCTTGTTATTTTAGCGAGCTAGGTGGACAGTATCAATAAGACGCCACGGTAGCAGGCACTGTCCTTACGTAAGACAGCTCAGGCAAGTGTGTAAAAAGTAGGTAAAGACTTTTGGCCCAGGCACCGTACAGGGCGCCGTTTAAACATGCCTAAAGTCGAGAAAGGCGCTTAGAACCTAGCTACTGGGCTAGGTGGCCCGTACGCTGATGCAAGGGGGGGTTTTTTTTTCTTCTGTCGTATTTTCCCTGCCTGGGGGCGGAAGATGGCGGGAGGACCCGAGGACTCGCGGCCAGAAATAAACGTCGAGGGATTCTCGGCAGGATTTCTCACTGTCGCGAACCTAGGGCCACCAAATGAAGGGCAACTTTACCCTCTGCGCGTAATGCCCTGTGAGATTTCCGGGTAACCAGGGCGAAATAGGGTTCCAAGGTTCCATTCGCTGCAACGGCAATGCGTGCGCGACGCGTGGGGCGCTGGGCACGGATCCGACTTTTCGCAAGACGGGAACGACGGTCCCAGGGCGGAGGAAGGGGCGGCCGAGCTGGAGCGGGACCGAAACCCTATGCGAGGCCCGCCGCCGATCTGCATCCCAGGACGCTGTTCTGGCCCCCCCACCACCAACACAGCCTGTCTAGGCGGCCTCGTTGGGCTAGCTTTTCTGACTTCCAGCCCCTCTGGGGCAGTGGTTCAAACTTCAATCACTGTAGTTGAGAGGCACAGATTGTCGCCAACGGCATGGTGTGTAACATTAGGTGTGTTCGCTCTTTCACATTTTTCAAGACACCTTACGTACGCAGCTGGCAAGAGCCTTCTAGTTTGACTTCGCTCTCAGGTGTAACCTCGCACTACAGTTCGAGGCACACCTCATAGAATCCCAGCAGCCACATCCCTCGCCCGAGGAACGAAGCTCACGACGCCGCAGCCACCACGGCGCAACAACACCTCGAGCGCCCTCATTCGTCTGCGCTAACTAAGAACACGACTTGTCCGCTTGGGAATAAGCGCGAGAATGTTCGCACTGCGACCACTTCATCCTGCCCGCAATGGTGTGCAGTGGCGTGCAGCCGTAAATACATGGCCAACTACCTATCTACGAATACGCACATGGCAACTTTGGTACATGTCAACTTTGGTACATGGCAGTTTTGTTTGAGCAGTCTGTCATCGGACCCTCGTTTGGCACAAGATTCCGAGCCCACCCTCATCCTGCCACCTCCACGACCAACTGCCATGGTGGTTCTACACAGCTCAAAACAACCACGTCGCGCCGCTAGACCGCAGCATACTAAGCACTTGCGCTAACCAGGATTTGAAGGATGCGGCGAGTCAAGGAGTCGGTGTTCACGACGAGAGGGGATGCGAAGGATTTATCTTAACAGCCTCGCCCCGGCAATCTCGTCTTGTTTTGCTTTCCCCGGATCCCCTTCCCTGATAAATCAGCACTTAATCAGCCCAAGCGCGACAGCTTCCGTCTTTCGTCCTTTGTCAGACGTTTATCGTTTATGCATCTTACCGGGATCCAAGTACCGTGAACTGATTGTTGGCTTTATTCGCTCCTTGCAGCACAGCATTCCTTGCTCTTGTCTGAGCCATTACCTCCACCGACCCGGTACCGGTCGAATAACTCGGCATTCCCCAGACATGGGCAGCGTGTCCGACTCTCCACCCACGCTGGCAAACTTCTCCCCGGACTATATAGCATCCAACGAGGGCCCAGTGCTCGTGAGAACATGCATCGCACTCTCTGTCGTCTCGGCTCTCACCGTTGCCGTGCGGTTTGCCGTCCGATGGCGTTCTGCCATGGGACTCGGATGGGATGACTGGTTGATACTGGCCGCGTTGGTAAGCGACGACAACCCTCCACCCCCCGAGAGGAGCTGCGCTGATCCTCCACAGCCGCATCTGTTCTCGTTCGCCGCAATGGCCATCCTGTGTACGTGGCTCGAGCCGACCCCTCCCCCGCGCCGGTGGCTGTCTATCGCAACCTCGTTCCGACCCGTCACATAAATCATGTCTCTGACCGCATCTTGCAGCTGTTGAATATGGCGGCGTCGGGAGGCACCTGGATGTTGTCTTGACCATTGATCCCGCCATGTTTGAGAGGACCCTCCTGGCACGTTCTCCCTATCCACGAGCCTTCAAGTCTGACCCGTGTTGCACATTGACAGCTAACACTGACCCAGTACTTGTTTGTGTCCGAATTCAACTACTTCACTCTCATCGCCGTGATCAAGGCCTCGATCTTGGTCATGTACTGCCGAATATTCCCGTCGCGCTTCATGAAGAAGGGTGTCTGGGTGATCGGCGTCTTCGTCGGGGTGTGGTGGTTTGCCACTATACTCGTAACTCTTTTCCAGTGCAAACCTATCGACAAGTTCTTCCGCCCTTTCATGAAAGAGGGCATGTGCTTAGACACAACCAAATTGTTCGTCGGTAACTCCATCATCAACATCATCAGCGACATCATGATCCTGGCCCTGCCTACACACGAGGTCTGGAGGCTGCAGGTCCCCAGGCCGCAGAAGTTGGCCATCTGGGGTGTCTTCATTCTCGGGTTTCTGTAAGCACGCCCTACTTCCATGCCTCTAGCCGCTTCGGCTCGTGAGCTACGCGCTAACAAATCGCCCGCTCGCTCGTGCGTAGCGCTGTCGTCATGACATGCATCCGCCTCAAGTCGCTTATCAATCTGGTCGATGGACAGGCCGACTTTACGCGTGAGTTGTGCCCTCATCCCGAACCTCCAACTCAATCTCACAAGCCTCGGTGCAGAATTTGTTGCTCCAGCGTGGATCTGGACCCTTGCCGAGCCCACCGTCGGTCTTGTGACGGCGAGTCTGCCGACAATGCGGCCGCTGCTGCGCTTTGTGTTTGGAATGACGTTCAGCGGCCGGCGACACCATCCAAACGTCAACAGAAACCCCAACGCCGACGCCAACAACCGCGGTGACGAAGGTGCCAAAGGAAACAACACCATCGTTACCATCGGCGGTGGGTCTTTCAGTCGACGCGTCAGTCTTGGGCTGCTGCCTGGGAAGTTGAGAGCTCAAAAGCCACCCAAGCAAGCCAGCAAAAGCAGCTGCGGCAGCAGCAGCAGCAACAATAGCGCGGCTGCCAAGGCCGCAGACGATATGGCGAGAAACCAAGACCAGAGACAGTATGCGAACCGCGGGCCATATGACCGGCTCGACGAAGAAAGTCAGTTGTACGATATGACGCCCACAAACACCGCCCACACGGGGCGGTGGCCGACACCACTCGCCTCGAACCCTGCCGCTTCGGCTGCTGCCACCAACAACTACTTTCCAGCACCGGAGCCACCACGCTACGGCGGCGCCCATGTGCAGACGGTCGTCTATGGTGCGCGGAAGCCGAGCGTGGCAGCGAGCGACGAGATTCCGCTGGACGGCATTTCAGTGACCCACGACCTGCGGTGGGCCGAGAGCAGGGGGGAGTGATGGCCCGCGGAGGCGGCCCATACCAGGTGGCTTCAACAGATGCATGTCCTAATGTATGTGCACTTTTATGCCCTTTTCATATATTCTCTTTGCCATGTACGATATTTCAGTCCTGGGCCCCTACTTCGTTTCATTTGATGCGGCACGACATGAAAAGTAATGGGAAAATGAACCGTGTTTGGAATGATACCAGCAATTAATGGACCCAAAGGCTTCTTCTCCCACTTGCAGTCATCCCTCGGAGCCCGGATCTTGGAACTGAGCTTGGCACCCACCAGTCCGAGATGTGGCTTGATATCGAATCCCGCACAGCCCCAGGGTCCGAACTACGTAACAAGCCCCTTGCAGCAAGGATCGGTGCATTTTCCTGGCTCGCTAGTCGGTGGTGGGGTGGGAACGGAACGGAACTAGCTGTGACTGTCAAACTAGCGCGCGTGCGGACGGAGCCAGCCGTTGGATCCGGAGTGACTTTCTCTTCTGAAGAACCGGACATGTCAGATGCCCAGGGCTGAAGGTGTGTCACCGGTGAGGGACCTGTAAACACCCGAGGTAGGTAAACGTCGGGCCGTGAGTCACGGCTGGCACACGGTGCTGATATAAGATCCCCCGACTGCGGATGTGACACAGCAACCCCGCACGATGACGCCGTCGGCTTAGCTTGGCTTGCGAAGTGCCGTGAGACTGTCAGCGAGCATGTCAGCTCGGCAAGTACCGGTTCCCGGATCCAGAACTGTTCTATTTGGCTGCAACAAAGGTCGGTCAACGGCACGGCCCATCATGGATGATGCGAATCTCAGGCCCGGACATGGTGTCAGCAATATCGTCCCGGTGATTCGAGTCTGCCGAGAGCAACGTCCCTAGCGAGTGACTATCGGGAGGTGCATATGTACTGTACTTGTACATACATGCTGTACGGAAGCGTACCATGGGGAGTGCATGAGAATGGGTGGTTCGGACTGAAGCAGGTGTGCTTGCTTCTTTTTAGCTCGGATTCGAAAACCGGTTCTCGCTAGGCCAAGCGAGCCAACGCCAGGTCAAGCGAGCCAACGCCAGGCCAAGCGAGCTAACGCTAGCCACCGCTACGCTTGCTCTCCCTCGGGCCTCCGCAATCGCAAACCATCAAGCCCCAACCCGGCTGGCCGCCGAAAGCGCAGCTGAGTTGCATGCACCCGCCCAACCCCGCCGAAAGCAGGCAGCAGGCAGCAGGCAGTAGACACGCGCCCGCACTTCTTACGGGTATCAGGCCATCAGTCGCAGACAATTACCACGACGCCTCAGACAATGCCCGCCACCCTCTTCACCAACGGCCGCATCTTCCAGTCGGGCGTGCGGCCGGGGACCAACGCCGGGCTGCATGGGGAGCCGACGTTTGCCGAGAGCCTGCTGGTCCGGGGCGACGTGATCGAGTACGTGGGGCCCGCGAGCGAACTACCACCAGCGGCCGACGATGACACGGTGACGGTGCGCGACCTAAGCGGCCGGACGGTGCTACCAGGTTTTGTTGACGGCCATATGCATCTGATGCTGCTTGGGCAGTCGCTCAACAAGCTGGACCTCGGCGCATGCACGTCGCTGCGCGACATCCAGGCCGCCATCCGCGCCCACGCCGCCGCGGACCCCGACGCCCCACGCATCCTGTGCAGGAACTGGATGCACAGCATGACGGACCCGACAGGCGGCGTGTCGGCCGCAGACCTCGACACGCTCGACGACGCCGCCCGCCCCATCTTTGTTGACTCCAAGGACTTGCACTCGACGTGGTGCAGCTCGTCGGCGCTGGCCGAGCTGGGCGCCGAGGCCTGGCCGCCCGTGCCCGGCGGCAAGGCCGAGCGCGACGGCGACGGCAGGTTAACGGGCGTCATCAGCGAGGCCGCAAACTTCACTTACGTGTGGCCGCACCTCGCGCAGGCCGCCGCCATGGCCGACCGCGTCGCCGCCATCAAGGCAGCCGTCGCCGCATACCATGCTGCTGGCTACACGGGGCTGATCGACATGGCCATGGACGAGGGCTCGTGGGAGGCGCTGCAAGCACTACAAGCCGCCGATAGCCGCATCCCCATGCGCATTGCCGCGTATTGGCTGATCCGGCCGGGGCAGAGCGACGCCGAGCACGCGGCGCAGGTCGACCGTGCCATCGAGCTCGCCCGCGCCCACGACGCCGCGTCCTCGCCCGACTGCCGCGTCGTCGGCATCAAGGTCATCTGCGACGGCGTCGTCGACGCCTGCACGGCCGGGCTGTCAGAGCCCTACACGCACAATGGCGCGAATGTCTACCCGACGTGGACGGCCGCGCAGCTGGCGCCCGTCGTGCAGCGCGCCGACGCCGCTGGCCTGCAGGTCGCCATCCACGCCATCGGTGACGCGACCGTCACCGCGGCCGCCGACGTGCTGACGGCGCATGCGAGCCCGGTGCGCCGCCCGCGCGTCGAGCACGTCGAGCTGGCCAGCGCCGCCGACGCCGCGCGCCTCGGCGCCGCGCGCATCACGGCGTCGGTGCAGCCGGTCCACGCAGACCCGGCGATCCTGCGCGCGTGGCCGGCACTGCTGGGCGCGTCCCGGTGCGGGCGCGCGTTCGCGTACCGCGAGCTCGCCGACGCGGGCGCCCCGCTCGCGCTCGGCAGCGACGCGCCGACGGCCCCGCACTCGCCGCTCGGCAACGTCTACGTCGGCACCACGCGGAAATCGTTCCGCGACCCGGCGGCGCTGGACCAGCCTGTGAACCCGCACTTTGCCCTCGGGCTGTGCGAGGCCGTCGCGGCAGCGACCGAGGGTGCGGCGTATAGCTGCTTTGATGATGGCCGGATAGGCGTGTTGAAGAAGGGCCACAAGGCCGACTTTGTCCTTGTCGATATGCAGTGGGATTGCGAGAAGCTGCTCGAGGCGAGGACGGTCGAGACGTGGTTCGCCGGGGAGAAGGTCTGGGCGGCGGAGGCGGAGGCGGAGTGAATAGGATCTATTTACATGTCTCTAGGTGCGTCTCTAGGTACCTAGATTAGTGGCTAGTAGTGCCCGTCTCCGAGTGGCGTGTAGATAGAGACAGAAACAGAAGAGGTCGGGTTAAAGACATCAGCTGGCAAAGAACAACACGAGCAGGTTTAACAGTCAAGATTCATAAAGAAAGGCCTTGTTTCGCACGCCAGGTATCACTACTCGACCATCAGGTATCCGGGCGGTACTGCCTCGGCCAGATGTTCATGGCCGTCTTCAGGCCGTCGACCAGCGGGAGCCCGGCATGATTGGTCCGCACGTCGCCCGTCCAGTTGGCGTGCAGGTTGACCCAGAAGAGGGCGTTGCCAGCGACGGGCCTGAACGCCAGCCCGCCGTCCTCGTGCTCTCTCCACAGCGGCTTTGGGCCTGGCGACAACGAGTCCGTCTCTTTTCCATCCTCGTCCCCATCATCACCAACACCGCCTCCACCGTGCCACGACGGCCCGCCCCAGGGACTCGACGGCGCGACAGCCTCGGCATGGGGGAAATACGTCTCGCCTCCAGTACAATTATCCTGCAGGATGGCAAAGAAACTAGCGATACGGTTCCACTCTCTGCTCGTCCCGTCGGCCGCGGCGCGCGGCGAGTCGAACCAGTCGTGGTGCACGTTGAAGCGCTGGCCGGCCGTGTAGCGTACGAGCTGCGGCGGGCCCATCTCGTCGTAGTCGTCGCGCAGCAGCGTGCCGAGGAAGCCGCGCGCGCGCGCGACCACACACCGCACCGCGCCGTCGTCGCGCGGCAGGCCTGCCGAGCTCGACGTCCGGTCCGACGTGCGCTGCTGCCGCCCGTTCTTGGTCACCTGCGACGGCGCGAACAGCGGCTCCGCCGTGCGCAGGATCGAGGCGATCTCGGGCGGTGTGACAAGGGCGTGGATGTAGATGAGCAGCGGCTCGAGGGACACGATCTCGGCCCGGTACGTGTGGGACGCGTCGCAGACGAACGGGGCTTCGGAGGGGTTGTCGTCGGTGTCGTCGGTGTCGCCGTCGGTGTCGTTGGTGTCGCTGCCTCTGAAGAAGGGGAGGGCGAACGGGTAGTCGGGTATCGGGAAGTCGCCGACAAAGGCTGTGAGGCGCTGCGATGACAGGTGTGGGATGTGTGGTATGTTCAGCGCGAGCAGCACCGCGCCGGCGGAGATGCCGGCTACTTTAGCCAGGCTTGCCATGGCCATGTCGTCAATCTGGTCAGACAGTCATTAGAGATCTGGTCGGCTTGCCGTGGTCGAAGGGGGCTTGCCTCAAGCTTGAGACTTGTGCTACAAAACGAACATGTGCGACATGTGTTCATGTGCGACATGTGTTGTAGGGGATCGGATGGGATTTGAGGCGAGCGTCTAACTTGTCAGCCATATCACTGTCTGCAACTGGCTGGAGCATGGCGCTCCGAGCACCTGCTAGGTACTGATATGTGGTGGCCTCGACCAGCAGCACACCAAATGCCGAGATACCCCTTGTCGAGGTCGCCCCCCCCCCCCCCCCCCCCGCATAACCTCCAGAGATGCCAGGAGGCGTGGGTAGCGACCCCAGTGGCTCGGAGAACATAGCCGAGAACGTTGCAGTCATGCCCCGCCGCGATTGGGCTCGGCGAGTCGTTCGCCGGCCCTTCGTTGAAACGGCGTTGCAGCTCTCGGATAATCTCCCCGGGAAGCCGCTCTAAAATGCGACCTCTCTGCCAAAACAGGCAGCGCTGTCTGCTAGCACACCAGCCCGCCAATCCTCGCTGGGACGGTCGGAAGGAGACTGCCTCGGAGGGCCAAGAATCTTTCTTGGCGAGCGTATGGGCGCCGCCGACTCTTTACTCCACCAATCCGCATGGCGGCGGCAGCTACGCGACTTGGCGCCTCGCCTGCGACCCGGATTTCCCGCCTCGCTTGTCGACTGTCGTGGGTCGGGTCATGGGCCTGCCCGGCACGGGACACATGTTTCTAGGACCAAGATGGCGCTAGCTGGCGCTCCACAATGGAGATCTAACCACGGCTGCTTCACGATGTTCCGGGTTGGATTTCAGTGGGGAATATGGATCTAGCAACGACGGAAAACCTGGAAACGCGCGAGAGGCCAGAGTGGGTACTAGTAAAGTGCTTTCAGCTGCTTAGCTCCAACCATCAAAACGGGGGCTGTTCTCTGTCTCGTTAGTTCATGACTTTGTACGGCACTTCATCACATTAATTATTCTGACAGCGACCCGAGGCATCATTGGAGTGAATAAAGACCTAACTACCTTGGTTAGATGTAGTCATTTCCACGCGTTCTCCAAGTGCCCTTTTTGTGGAAAGTACTTACCTACGGGGGGTTTATTTCCTACAAGAGCTTTGGACACAACGGAAATTTGTCGAAATCGTTTCTTCCTCGTCTTGGTTTGTTATGTGCTGATATTTTCAAGCTCGCCTTCAAGGAATCTTGTGCTCGTAACTAAGGCGTCGAAAAGGCCCGCTTTATTCGATTAGAGCGCAACATCAAAGGTCCGCATCTCCCGGGTAGTGCCGGAGTTGAGAGAAATAGTAATTTAATACCACTTAATTCTCCCCTCCAACACACACTCGTCTCGCTACGTTGAACACTCGTCTCGCTACGTTGAACACGTCTCGCTGCGTTGAAGGGCATCTAGTTTAATTCATTGAAGCTCTTTTGCAACTACCCGGGTGAGTGATAACATGTCGACACGTCTCATCGGTCTGTTCACGGTTCCCCCTAGGCCAGTCTAAGGTAATACGGACCTTATTTAGCTCGTCATACTAAAATATTTCGGCCAGTAGCACGTTCTGCGGTCCGAATAAGCGTGCCCGGGGCATTGAGTGTAGTGCCCAAACAAAGTCCACAACGCCTCCATGATATGCAGTAGGTAAGTAAAGATGCTATTCAGGAAGCATAGCCACATGTAGTCGAAGGTTATGTGACTGTGGTGACCGTCAAGGACTAGCAAGCGAGCCTCTCTAGGGTCCTCCGGAGCCGTGCCCGGAATGAACACGTCGCGAAGCCATTCCAGGGCGATTTCGTCGTCGGTCCAGCCCTTATTTTGGGCGGTAAACTTCCATTTCTTGAATGGCTTCAGCTCCAAAGGAAACCACCGTTGCTGGACCTTCCCCTTGAAAATAACGCATGGTCGAAGTGCCTGCCCGGCGGCCGAGATGCATTCAATGAAGGAGGCCCAGGTGCGGGCCCCGGGCGATCTCTTGATCAGAGTCTTATATTCCTTGGATCCTGGGACCGTACCGTTGCTGCCCTGACCTTCCTGCAGGCCTGTCTCGTCTTTATTCCAACGGTTCTCGGGCTTCATGTCCCTGACGGCAGGAAGGTCGAAATACTTGAACCAAACCTCCATTATTTCTTTGGTAGCACCGTTGAGCCTCACCGAGTCAATACGCTTCGCTCTTTGGGTGGCGATTTGAGGGTTTCTGGGCCGCCCGGCGCAAAGAGACGCCATTTTCGACCATTCCGAGCGCGTTCGGCACCCACTCTTCTTCGTA
Organism: Lasiosphaeria miniovina; assembly: GCF_030549165.1. NCBI lineage: Eukaryota > Fungi > Ascomycota > Sordariomycetes > Sordariales > Lasiosphaeriaceae > Lasiosphaeria > Lasiosphaeria miniovina. The sequence continues at coordinate 6,049,022 of NW_026848220.1, forward strand.
GTCGCACAGATGATGATGCCCAGTCAATTCTGCGTCGAATACAGTAGAAAAGAAGGAGTTTGGGAAAATATGAAATTTGGAAAAATAAGGAATTTGGAAACGAATTGAACAAGTTGTGCGTGCTGAAGCGGTGTGCGCGCGCGGAGGAAGTGGTGGCGTTGGTGGCTTGCACGGCTTGTTCCGCTTCTAGGGTGTTCCGCTTTTAGGGTGTTCCGCTTTTGGTAGTTGATTTAACTATCACCTCATTGCCGTATAAATGTAGGCTCCGAAGTTGAACTTATGATTGTAATTCGTTCATTTCTGCAATAACCACTGTCCTTGTCAACAACTAATTACGTTGACAGCGCATTTAAAGACAGGGGCAGGCATCGAGATGCCCTCTCCTTTTCCTACTACTGTCAACGGCTGTATTGACAACTAGGTCACTGTCGACAAAACTGTTAATTAGGCGCTAGGAAAAGAGAGGGCATTCAGATACCCGGGTGCAGTGCAGTCACTCCGGCTATCTGAAAAGGCCTGCCATCTACTGAACTCGGCTTTTTAGGTATTAAATCTGACTTTAGCTAAGCTAGTGGCTTGGCGCCCTGGTTGTAAAGTCACTTTCTAGATGATGCTGTTCGAATAGGAGCCTTGATCTACGTACCCTCCTGCTTTTTCACGCACCCTCCTGGGTTCCTTGGCACCTAGTAACATGGGGGCCGCCTTTTCTCTCTTATGGTAAAATGCCGTATTGCATGGCGTGATGGCAGGAACCCAACGGCCTACCGGGCACTAAGGAAGCCCAGCGAAGTAGGTAGCGAAGTAGGCTGCAAATCCTCTGCCTAGCCCTTTCGCGGCCCACATTCCAACACAGACTCAACACTACGAAAATACATCACCATGTGAACAAATCATAACTCAAGACTTCAAAACTCACTGACCCTACGCTGTGACTTTTGGCTAATTGATTGCATCAAAAGCCTGGCTAGCAACGAAGAAATCGGCAAAATGGAACACACCTCGGAAAACGCATTTTTGGAGCTTTTGACGGTTTTGACAGCTTCAACCTAATCGGACAGCAGGGTTGCATGGCAAGCGCTAGGGCGGCCGAATGGTACTTCGGGATTTTACTGGCCTAAATCAAGCCCTGAGTACCAAGTATATCAACTGCTAACAGGTGCCAAAGACCTACAGGTGGTTACGTGGAGAGGGTAGGAGAGTACGCAGATCAATGCCCTTAAGTAGACCACCTTTTTAATATTCCCTGTGAAAAATGGACCTTGAAGCCCGAGATATCCATTGTTCTCAAGTTACTACGCACAAAGCTCCACGAAAACTGGGTATCTACGGCCCTTCGCACATATTAACCCTAGCCCTGTGACGAAAACCCCCGTAAACCCGATTCAGACTCCAAATTCCAAAGCCGCTGCTTGGCCCGTATCCCGATTCTCAATGTCCATCGTGGCCACGGCCACGGCCACGGCCACGGCCACCCTCTCGCTCGTCAAGCCAGTCATACGCGCGAGCGTATGCGGTAACTATGGCCTCTAGACCCCGCATCATGGTCCGAATATCTGCAGCGGTCATGTTCGCAGGGATGAATCTCTCCCGGAGGTGGTCAGGCAGATCATCGGTCGTCAGTTGACCCGCGGTACGGGCTAAATTGCTCGAGGGCTGCGGCTGGATTGCGGCCGCTCCGACCTGCTGGGCTGGCGGGATCGTGGCCGGCTGGCGAGCGGCGGATCGAGTGACCTGGTTGGGAGGAGCCTGCGTGGTTTGGGAGACGGCAGCCGAAAACCGTGGCGCGGTGTCAGTGGCCTGTTCGACTTCCGAGCCAGTACCCACTTGCCTCACACGACGTCTCTTTCCTCTATGCCCAGCACGGTCGGGGGTATCAGGGGTCTCCGATGGCATGTCGGCCGTGCGGACTCGAAACGAGCATCTTGCTCCACCCGAGCCGTAGTGGCAGCCCCCGCATGATCCATTTCCGGCCAATTACGAGACGGTGCATTCGGCAAATGGGCCCTTTCCCGCGGTACACTGGTCGCATGGGTGCTCGGGGTAGTCTCCGACGATTTGGATCAACACTGCTTCGGTGTTCTGTGGACGGGGCCAGGACACAGTCTTCCCGTCACGGAGCTTACACTCTCGCCTGTACTTTATTATTTTCCTGTTAGCTTGACATGACTAGTGGCCATCTCAGGTTCATACTGCAGGCTGCTTACCTCTGCGTTAATAAGTATCCGTAAAGACCTCGTGTTCTGATGAAGAGATTTTATAGTCTTTAAGACCGAGTCGATGGAAATAATCTGCGACATCTTAAACCAATAATTTCTTCGGCGTCGGAGGCGTTACGCGGCCTTAGAATTTGGGTGGTCGCAGGTTTCTCGGGAGCGCCGATCAATTCTCTTTCGGAAGGTTTGCTAGTCTGGTTGTTAATTAGCAGGAGCGATCGTTGGGAATTGGCGTGCGCACCGCTCCTGTTGGCTAAAATGTGACGGAAATCACAACGCGGTGTCGGTGTTGGTTTTTTCGTCCCTGCGACCGCGCATGCGTTAGCAATCTGGGGGAAAAAAGGCGCATGCGATATACCAATGCTTGCCTGCCTGATTGACTTGTATGTTTTTTGAGGCTCTCGCGCCTTTGCGCGGTCGAAGCCGCGGGCGTTGGCAAAAAGTTCACACAGGATCAATTGGTTGGAAGCTTCTAGTCGCAGGTCTGGAGAAGAGCGGGAGTGGACTTTAAGCAGCTATGAAAATTTCAAGCTCTCGAAAAACCCGAGCCATTCCGTCTGATGTGAGGGCCCAACTACGGAAGTCGATAACAGTCGGTGCACTCTATCAACCACATGGGTGTGTTTTCAAGGCTCTAGCTCATCTATGTGATAAAATAAGCTACCTGACCAGTCAGGAAGGGGTCAGGTGAACGGATGCCTCCGGCGGCGCCTGCCGCGGGCTGTCCTCGCTTCGCTCGAGGGAATGGGTGGCTGGGCCATTTTACTGAGAAATTAGTAAGGACAACCCTGCTTTGTGCCATAACTCGTAGCCAAAGGTAGACTCAATTGTGTCAACTGTGTTAAAAGTAAAAAACACAGGAGAGTCATCACAACGTAAAAATCATTGTGTTGAGGCAGAAAAAGTCGATTCTGCTATCTAGGCTACACCCGGAACCAACACCTCCCCGGCGTCAACACGGCGCTGGTAATCCGCCGCACGCAAGGCACCTGTAACGTCATTCTTGACCTGGATTTGGTCCAGGGCAAAGGAACGTCAAACATCAAGCCCTGTAGACTAGCAAAGCGTGAGACAGCCACATAATTAAACCCTGAAGAGAAATCCCGCTCAGAGATGTCCAGCACAGCCCTGTGAAGCGTAGCTCCCTGTGACTTGTGAACCGTGACGGCGTACGCAATAGTAACCGGGAACTGGCGGCGAGAGCAGGCCATATTACCGCTCTGGAAGTCCCGCAAGGACTCTGCCCGGCTAAACTTCGGGATAACGGATTTACAGCTATTCTAGCCCCTCAGTACCAAAACAAATTCTCTTGATAATTCGATGTTTCGATGTTCATGGTCTAATTGTTGTATTTCTAGGGGGCAAGCCCCCTAGGACCCCCAGTACCTGCGGCGCTCTTGGCCTGCAGCGCTGTGCCTGTGGCGCACTCCTGCAGTTTACAAAGCGTTCCGTTCCACTCCCAGATCCCAATCAGGAGTCCACCCCCAAAGAGGTCCTTCCTTCGACGGCTTCACGACACAGCAAAGCGGCATTTGACGGCTTAACGCGTCCGAGGATTGTCCGATCGACCAGTCCCTGTCTTCTATTTTGACACGGACGCAAACTGGTCAATCGCTGTGTGAAAAACTTTCGGCACCTTCACGGTAAAGTAGAAGAGACAGCCTCTCTACGCCACCTCGGGCTCGCAAGCTCGCCTACTGTGGCTCCGTTCAGCTGAATTATGTCCACGGAGGTGGAATTGCCCAGTGAAATTACGGTTTCGTGTCTTATTGCACTTATCTGAGATACCATTGGGATTGGTGAAATACCTTACCTAGCCTGTCGGAGGCAACACATTGAGTTACGTGTAGTCTAGTGTATTGTGTCACTGGGTTCCATCAACGGGGCTTTGGTTTTCATGTCTTATTGGGATTCTGTGGTGGGGGTTGGTCCATATAGTTGCTGTTGCCCAGAGACCAGGCAACAGGTATCTGTATTGTCTGCTGGCGTAACGACCCACCGCTATAGATTCTGTTTCTGCTATACTGGCGGTTTTGTAATAATCACAAACACCTCATCAAAACTTGCCCTCCATGTACCTGACGGCCTATCAAGAAATCTAGCGGCTTCGAAACAAAAGCTAGAACCGACAAAGAATATAATAAGGGTATGAAGTAGAAGGATTTGGCCCCCAATTCAAGATAGATAAATAATTAATTAAACGTCGGCCTGCATCCGAGTGGCTAAAGTAAGCCTTTCTGCACGAGAACCAACTAACGGGAAAAATTGCTGCTTTTTACGATAGGTTCAGCATTGAGGCTACCGGGTATTTGATGCACCCGTTGCGGAGTCGACGGATATAAAATTCAGTCGTCTTGCCCTCTCCGAGTCAAGATTATACCTACAATCTTGGTAGTTTGTCTCGCCAGTCGTGAGCTAGGTCTAGTCATCCCACTCTTGAAATCCCCACCGAAGACACTGCCATCTGTCGAGCTTGTGCTGCTATCATCCAACATGGCTTTCCCACTCGTAGGCTCCGGGCCCGGCATCTTCATGCCAAACTCTGGCGTTTTGCCCGAATTCAAGGACGTCTTCCCATACAGCGACTTTGTCCACTGGTATGAGACCGTGCACATTCCGGACTGGCTGCGCTGGAAGCCTGGCGCCATCACGTCGGCCTGGAGATACCAGTCGGTCGATGCCGACCGCGACTGGCCGTTCCTCGTGGCGTACAAGTTTCCCAACATCTCGGACCTGAGCTCGCCCGACTACATAACCATACCCTTAACCAACCCGATGCTGCCCGAGGGCGGGCCAATAAGCAAGTTCACCCACATCGAGGCTGTGGCTGGGCCGCATATCGAGACATGGAGGAGCGGTAGCACGGGCGACGGTACGTATTGCACCAGCGCGAGAAAGAGACTAATTAATAGCAACAAGAGCTGACGAGCGGCGAGTGGCCAAAAAGACCGAGGCCCCATCCTCGTGACTGAAGAGATTGATCCCGCCAACGTCACGACGGATAAGTTCCAGGAATGGTATCGCGACGTCTACATCGGCGAGGTCTCGGCCATGGCGGGCTGGCGGCGCACAAGCCGCTTCGACAACGGCATGGGCCAGCCCAGGTGGCTCGCATTGCACGAGTTTGAGGAGTCGAGCTTCGGGCCGAACACCACCAAGATTGCGGGCCTGCTGGGTAAGTCGAGCGAGACACAGGAGATACAGCGGGCGGCCAGCAAGATAGATGTCGGGCTGTGGAAGCTCATGCGCGTATATGGCGATGGTTCGGCGCCATGGGGTCTGCCAGGGGAGGATAAGATTATTTGACTATGTAAATTGGGCCTAGAGTTTCTGCTGTTTAGAGCTCAAAAGGGATCTATCGGTGCAGGTCTAGATGGGCACCTAGTTAGACAGTCGATAAAATGACTTTGGGACATTCTGTTATTTTAGAATGTTTGGTCTCTACACCACCGTGCATTCCGGACACGTCAATAATATAGGCTAGGCTGCTATTTGAGGCCTGGGTACATGCATGGATCACAGGGAAGCAGAATTGACAACCGCATTGACCATATATGACGGTGTTGGAGGGACGGGAGCGATTGTTACACTACGGGTGGTTCGCACAAACAGGCTGCGATGCGGCGGCACATTGGAGGCAATGACGTCAATGGCGCTGTCAACATGCAGTGGACAGATCCGTCCACTAGCGAGAGGCGGTGGCGCCAGTGTAAAACATTTGTGGAGCCGGAGAACCGGGGAACCGGGGAACCGGAGCCCATCCCAAACCGGATCGACGAAATAGCTGAGAGAGAATGATCCTCCATCACTCCGTATCTTTGAGGAAAGGGGGAGCAAGACGCAGTAGGCGCGAACAAAACGAAGCAACAATTAACAAAGCAACGTGGAATTGGAAATGCAGGGATTGTCTTACTACAAAACTTTAGACTTTGCTCCGTAAGGCTAACTCACCGACCGTGAGACAGTAAAAGACGGCAGGGAGAAATGTCCAGTTCCTAGCCCGCTGCATCTCTGGCAAGCGCATCCCTGGCTTCCGTTCATCGCCAGCGACAACCTGAAGAGGGGAGACTCGGCCGCAGCTTCAGATGGCAGATTTGCGATCGGCAGAGCAGCGGCAGTGGCTCACTCCTTCGGCTGCTGGCAACCCTCAGCTTAGCCCACCGAGATTGAAGCATCGCTGGGTTTCATTACCTTAGTTAAGGACGTGCTGTACAGTGGCTGCTCTGTACATACCCCAGACCACAATGCCCCGCAGAAGGTGCAAATTACATTGGAACATCTTCAAACCCCCCGTAGCGCTTAATTGGGACTTCAGGGTTTGGTGTACAAATTGCATGTGTATCCAAGGAGTAATGTTCCGTGTCTGACTTGAAAACTGTGGATATGTACACCTTGCACCACCCCACTGGCGTAGGCGATGAGGGGCTGGTGTATCCCTTCGAGCTTGGCATATTGGCATATTGATCGCAAAGGCTTGATGTTTGTCTACCAAACCACCAAGTTAAGAATTCCTTGGATAACCCAGTCCAAGTATACTATGGTAAGCAAGCTCAAGACTGCTTCGAATCATACCCCAAATCCGCCGGAAGGGACAGAAGGAAGCCTGTGGAATCACTGGACAGATTTTCCGCGGGCTGGCTGACAGATTGGCGGGGCTTTTGGGCGGGGCTCCTAGGTGGGTCCGTGACGCACTGACGCTGCACACTACGTCATTGGGGGTCCAAAGTGGTCAACATGGTACGCCAGTGGGCTGAAGTGTGGGTGGGCTGCAGCGTCATCCAAGGCACGGGGCCACTGCGGTCATTAACCCGACGAGGTTGGTTGGGGTCTTTCTCGGCACAGGGCTGTGCAGCGCTTAACTCGGCCACAGCAGCAGTGAGGCCTGTTTTATTGTCAAAAAGGTAGTCGCAAACCGTCCTTCGGCCTCGCACCACATCAACACGATTCTCTCCTGCCCGCCTAACTCCGACGCCCTCGTAGCAATCTCTGTTTGCGAATACTGCCAGCGTCCGATTGCTCAAAGCAACGCAACAGTTCAGTGCCCAAATCGCAGATAATCGAGCTTTAGCGTTTCGATTTGTCTTCCTTGACCGAGACAGCACGAGTCGCCTCCGGTGCCTGCACCACCTCGCCCACTGCATCGAGTTGTTAGCGGTGCGTTACATGCAAGACGAGTGCAAGATGTCGACAATACAACAGCTAAAGAATTTTATCCGACACGGTGCGTCTTGTCTTTTCCAGTTGCAGCAGTCACATGCGGGAGTCACGACGGACTGCACCTGCTACGATCTCGTGCCACGGGATCTGAGACTTACGTCCATGTCATCGCACAGGAAAGCAAGCACGAACGGCAAATCTTGACGAGCCGACGCGTAAAAATCATGAGTCCTCGCCGCCCCGACAACACCAGCCGGTAAAGAACAACATGGCCGCTCCAATCTCAGAACCGGCATTTGGCGCCGTCCCCGCCAGCCAGAATCGCGCTGCCGTCCCCGATGCTTACTCAGTCGCCAACGCCGGCGGCCAAAACCGCGCTGCCCAGGCCGGCCAAGCCGCTGCGCACCACGTCGAGGTCGACCAGACGGTGAATTCCAAGGCGAAGAAGCGAATCCCCGACACAAACATCGCGCAACTGGTTGCCGAAGAAAATGAGAGCCGGAGCACGTTTCCTAGGTATCCCGGCCTCGAGAGGTGGGAACTCGTCGAGAAGATGGGCGACGGCGCCTTCAGCAACGTCTACCGAGCAAGAGACCTAGAGGGAACGCAGGGCGAGGTGGCCATCAAGGTTGTCCGCAAGTACGAAATGAATAACATGCAGGTATGTTGCACATCTGGGGCTTGAGCATTCTTCATTTTGCCCTCCCAGTTTTCAGGCTTGGTTTCTTGATCCCCTGTTCTCCTTTTTCCCCCGTATTTCCTTTTACCAACTCGCGGGATGTCCTAGAGCGACAAACATCTCCATCCGGACTTCAAGCCAAAGGCTCCCAAAGCTGCAGAGGTGCGAGAAATTTTCTTTCCCTTTTCCTTGGTTTTGTCGCTTTCTCTCCAGAGCCGGGAACATCCACAATTATTTCTGGGTGCTGCCGACGCTGCCAACGGCCCGTTGTAGCGGCAGTCGAACAAGACACCCCGGGTGCGAAAATCCGCGCTTGTCTTGTCCACCATGGTTAACAACGAGTACAGCGAGCAAACATTCTCAAAGAGGTGCAAATCATGCGCCAGATCGACCACCCCAATGTCATCAAGCTTGTAGACTTTGCCGAGTCCAAGCAGTACTACTACATAATACTCGAACTGGCTCCTGGAGGAGAACTGTTTCACCAGATTGTACGATTGACATACTTTAGCGAGGATCTGTCGAGGCATGTAATCACGCAAGTTGCGAATGCTCTCGAGTATTTGCACGAGGAGCGAGGCATTGTCCATCGGTGAGCACCCTCTCCGGGACTTTCAAGACCTCACCCATACCTTATCTAATCCTTCCCAGCGACATCAAACCCGAAAACATTCTTTTCAGCCCCATACCATTTATGCCTTCAAAGAATCCGAAGCCCAGACCAGCGGGTGACGAGGACAAGGAAGACGAGGGCGAGTTTGTCAAGGGCTTAGGTGCCGGCGGCATTGGCCAGATCAAGATTGCGGACTTTGGTCTGTCAAAGATCGTATGGGATAACCAGACCATGACACCCTGCGGTACTGTCGGGTATACGGCGCCCGAGATAGTGAAGGACGAGCGGTACTCCAAATCGGTCGACATGTGGGCCATGGGCTGCGTGCTGTACACACTACTGTGTGGCTTCCCGCCATTTTATGACGAAAGCATCGAAGTGCTCACCGAGAAGGTTGCGAAGGGCCAGTTCACTTTCCTCTCGCCGTGGTGGGACGACATCAGCAAGTCGGCACAAGATCTGATCTCCCATTTGCTCTGTGTAGATCCCGAGAAGCGCTACACCATCAAAGAGTTCCTCGCCCACCCGTGGATTCGCGAGTCTGGCCCGACTCCTCGGGAGGAAAAGAAGGCAGCCGCAGGTACACTGCGCGCGTTCGACGTGTCCAGGATCGTTGACGGCGACAAGCGGTACGATTTCCGGTCTCCTGGTGCCGTCAACCTCCGCGAAGTCTTTGACGTTGGTTACGCCGTCCATCGGCAAGAGGAGGAGGGCAAGCGCCGAAAGCAGGTCGGTGGCAAGGCCGGCGTTTCTCGGCTAGTCGGCCTCAGCGAGAACTCGGACGAGGAAGAGGACGAGGACGCCAACATAGCTAGAGTATCTATCCACAAGCCGGTCCAGGGCTCGACTCGGCATCTCGAGCAGAGTATGCGGAACACGCAAATTGAAGACGCACAAGAGCCCCGAGGGCGGGATCGCGAGAGGAAGGCCCATGCTCCGCCAGCCGCTGTCGAACAGAAGGGCTACGGACAGCACTCAGCCGCCGTTACCGCCGCTGCCAGGCAGCAGGTTCGCGACCAGAACCGACGGAAGGGTGCATTTGAGCTGAACCTCGACGGCGCAACTCTTCTCGGGCGTCGTGGAGTCAAGCCGACTACCCGGGTTGCATAGAGTGCACCTGGACAGGAAGGCCATGGCTCAAGCGGAGAAAATACTACAGCGGGGGACTGCCAGGCCACGGCAGCTGATGTCGAGGCTGATACCTGTGACGGAGTTGATGGAGCGTGAGTGAGCGAGTCGTTAGATCCACGGACGCTAATTATTATCACTTTATTCTCTCTCTTCGTGACATTATACACTTTAGTCTCTGAATGTTTAGGAGAAGATTATCGAAATAAACCGGCAGAGAAGGCCTTTAATAGGTACTTTTGGAGAAGAGATAGGCCTCTAGGATTCTAGAATAGGGGTTCGGATAGTTATTGCCTCCCTCGGAGAAAAACCTCTAGGGCGAGCTATAAGGAATTGAGGCCTTTACATCTTGGAAAGTCTCCTACTAATAAATATTCAGGGATTAAGGTTGTGCCGGTTAGGCCGCGTCAAGTATATGGTTCTGGTTGATTTGGTGGATGTGGTTGATCTGGTGGATTTGGGTAAGGACTGGAAGGTCTGTGCAAGGAAGACCCTTTCGTCAATTGCAGCATTCTTGTTCTATTTGTACTCGTGCCGGCCAATTGAGTTCCACGCCACGGCACGGCGTGAGTCTTCTCGGTGTTCGTGTGCCGAACCTTGACGGCTCCGGGCCGTTCAAAGTTCGGGTGTGAGGAGCGGAGCGCCGGCATGTGATGCGCCAGTTGTAGCCAGCCGGATCCGAGAACCTTTCGTGTTGGACTCGTGCTTTGTGCTTCCGCCGGGTATTGGATTTTTTTTCGTGACCAAATTTAATCTATATATCGCATTCAGGGATTAAATTGTATCTATTGTGGTGTTCGTCATGCCTTGTTTTCCAATAACGTGATTCTAGGAGGGGCTGTAATTACCCCGCCATCGGTCTTTATCGGTGCCCGCTAATCAGCCTTCCAGCTGATCTCTGTAATTATGGGGGACTCTCCAAGATTTAGAAGGCCTGAATAACTTACGACTCGCCCTAAAGGCTTTTCGTTGAGGGAGGTAAAAGCGATTAGAATCCCTATTTTATAATCTTAGAGGCCTTGCCATATCCTAAAAATACCTATGAAAGGCTTTTCCTGGCCGTCTAATTTACTGTGATCTTTACTATTTGTAAGTCTCTAGGCATGTACAGTGGGTCGACAAAAGTCTGACCCCAAACCCCACATTCTAGCAACACGCGACGCGTTTTTCTTCATCCAACATCACACTCGGCCTTCAAATAACGGAATTTAAACCACGAAGAAGCCCTAGGTCTCCAAATTAAGAGTACTCGCCTCAAAAAAGGACGAGGATTGTAACGAGCTACGAATTGTGCCTATCCCGGCCCGCTATCGCGTTCAAAGAAGGCGTCAACCAGGCGTCCATTTTCAAGGTCGTATCTCGGTACTAGGACCAGATTTCGGGCAAATCTTTAGCGCGTTCAGGCCGCCCCAAAGCCCTTAATGAACGTGAAATAAGGCATGTACTATGCTACACAGACCTTGGACCCATCATACCGATCGACAAAATACGCACAACGGTACAGCTTAATCGTAAGATTACCCGGGAGCTTCGTCGACTAGACATCCTACACAACACAGCCCTAAGAAGACCCGAATTAAGCGACCGGCTCGCTACAGCTCGCTTAGTCTTCGCGCGCCTACATATTAGGAAGCCGCCTACGTGGTGGCGGCGCGTAATAGTATCTAACGAATCTACTATCGCCCGCGGCCAGGGAGAGCGCCAAGCACGGGTTTTCTGCCGAAAAGGAACCTGCTTTTAACCCCTATTTGCTAGACGACCACTAACCGGACAGGGCGAGCGATTAGTTCCTAAGAATATGTAACCAAAGGCCAAACCAACGAGGTATTCGTAGATGTTCTAGGGCGCCGGTATACGCACATCCTTCGTACCGATAATTAGAGACCCTGATATTCTTCATTTTGAAGAACCTCTTCCGGGCATCATTTTAATCTAGTTCACAGTCATTTTGCTATATAATTGAGATGGTGGCTTGCATTTGAAGGGGGATGGTTACAGTATGGAAAGTGGGCCAAAGTTGGATGGGTCAGACTTTTGTTGTGTACCACGCTAACAAACATTCAGGGATTGGAGTGTACAGTACAGTACATACTGAGTGGGCCGCTAGAGACTTGTTTTTAGCCCCTGAACACGACATGACGACGGCGACGAGATATAGAGCCCTGAACAGGGAATGGGTAGTAACCCTTGCAAGTTGTACAAATGTAGTGTTCTTAAATATATATCTTTAATGACATATCTAAGGACTCTCTGTACGGCCGGTTGCTTGGTAGTGGTGTTGCCCGCCCCCTTTGTCACTTATCATCAAAAAGCAGCACCCCTTAAACCACCCCCAAGGACGGCTTTGGAATTTGCCCAGCAATAAACAGGGAGGAATTCAATTAGGGATTCAGTTTTAGCATTGCCCTCGCATTCACGGCCTCTATGAAGTCCGGAATTATTGAGCCAAGTGGCGACCAAGAGCCCAGGACTAACTACTGTGGAGGATATCAATGACGCAAAATATAGGGATCGGAATTGGAATGTGACCCCTGACCTCTGGGCAGCCATTTTGCTGGTTCTCGCGAGAGAATAACAGATTAACAGCTCGCGCAGTTGGGTGACTATCTCGTATAAGACCGCATGGCTCCTGCTCTCTCGTCCTCCTCCATCACCATCATCATTCACCACGCCGACCAAGCACTGCAGTGCACTGCACTGCACTGCACCAGTGCGCTGGAGAACCGCCCAACAAGAGTCACCCAGAGTCAAAACCACGACAGGATGTCACTATTAGTCCCCAGACTGCCGAGCAGCCTCGGCGTCGTGACCGGCCCGGACAACATCTGCCAGATCAACCTGGCGGCCCTCATTTCCTAGTGCAGCTCCATCGTCATCGGCCTGGATGACCAGCCATTTGCCATCAACGTCCACCCGGCCGTCATCTACGTGATCCCTACAGCTCCAAAACCCAGGGGAAGCTGGGGGAAGCTGGGAGAGGTGGCGGAGGGGGACAGGCTTCTGGCCAGGCTGGGGGCCAGGCTGATGGGAGTGGTGCGGGAGGATTGGGAAGTTTGCTCGATGGGCAGGCTGGTGGGCAAACCGGAGGCCAGGCTGATGGGCAAAGTGGTGGAAAATTTGCTGGTGGTCAAACTGGGGGACAGTTCGGGGGTGGAGAGTCTGGTAGTCAGTTTAGCGGTGGGCAAGCCGATGGACAAACCGGTGGCCAGTTCGGCGGACAGACCGGAGCACAAGCAGGGGGGCAGTCTGGCGGACAGCCTGGCGGACAGTTTGGAAACGGCCAAGGTGAAGGACAAGCCGGAGGACAAACCGGAGGGCAGGAGGGGGAGGGTGACAATCTGGATCTGGCCAGGGAGGCTCTGGAGGAACGTCAAACGGAGCAGTTGGCACTGGATCCTCATCCTCCTCATCAAACAGGCCAGCAAGCGGCTCTTCCAGCGGCTCCGGAGGATCTGGCACCACTAGCCTCGGCAGCACATCCTCCGGGTCGTCGGCGCAGTCACTGACAAGCACCATCCTGGAGCCCTGCAAAAGTCTATTGCTGGACGTCTCGGTCGACTTGCTCGGGCTTAATATCAATATCGACCTCTACCTTCACCTGGCCGGGCTGCTTGATGGCGTGGGGGGCCTACTCAACAGCCTTCTCGGAGGCGACAGGTCGCGGCCCACCACCATGACGCAGCGGTACCGCGACATTTGCGGCACGTCGTTTACAACCCTCGGCCCCGGCAGAAATGTAACGGCCACGAGCCCGACGGACTGCCTGCAGCAGTGTGAGATCGACGCCATCCTGGCGACGGTGCAGCTCGGCACGCTGAACGACTGCCTCGGCGCGACGCTGGACCGAGGCATCGCCATCGACAACTGCCTCTACTTCATCGGAAGCGACACGGACATTCTCGACTTGCACATGGCCATAAACACCGATGACAGCGACTCGTTTTGCAAGTCCTGCTAGCGAGCTGCCGAGCCGCGAGGTCTTGGTGGTGTGGGAATGGGTCAGAAAAAATGGAGATAATGGGTCAATAGCGACAGGAGAGTGAAAAAAAAAGACCAAGAGCTAGCGAATGGAGGTCGATCATATACCGCCACTCTGCCAAATTCCTTACAGGTTCCCGCAACTCACTTTTGATTCTTTTGGGATGTCCAGGCTGGCTGGGGATTCTGGTTTGCCGAATTTGTTATCCAGATGTGATTTGCCAAAAGTAAAGGGGTTGGTGGCGTGGACCCATGAAAGAACAACACATGCTCTCTTTCAGTCCAGCCTGTCTTGCTGTTCGGTCAGGAGGCTGAGTACCTCGGCTTGTTGGCGTCTTTTCAGCGGATGAACTCATCACATTGCTGCATCGGAAGATGACGGCGTCACCACGAGTAGAATTGTAGCGTGATTCGGCACGGGGGAGGCTGAAGATGGCAGCACGGCCAATCATTAGGTTCTGCTCCCAGGTTCCAGGCCCACTCCTCTGGGTCATGGCTCTTCCTGCCAAGCTCCATAGCTAGAACAAAGGTTCCGCAAACCCGAGCCCAGTATGCTTTAACCTTCCTCAGCCCGACCTGGAGGCATCAATATTGATCAGCGCACGAAATCAACACGAAATCAACACGTGAAGCTGAAACTCTCATCGGCTTGCTCAACATGTGGGGGGGAATAGTGGAGATGATAAGGTGGTGAGACCACGCCACCGACGGAGTATCTCGGGAGGGTGTAAATCTTCTGGATGCATGCCGACAGAGCAAGCTCTAAATGTGAAATCTTTTGCCCTTGACTCAGAGCTTCGGATGAGGGTAAATAGATGTCTTGTCCCCCCCAACCCTTTCTTTTTCCCAGCTTCTTTCCTCTCCATCAGCATCTCATCTGCCGTCTCGTGTTCCCTCGGTCGTGTCCAGCTTGGAAATGCATCTCGTCGTTCATCCACCGGGTTGACTGCGGGAAGAACCAAGAAGCGGTTGGCCAGGAAACGCAGTTTGTCGAGAGACGGCGATTTGCTCACGTTGCCGTTCTTGGTCGTTTCGGGGGACATTTGATCCGTAGATGCGGTAGCAACGGAGGAGATGAAAAACTCTATTTCTGGAGACCTTTTGTGGAAGCCGGGCGGTGAAATGGAGTCGGCATCTAGTTCGCTGTGGTGAAGCCAAGGTGGAGGCTCGGCTCAACACGTTTTCCGCTGTCTCTAAGGTTTTGATCTCGGTCTGAGCTGTACCGTAATTTGCACCGTCTTCCCGCTACATATTCCAGGTGAATCCAGGCCCCCTGGGACCCCGGCTTTGGGTTTGCTGCACCTCCTCGTCTGCTCTTTCCCATAAAGACTTGGACGGCACCGTCAACCCAACCACGCCTGCCGCTTTCGGAATTTCAGAACCAGCCTCACACCGACAACTCCTTCCAGAACCAGCCTCGCACCGACAACTCCTTCCAGTCTGGCCCAGTCGGCCAGTCCCCACTCCGTGTCCCCAATTGCCAGTCCATTGAATTAGAACTTCCGGGCAGATACCACCCGACCCATCCAATGGCTTCTTACCAGGCTATGTTGATCATTATTAACTATTACCAGCAGTGCGACTGTGTGAGTGTGAGTTCGAGTGCCAGTGACCCCAACAGCCGGCGGTATACGAGCTCGAGTTTGGCCACGGAGCCGGCGAGTCTGAATGAGCTCAGTGTTGATGGACAACTGCGAGCCATCTCCATCGAATCCGAGAGCGAGATAGAGCCGTTGCAGCTGGGGCCGCCGATATTTCCCGTGCCACAGTTGCCGGCACCTTCACCCTTCTACCACCAACCCGCGCCGGTGTCGGGAGCGTTAATTGCATCAATTGCATCAGGTGCATTAGGTGCATCAGGTGCCTCAGGTGCCTCAGTTGCGTCAGTTGCATCGATTACATCAATCGCGACTGCGCCGCCCAGCAGCCGACGGAGCTCCTGGTTATTCGGGGATGGGTGGCTATTCGCAGATGGATGGCTATTCGCAGATGGATGGCTATTCGGGGATGACGACTCGCATCCGCCTACACCGCGGAATGGCACCAGCCGGTATTTTCTCGTTTCTGTTTTTTATGCTCCCAAGTCCCCTCTGTTTGGGTCAAGTCGACCTTTTCACCCACCTTCGTTTAGCTGCTTCACTACCTATGTTGCTGTTTGACTCTCGCTCTCTAGCCCTTTAGGTACATGCCTGCATCAGGATCCTTCGCTAGGCTAACATGGACGTGCAACTATAGCTTCAGTGCAGGTGGCGAAGACCGACTCAGCCAGGTCGCGAGCCTGTATGACCTTCGCATGCGACACTTCATGACAACTCCTAACAGCTCCCGATCGACGGTGCATGATGAGATACCCATCGCTCAAGCCGAACCCCAGAACGAGCTTCAGATTAATACTCGGACAGCATCTCCCGGCGCCAGCGATGAGTGGGACATTGAAGCATTGCGCGAAAAACACGCCAAGCTGCTGGCCACTGAGCGCGAGGCTTTCCTAGCCAAGAGACGCAAACATAAACAAGAGATCCGTGAGCACTACCGAGCCCTCGGCACCCCCAATTCTTCTTCCGGATGGTTCACTCCGTCAAGGCCGTCGTCACCGCAGGTCCCCGGACATTCACACATCGAACAAGTATCTGCAACAAGCATCACCCGCCATCTTAACCAGCAATCCGCCTCCGGCAATGCCCTTCACAAGGCCAGACCAAACAGCCAACTGCCCTTCATCCTTCGGGATGCCGCAGGGAAGGCACACGCCTGGGTGGGGGGCGAGCGGATGTGGTTTACTTGGATGGCCCGCAAGCGTGAGCTGAAAAAGCAGTTCCGGGACCAGGAGCAGCACTGTCTACAGATGGCAGAGCAACAACGCGTCATGCGGCAGATGGCCGAGGAGCAGCTTACAGGCAAGCCGCACCGCCCCTCAGAGAGTGTGGCCGAGACCCCAAAGGCAACCCGTGGCCTCGCTCGGTTCAAGCGCTGCTTTGTCGGATCACCGGTCCAGCTCGAGGGCTGTCCGCCTGGTATCCCACCAGTGAAACCGCTGCCCCCTACGTTGCGGCGCGAGCTCTCGACCGATTCCAATGACAGCATGCGTCCATGGCCAAGCGATGGGCCATTGCCCGTCGAATCGCGCCCCGCCGAGACCTACAAGAAAAGGGTCATACGAAAGATCAAGAAAAAGCTGTCGCGCATTCTCTCCCCCCCAAACAAGAAGGAAAAGGAAGAAAAAAATTGAGACCAAGTCACGCCTCTTTGCCATCGCAGCCAGAATCCTTGAGCACTCCCGCCGTTCGTCTATTTTCTTCCTGGATGACTATCACGAGTGTGTTGGGAATACTCGTAGGACTTGGACTCATTTGGCGCGGACGGCGGGGACGTGATTTCCGTTTGCACATACAAGGACCAGCCGTCACAATGACTGGGTTTCAGGGCAAGAAATCTAGATTGCTCTCTGATTCGCTATCATTGCGCATTAAATACAGGGCTAGTGCCTACTTTGCTATACACCCATTACAGACCTGGCGATTGCTTTGGGTAGGGGATGCATGGCGTGGTGTCGGTTCGCTCACTGGTTCTCTTGCACATCGAGGTGCCGAAGATCAGATTGGGATGCCAAGTGGTCGGTCGCTCCCTGCCCCAGATTGTTTTCTACAAGCCCTGTGCACCATCATCTACCCATTTTTAGACGCGGTCGGCGAGAAGGTCAACACATAGTCACACACTCGACGATGTTTGTCTTGCTGTGTCATCATCATTATCCTGCGGAACGGACGGAACACCGTCGGAGAAATCCAAAGAGCACAATTCCACCCCATGGAGCGACCCACGCCATCCTATGTGCCTGCCGTTGGAGCTTTGTACTGGGAAATCCACTTCTTCATGATTTCGACCGACTTGTCCTGTACCTCTTGGACGTACGGGTTGATCCTCGTCCTGCTGCTTTCTAGACCCCGGGCAGTGAAGGCCTCGTCGCCGTGCTGGGCGTTTTTGATGAGGAACACGGCTACATTATCGCTTGACTTGAGCGGCCCCCCGGGTCGGATCTCGCTGGACATGGTGGTTGATCGCCACGGGTCGAACTCGCTGTACCGCACACACACGTGGTTAGCCCTGTGCCCTCATTATCACCGCCGCAATCACTGGTTCTAACAGCGTTTAGGGGCAGCGGGGAGTTGAGGTTGCGGAGTGTTGGGATACCCACCCGGTGGTGTAGATGACGCGCGTCGAGTTCCGCAGCCATCCGCCTGTCGCCTTGTTGAGCGTGTCGGGTGTCTTGCCCATGGCGCTCCCGTACTCCTGGCCGTTGGTCTCGGGGAAGTGCATCTCGCACTGCCGCTGCCAATACGTCGAGTCGATCTTGCGCGACACAAGCGACAGCTTTCCGGCCGGCGCCCCTGTCGCCCACGACGCGATGGGTTCGTTACACAGCAGCCAGTACCAGGTCCGCCATGGGTTGCCCAGTGTCCGGGCCTCGAAGAAGGGGTTCAACAAGTCGTGCGTGTTCAGGCACCACAGCGGGTCCTCTTGGCCCCAGACGTCGAAGTAGGTGCACGCTGGGGGGAGCGGGGCTACGTGTCAGCGGTCTTTTTCTCCGGAGATTGGTGATTGGATGGGGCAGAGGGATTTGGAAATGGTTCGACTTCTATGCTTTGGGTACCACTCACTTGAATCGCGAAAGTTCTGCTTAAAATAAGCCGCATAGTTTGTCACCACTCCGGGTATTGTGCCGAGAATGTCGTCCTGCACGGCCTGAGTGTCGCTGAAATCCACCGCGTCGCACATGTTCAAAATGTCGCGATATCCTCGTGTCTCCTGCCAGTACCTGAACGGCGAGGCCAGAGAGCTGGGTGCACGAGCAGAGTCAGCGGTGCTCTTTTAACCCTCTACAACACCATCTCGAGTCCGTTAACCAAGAGACTCACTAGGCAAAGTCGTCGTCCTCGATGGGGAACGTGGCGCCGAAGAACTGCTTCAGCGCATCGACCTGGGTCGCGTTGCGCGTCGGGGCGAGCAGGAAGCTGTCGACGAACTTGACGACGTTGCTGAACGCGAGACTGCAGCCCCCGCTCACGCTCGCCGTGTCGTTGCGCTTCGAGTTGATGCCCTCGCGGATCGCGTCGTAGTAGTACCAGTTGTTGGAGTTGGCCTCGACCGTCGCGCTGCTCAGGTGGAACGCGAAGAACGCCCCCGGGTGGAAGTGCTCGATCCAGCTGCCGAGCGTCGCCGAGTACGACGCGCCCCAGTAGACCCATGGCTTGTTTGTGCGTTAGTGTTTGTTGATTTCTCTTGTCTCTCTTCCCCCGGGTGTGATGACGGGATGACAGCCTCCGGGCAAGAACGAGAACAACACGAAACTCGAAAACTCACAGCCTTCGTGGCCACGCTCGACTGATTCAAGTCGAAGGGAAAGACGATGGTCCTCGCAAAGTTGACCACGTCAGCCGCCGCCTGCTCCATCGTCAGGTACTGCAGCGTCTCGGAGTCCATGCCGTCAAAGGGCGACGAGCTGCCAAAGAACCGGTCTGTTTCGGAGGGCGAGAAAGAATCCTGTCAACTACTGGTGCGCAACCAAATCCTTTGTCTGATCCAGGGGAGGGGGATGGGGACCAACGCACGCTCCAGCACCACCGTCGCGGCGCCGATCGCCTGCGCGTACATGCCGACCATGGTCGTGTTGTCGACGAATGTGTACCCCAGCCCCGGCGACACGGAGCCGACCATGGGCACCTCGCCGGGCGTCATGATGACGACCTAGTCCCAGAGACAGACATGGTTAGTCAAGTCCAACAGGCAGGCCGGGCAAGAATTACGAAAGATAGAGAGACTCACCGGAGACCCCGGCCCGGCCCACCACTCGCGACTGACGCAATACTGCTGCGTCCACGTGCCCAGGGTGCCGTTGGGGTGGTCGTGGTCGACGGGCTGCGTGAACCAGTCGCACGACACGCCCGGCCGCGCCTCGGCCTTGCTGAAGAATGGCGGCGGGCCACCTTTGCTGCTGTCGGACGACGCCGCCGCCACCTCGGGCGCACCCCTCAGCGCCGTCTTGGGCGCGATCCACGCCGCGAACGGCAGCGTCACTCCCGGCGAGAGCTTCATGGCGGCGTGCGGTTCTCTGCTGTTGCTGCTGCACTCTCGAGCTCAGATCCGGTCGCCTACTTATTTACCTACTTCCCCGTGTGAGAAAAAAAGGGAAAGGGGGCGTTGTTGATGACGGGGGGCAGGGACGGGTACGCGCAGGAGCCGTCGACACCTATTAATTACATCTTTCCCCAGGTTTTTTGCTTTGGATAGGTGTCTGTCTGCCGGCACTTATTTATTGCGCTGTGTGTCTGCGGCCGCCAAGCCGCAGTCTCAAGTACCGGGCGGAGGGCTGCGCTGTGGGGAAAGGTAAGGTGCGCTCTATGGATGAAGGCGGTGGATAAGTTGCATCTGGCCATACACTACACACGACAGGCGGGCATGTTCTGTGTGCATGTATATGTATGTGTGGTCAGCGCGAGGCTAAATGCGACGAGTCGTGGTCGCTCCGTGGGCGATGCATGTCGTGCACATGGCCCGCCCACATGTGAGATGTGAGCCTCTTGCCGGGCACGATCCCGACCAGACAGAGTGAGCTTCTTCTAATGATGACACGATAGGAGCTAGCCGGCAGCAACTGGGTTTGTCAAGCAGCAACTGGGTTTATCAAGCAGCTGTGGTAATCCTGGACATTCACGCCGACGGAAGAGGGCGGCAATTAATGAACTACTCGAAAGGTCGGGCCACCACGTCGACGCGGCTAAAGTGGCCCAGTGCCGCCGCTGGTGTGAGATTCGCCAGTGACGCTATGAAGAAATATCCCGCGTTTTATTTGCGGCGCAATCTATGCCAGAGAACAAGCAAGTTCCATCCCTCCCTCCCTACCTTCCTTACCTTACCTAGGCCTGCTACTCCAAGCAAGCGCAGCGCCTTCAATGAATTCTGGGAAAGAAAGATGCAATCTAATTAGGTAACGTAGGTTGAAGCTGTCTGACGAAGAACATGTGTGCCGACATGTGCCGTGGCTCCCACCTGCGGCAGATGCAAAGTCTCGAGAGTGCTTGTCGTCCCGGTGCCGATCACCCCATAAGTGTACTTGCTAAGCATAGTACCAGAGAGAAAATGTCCGGCACATCGCATACCCGCCCGGCGCCAGTCACGAGGGGCCGCTTTGTGCGGGGAAGGCGGCTGCCACTGCAGTTTGTGCGACGTTGGCATTGGCAATCCGTCACTGGAAGGGAGGCGGTGATGGTAAGATGTGTTGTGATCAAAGGCTTCATTCTGTTCATGGCCGTCGTGTGGTTTCATGGGGTAGAAATTGGATCGCCGACTTTGCCGAAATCAAAGGTCACAGTGGCGCGTTTCTCTCTCTCTCTCTCTCTCTCTCTCTCACTCTCTCTCTCTCTCTCTCACACACACACACACACAGATGTTCTGTCCCTCATTGTTTCGCCCGTCTTTGATGAGCAGATCGGCTCCAAGAATAGAACGAACGACGTGCGGTGCAAACGGAAAATCCTTCATGCCCAAAAGTCAAAGCCCAAAGGTCGAGGCAAGGTGGTTCACGATCGCCTGCACGATTTGCGGTCGCCATCATGCCACCCTGCGTGGTGGTCCTAATGGGCCCTGGTTACATCGCGGCCTGCTGCCAAGCGACTGTTCCCAGGGGTAATGCGCCAACCGAAAGGGGCCCAAACTCGCCGCGGCCGACACCACTGTTCCAAAGCCAGGCAGGGTTTACTGTGTAGGTATGTACTGTACCACGTCGCCAGCACGACATACGCGCTACGACCCCGGGAATCGGATCTGTTGAAACTAGGAGATCCCCCCCGGTGCCCAGCGCCTCGACAAGCGAAGGGAGCTTGGAGCTGCTAGCCCGTCTAAACCCCCCCGCAGGTTCCCAGCGAGAGCAGAGCCGCGAGGAGGCCCTGCAAAACACCATGCCGCGCTATGCCGCATGTGGATAGCATGGCGCGCCGACGCAACCTCGCGATCCGCAGACTGGAGACTCGCGAGTTTCACGAGCCATCCTAGCAGGCTGGCTGGCTAGCCGTTTCGGCGCGGTGGATTGGACTCCTGGAGGGACTGTGACACCGCGCCAGGCAGCACGTAAACAATGGCATATATTAACTGGAGGTATCTGTCGCTTCTCGTGGCTTTTCGTCTCATCTCTGCATCATCAACATCATCGCTCAGAGCTTACTCCCTTTGTGCTTCGTTCGTTTTCTTTTTTCAGCTGTGCTGTATTATTACTCTTTGGTGCCGGCATCATTCCCTTCGTCCACTCCTTTGCCCGCTCTCGCCTCGTCCAGGAATCAAACCACCCTCACAAAAACCGCCACCATGAAATTCTCACTCGTCCTCGCCGGCCTCGTGGCCCTCGTCGCCGCAGCCCCCGTGGAAAAGCGGGCCGTCTTCTCGACCAAGACGTACAACCAGCTGTCCATCAGCGGCGGCGTGGCCGGCAACGCGCAGAAGGAGGCCCTGGCCGTGCTCAAGGGCCTGCCCGCCGACCTCACCAAGGTCGAGAAGGCCGACCTCAACTTCCTCAACAGCGTAAACCAGATCGCCAACGATGCCGAGACGGAGGCCTTCAACCCGCAAATTGCCGCGGCGTCGGGCACTAAGGCCGCTGCGCTCCAGGTGGGTCTCCTTCGGTCAATCAACATGGGGAATGTCGGGAGTGGAACTGACTGACATCAACCACAGCGCGGGAAAATCAAGAACAAGGTCCTCAAGCTCACCGCCACCATCCTCAAGCTGCAGGCCCAGGCGGCCCAGGGGCAGAACGTCGCGTCGCAGCTGGCCACCGAGCAGAAGAAGCTCGACAACAACATCTCGCAGGACAAGGCCGCGGCCGGCCAGGCGTCGACGGCGCTCAAGTTTGACGCCACGACCAAGTCGTGATTGGGGTTATCCATATGGCATATAGCAGCTTTTTATCAATTATTTTTACTCTTCGCCTTCTTGTGAATTGCGGCGTGCGTCTCTCTTCGCCGACCAAGCCCCTTTTCGGTGTTGTGTTACACAGCCTCAATCCGGACCAGGTGCAAGTCCATGGCAATGCATAGCACGTGCCATGCAGTCAGGCAACCATGCAGCTCTGCTTGGTTCTTAGCGTGAGAGCCTGAGTGTCCGTTCGCCGTCGAGCCCTCGCCGTCGAGCCCTCGCCGTCGGGGGCCCCTTTTTCGGGGCCGACAAGCCAAGCTACTCCATCTTATCGCACACGTGGGGCGACGACGAGCTGAGCTACCAAGAGATCAGCAGCGGCCCCTGGATGGAGTACGAGCACAAGCGCGGCTTCCAGAAGATCGTAGCCTTCTGCGCCAGTTCGCCCAAGGCCGGTCACCTCTACCTCTACGGCTGGGTCGACACGGTGTGCATCGACAAGACAAGCAGCGACAAGACAAGCAGCGCCGAGCTGTCCGAGGCCATCCAGTCCATGTTTGCCTGGTACCACCGGGTCGCCGTCTGCTTTGTCTTCCTCGAAGACCTCGTCCCGTGGACGGACCCGGCCACCTAGTTCTAGAACCTGGTCAGCTGTAGGTGGTTTTACCCGCGGCTGGACACTACAAGAGCTCCTAGCTCCCAAGCACGTCGTCTTCTTCGACACACAGTGGGGGGAGATCGGCACCAAGGCCCAGCTCAACGACGAGCTGCACAGGATTACGGGCATCGACAGAATCAACGGCGGCAGCAGCAGCAGCAGCGCAGACCGGCTGTCGCACGACTTCGCCGCCGTATACCAGCGGCCGCCGATCCCCGTCAAGGACGTGTGGCGCAACCACCTCGAGCCGTGGTTCTACGGCGGCTGCCGCGGCCGGCTCGCCGGCGTCACGGAGCTGCCGCGCGTCTCGCGCGACGGCGTCTTCGCGTGGGAGCTTGCCGCCGACACGTTCGTGCGCGTCGAGACGGAGCGCCCCGACGGCGGCTACGTGGATTTCATTGCTTCGGCGAGCATCCGCGCCGGCCTCTGGCAAAACATCACCACGGTCCGTGGCGTGCGCCCGTTTGGAGATGTCTGTTCATGAACCGTTAGAGGGGAGGTGAGAGAGCAAAAATCACAGGGAAAAGACCAAGGGACCCAAGAGAAGGGCAAGTCTGTTGGGATTGTTGACAATCTCTGTCCACAAACTCGACATTGTCAAACATGCCACTGCAACGTACCGCAATTTTGACGAATGAAACCGGTGTATGAGAAGTAACCATTTTTTAACAGGCTTGTGCATCTCTGTGCCAAACAGTCGCCAAACCGGGCGTATCAATCGGAGATACAACAAGGGGGAAACCATAATAGCGATGACCGCCCTTAGCAAAAGAACTCAAAGAGGAGCGGTAAGTTATCATGGTCTTTTAAATCTCGGAAAATCCCCTACTAATTAAAAAACATTCAGGGACTAGACTGTATAACTCGAAGAATAAGAGGTCCCACTCTAGGAGCCGCTCAGGGATTCGGCCGCAGACCTAGCAGCGGTAATGAATATGTATTTATATCTGATCTTAAAGCCTTAAAACCCGATAATTTGCGCCCGTGTGTAGTGAAGGTTTGCCATGCCGCACCAAAACCAAGGCTGGAGAAATCAAAACCAGATTAGGTATCCGCACGCCGACTCAGGCTACCCAGAACCACACCCTCTGCACCCAGTTCTTGGGCACGGGCTCGACATCATCGGCGCACAGCTCGTCCATCTCCTTCTTGCCCGTCAACACATCGATATCCTGCACGGATCGCGCCCACGGCGTGCGGAACCAGAGCTTGTGGCCGAGATACAGCACAGCAAAGGCCGGCAGGGTGATGTACGCAGCCAAGAAGTCCTGGTAGCTGAAGGGGGCAAAGACCTGGAACCCGTTGGTGATCGTGAGGAGGCCGACGATGCCCAGGACGACCCAGGTGGCGTAGGGCTGCAGCGGCGTGCGGTAGGGCAGCGTGTGCAGCAGGCCGCGGAAGTCCATGGCGGCGCGGAAGCGCAGGTACGTGACCATGACGACGATCCACGCGATGAAGCCCGAGATGGTCGACAGGTTGGAGAACCAGGCGAACGCCTTGGCACCGCCGCTCGACACGTTGAGGTACGCGAGCAGGCTGAACAGCCACGTCACGAGCACGGCGGCGTAGGGGACGCCGCGGCGCGACGTGCGCGCGAATACGGCCGGCGCCTGGCCCGCGGCGGCCATCGAGTACAGCACACGGGACCCCGAGTACAGGAAGGCGTTGCCGGCGGACCAGGCCGACGTCAATATGGCGGCGTTGATGACGTGGTTGAGCCCGCCGATGCCGGCGCGCTGGATGCCGATGACCCACGGGCTGGCGTTGGCGTTGGACTCGGCCGACAGCAGGTTCGGATCGTCGGACGGCACGATGACACCGATGATAAGCGTGCTAACGCCGTAGAAGATGGCCAGGCGCCCGAGGAAGCGCCGCGCCGCCTTGGGCAGGTTGCGCCTCGGCGCCACCGTCTCGCCGGCCGCCAGCCCGATCAGCTCGGGCGACGTGATAAAACTGAACCCGGCGCGCACAAACGCCGTCCAGTACGCCAGGAAACGCCCCGCGGACCCCGTGGCCACATACTCCTTCCACGCGCCGGGGTCCTGCCAGTACAGGAAGCCAATGCGGTGGTGGTTAGGGCCGCCACCAAGCATGATGACGAGCCCGACCATGATGAGGCCGAGGATGGTGATGAGCTTGATGCTGGCGAACCAGAACTCGGCCTCGCCAAACACCTCGACGGCAATAATATTCAGCAGCAGGTTGACGCCCAGGATGATGGTCAGCCACGCGGCCGTCGGCACCGGCGTGTCCCAGTACTCGAGCAGGATGGCGCCGGCCGACGCCTCGGCGGCAACCAGGATCGCATATGCATACCAATAATTCCACCCCGCGGCAAAGGCTAGGCTCGGGTCCACGTACCGGCCGGTGAAGTAGGGCAGCGTGATGCCCTTCATGGGCAGGTACGTCGTCATCTCGGCGATGATGTTCATGACGATCCACACGACGGCCATCATGGAGAGGTACGCCAGCCACAGCGGCGCCGGGCCCACCACGTGCAGGATGCCCCCGGACCCGACAAAGAGGCCCGTTCCGATGCTGTGTTGTGCATGCCGTGTTAGTTAGACCAATCTGAGTACCCGACTAGCGTTTGGCCGAGACGTGAGACAAGAGGAGCAGAACTCACGCGCCCCCCAACGCCAGGAACTGAATGTGCCGGCTCTTGAGCCCGCGCTGCAGCTGCGAATCGCGGTCGAGCGAGATGGCGCCGTCAATGATGTGGTGCGAGTTGCCGTCGCCGTCGCCGTTGGCCGACCCTCCAAGCCCGCTGGCGGCCTCTTCATCCTTGCCTTCCTTCATTGCTGCGCGGCGTTCGTCTCCAATTCCGCCGTGATATTTGGGTATTATGTTGTTTTCTCAGCGATCAATTGCTTCCATGAAGAGGTCGTTCGTTGCCGAATTAGGAAATTCCCAGCTCCAATCAACAGGGATACAGAGGATACCGAGCAAAGGCGGTTGGTTGTATCGCCGCGTGCTAGAGTGCTCTGGACCTGGCCTGGTATTTCTCCCCGATGATGTTGTCGATCTGCACGCAAAGCAGAGAATATGGGGGCGGCCGGGTGCGCCCCCATATAATACTGATCGGCGGTCGTTTTCATCGTTTCGGGATGTTACCTGGCAATCGTTGGCCGATAGTGAGAATGATAGTGAGAGTGGTGAGGGGTTGTAGCACGTCGCTCCTTCGGAGGTGCCGTTGACGGTTCTTGGCTCCTGGCCGCCCTCAAGTTGTGCAACGTTGAAGAGCGGGGACCCTACTAACTCAAGTAGGCATCTGCTAAGCCTGGAAACCCCCAACCTCCCCCAAGCCCGGGGATTCTTTGGGTTTGTCGGGTTTGACAGCTCCAAATGGATACCGAGTGTGACCTTGCCCAGTTCCAGGCGGTAAACCGTCGGCCAAACAAGGTGACAGCGTACAATCCAATATCTAGAAGCTTGCCCTGGGTTCTTGGGACCCAAAAACGGGTCCCTCTTTCCTTCTGTTAGTGACCCACGGATCTGTATAAAATTGACCGTTATAAAACGGTGACTTCCGTTTTCGAACAGGCTGCCTCCCACCCTATGCCCCGCTGAAAGAGACCTCGCGATAAGCCAAATTGATAGCTGGTCGGAATACGGGCCCCAGCGTGCATGCTCTTTGTGGCGCACCGTCTATGTTCTCGCTTCGATCGAAATTCAAGCGTCGTCTAATCGTCGCGGGAGCAATTAAAGGCAGTCGAATACAAATCACTCGCGGCAACTTGGCCAGCGCTAGAGTATTAGGTTAATGCCAGTGGCTTGCCGCTGTTGATGTGGTTCTTGTGTAGCATCTAAGACTCGCGGTGGATAGGTGCTAGCTACCTCTAAAAAGTTAGGGCCCTGTCTGCCCACCTTGTCTGCACGTTAAACTGTTGGAGGCGTCTGGTAGGGTGGTGCCTGAACGCTAGATAAATTGACGGGCATATTTGTAGTTCTTTAATGACACGGGGTTGTATTAGTTATGCCGTATCTAGGAACCGAAAAGTGAGGCCGTGATTTAATAAGGACGACGAGCACGATAAAAGAAATGTATGGTTCATAGACTAAATAACTATGAATGCCTCCTATGACTCCTGTTCTCTAACGCGCTCCTCTTCCTTCGGTTTGTGGAATAACGACGCAACTCGAGGCCGCTTAAACTTGCCCGGCGCCTCCTTGAGCCTGCGGTAGCTTCCCTTGAGGCTCAGCTTGGAGAGCTTGCGCGTGAGCTTAAGCGTCTTCCCCTCGCTATTGTCAGTGCCCTTGCCCTTATCCGTACTAATACTCGTCTTCTGCTTTCCCCTCTCTCTTCCCTCTGGCATCTCCTTCTGCTCCTCGTGGCTATCGTTATGCTTGCTCTGTTGCATTGGCAGACGTTCCTCCTTCTCCTCCTTGAGACCAATCCCGCTGCCCGTACTGATACTTATCTTCTGCTTTCCCTTCTCTCTTCCATCCGGCATCCCCTTCTGCTCCTCGTCGCTATCGTCATGCTTGCTCTGCTGCATTGGCAAACGTTCCTCCTTCTCCTCCTCCTTGAGACTACAAATCCCGCTGCCCGTCTTGGTAGGTTGGCTGACCTGAACAATATTAGTACGCAACGCTGGGAGTATGGTGCCGGAGTATGACTTCTAGTCATCTTCGCCCTCCTCTCCTTCGCTCTCGGCTATCTCGGCCAACAATTCCTTATACTCCCGATCTTTCTGTAGAGCTTCATGGTACGCCCTCTCGAGAAGGGATTTTCTCCAAATCGCTTCTGTCCTCTCGCTCAAGATGCCGAGCTCGAGAGCCTCTCGGAGCATATTGTCCCAGTCGGTAGGCAAAAATGGCTCATCTCGACCCGAACCTGGTGTGTCATCGTCGGGGGGTTCGCCGCCAAAGATAGCTTGAAGGGCTCCGGCGGCTTGTATACCGGCAAATATGTGCTGCATTGCGTATCGCATCTGGAAGAAGCGGATGTCTAGCAGCGGGCGTTTCTCCGGGTCGGACATCCTTAACTCGTAGATGCGACGCCGATCTCTTCATTCCGACCGTCTAAGATATCAGCCGAACCTTCCTTGAGGCGTAAAGCACGTGGCATCAATTTGTCTTCGGCGCAAAGACATTCCATCGATATATATGCCTCGTGGGACTTGCGACCCTTCACTCATGCTGAATGATGTCCCCGCTCTCCCCAAATAGATCCCATTAAAGTCTCAGATATTAACTCGCAAGCCACTTGCTTGCCGCCTATTATCCGCACCCAGTCGAACGCGTTGTTCTTACCCTTGGTCCTATATCATATATCGATGAGGCTCCTTGAGCTGCAGAAACGGGAGGCCAAGTATTCCAAGGCTTGTCTGATACCAGCACCTGCCGCCACATATATTGCTAGCCCGAAGGATTCTGTTCTAGACCTAAGCGGTCCTGCATCTCGCAGGCTCATGCGGTGGCTTTGCGCTGTTCTAGCACCGGGGCTTGGCTGGTGTATGGTTGGCGATTCTCCGGTATGGACGGCGTACGGTTCTGGAGACGTTCGTCTCATAATCTTGACCGACAAGTCCTTCTCGTTCGATCCAAACGAACGACCCCCGAGTTCATCTCAAGCCACCGAACTTCTTATCGAGCTATGCAACCTTTTTGGACTAGGGATAAGCCGTTCGGATCTAGATGCACAGTTTGACACACTGACTCCGTATACGGCGGCATTCCCAGCGGCCATTGCGTTGCCGTTATATCGGTGTCACAGATTGGAGCCGCAGCTTGAAATTAATTACATGACTCCCAGCGCTGATACTGGTGATTTGCAGTCTATCTTGTAGAGCATGTTCTGGCAACCGGATATTCAATGCAACCTTGTTAGTCCGTGGCTAGCAGGCACCCTTGAGGTTTTACGGCCACTAATTGACGCGAAAGACTTGGTAAAATTGACGAATTCATTTGCATTACGACGTCCTCGTGTTGCACTGTGGTGGCTCGGCATATTCCTCCTCGGTAACCTCGATGTCTTGGAGCAAATAGTCCTGTGGTTGGAGACAACAGAGGGACAATATTGCCATGGCCTTTCGGCATTATCGTGCCCCGATATTAGCACATCCGCTTGGACGGCTTCTCCAAGTTCATTCTGGGACGAGGGCACGATCGGCCCGTACCCGAACCCAGTAGCAGCGTCAGCGTCTCTGGTTGATATGCTTCGCTCTAGGTTGAACTTTCTTTTAAAAAGCGAAGAATGGAAGAGAAGCTTTTTGTTGGCGTCCCTTTGGCTATATTCGCTTGATAGATATGGAGCCGGACATATGGCCATCACTGGAACGAGGTTTAACCCACGAATATTCGCATTAGCTCTGGTGGGCTAATAATGGTCCCGATGTCCAAGCTGGTTTCGCCGCGGACATCTGTTGTGGCTATCGGCAGGATGTTGGCTTTCTTTATGAAGGATGTGCGTGAGGATATGGTCGAATATAACGTAGCTTTGCCTGGTTTTGAGGATCACAGGTGGCACAAATACTGGAATATATTGCCGGGTCGTTGGTAGTATATAAGATAAGTTTCGGAGATTCTAAGCCAATCTTTTTCTCGACTTCTTGTATCCCATGAGAGAAAGCCCTCCATTTGTGAGGACCCGTCCACCAAACTGGCCCTCAAGCAGCCAGAGCCGCCCAGAACCCCGGGCCTATCAGAAGCCGCCTCGAGGCCACACCTACCCCACTGATAGATGAAAACTTATTCGCGAGCACGCGACGCGTTGTTGGACTTTTCCTTCTTTCCTTCCTCAGTTTAGAATCTTCGTCGATAGCACCCAATGGACTGAGTTCACCTCAATGCCTTGCCCTGGTCGTGACACCATTTATTTCCCTTTCCCCTTATCCTTCCCCTTGTCCTTCTCCTTGTCCTTCCCCTTGTCCTTCCCCTTGTCCTTCCCCTTATTCTTCCCCCCCGTCGTCTCGACATATTCTTCGTCAGGTTCTCCGGCTGGCTCAAAAGCCCAGAATATGTTGGGTTACCGGATTCGTCCGTCCCCTGATACCATTTCCAATCCTTCCTGCTGGTTTTGTATTCGCTATTATCGTACTTGACATGAAAATAGAAAGGGTCGGTAGGGTCATTGTCCTCAATAGCAAACTGGTCAAGCTGGGCCGTCAAATCTTTGGCTTGGGCTTGTGTAACGTCGTTCTCCTCGGGGCACACCTGGCCACCTACGTCCTAGGAAATTTCACCGCCAACATTCGATTCCACTTGGTATTCCACTTCTTGCTGTTCGATCCAGCTGGAATGAAGTGACTGTTGAGTTGTATCGTATTCGACGGAGTCATGGACTGGCTGGTAGGCTTCGTGGTCGACTCTATACTCCCATGATGCAAGCTCAGTTGCTTGTTTTGCTGTGTCGAGATAGTACTTCTCGCCACAATAACATAGGCGATAGCAAATCCTCCATCCCGCAGAGCTTTCCGTATGCCCATGCGAGCCACATTGACAAATACAGGCGCCAAAGTAATCCGGACCAAAACCGTAATCCTACTCCATCACGGTCCTCCATTTATATCCCCTCTACATATTGCTTGTGCGAAAGGCTATAGCGATATTGTCAACTACCTCCTTGAGAATAGAGCTAAGATCAACGCGACGTGCTTCACGACCTGCAGTCAACCAGGGCGGCCCACTTCCTACACGCCCGGCACCGGGCCCTCGACTACGAGATCAAAAGCACCTATACTTTCCTCTGCACGGCGGCAGTACTCGTCAATAGAACCAGTTAACTATACCGGTTAATAGGCTCAACACCGCAAAATACATTTCCACTATATTCGATCTGCCTCACATGCATCTAGTCGCTCGGCCTTAGGAACGGTATCCCGATATGCGTCCATACATAGTACTCCTCGTCCAAATCTCCTCTTCTCCTGGACCTCGAGCTCCTCTTTCCCATCCTGCTCGCCTGCCCTTCTCCCCACTTGTTTAACCAGATTGCTCTTTTCCAAGTGCAGGCTGTTTCCCGTATCAAAGCTCACGAACACGATCTTGCGATGTTCACTAAGCCCCGCGGGTTCGAAGCTGTACACGATAGCGCGCTCGTCCTACTCGTGCTTCTCGATCGCGGCGTAGCTCGCCGGGTTCAGGGTGCCGTAGTTCGGGTCGGGCCTGCCCGCGGCGTCTTGCCTCCGCGGCCAAGTGGTAGTGCTGGTGGTCCGGTGGTGGTGATACTTCTTGCACAGATTGTCATCGTCAAAGTTGAGAAGAGGGAACTTGCCCTCTGCTACCGTAGTAGTGGCGGCGCCTTTTGCTATCTCCTCCTCCTCCTCCTGCTGCTGCTGCTCGCCATGCGCCCACTGGAACGAGCCTCCTCGGAGGACATACTCGGCAAGGCAGTGGCAGTCAATACTATAGGAGTTCTCGTCGTCTTCGCGTTCTTGGAAACAGCCAGTTCCGCATGGCATGCTATTGCCCAGCACGTTGATGAATGTTTACGCGTCTGGGAACCACGTGCGGATGGCCTGCTGGTCGTCCAGGGAGCCGTCGATATAGACCTCGGGGCGAGGCTGGTGCGCTAAGCAGCGGCTCACCCAGGCTCTCAGCTCGTCGTTGTTGGAGATACGCCTGGTTATCCACATTTCCTTAAAGACAATGTCGGAGGTGTAGTAGGCGCACCGTCTAGTGCCCCCGTTGCTGTTGTCGAGCACCAGCCTGCCCTAGACGGCCTTGAGCTGGCCGGTATCGCTCCGGAAGATGTGGAAATGGAAGCCGCACCTGCGGATCCCGTTCGCGCTAAGGCAAGGCGCCCGGGGCACGGCGAAGGACTCCATGGCGTCAAATTTTTGTAGGCTCAGCGGGATCCGGATCCTGGAGTAGTGGGTGGATTCGGCGGCGACACTCTCGTTATAATGATCGGACCACGGCATGGCCGACAGGGCGTAAAAGTAGCCGTCAAAGGCCTCGAACGCCGTGGCCAATTCGAGCGGCCCGATCTCGTCGGGCAGGTCGATCCACTGCTTGGTCCAGAGGTTGGCGTACGCGTCGTACCCCTTCACATACCAGGTCGGACAGCCGCACCCGCGGGCTAGTATCGAGATGCCGATGACGACGAAGCCGTTGCTAGCTCGCGCGAACATGTCTTCTACGACGATGTTCGGGAAAGACTCTATTGCCGCGAGGAATGTCTGGCTCGTGTCGAACACGTGGAAAATGGTGGAGTGGCCCGACGCCTGTTGCACGCACGTGGAGGCGAGGACCAGGAGCCCCTGGTTGTAGCAGAGGAGCCGCTGCAGCTCCGGCTTGTAGGTCTCGCACGAGTAGTTCAGGCGCAGCAGCGTGGCCATGTCAATCCAACGCCGGCCCATGTACGGGTCGAATAGCGATACCAGGCCGCCCTTATAGGAGCAGTAGAGGGTATAGTCATTGTAGATCCACTGCTCTGCGTCGACGAAGGTGCTGATGTGGACGGGCGTTACAGATGCGCCGGCATCTTGGGAATGGGCGGATGCTGTGTAGCTGAAATTGATGCCAGATGAAATAAGATACTGGGTAGTTATTGGGTGGGTTTGCTTAATATCGGACCAGCCAAATACTTTAGATTAAGGGAACTAAGGACCTATACGAAAGCAACGATACCTATGTGTCACCGATGTATTTATATACGGGCGCTAATACGCCTTCAGAGCCCCCCCTTGCTACTGTTGGATTGGCTATTGTCAGATGGACAAGGGTTGCATGTGGAATAGAGCTCATCCCAGCTGAGCTCTGGTGTGGTCATCCGAGGTGAAAAGAGGCTCAGGGGAGCTGAAATGAAGTGGCCAGTTCAGCTGGTGTGGCTACTTATGCCACCACCATTGCCACCATTTACAACTATAATAGAGGCCCTCTGGCAGGACCAAAAAGAACAAGGAGGAGAGATGAATAAAGAAAGTTGAAGTGCTGAATCCAACAGCTACTTAGGGTTGCTTTTTGTAAGAGAAGGCAGGTACGCCTGATCAAGGTGGTCACGATGGAGGGAACAAGAGGGCGAGCAACTTCGGCTTTGACGACGCCCGAGCTAAGATAAATAGACGGGCATTATCGTACGACTAGCTTCGCATACCCCCAAATTACCAGATCATACTAAGGATTGCGGTATAATGGAACTCTGGCGTAAAGATATTACAGTCGTGTCTCCTGCTAGCAGTTACTGCAAGATATAACTCCAGCTGACTTAGTTATCCCCCAAACGCCAATAATAGCTTTAATATATATCCTTGACGAAGTAGTAGTTAATCGACACGAGTTTCGAGAGTTCCGCGAGTATTTCTTTCAAACGTTTAGCGTCGACCTCCACCTGGCTCATGTATTCGTTAATTCGAGTCTCAATTCCAACTAAGAAGCCATTAATGGTCTACTCGGCGAGGCTACCGTCCAGGGCGAGCACCTGGTCGAGGACGTGGTGGTAGAGCCGGACCCGGTTACGGCCGAGCACCCCAAGAATGATGCCCACATCTACTTTGTTGCGGCCTTTGAGCTACGCGTTCTTCTGCTGTTCAACTGCTAGGGTCTCTATATATGTCTGTAATGTAGCTCTCAGATTGGTGGCCTCGTGATCCTTCGCCACGACCTCAGCCTGAAGATTTTTCAACTGTTTACTGACGTTCTGCGCGAGGTCGGTGTTTAGGATCTCTGCCTCATTGCCGAGGCTCGCCATCTGTTTCTTCCGGGCCTTCCTATGCTTCTTCGCGGGCTTTGTAGGCTCCTCCAACCCGCGGTTGAGTTCCCCGCGGTTGCCGGATGGCTCCACCAGCTACGCCTTGAGGACGTCGACTTCTTGGCGGCTCTGTTCGACCGCGTGCTCGAGCTCTATATTACGCTTCTCGATTTGTAATATAATATGAGCTAACGAATCTATCGCCTCGGTACTATTACCCGTCATTTTGAGGAGCTCGGACTTGTACTGTTCCAACGCAGCGCTCTTTTATAGTATGTTGATCTTCTGTTGCTTCGCCCAGACGAGATCTCTCGCCGTGGCAAGTGTGAGGACCCGTCCACCAAACTGGCCCTCAAGCAGCCAGAGCCGCCCAGAACCCCGGGCCTATCAGAAGCCGCCTCGAGGCCCCACCTACCCCACTGATAGATGAAAACTTATTCGCGAGCACGCGACGCGTTGTTGGACTTTTCCTTCTTTCCCTCCTCAGTTTAGAATCTTCGTCGATAGCACCCAATGGACTGAGTTCACCTCAATGCCTTGCCCTGGTCGTGACACAATTCTAAACTCTTCACTTTATTGCTGGCGAAGCAATTAAAAGATATCTTTTAAAATCCTCCGCATTCATTTGCACTCACGTCGTCGGCTGCGCACGACGGAAAACTAGGCCGCAGAACCACCAGACCCGAGATCGTCAATGCCGAAGAAAATCGAATACGGCCCAGCGACGCGAAAATCTCAACGACAGGCAACAGCAACCGAGCAAGGAAGCCCTGCTGAAGACCGACCAGCGTCCTCGAACGAATCCGACGACGAAGTCAGCGTCGCGCCTGGTAGCCCAGAGCCAGACAAGCCCGCTACACCCCAAGAAGCCTCCACTGACCCAGAGCTAAACGAGCCTGTCACGAGCACCAAGCGCCCAGAGCAAGACAAGCCTGCGCGCCCACAAGAAGAAGTCTCTGCAAATCAGAAGTCAATCGAACCCCTGCAGAGCATCGAACGCGACGAGTCCGAATACTACGACCCCGCACCCGAAGACCTCGTTGTAAAAGACAATATGCTTCAAAGTAACGACCAACAGGACATGCAAGCCCAGCTCGCCGCTGCCTTGTCACGCATTACTCAACTGGAGAGCACCGCCCGTTTGACCCCTCCAGCGCGTGACGAGCGCGGGATCACGCCCGACAACAGCGCCTTCGGAGGAAGCAACTTCAAACCAACTGGCTTCGCCGCTCTCGAAGCTTTCAAGCCGTACGGAACCAGCCAGAAAGCCCTCAACCCCGCCTACGACAAGAGAGCCCGCCAGACAGGGATTGACCCAGGCAACTTCGATGGAGACGAAGAAGAGTTCGACAAGTGGATTATTAAGTTGGCTGACAAGATGGAGCAAGACGACGAAACCTTCAAGAATGAGCGTAGTAGAATGGCTGTCCTCAACTCCTTGACCAAGGGCGCAGCTAACGACGTTATCGCTGGACGTTACCAATCGACAGAAAACCCCTTTCGCAACATTGCTGAAATGGTCGCCGTTCTGACCTCCGTCTATCACGATGATAACCAGGGATCCAAGGCACGCGAGGAACTCCGCAAGATACGCTACAAACCAGGCGGCAAAGACCTCAATATCCACCAGTTTATAGCCAAGATTAACAGCCTGGTTGACAAGGCCGGCATCGCCAAAGAGGACCGCAAGACCATCCTCTACG
Source organism: Lasiosphaeria miniovina (assembly GCF_030549165.1). Classification (NCBI taxonomy): domain Eukaryota; kingdom Fungi; phylum Ascomycota; class Sordariomycetes; order Sordariales; family Lasiosphaeriaceae; genus Lasiosphaeria; species Lasiosphaeria miniovina. Next base: position 6,084,691 of record NW_026848220.1, read on the forward strand.
AGCATATCCCCGCCGACCTCGACACCCGCTTGTTGCGTGACTCGAAAAACCCCTCCATGTCGTACGAAGACTTCTCTCTCGCTGTCGCCGATGCGGCCGAAGCTCATCAACGTTCGTACGAGCAACGGCGCGAGAACAGGCACGCCCGCCGCGCGCGCTCCCCGGCTACTCACTCGGACATTGGGAAAGAACGTCGTCATTCCAATGACCGCCGCGACAAGGCCTCAAGCAAGAAAGAGCCTGAGCTCGACGCCAAGTCGGGTGAAGCCAAGAAGGAAGAGCTAAAGAAAGACGGCTTGTGTTTCGTCTGTCACAAAGAGGGACACCAAGCTCGCCATTGCCCCGACCGCAAGGCTGTCTTGGCCAATATACTGGCCCTGGATCAAGACGAGAAGGATGACGGACCTTCGTCTGACTCTTCTTCCCTATCCTCTCTCGAGTCAAAAAACTAGTTCGGCTATCGGAAGTCTCCTCGATAGCCCACATACCACAATTAGCTAAAGTCGGCAGATCACCAAAATCAAATACATTCACCAAACAGGTCAACCTGTTAGTCGATGGCATTGGTCTTAAGACTCACGCTCTTTGTGATACTGGAGCCGATATTTCCCTTTCTATGACCCCGAGGATGGCCAAGAAGCTCGTTGACAAGGTCGGGGCGAAGATGGAACTCTTGCCTAAGCCGCTGGTACTTGGTGATTTTGACGGGACCGCCACCGCTCGTGCCACCCATCAAGTTCGGGTCACTCTCGAGATCGACGGCAGACGTTTCCCTCGTCAGAAGTTCATTATCATCCCAACCGCCAATGATGTCTTTATAGGACAGGATTGGTTTACCAAGCAGAACGTGTGGCTGCACCCCGCCTCGCGTACTCTTCGCTGGCCCGACGATACTCCTGCCCTAGCACAATACTCGCCTAGTATCCTTGTCGATCCGAGCACCAGTTCTATTGACATGCATGCCCAGTCAGAGGTGGTCCGCCGAAATCGACTGATGAAGGCCGAGGAACACAAGCTGAAAGTGCAAAAGATTCTGCAAAATCCCTGGCGCAGGACAAATACACAGACAGTAGTAGCCGCTACGACTCCAGCGGTCGCAACGGAACAGAAGCATAGCCCCGAGATGATTGCTTGCCTCCGCGAAATTGAGACCGACCCTCGCCAAGAGAGATGGAAAAGGCAGAAGATGCCCCAAACTGCCATACCATTGGATGGAGTCTCTAATCAGCCCACCGTGAGCCTCAATGCTCTCACCGTCGACCCCAAGGCTTGGAACAAGACCTTCGACGGAAAGCATATCCCGTTCCCAGCAGGAGAGGATTCCGAGCATATTGACAAAGTGCGCGCCAAGCTACCACGCGAGTTGGCTCACCTGGAAGGATTCTTCTCGAAGAAAGCCTCAACGCAACTGCCTCCCAGCCGCCCTGGCTTTGATGTGGTTCTTGAGCTCAGTAAGCCGCTAGAGGGAAGACCGTCCCGCTACCCTACGCCCTTCGCTTTCTTGGGACTCGAAAAAGAGACCACCGACGAACTACTAAAGATCGGGTTCATTGAACGGTGCATGACCGATAAACCTGCTCCCACTTTGTTCGTGCCTAAACCCCATTCAGAAGAGCACCGTTTCTGCGTGGATTACCGCTGGGTCAACGACTTCATTAAGGGTCGACAAGTGTTAGCCCCCGACGTGCAAGGTACCATCAGCCGCTGTGGGCGAGCCAAGCACCTGACCAAAATCGACATCATCCGTGCCTTCAATCGATTGCTGATGGACCCCGGTTCAAGGTACCTTACCGCCTTTACCACTCGCCAAGGCACCTTCCAATGGAAAGTCCTGCCCTTCGGGCTGAAAGTCGGGCCAGCTTGGTTCCAAGCCTTTATCAATGCACAACTCAACGAATTACTGGACCTCTTTGCTAGTGCCTATGCTGATGACGTTCTGGCCTATTCAGAGGGCGATGATGAGGAACACTTCGAACACGTTGAGGAGATCATCTATCGACTTCACAAGGCCGGACTCCAAGGCGATATCAAGAAGTCCTCTTTCAACGTGACCGAAGTCGACTACCTGGGTATGATTCTGGAGACCGGAAAAGGAGTGCGAGTGGACCCTGCCAAAGTAGCCGCCATCCTGGATTGGGATTGGGACGACTTGACGTCGAAGTCCTCTGTTCGATCATTCCTAGGCCTCTGCAACTTCATTCGGATCTTCTGTTACCACGCCAGCCAAGTTGCCGAACCACTCACCAGGCTGTTGAAGAAGGACGTTGCCTTCGAGAAGGGACCCGAGCAAAAAGCCGCCTTCGACGCACTCAAGAGGCTTGCTACCGAGGCCCCAGTTTTGGCATTCTACAAGCCAGGTTTCCCAGTGAAAGTCGACACCGATGCTTCCAACAACGCCACGGGCGGTGTGATCTGGCAACAGCAAGAAGACGGAGAATGGAAGCCGATCGGATACTCGTCCAAGACAATGTCCGTCCCAGAGCAAAACTATCCCATCCAAGACAAGGAGCTTTTAGCTGTGGTCAATACCTTGAAGGACTTTGAACCGGCTCTATGGGGAACCAAGTTCTTTGTACAGACTGATCATCAAGCTCTCATCTATTGGTCTACTAAGAAACTGCTGTCCGCCCGCCAGATTCGCTGGTCGTACTATTTGGCCAATTTCGACATTACCTTCCGTTACCGCCCAGGCAAGGATAATGTGGCCGCCGACGCTCTCTCTCGCAAAACCGTAGACAACCCGACGGTCAAAGCACGAGAAATCCAAGACAGAACGTTCGCCTTGATCCCACCCGAAAAGATTGAAGGGCTGCCGAACGACGGTGCGAGATCAATCAACGCCCTGACCTCTACGGAACTTTGTGGAGCGGATTTGGTCGATACTATCATTGCCGAGAACGCCAAGCAGAACTTGGGTCGTAAAGAAGGATTGTTAGTTGTTCCGGAGACCACCGCCGATGGAAGCGTCTTTCTACGGACTGCCCTGATTCGAGAAGCCCATGAACCTAAGGCATTCGCTCACGCAGGACAGAACAAGACGGTCGCCCTATTAAAGAAGGAATATTGGTGGCAGGGCCGTAATAGCGACATCAAACGGTATATCCGAAACTGCCAGAGCTGCCAAAGGAATAAGGTCAGACACGACAAGACTCCCGGACTTCTCCATCCGCTGCCGATCCCAAAGCACGTTTGGGAGCATGTAGTAGTAGACGGAAAGAACATGCCAACGGACGACGAAGGCTATGACTACGTTTGGGCTTTCATCTGTCGTTTCAGCAAGCTAATCGCTACCCTGGCCGGACGCAAGACGGATACCGCGGAGATATTAGCCGCCCGGTATTACCATTATCTTTACCGCTTCCTGGGAGTCCCTAGCCAGTGGATTAGCGATAACGCCGGACCTTTCATCTCCGAATTCCTCGATACCCTCAACAAGCTTACGGGCACCAAACATCGCCACGGAAGCTCGAGACACCCTCAAACGCAAGGAAGTATCGAGATCACCAATGCGGAGTTGGATCAAAAGCTGAGGTTTTATGTGGACAAGTACCAGACCAAATGGCGAGAACACTTGCCTGCCTTGGACCTGGCCCACAATATAGCCTACCATTCGGCTATTGGAATGTCTCCGTTGGAAGTAGCGTTGGGAACCAGCCCTCGGAATCCCTTGTCTCTGCCATTGCCCGAGCTAGACCTGTCTACCGATCAGCAGAAAAAGGCCTTGGATATCGTCAAGCAAACCCAGCGAGCCCAAGACCTGGCAAGACAAAATGCCATTGCCACACAGGCCTTGATGGAGGCTCAAGCTAACAAGAAGCGTCGCCCCGTTGACTTCGGTGTGGGAGATTCAGTGTATGTCAGCAAGAAAGGATTCTCTACCGAAGCACCAACAACTAAGCTGGATTCCCAGAACGCCGGACCTTGGACTATAGTCGACATGAAAGGCCACAGCTTCGTCCTAGACACCCCGTCATGGTACAAGGGAAGTAAGGTCTTTCACGCTGACAGGCTGAGAAAAGCTTCTGAGGACCCTTTACCTCAACAACGGGCAGAACCGGAACCCCCTGTGGAGATTAATGGAGAACCCGAGTGGGAAGTCGAGAAGGTTCTGGCATCGCGACTGTTCGGTCAACGAAAGAAGCTCCAATACCAAGTGTCTTGGGTCGGCCTGGATCCCGACGAAACCTGGTATCCAGCTGGCGACCTCAAGAACTCTCCATTGCTGCTGGAGTCCTTCCACAAAGAACACCCGGAAGCTGCTGGTCCGCCAGTGAGATTACAGCAATGGATACGAGACGCGGCAGACGATGCTTTCAGTAGCGATCATGAGGATGATGAAGTAGCGGAACACGATGCGACGGGAAGAAGGACAACGAAGAAGCATGCCACCAGGCATACTTGAATTGCCCCCACGGTACTCTTTCAAGCTTCCTGAACGCCAGGCGCTCAGAGCTTGGAAGGGGGTAATGTGAGGACCCGTCCACCAAACTGGCCCTCAAGCAGCCAGAGCCGCCCAGAACCCCGGGCCTATCAGAAGCCGCCTCGAGGCCCCACCTACCCCACTGATAGATGAAAACTTATTCGCGAGCACGCGACGCGTTGTTGGACTTTTCCTTCTTTCCCTCCTCAGTTTAGAATCTTCGTCGATAGCACCCAATGGACTGAGTTCACCTCAATGCCTTGCCCTGGTCGTGACAGCAAGTTGGTTCGAAATCCTTTGCCTCTCTTGGGAGGTACTCTGGGTAAACTGGTGCGCCTTACGGAGCTCCTCCCGAATCGTATTTGTCTTATAGAGTAAGGCGTTTACTCCGGCTTCCGGTGTGGTTGGTACGGGACGTAGGTTGATACGGAATCCTTGGTCTTTACCAAGCAGATGCGGGGATGGTCGAGGTCCTTATTGGAAGAGCGCGAGCCGCCTCTGCCTAGGGTGCCTACAGGTGGACAGAGCTAAGATGACAGGAATAATACCCTACCCGTTTTTAGCTATATTTATACTACCTAGTTGAGCATTTAGTTGAGCACCATCCCTGCTGCAGATTATATAACCCTACCGGACCAACGAGAGAGGACTACTACCACCAGGGGCTCTAAATCTGGGGAAGCAAGGACTCTGGAGTTGGGGACTTCGGCGGCGAGATATTACAATCCACTCGACTGTTAGGGTTCTCTGTCTGTAAGGGAGCACGGGCTCCACAGGATGCTGGGGTTGGTAATTATGAAGATAGAACAAAGGGCAAGCTCCTATCGCACGGGTAATACAGTCAAATTGGAATGCCACTCAAAGTGTATGAGTGCAGTGAATGTGTATTGCTTGCTTGAAGAACCAAGCAAGAACTATCTAAGACCGTGGGTACGGTCATCGTATATATCTAACCGTGTAACCAATAACAATGGTCGCAGGGTCCCGGCCCCCGTGCCCGGGGCGCGGGACCTGAAAGAAAGGTCCCGTTTCCCGTTCGCGGGAAACGGGACACCTCTTATTGGCTGTCAACCAGGCCCGGTCCCATGTCCCGCGCCAGAGGCGTGGGACACTCCTGATTGGCCGAGATTGACTCAGCAGGACCCACCGAGGTGCATCCCTTCAGGGATCCGTAACAGTTTCCCTAAAGCCTTGGTTTCTTTAGCTATAGTAGATATATTGCTTAAAGCTAGGTCTAGTCTCTTTAGTTATAATAGATATTGGCTTTGCTCTAGCTTCCACATCTCTATCCTACAGTTTCGTTCTGTTTTCTGAGCCATTTCTTTTTAACATGTTAAAATTGTAAGGCCCGTTAGGCTGGTTGTTTAGGGAAGAGGAAGGGTGACCAAGCAGCAATGCAACAGTCCCAGAGTTGGGTTCGGGGGTTCGGGGGCGCAACTTCGCAATTCCATCATGTTCTGGCAGTTTCTTCGGCTTTCATAGGCAGCGCGCGGATTTTGGTAGATTGGCAACTCTAGCTGGATGGCCCAAAAACAAGGCTCGGTGGCTGCATTGCAGGAGCAAACGCAAGCACACGCAAGTACACGCAAGCACACGCAAGCACACGCGCTAAGCAGGTTAGAGCGGCCACAGCACAGGCACATCCATGAAAGGGGAAAGTAAGTAAAACTCGATTCGTAGCTTGAACTGCTGTGTATTATGTAGAGCATGCCAATGTGAAGTGTAACCAAGCCAAGGTACGCAGTGACTGAACCCAAACACAGCTAGACTCCCTCCACCTTTGTCGAGTCAATAAAGCTCTTGATACTCAGCGCCGACTCCCTCAGCTGCCCTCTCTCAGACTCGCTCAGCAGCAGGGGCACGTCCTGGTGGGCGCCGTTGCGGTTGAGCTTGCAGGGCATGCTCAGGGCGACGTCGGCAACGCCGGCGTAGGTGCCGACGCGCGACACGGTGATGATGGCGTCGCTGTTGGTGATGATGGGCTCGATGATGCTCACCAGCACCGAGGCCACGCCGTAGTTGGTCTTACCCTTGCGGCGGATGATCTCGTAGGCGGCCTCCTTGGTGCGGCGCGAGCAGGCGTCCATGGCGTCCTGGTCGTAGGCGATGGCCTTCTGGGCGCAGTAGTCGCGCAGCCGCATGCCGGCGATGCTGGCTAGCGACCACACGGGCAACTGGCTGTCGCCGTGCTCGCCGATGATGACGGCGTGCACGTTGCGCGGGTTGACGCCGTAGTGGTGGCCCAGCTCGTGGCGGAAGCGCGTCGTGTCCATGGCCGTGCCGGACCCGATGACGCGCTGCACGGGGAAGCCCGAGAGCCGCTGCGCCGCGTGCGTCAAGACGTCGACGGGGTTGGTCGCCACCACTATGACCGTCTCGGGGGCGTTGCTGGCGACGCGCGGCACGACGTCCTGGAACAGGGCGTAGTTGGTCTTGACGAGATCCATGCGCGTCTGGCCGGGCTTCTGGTTGACGCCGGCCGTGATGATGACGGCCGCGGCGCCGGCGCAGTCCTCGTACTCGCCCACGCGCACGCGGGCCTGGGCCGAGTGTCCCGCGTGGCTGAGATCCATGGCCTCGCCCTGGGCGCGGTTCCCGTCGATGTCGATCAGCACGATATCCGCCGCGAGGCCACTGAGCAGCAGCGCGTACGCCGTTGTCACGCCTACAGAGCCGGCGCCGACAATGACGATTTTGATAGCCTGCGCCGGTGGTACTTTGTGTTAGCGCACTGCTATCTGGGGAGGAGATAAAAGGGGCAACTCACCATGAGGCTTGCCGGGCTTGGTTGAGACATTTTGCCTGGCGTTGTTCCCTGAAATCAGCTGCCCCTGGCGAATGAATTGGGGGTTACGGTAATCCAGAACTCGGAGACTGGAAAGATTGTTGTTTTTCGGAACGGTAACGCTTGAGCGAGAGCGAAGAGCAGATGTTGCGATAAATGAGGCAAGAGCAGCTGCTGTGGCATGTGGCATTTCGTCATCGGTTGTTTTAGTGGTCCAAGCTCAACAACTTTGCGCCCATTTCAACAAAAAAGTGGCCTGATGTTTTTCAGCGGGCACCAAAAATTCTCGCCAAGCCTCGTGCCCGCCGCTGCCGCTTAATTCAGGGGAAGCCCATTTCTGACCATGCTAAATTACAACAATAGGCAGGCACTTACAAAAATCAATTGTGCTACGCCGGCAAGGAGACATGGCAATGGCCTGGACCGCGACTAGACTCGGGGCATCCTCCCCGTCGCCATCTCTCCCCTGTCAAAGCTGTACCAGGATTGCGTGCACTTTCGCACCTCAATCTCGTGAGCCTCAAAGTACTGTTCGATCTAGTCGAGCTTCTCGAGGCGCATCCGTTCCAAGGCGAGCATGAGGGGCGCGTTGGCCGTGGTTTTGGCGTTCGGGTACGTCTCCTTCGCGATCGCATCCTGCGTCTCGTAGAATGGCTCGCTGACGGCCAAGACGGCGCTGAAACAGACGGCCATCTCGCCGATGTCCTTGCGGGAGAGGTCCTTCATGGCCACCGACAAGTATGTCTCATGTGCGAGATCGGCACCCTCGACAATGCTGCCGCTCAGGCTCCCATCGGCCTCCTTATCTGGCAAGCCGAGTTCAATGATCCGGGGGGGTATTGTCTCTTGATGGATGAGGGCCCAGCCGCAGCAGCTGGAGCGATAATGACTTGGTGGTGATTTACATGGAGCGCCAACGTGGCAGGGTGCGGCTTGAGAACGAAGACCTGGTCTAATCAAGTGAACAGCCAAGTAAGATTCGGAACCTATTCGCGACGGGGAAGTGCATTGCATTCTTACCAATGTGAGCTGCCTGGAGCGGCGCAAAGCAAGCGTCAGTCGCTGGCGAGTTGCCGGATTTGGGCCAGTAGCCGCGAGGGCCAAGCAGGCGAATACTGCCGCCCACGCCCTCTTTCGTACCGGTTGATGGTGATGAGATTTCGAAGGCCATTTGATGCGGAGCGGGATAGCGAGAGGGCACCCATGGGCTTCCGAGAAGGACGCGACCGAGTTCCGCGCTCTGATCGCCATTCCTGCCCTCACCCTGGGGCAGAACTGACGCTCCAATTCGCGCCCAGCATTCGCGCCCAGCATTCGCGCCCAGCATTCGCGCCCGGCATTCGCGCTTGCCGCAGACCCGTCCCGCGTGTCCGAAATATGCGCGGGCATATTTTGTTTCGGCTTGTTGTTTCGGCTTGGAGTTTGGCTTTGATTTGGATTTCGGAGGCGCGGCTCGTTTTCTCGGGTCCTTGTCCTTGATAACACCCGTGGGTTTCGCCTGGGCTCGTGTTCGAAATTTTTCTTGAGATTTCTTTCGGCGCTAGTTCTAAAACTGGGCAAATAATGAAATTGGTAAAATTGTGGAAGGTACGACAAATTGTCCCTTCCATCACAGGGCACGGTGGCCTGAGGCCAGAGGGTAGGTAGCCAGAATCCAAGTGATACGGTGGGAGACTGCACAAGAAATTTCCCAGATTGGTATGGAAATTACCTGGGTATCCGTAGGTGTTCCGTAATTAGGTAACCTTCAGTGTCTATTCCGTACAAGTCTTCTTTTTTCAAACCGGATGCCCAATTCCGGTACGACCGCCAACTTCGAAGCACTTCGCACGTATACGCGCATCTACTCCTAGCTGCGCATTCCCAACGCCAGCCGTAATTGAACCTACGGCGATCGACTCGGACACCGCTGCCACCCCGCATGTCGCTGCTCGAATGTAGCAATGGATGCACGCGGTAGGATCAGCGCCCAGTGTCGGGGCAGGGGGTGGTTGGGAGCTGCGGCCCTTGATTGGTTTGCTCGACAGCTGTTGGCGTCACTTCGGGTCCGCGGAATTCCAATAGACTTATGGAATACGGCAAGACAGCTACGGAGTGCGGATTCTTCATCTGCCGGTGTGGAAACCACACTTCTATCGTCTGTTCCCTGTCAATTGAAGCAACCTCGCTGTCCTCAAGATTTTCTCCAATTCTTGCAAGTACAAACGTCACAACAGCATCGCAGAAATGGTCAAGATTGCCCTCGCTGGCGGCACCTCAGGCAACCCCAGCCCCTTCTTCTACCTTAGGCATCCAGAACACGACTGACATACCCGCCAGAGGTTGGCCATGAGATGCTCGACGCGCTTGTGGCTACCGGAAAGCACGACATCACGCTCTTGCCAAGACAGGTAATTACCTGGTGGAAACCCAAGCCGCAAGGCCACCGTCGTTGCGTCAACTGAGTCTGCAATGTTTAACCAACGCATCTCCCAGGATGCCACCCCGGAAGACGCCGTGGACGGGGCGACTTGGGTCAAGGTAGACAGACTACCAGGGCCATCAGACTCTCCTCCACGCTCTGCAGGGCGTTCACACCGTCCTGCCCTTCATCGATGCCCCCCGGGGCCAAGACGGTGCAGCGCAAAAGGCATTGATTGACGCAGCTGTCCCAGCCGGCGTGAAGCGCTTCGCCCCATGTGAATGGGGTACGTAAGTCCAAGCGTGCCCTATGCTAGGCAGCAAGGACGCCGAGTTCGCGGAGCTGAACAAGGACAAAAAGGTAAACATGCGGTCTACTCGAACAAAAACCCCGAATAATGCCCAGTCGGCGCTGAACCCGCGAGAACAAAGGTCCTCAAGGGCTCGCTCTTCCAGTGCGGCCTGTTTCTCAACTATCTCGGCTACCCGCACAAGACGACTCAAGCACATGGCCGTGTTCGAGAGCTGTCTCGACCTCGAGCACTGCCGCGCCATGCACATCACGTCGTCGTGGGTGCCCATGGTCCCCCACCGCTCAGTCCCGCCTAGCATAGTCGAGCGCTTCTCGCGCATGTTCTTCGCCAACATGTTCCTCAAGATTAGCGCTGCCGACGGCGGCTAGAGTCTAGGGCGTCTCGGACGAGTGGAACAGCGTCTTCCCCGACCACGAGTTTACGAGCATCGAGGCGTTCCTCACCGAGGTCTGTGCGGGCAAGGAGTGATCTGGTCAGCGGTATTTGCATTGCAGTCGCATCTCTTGCTACTCGAATTGAAATTGGTTGACTGCAAGTGCCCTCCAAGGCTTACTACGCTATGCTACCAGCGTACATGAAGATGCTGCATTTCCTGCGCGCAGCCACTCGTGCGCATTCACAATCGCACGGGGTGCCTCTCGAGGTACTCCTCAAATGTGGCGAGCCGGCCGCGGGCCTTGGGCGCGTCGGCGGCGACCAGTTTCGCCGTCTCGGGGCCAAAGTAGCCGAACTCGTCCATGTAGGCGAAGGCCTCGATGAAGATCTCGGCGACGGGGCCGGAAATTGGTAGGCTCTTGCGGAACTCGTCGGTCGATACGTAGTCGACGACGATCTTCTTGCCGGCCGACTTGGACATGAGCTCCGTGATTTCGGCGAACGAGTACAGCGCCTGTGCGACGTGCAGCCTGACGCCGTCGTACTTGGCCGGCTCGGCCAGGATGGCGCCGACGAACTTGCCGACGTCGCCGACGGCGTCGATCAGCGGAAACAGGCTGGCCGCCGACTGGTTGCGTGACAGCACGTAGTGCGACCCGTCGGCCGACGGGCGCGGCGCCAGCATCCCCGGGGCCACCCAGTTCTCCATGAAGGAGCCGAGCGATACGAAGGCGCTCTGAACCTTGGGGCTCAGGCTGCGGATGTACTGCTCGGCGTCGGCCTTGACGTCGAAGGCGCTAACGGCCGTGTACTTGCCGCCCGAGATGGCGCGCGGCGCCGGCAGCGTGCTGAAGATGAGGTAGGCCGCGCCCTTGGCCACCGACACGTCGGCAATGGTCTTGGCCGTATTATACTCCTGCGTGTAGTCGTCGACGCCGGGGGTGAAGTCGACGATGGTCATGATGTAGACCGTGTGCGCGCCCGTCAGCGCCGCCTCGAGCGACGCCCGGTCCGACGTGTCGCCCTGCACGACCTCGACGCCCTTGGCCGTGAGCTGCTTGGCCTTTTCCGAGTCGACGTTGCGCACGATTGCGCGCAGCTTGTACTCGCGGGACAGCTCCGCGTCGCCCAGCACATGGTCGATGACGGAGCTGCCCTGCTGGCCCGTGGCTCCGAAGACAGCGAGGATCTTGGACATGGTGGGGCCGTTTGGAGGAGTAAGGTCAAAGGCTGCGGTTCTGGTGAGACTGATGTTTCGTGGTTTCGAAAAACTTGAAACCCGAATCGTCGGCGTCTCTATATACTGGCCAAGCTGACAAAACAACAATCGTTTTTGGGCCTCTGCAGTAGCTGGGATGACAAATGTGATTCATTTTCTGAATTGAGCTCGCAGTTCGGGCTAAAAACAGACCAGGCCGCCACTACACCTACTCCGGGGTAATAAATATCACCTGGGTACTTCGCCACCGCTACCCCGTTTCTGGCCCAAGGTACCAAAACCTGCAAATAGGGCCAAATTTGGGTGCAGAAAAGGTACCGGTACTCTGACCAACAGTCTATTCTCCCACCTCCGTTTTCTATGACCTTTTGCAGCTGACCGGGCATTGAATATGCCACCCTTCCTAAAAAAAATCAACTGGTATAGCCTCCCAAGCAGCTTCGACGGCTGCGCGTAGCTCCCACAGCCCTAACCGCTTAATATGGCGCTGAGAAGAGCTTGCAGTTGCATTGTGGTGGTATAGAATTTTTGGTGGATAACTTTTGTATTTCGTTTCTGGGTATTTCTGCATAGAAATCACTAAAAAGTGTCCTTATTTGGACAATTACGTCGATAGCTTGGAAAGATGGGGTGTAAAAGCACCAAGTGGGCCTCAGGTCAAAAAGTAGGTGTATAGAGGGACTCGGCAGCTACCTGCTGCGCGCATGCATTAGCCCTTTCCGATTGAGGACCAGGAACGAGTCCTGAGACTTTTAGCTACATATTGCACTGCAACTGCTGTGTAACTCTCGCGCGGAGATTTCTAGGAAGGTTCTCGTAATGCATCAGCTTTTCATGGCGAAAGTCCTGCCAACACCGGTGCTCAGCTAATCGCTTCGCACTCGACCAGAACCCCTACGTGATACAGATTTCCGCATCCGGAACAATAGCATCCGGAACAATGGCATCCGGAATAATGGCATCCGTTTTGAATTTATTATTCATCTTTTCTACTCTTTCACAACAGGCCTGTCCGCGCTTTCTCCGAGTTATACTTGTAAGGAGCGCATTACGAACAAAACTTGTTGACCTGTAGTAACCTGATTACAGTGGGACATTTCTCTGCAACAATTGCATGGCCCTCGCCAGTAGCCATGTATACTTACTCAGGTATCATAGCATGAGACTCATCCGCCTGACCGCATCCGAGAAGCACTCATAGCCATGCCAATTGCCGAACCTGTCTGCCCCGTTGATCCTTACCAATGACATCTGCTTCGGGCGGCGACTTCATCAAGGCCACACGAGCCACGAGACATACACATTCCTAGAGCGATGCCGCTCATGGATGGATCACAATTTCGGAGGGGCCCAAAAGATTGTCAACCAGCAGGGATCGTGGTCGAATAATCACAGTATTCATTGCGTTCACAGAGTTCCGAATTGACCAGGACTGAAGTGGAGCGAAGAAGACTTCTGTTCGAAATCAGAGTCTGTGGGCCGCACAAACCAAAGTATAAACGAAAATATCAGAAAAATGGGAGCTTGCTTCGCCACCGCGCCTTTTACTGAACAATCAATTCCAGAGTCCCGCACACCATTCGACGTTAAATCCGAGCCGCCTAGATCTTGCGTTGCGAGCTCGGACTTAGAGGGACTTAAAGTCCCGCCAATAGCATCAAGGCGGTGGACACGGGGAGAAGCTCTCTAACCGCTATTGGCAGCAAAGGATTCTGTGTTACATCACCCACATCGGCGCCCAATCACCGCCCCCTGCCCGGTTCGCCAACGGTGTATCCAGGCGGCTGTTTAGGGGTAGGGGTAGTGTATGTCCTAAGGACCAGGCAGAAACGGGTCATAAGCAGGAGGGTCGTTGGGAAAATATTGGGGACGTTGCGACGCGACGCTCCGCTCGCGACAGCATCACGCCCGTCTCCCGTTCCTCGCCACCGACGCATCTTGTTCCCACCAGACGAGCACCTAATACCATGGCCATGGCAAGGACCGCGGTGGCATTCGCTCTGCTCGCGTGCCTCGAATGGGCGCAGCACGCCGGCGCCCACTTTGTGCTCACGTACCCCGGGTGGCGGGGCATGACCCTGATAGCCAACGAGACGTTCCCGTTCGGGATGCAGTGGTCGTACCCGTGCGGCAGCCTGGGCATCACGACGAACCGGACGTACTGGCCGACGACGGGCGGGGCCGTGGCGCTGCAGCCGGGGTGGTTCCGGGGCGGGTCCTCAACGCTCATCTACGTCAATTTGGGTCTGGGCGAGGTGCCAAACAACCACTCGCTCAACATGGCCAAGTTCCACGTCGACGGCCCGCCTGGCGACAACCCCTACCCGGGCACCGCCTGCCTGCCCAACGTCCCGCTGCCCGCCGGCGTGGCCCCCAAGAGCGGCGACAAGGCCACCATCCAGGTCGTCGAGCTGCACAACCACGGCGCCGGCAGCTACAACGTGCGCCCATGACCGACAGTCACCAAGCCAGACCGTCTTTGCTGATTAGTCTAATAACAGTGCGTCGACATCATCTTCACCGACGACGCCAGCCTGGTGCCGCCCGTCAACGAGGCCAACTGCTTCAACAGCACCAGCCTAGTCGTCGACGGCGCCGAGATCGTCGCCGACCACGCCGCCCCCGCGTTCTGCGCCCGCCAGAGCACCGAAGACGGCGGCGGCACATCGTCCAGCAACCGCTCGACCCTGTTCAGCTCCACGACCGCGGGCGCCCCCGCTCCCACGAGCACCCACCCCAGCGGCGCGGGCGGGACCGATAGAGGGGTCGCGGCGCGCGCGGCGGCGGTGGTGTGGGGCGGCGTGGCGTATTTCGCCGTGTAGGAGAGGAAGAAAGAGATGGAAGGACTATCCGCGAGGTGTATGATAGATAATCAGGCACGGGGTGGGAGAGCAGGATACCGCAGGGGTAATTATGTTGGGATCTGATTATGTTGGAACAACGCGCATTCCAGCCACATAGAGGTGGCTGTAGCAACGCATTCATCAGCCACACAGGTGGCGGTGGAGGCGTAGGAGTCCCAGATTCCATATAAGTGGCCTACGGCCACCTCTTTCTTCTAGATAGACATAGACAACAATGACCATCACTTGAACCACCAGCTTTCGGCGTGCAGCACGCCCTGTTGTTTCCAGTACTGGTACCTGGTGATTCCAACAGATTATGATCATCCAGGCCGACTTGCCTGACCTTCGGCGTGGAAAACCCCAACAGTTTCCACCCGGCTCCGAGGTCTGCGCAGCTCCTTAATTCGTTTAAGCAAGCTGTAAACATTTGGGTATGGGAGTTGCAGTGGCGTGTGTTCAAACCTAGAGCGGGTCGGTGTGGCGTGTGTTCAAACCTGGAGCGGGTCGGTGTGGGGAAAACCAGCAAGACTTCAAAAGTAATCGAAATTTTTCTCCAATGGCACGAAAATTATTGCTCCGGCCGATAACCTTTCCTTGTCCCCTGTTCCCGCCTTCCGCGCATTTAACTCGGCGTCTCAAAGCTTCAGGCCGTAACAAATGGACGAGACTGACTGACTCCCTTGAGCAGAAATTCACCTCCCATTTAGAGCAGCATTCCCAAACTGCTCGACTCGTCGAAGGGGCGTAGGTACCTAAAGGTGCCCGAGACGCAGGGGAAGCACAGTAGATGGCCCAACCACATTTCTCGCCAGGTCTCTCCCTCCACCCGTGCGGCAGCGGCACTGCCACCACCCACACGCCCTCCGGCTCGTCCACGCACACCTGCCGGACCAGCTTCGGGTCGGGGACTTGGCAGTTGTTGGAGTAGAGGTTATTGACACGCTCGTTCCGCTAGGGGATGTTATGGTCTACACCCGGCCCTACATGGTGATGAGCAGTGTTTGGTGTCTGACAAGGGTTCGGCGGCCCGAGACCTCATGCCGAGCGATTTCAGTGACTTCGTCATCGGCAGCGAGGCAGTCAATGGCGGAAAATCGGCAATAAAGAGCGACATGTGCAATTAATTGGCTAGGACGGGCTATGATGCGGTGAATTAGAGAGTTTTAATGACAATTGGAGAGTATTAGTGACAATTGGAGAGTATCAGGGACAACAAGAATCGACAGCAAGTCGAGAGGTGAAAGATATATTACAAGGGTGAAGTATTACCTCGCAATAGCTCACAATTCATGCGGTATTTACGCTTGGAGGATGTCACGCACCTTATTCAGTTCTGCCGTATAATTACTCTCCCGAAAGTCAGAGACTGGTGCGGAACATGGAACTGGGGAATTACGTTTGAATCGCCAATTATACGTCAGAATGCAAGACGTAGCCCGAAGTACGCTTCGTGGATTCTGAGCTTGTAGAGCCCTTTACAGGTAACCTTTACAGGGTACTGTTATCGGTCTTTCTGGTATGAGTCTCCATTATTCGACCTTGCACTAAGGTCTAACTTTCGGGAGAATATACGATAGTCCAAGGTTTTCCAGTATCAAAGGTATTTGAGCTGAATATTTCCTAGTTTTTATTCACGTTGTGTGACTGAACTTTGTTACTAGGATGACGTTCGATGAAATGGGAAACTAAATCAAGTTCTAGCAAATTCCAACAACCCAACAAAACGTCAGGGTCCATGCCATTCGAACTGGACAGCTGATCAGATTAACCTTTCTGCCATGGAGAGATACCCACCCCAACTAACTTACCATGCAACCAAAACGGCGGTGCAAAGCAGGCGGTGCAAAGCAAGCACTGCAACCCAAGAACTCAATACGCACCCCCCTCAAACGGCGTCCCATAGCGCTTGTCGCTCTGGCCGGCCCGCCGCTCCGACCGGCAGTCGACATAGGCGACCCACTGCTTGTCGGTCCACTCGCGGAGGTCCAGCCCCGGCTGGCCCGCGTCGAGCGTGTAGGCGTTGACGCTGAGGTAGCTGGTCCGGCCCTCGACCCAGCCGCGCTTGGGGCTCCAGACCTCCCGCCGCTCCGTCTTCGTCTCTCCACCCTCCCCAAGAATAAGAACATCACTCTCCACGACCTCGCCCTCACCGGCAAACGTGAGGCAGCGCACGCCGCACGCGGTACAGAACAGGAAGCGCAGCCGCCGCTCAAAACACTGGTAGTTGCCGAGCTGCGCGAGCGGGTCCGGACCAGTCGGCGCCAGCAGCTGGAAGTCGGCCGGCGGGTTGTGCAGCCGCACGTGCATCAGCCCCATCTTGACGCACGTGCTGCAGTTGCATCGGTAGATGAACTGCCGCATGGCTGGTTTTTGCTGCTGGCCGGGCTGCCGCGCGGCCGCGAGCTCATCGATGGAGGGCGGCGTGTGCGGGAGCGTCAGGTGCGCAATGTACCGCACCGCGCCGCAGTGGCATGATCCCGTGTACGGCCGGCGGGCGGGCGTCGGAGCTGGGGCTGCGGGCTCGTGGTCGGCCATGGCTCGATGGACGGAGATGTAGTGCAAGACGGAGCGTGGACGGAGATGTAGTGCAAGACGGAGCGTGGCGACGGTGACGGTGCTGACGGGAATATCGAGGGCGGTGCCGTGTGCTGTGCTAAATACCTATTTATGGACGAGGGGTTGGCGCCCGCTCCACTCTCCATCGATCGGTCATACGGAGCAAGATCTCGCCGACTTCAGGGGCCAATGAATCCGCATCCGCATTGGGGTGACGAATTTCTACCTAGTCGATTTGGTTCATTAACCACCTTTCACAATTCCATCTCGACTCTTGTTTGTCGCTGGCGAGTCTGTCCGCACAAGTATTGGGTCGTATTCATGCCAGCATGATCATTACTCGATTTGGGTCCGTTGATGATTGTCAAAACGAGGTTCCTCCAGGAATTGACTCTCCTTTTTGGTAGCAAAGATTCCCAGCAAAAAGTTGATTATTTCCATTTCGGTTTGTGATTATATTCTCGCAATAATCTCCCAGCAAAAAGTTGATTATTTCCATTCCGGTTTGCGATTATATTCTCGCAATAATCTCTGTCTTTCTAGCCCTTCTCGTCGTTGACTGGTTAACGGGAATTATCCTTTGATCCTCCGGCGTCGGGGTTTACAAGCTCCGAGTTCCTACAGAAGCAAGCTAATTCTCGGACTTAGAAGATGTTCTCCTGCAGCCTACCTACACAGGTTAACCAGCTGGTGTATCTTCCCTGCTTGACTACAAGACCCGTGCAGGCAGTCTAGAATTACCGGTTGGGAGCCCTATTTTACATGGTTCAAGACGTAGTGCAGATGCCCCGATCCTCCGAGATGCGAGAACCACGAGCATGTCCCCGAACAGCAATACGAGCTTACTTTGAGGGGTATCGGGATCACCCACCTCGAGCAAATTTGGCATTTCTTCTTCGTCATATGTCTCAGGGACGGGTTGACAAAGAACCGAGCTACGTAGATATTCACCATGCGTCGGGGCTCTCCCGGCAGGGAGTTACGGATGCGCTGCGCTTGGTGACCGTCGCTGCAACATCTAGGTGGACAAGGATAAGCCCGTTGCCACGGGATGGGACGGGATGGGACGAGATGGCCATATTCAGACGCCGAGTTTGACTATTATATCAAGCTCAATTCGGGATAACAAACTTGCCGCGGATACTTGACGTTGGACGAAGCTATCTGGAACACTGAGAACGGCATGAATATGGTCCCTGGGTTGCATCATTTCCAACCCGGCGCCGCTCGGGAATTGGTGGCCAGACATGTCGAACGCGCTGATTTAGACCCTCATCCCGGGTTTCTTTTCTCGGAGAAGGAACTCTCGCAGTTGCCAGCATTGGACTAGCGGGCTTCTCGAGCGGGCTTTGAGAACGGTCGCCCAAATTTACTTGGCAAAATGCCGAATCATTCCATCTATAGACGGTTTAGGCAACTAGGCGTGCCGAGTATTCATGGCCGACTTCATAGCCGACTTCATAGCCGACTTATCCGGATTTCCTTGTCGACCCAAATAGTGCGCAAAGAAATGGTCCTGTGATCCGTCACAACCTGCCTAGGAGCATAGACTTGAAAATTGCCAGCTAACGCACTCTGTCGTTCCACTCGATCCCCAATCCAATCCGTCTGGTCTGGGTTCGTGACAGTGAAAACTAGGCCGCAGTAGATGATCGAGACCCACGTCGACATGTTGAGAAGTGGAAGGTGGCGGTCCCTGCAGCCGTGTACTTCTCAATAGCGTTTTCCAGACACTTTCTGTAGGTATCAGCTTTTTCTTTGTCATGTGCCGGGATGCCGATGAACGGCCTGGAGGCCAGCACGGCGAGAGGGCCCGGTGGCCTGGGCCTTTAGCTGAACAGCTCGATCATTTCGTGATCCACTTATACGCGCCCCTCTTCGAGAAGCTCAGCGCGTAGTGGAAGGACGGGGTCGCCCTGGACCTCCACAGCACCGTGAGCATTTCCCCAGAGCCGCGAGCATTTCCCCAGAGCTGCGAGCATTTCCCCAGAGCTGCCTTGGGTAGTGTTTGGGATATCGTATTTCAGCAGTTCAAGCATCTTATTTTTTTTTTCATGCGTAAGTCCCTTTTAGGCAGTACTGATGTGATCTACGCGCTGGTTCTTGCTGATGAGGCTGAACGTGAATCGCGCCATGTAGACCCCTGGGCTGTCTCGGTCGCGAAAATTGTGCAGGTGGTTTGTCGCCTCAATCTTCAGGTGTACTAACGACATGGAGTCGTAGTTAGCGCCCGGACTTTCAACGAGGTAGAAATAAACGTCATAGTTATTATATCTGACTTGGGCTATTTCTATAGACTCGACGTCTCTGTTGCAGATGCTAGTCTCCCAATCTTGAAGAGATACTGATGTGGTTTCGGAAAATTCGCACCCGTAAGTGGTCCTGGGTTTGGTTCTGGGTTTGTCGGTGGACTTGCTGGCGTTGCCTTTGCTCACTGCAGCAACCGCCGAGGCCTCGCTGGTGGCGCTTCTGGTTTTTTGGACAGCGGTGAAAGCTCTTTCAGGATCTTATCAACCCTCGGGTCAGATACCTTGCCACCTGTGGCTGCGGAAGCCATGATGGAAGGAACAGATCAGACAGATGGAGTTAGATGGGGACCCGACGAGGGACCGTGGCGAGTAACAATACAATGGGGCGCTGGGATTATCACTAAACATGTGCGTGCTGAAGTGGAAAGTACCTAGGTAGATATCGCGGCTTCGACGAGTTTCGTGGAATGAGACGGGGAATATCACAGGAAACAGGAAGATCGAAGCCAAGGGACCTCATTCGACAAGAGAAAGAGTCTAGTTATTTATACAAACGAGAGAGCATAAGGGGTGCGTCCTGTGCAGGATAATTGTGAGCGTGACACAGTAATTAGGGGTGTCACTATGACGGTTTCCTGGAGTCTCAAGATAATCAGCAACGTCCTCTATGTCCATGGCCAAATGGTACTCTGGGTCTATGGGAAGGAGAGAAAAGTGCAGTCACTGACACCTCAAGCCACAAGCGATCAAGCATTCAGAATACTACGAGCACTTCGTCTTGTGCGCTATGTCGATAATATAAACGCTGTCTTGGTGCAACGAACTGCTCATGATCGCTATTGCCTCCACCCATATAGCCCAATCCCCAAGGGTTCGCTAGCATGGTTCTTAGGCAAAATATACATTATTGCCCAGCAAATACACCGGCCAGTAAAGGCCTTCAATACCTAGGAATTTTTGAAGAAGAAATAGGCCTCTACGGTTCTAAAATAGGGATTCCAATTCCTTTTCACCTTCCTCGGTGAAAACCATTAGGGCGAGCCGTAAGGTATCAGGGCCTTTCAAATCTTGGAAAGTCCCCCGCTAATAAATATTCGGGGACCGAATTGTACTCCCCACACCCAATTCCTCCTTTGGTCACGGGTTAGCCTGGATATGAACCTGGAAGCTACGCGATAAGTCCCCGAGGGGCAACCGGGGGTGTGCCTGAAGGGGGTCGAGCGCAATCATGTCAATGGGAGAGACGGTATCGAGTTATGGACCAGGGCTAATTAGGTGGGATGCAAAAGAGAAATGTCGGTCGTCTACAGGGGGCTCGAAAAGACAAGTCGAAGGACGATTTCGGAGAAATGGAAGCACAACCCTCCATTTCTCTTTCTGTTGGACTAAAATATTACGGGAAAAACATGCTGCGTACCACGCCAGCTGCGTACCACGCCAGCAATTTCTCCAAGAGACCAGCTCTTCCAAGAGTGCATGCAATAAACATTTCCAAAGCCCAGCCCGGTCAAGGTACATACCTAGCTACACCGCACCTCTAATTCCCGTGACGCCGATTGGCTAACTGATGCAGCAATGAACTTGCTAAACTTGAAACTCACCATCTTGGCCCGCTTGAGAGGAGGCGCACAAGTTTATGCTTATTTTTTTAGATAGGCGTCCAGTTCCGGTTTTAAGAAAAAGCGCCCGGCTTGAACTCTCTCTTTGTTGGCCTCTGCGACTTGCCCCAGGAACTTCTGGCGTTCTTCGTCTGAAGGCAGACTCTTGTAAAGTTGGGTTTCCTTCGAGGCCATCTCGGCCACTAGTATCTCGGAAGCCTCCAAGACGGACAAGGCGGCCGACCTGTGGTTCGGACTTTTGATGAATGCAGTGATGGCCGCGTCGGAGAGTGATGGTTCCATGGACAAGGGGTTTTTGGGCTGGTTGAACAATCCGATCATGGTCCCGATCCACTTGACCACGCCCCAGTGCTGCTCGTCCAGTGCGTAGTAGAAGCAAGGGGTCGGGCGGCCCGCGCACAGCACCGCGAGCATATCCCCAAATTGGCCTTTGATGTCGGTGTTTGGGATTTGGTATTTCAGCACCGAGGCAGCCACGTCTTTAGAATGCTGGTCCTCGCTAATGAGGTCGAACTTGAACCGTGCCATGTAGCTTGTGCGCAGGTGGCCCGAAAGTGCCTCATAGTGGTGCTGGGCGTCTGTCGCTGAGATCCGGAGGTGCACTACCGACATGCGGTCGCCCGTTTTCTTATCGAGTACGAAATAAACGCTATGTCTGTCGCCCCATTCCGGATTCCGGCTGCCCAATATATCTAGGTACGCGACTTCCCTTTTGCAAATAACGGTCTCCCACTCCTGCAGAGACGGAGATAGGGAAAATTCGCACCCGCAATGATGCTGAGCCTTGGATCTGCTGGCTTGGACATTGCTGAAAAGCTTGTTCAGGATGCCATCAACACCCGAGCCAGAGCCCTTGCTACTCGTGGGTGCGGAAGTCATAGTGGATAGAACTAGGTAGTGTCAGCTGGGTGGGGAACCGACGACGAACCAGGAGGGATTTTGTCAGAATTAGAAATATCAGAGCCAGGAATTGCATGCAACAAGAGAGAGAGAGTTTAGTTTATTTATAAAATCGAGAGAGAGCAGGGCGCGTCTGCTTCAGGTGCTTAGAAGACACAGAACTGCTCCCTAACAGGGTATAATCTTTATCTCCATTTACGGCGGTGAAGAGGTCTGTTTGGTATCCATCATATATTGAAACACGAACGGACCAACAACGGCAACCGGCGCAGCAATCGACCGGACATGTCGACCGGACATGTAGACCCGACATGTCGACCCGACATCTCCACCTGACATCTCGACCCGACATATCGAACAAGGAACTGGAAGCAACAGAAAGTCCGGCTTTTTCCAGAAACGCATATAGCTAGCTAGACGAGGGCGATTGTGACCTGGTTTCTGGCCGCCTTGAATCCTTGACAGTGTGGCGGTTGGTTTCACATAATGCAAGGGACAGGGGTCTGCTGCCTGCTGGTTGGCTCGAATGTTGATGGGGAAGGCGATCCTACGCTTTCCCACCCCAGTACGGCATCCTTCGCACTCCACCCCGTAGACCTCGTTCGGGACCCGAACTTCGGGTCCACTCGTCTTCGCCGTCCGTCGTCGATCCCGCGCGCCGACTTCATTCCCATCCCCGGCCTGTCTATTACTTGCCTTGGCTAGATTTCGTGGTTGACTGCGCTGATTGTCGTATTTTTTTCTTCTTTTTTCTTTCTTTTCTTTTTTTTTTTTTTTTTTGGCAACGATAATAGACTCGAAGTCAACTGCGCCAACGGTGTGTTGACGAGTATCTGTGTTCGGGGCTTAGCCCTGGTTGAACGCTTGGGCCAAACGCTTGGGCCACAAGCCCGCACAGGGTTCTCGCCCACACATTTAGTACGGGGATTAGCCCCTCCTAGAGTTAGCCTGCTAATGCACATTTTGTCACCACAACACCACGCCCAACGCTTTTGCCCGACTCTTTACTTGATTGGCTTAAATAATCCGACAACCCAGAATCGCCATTGCGACCAATCCTCCATCGTCAGGTCTGTCTTATCTAATCGATTAGAATAAGTACATATTTTAGGCCAAACGGCAACAGAATTTGAAAGAAAATGCGGCCAACGGCCGAGATCCTTCACACGTACGGTACTACCGTGGGATTCCACTAATTGCTTTTTTAGGGTGTGGTCTGTGCGCGAGACCCAGGCTGCAACTGAAACTGATCGGTCGCGGCCAACCGTCCACAGGCTCCGCCACTGTATGTACAGCACACCTCGAGCAACTGGCTAAGGACCTTAGGTTGTACCTAGCCTACCAACAGGTCGACCGCAAATTCGGGTACCTGGGCGAGGAGCATTGGGAAAAAGTCAATTGGAGAAATACCTAGATCAAATGAAAAAGAAAGGGAGAAAAGAAAAAAAAAACCTGGCTGCCACACCTTTACTTCTCCTACCAGGCCATTTTAACTCTTGCCCACACTGCTCCTAGCTACCACCAGGTCGCCAATCTTGGCGATGGGCACGTTGCCCATAATGTCGAAGACGGCGACGGTGGCCTGGAAGTCCTTGCCGATCCAGTTGCGCAGCTCGACGGCCATGAGCGAGTCGACGCCGTAGCTCGACAGCGGCTTGCCTAGCTCGACGTCGTCGGCCGAGATGGCCATGGCCCGCGCCAGCTTGCGCGCCAGTGCGCCCAGCACAATCTGGATGCGCTCGTTGGTGTCCTCCGTTGCCCGGAAAGCTGCCGCCGCGGTCTGCTCTGCGCCGCCAGCCTCGCGGCTCTGTCCCCCGGCCCTGGAAGCTGTGGGCGCGTGGGCAAAGGCGGCGAACAGCGGCCGGTCGAGCAGCTCGGGCGGCTGCTGACAGCGGGCAAGGAACTCGTCGGGCGTGCGCAGACCGAACAGCACCTGCGCGTCGTGCTCGGCGTCGGGCGAGGGCGAGGGCGGGGGCTGGGGCCAGCTCGGGTCGCAGAGCAGTGTCAGCAAGGCCAGCAGCTCGTCCTCGTCCAGCTGCTGCATGTCTTCGGACGTCTTGAGGTTGCGCTGGTACTCGGCCTTTTCGGCGACGATGCCGATGCTGCGCATCCAGCCGACGTCGATGGCGACGGCACGCTGGCCGCGGCGCACGCGGTGTCGGGCCAGGGCGTCCTGGAAGGCGTTGCCGGCAGCGTAGTTGCTCTGGCCCATGCCGCCCAGCACGCCGATGAGCGACGACAGCATGACGAAGAAGTCGAGCCCCGCGGGCAGCTGCCGGTGCAGGTTCCACGACGTCTGCACCTTGGACCGCAGGGTCAGCTCCCACTGCGCGTGCGTCATGTTGGCAAAGACGGCGTCCTGCAGCACCATGGCCGCGTTGATGCACCCGCGCACGGCTGGCATGCCGTGCACCTCGTGGTAGTCGGCGAGCATGCGCGCCAGCGCGGACGCGTCGGAAACATCGCATGCAGGGACTTGGACGCGCGCCCCCTTTGCACGCAGCTCGGCCACTAGCTCCGAGGCGGCCTTAGACGACGCACCGCCCGAGCGAGACGGTAGGATGAGATGTCGTGCCCCCCGCGAGACCATCCACCTCGCTATGGCACGGCCCAGCCCGCCAGATCCGCCGGCAATTACGAACGAGGCCTGCGGGTCAAAGGTCCATGGCCGGTGCCTGAGGACGAGTTGCTGTCAATTGTTAGCACTGGGTTCGAGGGTTGTGTGCGTGGGTGTTGATTGCCCCTTTCACCTTGTTTACGGTCAACGCAAACGCCACAGCAACCACACGCAGCAGCTAACAAACACCACCAAAACGAAAACACGGAAACAAAGAAGGGAAAAAGCAATCCGAGTAATACAAAGAAGGGAAAAAAGCAATCCGAATAATACAAAGAAGGGTTGTGGGCGAACATACCGGCACAACGTCGTCACGACCGACGGTTATCATGATCCTGCCGATATTCTTGCCGCCCTGGAGATGGCGGAACGCGCGCTCGACCTGCGACACGGGATAGCAGTGCAGCGGGGTAGGGTGTTGGATCTTGCCGTCGGCCAGCAGGTCGACCGTATCGCGCAGCAGGCGCGCCGTCAGCTCCAGGTCGGTCCGGGCGACGTGGTGCAGGTCGACAGCGGCAAAGCTGACATTATGGGCAAAGCGGCCCATGGGCAGGCTGGCGTTCTCGCGAATATCCGCCTCGGCGATATCCACAAACCGGCCATACGGCGCCACGCACTGCCAGCTGGCCCGCAGGCCCTCGCCCGTCAGCGAGTTAAGCACCACGTCGACGCCGCGCCCGCCAGTGACCCGCATGATGCCTTTCGCAAACGACGTGTCCCGACTGTAAAAGATCCTGTCCTTGGGGATCCCGAGCGTGTCGCGCAGGAACGCCCTCTTCTCGGGCGAGCTCGTCGTGGCGAAAACGTCGGCGCCGGCCAGCCGCGCGACCCACACGGCCATCTGGCCGGTGCTGCCGGCGGCGGCGTGGACGAGCACGCGGTCGCCGCGCCGCAGCCGCGCGACCTCGCGCAGCGCGTACACGGCAGTCATGCCAGGCACCAACACCGACGCGGCGGTCTCGAGCGAGAGACTGTCAGACGGGATCCGCAGCACGGCGCGCTCATCGGCGCGCGGAAACGCCCGCATCGCCCCCGGAGCCACCATGACCACGCGGTCGCCCGGCGCTACGCCGCCCACGGCGCTACCCACGCGCGTCACGACGCCCGCGCAGTCGCTGCCCAAATCACCGCCACCACCACCCTCGCCATCGCCACAACCGCCCTCGTCATCGCCATCGCCATCGCCGTCGCCAACCTCCTCGGAAATCCGCCCCAGCGCCACCAGCACGTCGCGGAAGTTGACAGCCCACGTCTTGGCCTCGACCTCGACCTCGCGCGCGCCGAGCGGCGTGTCGGCTCGGCACACGGTGTCCTCGACAAAGTGCAGCTCCTCGAGCGTCTTGCCCGTGCGCAGCTGTAGCGGCGCGCTCTCAGACGGGGAAGCCAGCCACGGCTCGTGCCGCAGCCGCGGCTGCAGCAGCGCGTGCAGCGCCGTGTTCTGCGCAGCGTCGGCCACCACGCGCCCTGTTGTTAGTAGGCCGTCGCGCACGACGTACTCGAGCTCGGGCGACGAGGAGGAGGTGGAAAAGGCGGCGCGCAGGGCTGTTGCAATGAAGCCTGCGCACGCATCATTGCCGTCGTCGTCGTCATCGTTTTTGCCGTTGTCGTCGTCATCGTTTTTGCTGTCGCTGCGCGCGAACGACTCGATGGCTAGGCTGACCAGCCGCTTGGCCGCGCCCTCCTCGGCGCGCAGCGTGCGCAGGAACCCCTGCACGACGCTGTACTCGGGGGCGCACTCGGCGCCGTCGTCGGCGCTGTCGGCCACAGCCGTAACCCAGAGTAATCTGTGCGCTCGCCGGATCAGGTCCTGCACGGCGAGGAAGCGGCGCGGCGACAGGCTCGCGAGCAGCGGTTGGCGCACCTCGGCAATGCTCACCACCGTGTCGTGCTCGCCCAGCTCGGCGGCGTGCAGGGCGTCGAAGGCCACGACACGTGTCTCCTGCGCGGCCAGCTGGGTGCACAGTAGGCTGGCGAGGCGGGTCTGGTGCGTGGCGGCATCGTCGGCGACAACAATGGTCAGCCGGGACGGCGCTGTGTCGGCTTTCTCCTCGTCGCCTGCTGCCTCCTCGACAGCGCGCGAGACGATGACGCTGAACAAGTGGCAGTCGTCGCTGGCATAGTCGCGCAAACACAGATCATTCCCGCTGAACCCAGACTCGCGCAGCACCGTGTCCCACTGGGCCTCCGGAATTGCCGGCGACAGGCCGCGCCACGGCTCGCGCTTGCCCCACCAGCCCGGCACGAGCCCGAACGTGAAGTTGCTAGCGACATCGTCGGGCGCGATGGCCTCAAGCACCAGCAGCCGCCCACTGCCCGGCTTTAGCAGCCTCCTGACATTGCGCATCGTGGCCATCAAGTCCTCGGTCGCATGCAGCACGCTCCCCGCCACGACGAGATCATACGCCCCTTCCTCAAACCCCTGGCTTTCCGGAGCGGCCTTCATGTCGAACGCGCGGAACGCCATGCGGTCCCTGACATTATCCCAGCGCGCCGCCGCCCGCTCAAAGAACGCCGGCGACACGTCCGTGTACGCGTACTCGGCGAAGCAGCGCACGCCAGCGTTGCCGCTCGCGGCCTCGACGCCCAGCAGCGCGCCCAGCACCCGCCCCGTCATCCCGCCCGTGCCGGCGCCGACTTCGAGGATGCGCAGCTGCGGGTTCTCGTGCGCGGCGAGGGCCAGGAAGCTGTGCAGCCGGCTGTCGCAGACGGTCGCGAACATGTCGGCGTAGAACGTGTCGGCCTCGTCGCCGCCAAAGATGACCTGCAAAGGGTCGACGCTGCCGCTGAGCATTGCTGGGAGAGAGCGGACCACTGTCGCGTGCAGCTTCCAGGCTGGACGCAGGGTTTCGATTTCCTGTACCAGGGCTTCGAGGGCGCCGGCGCTGATGGGTTCGGCGGGAGGTGTGGTTGCTGTGGTTGTGGTTGCTGTGGTTGTGGTTGCTGTGGTTGCTGTGGTGACCAGCGGTGTTGTTGACGCGGAAAAGGGGCCGGCGGGGTTTTGTGTCTGCTGCTGCTGCTGCTGCTGCTGGACATAGTATCGCATCCAGTCGGCGTGCCTAGCAAGCGAGGCCGGGACGCGCACGGCGCTGGCGGGCGTGTCGATGGCCTGCAGCGCGCGGGCGATGGCGTGGTCGAGCACGACCCGCAGCTTGCCGTAGTGCAGGCGCATCGTGGCCTCGTCCTTGTCGATGGCGTCGGCGTCGCACACGGCGGCCAGCTGCGCGGGCGTGAGCAAGCTCAGCTGCGGCCTCCACTCGATGCGGTGTAGCAGTGTCTTCTCTATCCTGTCGTGCGTGTCCCCCGTGGACACGGCCGCCATGGTCAGGCTGCCCATGGTGCACAGCACCGTGCCGTCGTCGGCCAGCGCCGTGACGGCGCCCTCGCAGCGCTCGCGGCCGGGCGCGCCGCGCGACGTGGCCAGGTACCGCACCGAGCTTGTGTCGGGCGCCTGCCACCCGCGGGGCGCAAACCAGGCGTCGGCCACGCGCACGGGGATGTGCGTCGTGGCCGCCGACAGCCGGAGCCCGCGCGTCGTTGCGAGGCGCAACGCGTGGAAGACGCCGTCCAGTACGGCCGGGTGCACGAGGCTGGCCGTCTGGTAGCGTGCCGCAGCTGCAGACTTGTTGACGCCCAGGTCGACGCGCCCGACGGCCCGCGCCGCCCCGTCCCACCCCATGTCGCCCAGAACCCTGAACCAGTCGCCCCAGCCGATGCCATGCTCGGCCGCGTCATCGTAGAACACCGCGGCATCGATGGGCCGCGCCGCGCACGCCACCGCCGCGCGCTCGTGCTCGCCTTTGACGGCCGCGTCGGCCAGCCGCCGCTCCTCGCGCGCGTCTGCGCTCACGGCGGCGGCGTCGTCGTCGTCGCCGAACTGCGCCTGCACCGTGGCGCGGAAGCACTCGGTCCACGGCTGCTGGCTGTCGCGATACGAATAGATGACGACCTCGGCCCACGCCGACGCCGCGCGGTCCCTGAGGCTCTCGCCGGCGCCGTCCTTGCCGCGCACCGGGCGCAGGTGCACCATGGTCTCGGCGCGGTCGTCCCAGGCGGCCGGCACGACGACGGGGCTGAGGAAGCGCGCCTCCTGCACGTAGAAGCTGGCGACCTTTCGGGGCGGCGGGCACAGGTGGTTCTGCACGGCCTCGATGGCCATGACCAGCATGGCCGCGCCGGGCAGGATGACTGTGTTGCTGACCACGTGGTCCCCCGTCCACGGCGCCGTCTCCACGCTCCAGAAGTTGCGCCACCGCGGCTCCAGCGGGTTCCAGTCGCACGACCGTGCTCCCAGGAGCGCCCCCGTCGTTTCCTCCCGCAGCCGGTAGTCGCGCGACAGCCGCGACTCGGCCCAGTACCGCTTCGAGTGGTCGAACGGGTACTCGGGCGCGTCGACGGCGAACGGCCGCGGCTTGGTGTTTTTGTGCTGCTGCATCATGTTGACCGCGTCCACGCGCACGCCGTGGCCGCGGCAGAACAGCTTGCCGGCGAGCTCCATGGCCGAGTCGACGGCAGGCTGCGAGCGGTGCAGCACCCACGAGTACGTCCAGCGCGCGGCGCTGCAGGTGTCGCCGTCGGCTTTTAGCGTGTCCTCGAGGGGCCGGCGCAGCGCCGGGTGCGGGCCGACCTCGACGAGGTCTGTGATGCTGCCGAGCCCGACCCTGAGGCTGGCCGTCTCGCGCGTTAGCACGCGCACCGCCTCGGCGAACCGCACCGGCGACATCATGTTGTCGACCCAGTACTGCGCCGTCGCGAGCACCGCCCCGCCGTCGCGCACCGCCCGCCCCGTCACCGACGATACCATGGGCATGGCTGCACCCGGTGTCCGTTTGGCGTCCCCTTCCAACGAGCCCATCAACCCCAAGTACTCGTCGGC
This sequence comes from Lasiosphaeria miniovina, assembly GCF_030549165.1. Classification (NCBI taxonomy): domain Eukaryota; kingdom Fungi; phylum Ascomycota; class Sordariomycetes; order Sordariales; family Lasiosphaeriaceae; genus Lasiosphaeria; species Lasiosphaeria miniovina. Next base: position 6,113,864 of record NW_026848220.1, read on the forward strand.
GATCTGTGCCATGTACGGCGAGTGGTAGGCCACGCCCGTCTTGAGCTTGTGCGCGAACACGCCGTCGCGGTCCAGGTGCGCCTTGAGCTGGTCCAGGGCCGCCTCGCTGGCCGACAGCGTCACGTTGCCCGGGCTGTTGATGCACGCCACGTTGACGGCGGCTGCCAGCCCCGGCACGCCCGTCTTGTCGATGTAGGCCGCCACCGCGTCCTCGGCCAGGTTGACGGACATCATGGCGCCCGGCTCGTTGCGGGTGGCTGCCTTGAGCTTCCCGGCCAGCTGCCCGCGGAAGAACGAGACCTTGCAGGCCGAGGCCAGCGATAGCGCCCCGATGGCGTAGCTGTGCAACGGTCAGTATATCCCTTCAATATCCAGAATTCCTCTACGTGTCTGTGGTCACGACAATGAGGAGGGCACTCACGCGGCCGCAATCTCGCCGGACGAATGCCCTATGACGGCCTTGGGCACGATGCCGAAGCTCTTGAGCAGCTCGACCAGCGCGAGCTGAACCGCCGTTGACAGGGGCTGGCTGTACTCTGGCGAGTCGATGCGGTCGCTGTTGCGCAACTCATCTGCAAACACGCACACATGTCAGCAACTCTCACTCTCCCTCCCCTCCACAAGGTAAGGTAGGTCGGGTAGGTAAGATAGTTGGGTAGGTAAGGTAGGTTGGATAGGCAAGGTAAGGAAGACAGCCACACTCACCAAAAACCGACCACCCGCACCCCAACCCCTTATAAACCCCATCTACAGCCTGCAGCGTCTCGCGGAACACGGGGTACCGCAGCAGCCCGGCACCCATGCCGGCATACTGCGCGCCCTGCCCGGTAAACACAAACGCCACCCCGCCGTCGCCGGACCCGCCAAAGCTGCGCGTCGGCTTCTTGCTCGTGGCCACCGACGGCGGCTGTGCACTACTGCTGCGCACGAGCGCAAACTCGCGCCAGAGCATGCGGCTGCGCCGCGCTGCGAGCGTGTACGCCAGCTGGTCGAGCCTGGCTGTGGACGTGGAGGTGTTGATGGTGCTGGCGATGAAGGCTGTGTATTGCTTCGTCATGCGCTCGACTGCTTTCTCGTCCGCCGCCGTCCAGACGAGCAGTCGCGGCGAGTCATCGGGTAGTGAGATGGAGGCTTGGCCGTTGGTTTTGTGGCTGTCGTTGCCGTTGGTGCCGTTGGTGCTGTTGACATCGACGCTTCCGTTAATGCCGCTGCTGCCATTGATGCCATTGATGCCGCTGCTGCCATTGATGCTGTTGACATCGACGCTTCCGTTGATGCCGTTGATGCCGTTGGCGCCTTCGCGGCGCGTGCCGTTCGTGCCGTTGTGGTCAGTTCCGTTGCCATTCGACACCGCGTGGCCGTTAGCTGCCGTCTCGGCAATCGGGTGGGCCGTGGTGTTGTGGTTCCCGGCCAGGCCGCGCTCCTCGAGGTAGTGCAGGGCGTCGTCCATGACGACGTGCGTGTTGGTGCCGCCGAAGCCAAACGAGTTGACCGACACGCGGCGCAGGCCCTCGCACGGCCATGCCGTGGGAACTGTCGGGACCTGAGACACTTATTAACCGAACTGTGCATAATGGCCTGCTAGAACTGCCTTACCTCGACGTGATACCACTCGGCGTCGATCTTGGGGTTCATCTTTTCAAATAGCGCATTGGGCGGGATCACGCCCTTTTCGAGCGCCACTAATTAAACAAGTCGGTCAGCTTTCGTAATGGTGAGCTGCGAGGCATCGGATGCGTACAGATTGACTTGATGACGCCAGCAAGGCCGCTGCTCCCTTCGAGATGGCCAATGTTTGCTTTGACGGAGCCGCTGAGAGTGATAATCAGTCGCTATTCACCAGTCCCTCGCTTAGTCAATGAATACTTACACGTAGAGCGGCTCTTCGGTTGAGCGAGAGTTTCGAAAGACTCTGCCAATGGCCTTCATCTCGAGCGGGTCGCCAACCGGCGTGCCGGTGCCTGGGCATCAAGTCAGTTACGTCCATCTTCGATAACTTGAATGAAGAGATGGAGTATCTACCGTGAGCCTCAAAGTAGCGTGTCTTGTCCAGGGGCAGGTCCGCGTTTTTGTACACACGCCGTATCAAGTCCTCCTGCGCCCCAGAACTCGGCTGTGTGAGGGTGGGCGTGTGGCCGTCTTGGTTAGACCCCGACCCCCTGATGACGGCCCGGATCATGTCGCCGTCGCGCACGGCATCCAGCAGCGGCTTCACCACGAGGGCAATGACGCCTTCGCCTCTGGCGTAGCCGTTCGCCCGGTGGTCAAAGCTAAAACACCGGCTGTCGGGCGACATGAAGCCCTGCGCCGAGAGCAGCTGGAACACGGTCGGCCCCAGGATCAGGTTGGATCCCGTGACAAGGGCCTGTTGTTTTGCTTAGCACGGGGAGTCAACCAATATTCGCGCACCGGTGCCACTCACGGCCGAGGCCTCGCCGCTCTTGATGGACTGGCAAGCCAGGTCGACGGCCAGCAGGCTGCTCGAGCAGGCCGAGTCGACATGGACGCTCGGTCCCCGCAGGTCGAAATACCAGCTGACGCGGTTGGGAATGATGGACGCAAAAGTGCCCGTAGTGGCCATGCGCGGATGGTCCTCGGGGTCCTGCGCAGTCATCCGGTTGTAGTCGTCAGACATGGACGCCGAGAAGACGGCGGTGCGCGACCCGTTGAGGCTTTCGACGAGAATTCCGGCTGCATTTTGACATCGTCTGTTAGCGAGCCAGAACGGCAGCGCAGTGATTGAGCAATGTCGACAGACCGTTTTCAAAGGCGCGGTACGACGCCTCAAGTGTCCACCGCTGCATCGGGTCCATGGATGCCGCCTCTTTTGCCGTGACGGAAAAGAAGGGGGCGTCGAAAACGGCCGGGTCTTCGTCGATGAAGTGGCCGCCTCGACATTGCACCTGGGCCAGTGTCAGAGTGAACAGACATGTTGCTTGGGATTCACAATGTCCTAATTACCTTATTGTAGTTGCTAGACGTGACTGATCCTATATTGATGCGCGACTCTGGCCAGTTTGTCGAAAGGTTCTTTCGGTGCGCCAGGACATCCCAGAAGCTGGCAATGTCGTCCACGCCCTGGGGGAGCTTGATGGAAAAGCCAACGACGGCTATGTCGTCCTCCATGGTCGACAAGCTAGTGACTACTACGGGAAAAAAACGTTTCTAACGGAGTGGGCTTATCTCGTTACAGAAAAGAACAAAAACGACGATAATTAGCTCGCATTCAGGATTCGAGATATCAAACCAAGATGTTACTCAAGTCTGATGTCAAAGTTATGATCGGAAACATGTTTCGATTAGACCCAAAGATTCGGGCCACTACGATTACTCTTTAATAGACCAAGTTCCGAGCAAACTAACGCGGAAATCACACCGAGCTGGACTCGATCAAACTGCCGCCCAGTTCCACGGCCTGGGAAGTTCCAAAGCAACATCAGACGAGATGCGCAAGCCCTGCCCATCTACACGTCACCGACGCACAATGCAGGAGAAGCTCCTGTCTCGGATCACAGAACGCAGGTTAAGCCCGCATGCAGTCACAGCAAGGGCTTTTCGCAGCAAGGGCTTTTCGGGCGGGAACTTAATGGTCTCGGCGAATGGTAGACCCGGATCTGGCCCGAGCCCGGACGCTAGGAGAGGCAAGGAACCTTATCACGCACGGTTGGGTCTGGATAGTCTCCGAGGCGGTTGTTGATCGAGATCTGTGGTTGGCGGGGGTGACAACTGTTCACGTGCTCCACTTGGTATGCGAACAGAGGGGATCAGAGGGGCGAGGAGGCAACGCGGCCAGAAACAGGCACTTTTGTGGAGATTCCCTCCAGTCACGGCTTGCCACATCAGTCGATGCTCCTGTCGATCGCCGTTCACCGTTGGGTGCCAAGCGGGCGGTGGCTGCAGAGTGTAGTCGCCAGTGCCAAGGGGCGGTGGCCGCAGAGTGCAGTCGCCAGTGTCAAGCGGGCGGTGGCCGCAGAGTGCAGTCGCCAGTGCCACTGAACACCGGATTAGACCTCGTCATCGCGCCAGACCGGAGCTCACCGTCTTGGGCTCTAGTGATAGCTCAGCCTATTTCTTCTTCCTCCAAGCCACTATCTCTCTCGCTACCAGAAAAAGACGCCAAACAGAAGGACGGAAATGGAAAGCCGAGGGAGACCGAGTTGGTGATGTCCCCTGTCTCCAGCGGCCGTGAATATTAATTATGTTGCACTGCGTGCCGTCCACCTTGCGGTGAGGAGTTACGAACATGGGATCAGAGCACAAAGAGATATGCTACGCGGATAACTGAAAGTTGTACGTATGAAATGGCGTAAAAAACACACGTAAAAGGTAGCCCGGCATCTACCCCTTTCTTCCAGGGTGCTAGATGGTTAACAAGTTGGGAGGAACTCTTCATGCTTGCCACGTTTCAAGACCAATTATACCCGCTTACTCTAACTCAATAGACGATTTCCGTAGGACTTGGCCGCCGAACAACGAGGTAATCTTGGGCTGAGACCGACTGTGCTATCTGGCGTAAGACGAACTCGGTACCGAAGGAGAAAAGTTGGGGAGGTATTAACTGCACGAGCCTAGACTTTGCACGAGCCTAGACCAACTTCAAGATATTTGGGGCCTGTGTGGTTGAGATAATTTTAATGCAAGAGCTGAGCCGTTTGTATTGTAGCTGGCAGGTGGCTGGCAAGGTGGAGGCCGAATTTCGGTTCTAGGCCTGTTGCTTGCTAGCGAGGGGGCTAAGTGAAAGGAGGCAAAGGGAAGCGATTCCCCGAACTCTATGCAGCACTTCGTATTTTCTCAGGTCATCGTGGCGTTTTCACGGATTCGTCGCTCCCCAGTTCGAATATTCCATATTCTAGTCCGCTACGTGGAAATTTCTCGAAGGTACGGGGACTCCGTGAAAAAAATAATAATAAAAATAATAATAAAAATAATAATAAAAATAATAAAAAAAAGAAAAAAAAAGAAAAAAAGAAAAAAAAAAAAGACAAAAAAGCCACAACCTCGCGTCACCACGAAGCACTCGCCGCCCCGAGTGCATTGTTTCCAGCGAAATTGCATCGAAGAGCTGCATGCCTCCCCAGCCGGGCTTTACTGGGGTTCTGATCAAAAGAAGAAAAACTGCAGGGGCCGAAACCGGAAATGGAGCCGTGGTCCGGCTCCCGCGGCGGGGGTTTCGTCCCAAAAGAGCAGCGATCTTCATCACCACCCCGGCAACGGCCCCTGACGATCGGCAGTCGGCACGCTAAGCCACGGCGAGCTCAAGCTTTCACTGGCGCTAACTCACTGCCGACGACGGCGCTCCACGAGAAAATAAACGTAAATAAAAAAAAAAAAAAAAAAAAAAACCAAAAGACGTCGAAAAGGGATATACTGACTTTGATGTTTATGCCTCTTTCCTCAACATTTAGAAGTATTTGGGCGTCTATCACCGTATCACGGTATTCGCTAGCCCGCCACCAACTTTTTCCCCGTCGAATTCGGCTGCCTGCCCGCGCGGAGACCAGAGTCGGCGGGACGGAAGAACAAAATGTACCAAGTACTATGTAGACTAATCGCCCCGCTCTATGCATACCGAAAGCAACTATGCTACGCACAATCTGCACTCTCAATGGTGCGTTCAATGGCCTTCAGCACCCCCTGCAGGCCCTCATCGTCGCCCGGCTTGGACCCCGGCACGTCGTGGGCCAGGCCGTGGAGACACACCTGGCGCACGTCGGCCTCGCACAGCTGGGCCAGTGCCTGGTGCACCTGGGACTCGCCAGGCGCGCAGTGCCTGGACCACAGGTGGGCAGTCGGGATCTTGACCAGCGCGCCGTCGTCGGCCGCGTCGAGTCGCCGGACGACTCCCGTGTCGACGACGTCGGGGTCCGCGGGGGCCGCCGCACTGAACAGCACGGCACACTTGAAACCGCTGAAAGAGGAGCCGCTGCCGTGCCGCGCGCCGCCGACGAGCATCATGGCCGCCACGGTGCCGCCCTCGGAGAAGCCCATCAGCCCATCAAATGGACCCTGGCTAGCCACTACGTCCGCCAGCCCGTGCCAGAGCTCGAGGTAGTTTTGCCGGCCGGCACCGTGGATGCCGTCCGTGAGGTAGCCAAAGAACTCGCTGGCGACATCGGCAGCACCTGCCCGTCCTGCAGTCAGTACATACAATGCAAAGTGCAAGGTGTAGCCAGTGCAAGGTGTAGCCAGTGCAAGGTGTAACCAGTGCAAGATGTAACCGTTACATGGCATAGCGGATAAATAAGACAGAAGAAAGGAAAGCGACGGACCTGCATCGGGCTCTGTTGCCACCGTGCCGTTAACGAAGACGAAGTCGTGGTCCGGGCCCAGAGCCTGGCGAATGCGAGCTGTTGTTGGCAGCCGTTGCAGAGTCGTCAGTCAGTGGTCAAGTCAGCCAAGACGGCCCCGCGCGGCGGAACGGGATTACGGATTACTGAATGGGATGGGTGTGGGCGATCATACACAAATGCAGCCGCCGCCGAGCCCAGCACACCGACTGTCCTGTCCGTATCTGATGTAGCGTCTTCAGGGATCGGGGTTTGGGGGGGGATTGTGATCGCCGAGAGAGAGGGAGACCTGCCTTACCTGTCTGCATCTCAAAGATCTTTCCAGAAAGTCGACGAGGGGTTTCCTGAGGTTAGATTTTGGGATGCCGTCGAAAAATACTGTAGGACTGAGACAATACCTGTGCACTGGTGCCTCGTCCGTGCAGGCAGAGCCATCGCATCTTGTCTTGTAGCCCGCGCGGATAATATCAGCCTCTCCTCAGTTATTTCGTCCTAGTGTTGGAGAGTTTATTTCGCGGTGCTGTTGTTGGCTCTTCAATGCACTGTTGTCAGCTCTTCAATGCACTGTTGTCAGCTCTTCAATGCACTGTTGTTGGCTCTTTAATGCACTGTTGTTGGCTCTTTACTGTCTGCATTGCATTGGTGACGAGGGAGGGAAATAGAGACAGTGTTGGAGGTGAGGCATGCGCGATCCCAGAGGACGCGATCACGCAACTCGAGGGTCTTTTTGAATGCAAATTAAGCGAGGAACTTTTGCCCGTGCCCGTTGAGCTAGGGTTTTGATCTATTGTTCCTTCCAAAACGAGTGGGAGCCGAGATGCACGGATACAAGGGTGGCGAGCGCCTTCGGAAGAAGGCTCGCTGACACAGCTATCCAGGGCCCGTGGGAATCAATAATTTTAGCCACGGTGGCAAGGGGTCACATCACCCCCCTGGCAGTTCGTCTGGATCGGCACCAACCCACCAAAGAGGAAGGATTTCTCCCACCAAAGAAGGATTTCTCCTCCAGAACTGCGTACGGCAGAGAGGAGTCGCAGCTGACGGCCAACAAGACGGTTGCAGCTACTAGCGCGAGCCAAACAGCCCCGTAGGCGATCGGCAGCCGCGCCCCCCATTCTCGGCAGACCGACGCAGTCAGCCAGGGGCAAGAAAAATCGAAGGGGAAAATAAGCAAAAAAAGAGAGACAAAACCGATAACCGTTGCGCATGACCCCTACCCATGCTGCCAACCGTGATTAAGTAATTCCCGGCTCCATGGTTTGCTTCACAAAACTTGAGACTGGTGTGTGGCGTGTGAAGTGGAAGGGAGTCGCACGAGGAGGCGTCCGGGGTTGTCAGCCAGGCCAGCCACATTCGCGGGTGGACATGGGCATGGCTTGAACGACAATAAAACAATAACAGACAATAAAACAATAAGAGAAACTTGCAGCTTTCAGAGGACCAGAAGGCCGGCGTCGTTCGTTTCTCTTTTTCTCGCTTCACCGTCGCCGTCGCCGTCGCCGTCGTCCACAGTCGACTACGCCGTCGTCCACAGTCGACTAATTCACTCTTTTGACGAAAGAAGGAGTGTTGTGTGTAGTTGATAGCAACAGGACAACAACAACAACAACAAAAATGGACAAGTTCCCATACCTCCCCAAGGCGACGCAGGACGCGCTGCTGGCCGGGCCCGCGCTCGCGCCGCCGCCCGGAGTCACGCCCAACTTCAAGAACCCGCCGAACAACAACGCGCTGGCCCACGGCGTCATGGCCGCCTGCCTCGCCGTCTCGACACTGTGTCTGCTGCTGCGCATTTGGCTGGCCATCCTGTCGCGGCGCGTCAAGGCCACCGAGTGTATGTCACCGCTTTCTAATCAGGGGCACTCTAATAGGGGCACTCTGATTAGGGGCACTCTGATCAGGGGCGCAGACACTAGCGAGACTGACATTTCTTTTTGAGAGGGACAGGCTTGATCATCTCGGCATTTGTTCGTCAATGTCTCTCTCCCCTTCAGAACTTTGTAATATCGCTGACCACGCCGCCGCAGGGCTGCTATCTGGGCTGGACCTTTTGCTGCTACCGCCTCGTCGACGTCGTCGGCTATTTCGTGCACCAGTGGGACGTGGTTCTGCGCAGCATCATCGACCTCAGCTACGTGTGTTTTTCTCTCCTTTTCGGCCCACACGAGACCCGGCTAACAAGACACCACCAGTACATCTCGATCGGCGGGGTGCTGTACTCGGTGACACTCCCGCTGCTCAAGGTGGCGATCCTGCTCGAGTGGACGCAAATGTTCGTGCCGCGGGGCACGCGCAACGCGTTTTGGTGGACATGCTGGGCGCTGATCGGCGTGCAGGTGCTGTTCGGGATCGCGGCCGTGGTCGCGCTCAACCTGGTGTGCGTCCCGTACCGCGCCATCTACGACTTCACGGTCCCCGGCAAGTGCTACAACAAGCACACGGTCGACCTGGCGTCGGCCAGCGTGCACCTGCTGACCGACGTCATCATGCTGGTGCTGCCGCAGCGCGTCATCTGGGGCCTGCAACTGTCCCTGCGCAAGAAGCTGGGCGTGTCGGTCGTGTTCAGCCTCGGCCTGCTCGCCGTCGTGTCGGCCATCTGCCGCCTGCAGGTGACCGTGACGTACGCCACCGCGCAGGACGTGACGTACACGCTGGGGCCTGTTGTGTTCTGGGCGTTCGCCGAGATGACGTGCGGCTTCGTCGTCAGCTGCATGCCGGCGGCGCCGCGGCTGCTCAAGGAGACGCGCGTGCTGCACCGGATCAAGAAGGCGCTGGGCATGCAAACGACGACGCTCGACGGCACCGCCGGGGCCGCCGCCGGCATGAGCCGCAGCAAGGGCACGGCGCTCAACATGAGCAAGCCGGCCACCGCCGCCGACAAGTACCACATGATCGACGAGGACGGCGTGTCGCTCGAGAATCTGGGCGGCGGCGCAAAGTCCGAGTCGACCGAGCATCTCCAGGAGGTGTCGGCGGCCAAGCTCGGCGGCCACTCGATCCTGCGCACCACCCGCGTCACAGTCAAGGGCGAGTACGCCCACGACGAAGGTGCCGCCGACGAGTTCGCCCGCCAGCCTGCCGCCTGGGCCGAGGGAGGACCGCTGCGTGCCCACAACCCGGCTGCCGAGTATGGGCGGAGGTGAGGCGGCCCTTCATCTGGCAGGGCCGTTGTGTTCAGCCTCTACATAAATCACTGTCCAGTCAGTCATTGGCACGCAGAGGCTGTTTTTTTCCTTTCGGGTACGACGCGTATATATTCAATGTTTACGTTTAGATGCAGTTGCGTATACTATTAAATAGAGCGCAAAGAAATGCTGCCCGATTTTCAGACCATCTATTAGAAGTCACCTACCTGAACATTGTTTCTTTCCCGGCCTGAACTTGGTTTCTTTCCCGGCCTGAACTTGGTTTCTTTCCCGGCCTGACCTTGATTTCTTTCCCGGCCTCACCTTGGATTTCTTTCCCGGCCTGACCTTGATGGGCTTTGATGCCTGCTTTGTCTGTGACTCTGCTCTCGACAACGTGGCTACGAAAAGTTGACCCTGTTTTCCGCCCCCACATATATACGGCTAGTTTCCGGAATTCGAAGCCGGGCGGCCCTTCCAGCGGCCTTCTAGTGGCTGCGCCGCGCATGGATTTTTACGCACCGGACGAGCCCGAGCGGGTCCGACGCTGTCAGCTGGCCCGCCACACTGGCCACCGTGGTTGTCCAACAGGGGATGGTGGGCTGGGTGGGCTGGGGTGGGCTGGGGTGCGTCAGGGGTCTGGGCCGGGTACAGTTCCGCGCTGGGCGGAAGGAGGACGCCTTCCATGAGCAGTACCCCGTAATTCCGCTGAGAATCCTCCCTAGACTAGCTACTACATGCTCGAGTAGTACTAAGTATGGCCGGCGCGGGCCGCCTAGAGCTAGCCCGAGAGGGCCTACTGGAATAAGTGCATAAATTTGATATCAATATTCCGCCCTTGACGCCGGTTGACTGGGGGCCGCCGATAAGACATGTCGTCCCGCCGACATCCGGCGCTATGGCCTTGTGCAGCAAGAGCACAATGTTGAGGTTTCTGTCGACTGTCGCTGCAGGTTGCAGGCTGCTATTCAATCAGAAGTGCAGCCCCGTCACCGCTTCGTTTGGGCCCGCGATGCAACGCTGCAATACGGGGTGGGGAAACTATTCGTTAGGCCACTTCGAGAGAGGGGCTACGATACTAGAATCCGTTGGAAGGCAACTGGGATAGTTCGGGGTAGAGTCTAGGTCTGTGGAGCAATTCCGGAGTATTGTGGCCGGCCGTCAGCACTTGAAACGCTGTTAGTCGCTGGTCCCTGCCGACTCGCCGAGTTGGGATGTGATTATCAAGGGCCACCAGGGTATCGCATCCACATTACTACACTACGCAAGACGCCAAAGGTCCACCACTGTCACCACTGTCACCGCTGTCACCACTGTCACCACTGTCAACACACACCCTATCACCACTATTAACCCTATCACCACTGTCACCCTGTCACCCTGTCACCACTGTCACCAACCGATATCGTCGCCTTTGCTTGGTCCAGTACTTGAACACAGCCGCAGCGGGGCGGCACTACACTGACAAGTCCACACCCGGGAAGGCCAAAACAAAAAGGCCGTCCCGTCCAGGGCGTCTCCCAACTTCCCCACCCAGACTAGGACTTGGTTATCCGCTGCAGACATGGCCAAGACGGAAGAGTTCCAGATCCGCCCCAAGGGCTGGGAGAATGACGCCGACGAGGAGCGGATCCGCTTCTCTAGCCTCGACTACCTGGCGGCCAGCACGTACAACAGCTACGCGCTCTTCTTCCGCCTCGACGACGCCGCGCGGGCCAATGCAGTTGAGGTGCTCAAGAAGGGCCTCGCCGTGACGCTGGCGCAGTGCCGGCAGCTGGTGGGCACCATCGAGAAGAACGCCGGCGACGACGACCACTCGTTCGTCAAGCGGCGCGACTCGGCCGTCAAGCTGGTCGTCAAGACGTTCGCGCCCGGCGACGGCGTGCCGTCGCTTGACGAGCTCGAGAAGGCCCACTTCGCGTCGTCGGCGCTGGGCGACTCGTCGCGGCTGCTCGTCGTCGACGGCATGACGTACGGCGAGAAGCCTGAGTGCCTGCCCAGCGCCAAGCCCGTCGTCGCCGCCTTCCAGGCCAACCTGGTCCCCGGCGGGCTCGTCTTCCTCATGAACCACCACCACTACGCCAACGACGTCATGGGCTGGGCCAACTCGGTCCACCAGCTCGCCGACAACTGCCGCGCCCTCGTCGCCGGCACGCCCCTGCCGCCGTGGGACCCGGCCAACCTCGACGCTTCCCGCTTCACCGCCACCGGCTTCCCCTCGGCCGGCAAGGTCGACGGGCCCATCCCGCCGGCGCGCCACCCGGACCTGCGCGAGCACGCGTCGCTGCTCTTCCACCTGCCGCAGAGCAAGGCCGCGGCGCTCAAGCAGCTCGCCACCCCGTCCGACCCGGACAGGTGGATCTCGACGTACGACGCCTTCACCGCCATGATCTGGCGCACGCTCACGCGCCACCGTGCGGCACTGTACAAGTCGGACCCAGCCGGCTCGCCGCTCTTCCTCGAAGCCGTCAACATGCGCCCCCGCGCGCGCCCGCCCGTGGCCCCCCGGCAGCAGCGCAACCTGTTCTGGGCCGCCGCGTCGGCGTACGCGCCGGACCCGCTGCTGACAACGCACGCCGTGGCGTCGGCGTCGCCCGACGACGGTGGCGTCCCGCTGGCGCGGCTCGCCAGCTACATCCGCAGCCTCACCGACGGCTGCGACCAGGCGGCGCTCGACGCCGCGCTGGCCACGCTGGCGCCCGTCCGCGACAAGACGGTCCTCTTCACGCGCGTCAACTCGTTCCCGCCGCTGACCATGGCGACGACCGACTGGCGCGACACGGATGTCTGTGGTGCTGACTTTGGCTTCGGCAAGCCCGTGGCGTTCCGGCATCTGTTCGATGCGGTGACGGAGGGCCTCGTGCTGATTTACCCGCCCCGGGCGGCTGCTGGTACTGATGAGGGATGTGAGTTTGTGCTTATGGTTGAGAAGGAGGTTGTGGATGGCTTGATGGCGGATATCGAGTTTGGACGGTACTTTGAGTTCAGGGGGTACGAGGTCAGGAGGTACGAGGTCAAAGGGTAGGTGTGTGGTTGGTGGATTAGTGTGGATGAGAGACGTGAGACGAGATGCAGGAGTAAAGGATGAACGATATTTCTTGAGAACTAAGGCCTCTTTGCTTTCACTCTGGCTTTGGTCCCGTTAAACAAACACGCTTTCAAATTCAACACCAAGAGTTTTAGGGACATCTCAACGTCTTCCAACTCACTAGAGCGTGCCTACTGACCAAAGCACCAATTTCTTTTTACAATCGGGTTTCATTTCTGGTCTCCGGGCCAGAAGCACCTCCCCTAGCGTAGGCACTAACTCGTATAAGAGACTCGGGTACGCATGGCGAACATCACGCGACTCGGCAGCGCAGGCGGCGTCAAATACAAAGCTGTGCCCGAAATCCCGAAATGGCGCAATGCCAGGGGGCTTGGCTGGGCGGGCTGGGCACGATGTTCTAGGCCGTGGCGTCACTGGCTGGACCGCGGGGCGTCACTGGTTGGACCGCGGGGCGGCAACGCTCCCACCGTGACAGTTCGCCAAGCTCGTCTACATAGGTAGGCCGCTGCCGACGGTCGAGAGCACGTCCGCAACCACCCGCTTCAGCACTTGGATGGAGTGATCCGCGTCGTACCTGACGCCATTTAGCCACGGCGATCTCGTGCCTTTTGGCCGCTATTTAAATGCGGAGGCGGTCTGCTCTCCGGGCTGACGATGCCGTTCTCGGGTTCCTGCATTTGTTTGCTGTGGTCGGGGTCGATCACTATCAGGACGGAGACCTCTCTGTATATTCATTCCTGCTGTCAACAAAACAGTCGAGATGAGGTATTTGGTTCTTGCCCTGCTCGCAGCACTGGCTCCGGCCAGCGCCGCCTACTCCGGGGACATTGTGCAGTACTGGTATGTCCCCTATCGGCTGTTGCTACATCACCTCCTCTGACGCCTTCCAGGGTCGAGCAGTCAGGGGCTCTTGTCAACGGCACCACCATCGGTAGCCTGCAGTCGCCTGTCTCGGCGTGGTACCAGGCCATCGTGCAGGCGGCCGTGTATGAGGCGGCCGTCAAGTCGAGAGGCGAGAGCCTGGCGTTCCAGCAGCTGGCCGTGTCGCACGCCGCCCACAACGCCATTCTGTGGGCCTTCCACGGCACGCGCATCTACAACGCTGCGGACGCTGCGCTGAGGGCTGTCGTCCCCGCCATCGGCCTCAACGTGACCTCGAACGACGGTAAAGAGGCCATCAGAGTCGGCCAGGACGCCGCGGCGAAGGTCGCCCGTGCCCGTGCGGCCGACAATATCGCCAACTTTATCGACTACGTCTTCGCCCCGGCCACGCCGGGCGTCTACCAGCAGACCCCCGGGTCGAACCCGCTCCCGGACGTGCCGCAGGCCCGCTTCATCGCTCCGTTTGCCGCGCTCGGCGACATCACGCGCTTCCGCGCGCCGCCGCCGCCAAAGACCAACTCGGCCGAGTACGAGACGGCCGTCTTGTACGTCAAGGAGTACGGCTCGCTCAACTCGACGGCCCGCACGGCCTACGACACGGACACGGCGTATTTCTGGAGGGAGTCGTCCGTCACGTGCGTCCCCCATCCCCCCCACCCCCTTCCCCTTGACTAGATTTGATTAATTAGACACAAAGACGCTGACCTCAGCTCGGCACCAGTGGCTGGAACCGCTTCGCGCACTCGGTCGTCGGCATCGCGCTGGCGACTGAGGTGGTCGAGTCGGCAAAGTTCTACGCGCAGCTCAACTACGCGCTGGCCAACGCGGGCTTTGCGTCGTGGGACACAAAGTGCTTGCCCCCGAATCCCTCTACACCCTCACCATCTGACCATGTCCAGATACGCATATAACTCGTGGCGGCCCGTCACAGCAATCCAGCGGACGGCGGACCGGTGGGTGGCGAGCGGGCGCGACGTGTCGGACGCGGCGTGGGTGCCGCTGCTGCGGCCGACGCCGTCGCACCAGGACTACGTGTCGACGCACTCGACGTTCGGGGGCGCCGCGGCCGCCGTCCTGCGCGCCTACAACGGTGGCAGTGATGCCGTGCGCGCCACCCTGACCAGTAACGTCACTATTGACGCCCGTGGGCCGATCACGCGCCAGTACTCCAACCTCACTGTCGCCGCACTCGAGAACGCTGCCAGCCGCGTGCTTGGAGGGGTGCGTTCTGTCTCTTTGTCCTTGTCTCTTTGTCCTTGTCTCTTTGTCCTTGTCTCTTTCCATATGCCTTTGATGTGTCCCGGGCGCAAGAAAGCTGACAGTCTCGGTGTCGTCGTGTGGTGAGTAGATTCACTTCCCGTTTGCTGGGTCTGCCGGTGTCGCGGTCGGTGACGCCGTCGCGCGCGCGACACTCAAGAAGTTTGATGAACACTGGGACGAGTTTTGAGAGTGGAGAGATGGGAAGGGGGAAGAAAAGGGGGAAGAAAAGGGGGAAGGAAAAAGGAAGCAGGTCTGAAGCAGGTCTTGTTCATGGCTACCTAGGTGACAAGGAATGAATCATGTGGCGCCCACCTGGCATCGCCTAGCAGCCAAGAGTCGAATTGGATCGAATCGTGTTGAACTATGGCCTGTCAAAGTGCGCAATTGTTGTCTAGTCAGCACCTAGACTAGCGCTAACAGCCTTGGAGCTGGTACTAACACTCGGAGCTGTGTTGACCCGATTGGGATGTGTCTCGAGAGCCCGCCGCTTTTTGTCACAGTTCTCACGCTTGGCCAGTTCACGCTCTGGCTGCTTATACAAAACTGAGGCTTGGGCTGCGTATCGCGGGCCGTGCCGCCGCCTCCACGCCTGCCTGAATCCGGGGCAATACGCAGGCATACGTTCGCCACGGCCCGAATTGTGAGAGGTCGAGGACGGAGCACGAAACAAATTTGCACACTAACGTCGGGTTATACAAGTCTTGGACCCGCACATAATTACAGCGCCTTAACTGAGCATGGGCTAGCGGCACGCATTACTCACGTTTGTCATGCGTAATTCCCTAATTATCGGAGTACCTACCCTAGCTCGCAAAAGGATCCGCACAGAGCCGCAGACCTCATCCCAGTGAGGGTTCACGGCGATGCCCTGCTTCCGCTGCGCCACATGCTCGAGTCCCTGCCACTCTCATCATCCGAAATGGAGAGTCAATAATACGTGGAGTCCATATGCGGAATCAACCAGGCCCCCCGTCCAGCCCCCAGTCCTCGGCGTGAGATGAGACACGAGACAGCCGCCAGGAACCAACCGACTCTGACATTCTGATCCGGACCGCTGGGACCTTCCAGGTGGCAAGATTGGCCCACGGGACAGACAGATATGAGACTGAGTAGTGGATGACCGCACCCACCTTGCGAGGCGGCTTATTACGTGCGGTTTTGAACGAGTCCCGATTGGCCCACCAAGTACGGAGTAAAATAATTAAGCCTAGAGAAACCTAGAGTAAGAAGCAATGATTGCTTGGGTCGAACCACGTGGTAGGAAGCGTTCTTGGCTGCCGGCGTTCACGTTTTGTGCCGGAGCGGAGGCGAGGAAGACTGCATCTCTGTTGCACGCGATCGAAGTTGACAGCGCATTGAATTGCCTGCTTAAATCCAATCTAGTAATACAGGAAAGAAGGCCTGTTATGCTTCGACCAAAAGACCGGGATTAGTCAACAGTATAGGCATCAAGGCCTATATAAGGGCCGATCAGCGTTGGTGGCCCAGTTGGTGGCAAAGTTCGGTCAGGGGGGCATGATTACGTGACAATATGCAGTGTTTGGAGGGATATGCAGGCAGTGGCTCAAAAGTGGCTGACAATCTCTCATCCCCACGACTCTTTGATAGCTCTCCTCTCAGCACCTTAAATCATTGACAGTTTGACTAGGCCTGCAATGGAGGGAGAGCTTGGCTGACTGGCTAGCCAAACGGACTAGCTTGCAACCGGCCTGCTTAACTACAGGTCAACCGCAAAACAACTGGCAGGTACCTTGCGACCGGCAAGTGCCGCCTTTTCTCGGTATTAATTACATAGTACGTAGTAGTTAATAGATTCGAAACTGGAGCTGATGAACTGGGGCCCCCGGCCACTTGCACACGCCAGCCATGCTCTTCATCCGGATCCTAATTGGCTTGACTGACCCAACGGGTGAGATTGGATTGCTCCTGCAGAATCATGCCAAAGCTGTGGCCAAGATGGTGCGCCAACAATGACAGAAAGCGGTAGTAACCAAGGTATCCGACTGCAAAACTGTACTAGGCACAGGCCAAGCCCGGCCTAGCCTGGATCACTTAATGGTCCATGCACCACCAGCCTATCCCCCTTGCCCCCTACCAAAAATTTTTCGCCTGCGGGCAGATAGCTTAGATTCCTCAAGCGATCCACTACGTTTTCTAGTAAACTGTGCACCTCGCATAAAAACTTGGTTAGACAAAGATTATTGAAGCAAAGAAAAGAGATGCAGGTCGACGCGCGCGGCCGATGAGGGGACCTGTACGAGGCCCGCGGACGCCGACCGACTTACCGGTGGTAGGGGCATGGAGGATGGTGGGAGGACGGAGGAGGGGTGCCCTGTCGACACCCGCACTAACTGCCGCACTGATATCAAGGCGGCCGACCAGAAACCTTGCCCTTGCTGCGCCCATATCTTGGCGTGTGCACCCTCAGCCAAAGGTGGTCGTCTCGCTTCTTCGTACAAGTTATTGGCCCAGAAGCGTCATGATAGTTTCACCGTCAACTCGTTTCGTCAACTCGTTTCGTCAACAGGCAGCGCTGGCACCAATCTAAATAAATGCTAAATCAATTTGACCTCCAAAAAACCGTATTTGTAGGCAAATAAGCCATTTTGGAGGTCAAATTGAGGCCAAATTGGGGTCAGGTTAATTGGCATATTTGTAAATATTTCCCATTGGTTGAGCCATTTTTGGGCCCAATTTTCCGGGTTTTCCTGGCACAATCCCTGAAAAGGCCAACCCTGCATTTTCTGGTCCCGGGAAAATCCTCGAATGCCTGAATTCGGGTGCCACCGTGCCGCTGCAATGCAACTATCGCCAACCGCTGTAAACAAACTGCCGAATCCTACCTTCTTGCAGCGATTTCCCTGCTTCCTTGGCTCCCGAGTCCTCGACAACATGCCTGCCTCCACCGTTGATGTCACGACCCTCTCGACAAGCCTCTCTACCGCTGAAAATCGCCCTTGGGCGAGTTAATGAGGACCCTGAAGGTCAAGGGCTTTTTTCCGTGCGATTCGGGGCTCGATTTCCTTGTTTTTTTGGTAGAGCGGCAAATTCCGTCAAATAAGTCGAATAAAACCCACCCAATCAGAGAGAGCCTCTTACACAGATAAATACACAATTTTGGGCCTCAAATACAGTCAGGCTGGCGGTCCATTCCATTTCCATCCACGCAGCCTCTAGTAGAATGTATGGACGTCCATTTGGGTCCACCTCAAATGGAATGGATGGAAATGGACGCTAAGAGTAGGCCCGTGGAATGGATGGACATGGAATGGAAATACGTGGACGCTAGCTATAAAGGGACGATACACGTGATCCTCCCCCCTGTTGCCTCCCGGGCTTCCGCAAAGCTCAACTCAGCCAACAGATCAGTCCCTGGCGCCTTGGCTTCTTCAAGAAGCTTCTCTGTACTCTCGATATATCCCCCACGAAGCCATGATCTCACTGTCTGTGTCATCCCGATCGTACTAGCGTCCAGCCTAGCTCGTTCGTCTCGAACCATTCGCCCGCATGTTGAGAACAGTCTCTCGACATCAGCAGACATAGGAAGGACAGAAAGCACATCGAGAGCCATTTGCGACAGACGTGGATACTCTTCCCGCCTCTCATACCAATAGCTAATAGGATCTAGGACATTCTGGTCAGACTTATGGACGTCGCGGAACCAATCGCTGTATTCGTCGCCAACAGAATGAGCTGAACCGCCGCCCACGTCCTCAGCTTGCAACAGGGGAGTCGTCGATGAAGGTAGCTGTAATAGAGTCGGGGCAAGACGGGATTCTTCACGATACTCATCAAAAGGATTCCGATATATGCGCCGCTTCTTCATGACTGGCTCGCCGCGGTCTCGATCCCGCGAGATAGTTCGCCACTCGTAGTGAGACCGGTATAGCCCCTCTACAACGGATTTTGCAGTCTGGATCCAGTCCGGGCGATCCGCCCAGACGTCCTCGAAATATCCCCAACGGTACGCCGGGTGAAGTGTAATGGCGGCGTAATAGACCGGCGTCTCGTCAAGCCGCGAGTAGTACCTGTCAAGCTTCTTCCAACAGAGGTTAATATTAACCTTGAAGTGTTCAGGATCGGGATATCGATGAGCGGTAGCCTTGTATATCTCCATTTTACCAAGGAGGTATTCGTAGCCAAGCAGGATATCCCATGGACACCCATACGCTTCGATGTATCCTTCTTTCCGCTTGCGCTGCTGACCATCGCCTTCAAGAGTAATCAGGACGTGCTCGAAGTGTTGCAGGACCTCGTTAAATAAGGAGATAATAGCCCAGTCTTTCTCTCCGAGTTTGTTCTCGTCCCTGAGGCAAAGTGGCACGTCGCTGTTTGACTTCTTTCCCCTCAATACCAGCCCCTCCCACTCGCTTTTCTGTTCGTACCAAAGATCCTGGAGGAAGTCCTTTAGGAGAAGGGCACGCCGAATCATATAAAGAGTGGATAGCCAACGGGTGACCACATCGGTGATAACATCTAGAGGTTTCTTCGCTCGAGTCGCCGGATCATCAGACTTGCTATACGCGGTAAGCTGAAGAAATCGAAGGTGACTGGTCAGAGTGTCTGAACGGTGGATCCAGAAGACGAGGTTATGGAGTTTCCCAACCGGTCCTTTTCGTCTCCATAGCTCGTGGAGTTTCGCGTCAGGTGCCTCGTTCCCTTGAATATCGTCCTCGAAAGCCTCGGAATCATGGCCAAAGAGAAGTGCTTTGACGGCAAGACTGAGGATGTGGCCAAAGCAGCGTAATCGCCGAGTTTTACCCTCAAAACCAAGCGCCTTCCCAATTTCTTCCATCGCCGTATCGTTATTCTTAGCGTTGTCGAGTGTGAAATATCCCACCTTATGAGCTATGTCGTAGCTTCGAAGGACCTCGACAACATGGGCGGCGATATTGTCGCCAGAATGGCGGTCGACCAGCTCAGGAAGGCCGAGCACGAGTTTTCCCGGCTGGCCAAGGGTGTTGAGAAAATAGCAACAGATTCCATACAAAGCGTGGCGATTATTGGACCTCCAGCCATCGAATGCAATATGAATTGACCCCGGGGCTGCCGCTAATACTCGCTTGATCTCCGCCTTGTTTTCCCCGTACACCTGAAGAATCCGCCTGCGGACTGTATCGTGCGTAATATGCGCTTCGGTTGTCTTTACGAGTGGATTGAGATACTCGAAAGCGGCACGGAGGTATGGATCTTCAGTTTGTCGGAAAGAAGAGTTGCTGTTGATGATCCATGAGACAACCAAACGCTGGAACACTAGCCGATCAAAGCGGCCAATGATCTGGTTTGCGATCTGCTGCTCTCGCACGTCATGAGTATCCAGCTTCATCATCTCGGCTATATTCCTCGATGGTGTCTTCTCCTTTGCTTTGCTGGGCGGTCTCCGCTTTCCGGAAGGGTCATAGACCTTGTGGTCATTCTAGAGATGGATCTCCGCGTTCTGCGTACCGCTTGAGGCTGTCGAATGAGGGTTGGGCTTGCGACTGTCAACACAGACCTTGCAAACCCATCGCCGTTTTGTATCATCGTCGCTCTTCTCAATATCGTAGCCGAATTGCCATATCCATGATGATGTGGACGCGCAGCGTTGAGATTGCGTGTATCCGGGAAAATCTTTCCAAGGGAAGAGGCCCCACGAGTCCTTCCGACTCTCCTGATCTGGCGACTTGAGAGCCATAGAGCTGATAACCGGCGTCTTAGCCATTCTACGCGGTACTCATCGAGAATGGACTCGTCTAGACGCGTTCGACGCGACACCTTTGACGCGAAATGTCCAAGACCCATGGCTGTTCTATTCTGTTTAAAGATCCTTTATTTGTATATGGAAATGACCGTATTATAGGTACCTGAGATCTCGGCCAACCATGACCAAGCTTGTTTCCACCTGAATTGCAGGGGTATTGAGGGGCCAGACCAGGACCACCCCTACCCTTTCACACCCCTGCTTCCATTTCCACGCATCCACTCCACGGAGCCCTCGCGTGGATGGATGGATTATGTAACGGGCAGGTCCGTGGAATGGATGGAAATGGATGCACGGACCATCCATTTCCACGGCGTGGACGCGTGGACCGTGGACGTGGAATGGATCGCCAGCCTGTATAATAATACAGTCAAATAAGGCTTCATATTTGGCCTGATTGAATTGATGCCAGCGCTGTCAACAGGCCGCGTGACTCGGGTCTGGTTGAGAAGAGGCCGGTCTCATGCTTCATCATTGTCGTGGACGTGGGACATGGCAACCGGCGCAACCGTGTCCCATTATTCAGCTAAAAGGAGCCACCGTAGGCGAGCTTGCGAGCCCGAGGTGGCGTAGAGGGCTGTCTCTTCTACTATGGTCGCGAGCCAAAATAAAATACCCCCTGTCATGTACCTGTGGGGCGCCCCACTTCCACCCATCAGGTTCTTTCTACGGCCTTCTATTTACCAGAATGCTAAAATCCGACGTTTAACCATAAATTCCACCATTCTGCATTCCAAATCGTCATCTTCGCAATGGCTCGCCCAAAAGGAACCTCTAGAATTAAGCAACTAACCCTCACCGGCCATACTCGCATCCGTACGCTATACTTCGATGGAGGCCTCTCTCTCTAAGGCCGAAATCCAAAGCCGGCTCCCCTCTTTTATAGAAGCGCAAATCCGGCAAGCGATTCAAGAAAAAGAGCCGAAAAAGAGACCTGGCCGCCCCAGAGTTCTTTCGCCAGAGTAAGAGGAAGAATTAGTCGAATTTGTTTGCTTGAGCAAGCAAAATCAAAGGATGACCTTTCTCGAGCTCTCAACTGTTCTTTTTCGGCAATCTTCGGAGTCTGGGTAATTAAAAAGCCCTCTACCGCCTCGGTTTTCGTCGTCGTATCGCTCGTCAGAAGCCTCCACTGTCTGAAAAGAATCGTCAAGCGCGCCTAGAGTGGGCCAGAGATCATGTCTCCTGGACTCTAGAGCAATGGAAGAAGATTCTTTGGACGGATGAAACGTGGGTGAAAGGAGGCAATCACCGAAGGTAATACGTCATACGCCGGCCAGGAGAGGAATAGGATCCGACCTGTGTAGTAGAAAGGCACCAGCGGAAGCGAGGCTAGATGTTTTGGGGGGTTTTCCACGGCTCAGTTAAAGGCCCTCGTTTATTCTGGGAGAAAGAAAGAAAGAGGCAAAATCAATAAGGAGAGCTATTGCGAGCGACTCGTACCTATTATTGACGGCTGGATTCGCTTTCGGAGGCAATATCACGGCGAGGAGCTTATTCTAATTTAGGATAGGGCTCCTGGGCATGCTGCTGCGGATATAAAAGCTGAATTAGAGGCCCGGGGAATAAAAATCGTATCGGATAAACCTCGGATCCCTTAAGCCGCATAATACCGAGCGCAGCGAGCAGCCCGCCGCAGGCGCCCCCGGAGGGCCGCCGGAGGCACCGTTCAGCGACCCCTCCTGACTTGCCAGGTAGCTTATTTTAAGTACGCCGGCGGCCACTCACTAATTAGTTAGCACGGCCAACATATCATCAGATCATCCAACCGTCCTGCCCAGCCCATGGAGTAATACGTGTCTCTTTTTATTCGCCATGCCTCCCTCCACTAGCGGGCAAGCCCCCAGCCGTCTAGGGTCTAGGGCATCTTAGACCATATCTTCAAAAATTTCACAACAGCCGTCACCCCGCTCAAGGACACCACGGGTACAGGGCCGGCAGGCAAGAAAGCCGCTGGCACTTCCAATACGTGCCCTGGCATTGGTATGAGTTTGTCGGCGAAACATACTGGCAGTCGGTCACTTGCAAAAGAGGCGTTAGAGAATTAGAAATCATGGCCGACAAAAACGAGTCCAAAGACATAGACGCCCCGAATAACTAGAGCGTATGCCTCATCATGGCACCCAAAGACGGCAATCCCCAGTCGGCGATACTTGTAGGGATTGCGGCGACAGACATTCCGCATAAATAGAAAAAATCCCAGGCGACAGTAACACCTAGGACCGATGAGGAGGGGAAGATGACGGGCGTATGGCCCGGATAACATTCAAGATGGTGACCTCCGACAACCACGAAGCCGCCAAGCTAGCCGCCGTGAAGGTCTACTCGGCCCCAATCAAGGGTACCGTGCCGTTCCGTTTGGCGACATGTTCGTGGCGCTGTGGGTGGGGCCGCGCGGCCGCTGGCTGTACTACGTCCTGAAGGCTGTACTACGTCCTGAACGACAAGTCGCGGGACCACCAGGGATGGATTCAGGACACGTTTGACCTGTTTTGCGGACGCGGCGGCGCGGAGCCCGACGCGCAGCTAGCGCCGCTCGCCACGAGGACCTTCATTGCCGACCCGGGCACGGCGGATGCCGGACGCGAAGCCCTCAAGAAACGATGGCTGACTCCGGCGGCGGCTAGGCCTACCCAAGAAGCCTTCGCCACGGACAGGAAGGCTATCGTGGTAACCACGGATGAGATCGTGCATAGATTTGAGCGATATGGGTCAGCATTATTAGCAACGCGTCATATGTTGCTGAGCAAGACCTGCCGGCATCGACATAAGACCTGCGGCTTCGACGGTTGAATTGGGCCGGGAAATCGAGCAGAGCTGGAGCTGGACTCCAGCCTCTATAGGTTCAGATGGGCTAAGCAGTCCGAGATAGCCGACAGGTTGTGATGGTCGAGTAGCCGAGTTCCATTAGCTATTATCAACCTCTGCTGTGGAGTCTGATACTCTCGGTAGATGGTTTTGCCTTTGCGTCATTCTGATACTGTTACTCTGTTGCTTCAATCTTACAGCTGGGTGAAATGAAAGGGAGATGGTGAGTGGGCACAAAAAGTAATTGGCTGGTAAGTTTAGGATTAGACGACAAAACTCAGACATTACTGGAAGGACGAGAGTGGGGGGGAGAGGGAGTTAAGGTACCAGAGCCAAGCCCAGGGCCACGGCCAAGCTTGCCTTGCTCGGTTTTACCCTAGTTTCATTGTGAGCCTTGCTGCCCCTCGGACCCGAGCTCGGACTTTCAGCCTCGCACTTTGTTGACCCTGAAGATGGGCAAAAACTAGATGTTTCATAGCTGAAGCGGCCGTTAGGATTTGACTGTGCCACTCCAGCGAACCCTAAAACGCCGTCTTTTGGCCATCTTGCAAACCAGAAGCCTGTCTAGAGTTGTCTTGCGAAGGAATGCCGTGAAAGACAGAAAAGGCAGGTCATACTGTGTTTTTTTTCAGCGTCTGATTTTCCCGTTATAAATAACAGAAGTGGGAGCCATATCTCGCCAGGCCAGTTCCAAAATGCCCATGATCTCCTACTTCTCCCAACATATATAGTATCCTTAAATTGGGCACTATCGACGCCATGTCCACCCCCACCGCCACGTTGACCTCGGGTGGCAAGCCAGTCATCAGCAAGACAGCCGCCAGCGAAAAGATTCCCAGTGAGCCCAGTTCGAGCAAAAATGTACCCAGCGAGCAATCCTCGAGCAAACACATGAACCAACCCCCGTCAGAGATTGAGGCTTCTCCACAGTCCAAACCTCTCCCAGTGCTCGATAATCTCCCAGAGGCCCAAAGTCATTCGGGGCCTTTCGCGTCGCCCCAGGAGGCGTTGAAATTCATATTCGAGGCCCCTAAGATTTCCGCGGTCAGCGGTAAAACGAAAAAGGGCTGCTATTGGTTTGAGTTTTCCGACCACCCAGATTGGCAATCAGCTATTTGCGAAAGGCACGTCACGGCTGTAGAAATCATGGCCGATAGACTCGTGCCAGCTGAGGGGTGCATGAACAAGTGGAGCATGTACTTCGTCCTCGCGGAGGAAGCCCGTGACTCTAGAGCGGTGATTCACCTAGATATCTCGCCCACAGACACCAGACACGAGTTCCAAGGAGAAACGCTGCTCAACCGGGGGAAGACAAATGTCGGCTTCATGGCCAGATTTACCTTTAGCACCATGACCACGAGCCAACACAACAAAGCCCGCTCAGACGCCTTGGCCTCGTACACCATTCCCGCCGCAGGCTCGTTCGCAGCGCTGGCATCAATTCAATCAGGCCAAATATGAAGCCTTATTTGACTATATTTGAGGCCCAAAATGGTGTATTTATCGATGTAAGAGGCTCTCTCTGATTGGGTGGGTTTTATTTGACTTAATTGACGGAATTTGCCGCTCCACCAAAAAACAAGAAAATCGAGCCCTGAATGGCACCTTGAGACCGGAAAAAAGCCCTTGACCTTCAGGATCCTCATTTACTCGCCCAATTCTTCGTGCACATGAGGTAATTCAGGGTTTCGTCGACCATACTATTTCTCTGTGTGCCAAGGACCAGTTTTCCCTAGCTGAATGCCCTCTCGCACTCTGTTGACATAGACGGTATTGACAACAAGTTAAAAGCCATCTTTGACAACCGGGGCCAACGCTCTCTTCTTTCCTTCCACCAAGCCAGTATATCATCCACCCGCCTGACGCTTTCGTGAAGGTATTCAGCTAGTTCATCCTTCTGGTTGGGGTCATCAGGGTCATTATGGTAGTCGTGAGTAATAAGATGACTCCCTCGACCTTCGTGAGGCGTACGAACCGGCACCGGGAGAGGGATGACGGCGTACTCGGCCTGGTAGAGACCCCGGAATGCCCTCATCGCTTCTTCGGCCCGCCCACCGCCCAGGAACTGGGTTACCCACTTCTCCTTATGCCCTGGGTGTAGTATCATGGCCGACCAGTGTGCTGGGCTCTCCTCCATCAATCCAACGTATTCTCTGAGCTTCTGAATAGCTAGGCCAATGCTTGTTCGAAGAAAGGATAGATGATCGTCGTCAAGATCAGGTGTTGAGGGCGGCGGGGAGGGTGGAGGGTTGTTTTGTAGGTCGGCAACAAGGTCGAGGGAGGGCGGCCTAATCTAGCCGGTCGGCAGGCGCCGGGGTAGGTCGATGACCAAGTCGTCGAACCGGGCAAGAAGACGACGGTTACGCTGCGACCGTTGTGATGCTTCCCTAGTAAACAACACGCCGTTGTCATCGTCGTTGTCTATGCTGAATGATAGAGGCTGTTGGCTTGCGACCGTGATCTCTGGGTGGGTGTGTACTGGGCCGCCGGTAAAATCGGTAATGGCTTCAAGGTTCGGGTGTAGGGTTCGAAGGCGATCCTCAAGCAGATCGATTAGCCACTCCTGTGTAGCGAGGACTTCAGGAAAGGTAGCCGCGCGCCCTTCAAACCACTTTGTAATCTTCTTAAAAGGTTCAAGAATAGACAAAACAAGGGAAAGTAGGTGCCAGTCACTCGGTTGTAGCAGGTCGGCGGCGGGCATACGCTTCCGAGGGTCCTTCTCGCTCTGATTTTTATGGCACCAGTAATCTACTTGGCTCTGTAATTGCACCGCGCGTTCGATCATGAAGAAAACAGAATTCCAACGCGTGGAATTATCACCACAAAGCTGTAAACCTTCGACTGACCTGTCAAATATAACCGTGCCGAATTCCTGTGCATCTTCATCGCCGAGCTGATTGCGCGCGACCTGTAGGAAGGAATTCCGGCGTTGTGGTGACCTCCGAATAAAGTGGACGACATTATGAAGCTTTCCAACCGGCCCTCTCTTTCGCTACATCTTCAACAACGCTTCTTCCTGCTCGGGCGGTAACTGGCCGATGAAGTCATCGTCAAAGGTTCTTTCGAGGCCAGTCGACTTGCCGAGAATGAAGGCCTGCGCTGCTAGGTTGAGGATGTGGCCGAAGCAACGTACACGACGCTTTGTGGCTAAGGAATCCCGGGAAAACCGGCCAAGGCCAGGAATTAACGACTCCAAGGTAAATTTTACTGCCCAGTCGTTCGAATCCACGTTGTCACACTAAAAATAACCAACGTTATTAGCGAATCCGTAGTCGTTGACTAGCCGAGAGATGTAGAGAGCCTAGTTCTCGCCGCTGTGAGAGCCTCGAAGGTGCGGCATTCCAAGCAGGTCTTGTTGTACGGCGCCGTTAACATCGGTGTAATGCACGAAGACCGCTAGGTAGGAAACTGTCGCGTTAGAAGTCCAAATATCGAACGAGAGATGCTTCTTGTATGGCGATGCGGCTAACCTCTCACGTAGGGCCTGTTGTTCAGCCTCAAATCTCTTTCGAATATGCTCTCGTATGGTGTTGTGCGAGGAAGGAATCAGGGCGGCTGTCTTCTCGGCATTCAGGTTCATGCAAAATCACGAAATCCCTTATGCTCAACGATGCTGAAAGGCAGGTTCGAGCCGACGACTAGATCGACGAGCTTCTCTTCTATAGAGAGCTTGTGAGGTAGTAAAACATGCCTCGCGCGCTTCGTATTGACCACTTCAAGCGTACGTTGCCTTTTTCCTGGCCTCTCAATACCAGACTGGGAATTGGATAGGTATAATTTGTGGTCTTTTTCCAAATGTATAGTCGCCGAGCTTGTTGACTCTGCCTTGAACAGCTTCTCGCAATAGTGGCATGCCTAGTAGTATTCTCCCTCGATGACGGCGTTGTTGATGACCTGGGCGACCCAGTAGCCGTGATCACGAATCCACGATGTCCTTTTTGGTGTTTTTCCTGCCCACTTTTCCGGTATGAAGGACCCTCTTGGTATTTTTATCCTCGGCCAATCCTTGACTTCAATTCCTGCTAGATCTTTGAGATCTACTCCCTCTTCAAGGAGCGCATCGAACTGTCTAGCTACTCGTGATAGCTTCGGACGACCGAATGTCCTTCTGACTCGGGCATTACCCCGCGTTTCTCGTGGCGAACATATGGGTTCTGAACTCCGCTCACCATAGGGCCGACTGGTTCTCGGCCCAATCTCCTTCTCCCCGCTCCGTTCCGCTCTACGGTGGTTGCCTGGTGTCTCCTGGTTGAGCAATCTCGTGCCGGAGCAATATCCACTTTAGTAACCGGCCCAGTGACCATTGTCGTGGCGAACGCACGTATCTTCGCTACAGGGCCCGCTGGTCTCGGCCCAAGTGTTGCCAATGATTCTCTTTCCAATCTGTTTCTGCCGAGCTTGGCCCATTCCAATACTTGAGCGGCAGACCATTCGGGCTCACCCCCCTTCTCGGCACCCGTCTCTCCCCTCCTTCCTCTTATTCCCGTCTATCCCCACACGGAGCCGGACCCAAGGGGCCGGCCGGTGTTAGGACCGGTGCCCCTTCTTTGAGCCGTGAAAATAGGGTTCACTTTTGGCGCTGCATCCACTCGCTACCCACGGCACCCCCACAGTGTTTATAGTCATCCCTTGACAACGTTCACTTTGGGATGCTGGATGGGCCTAGACAGACAGCTGAACGCCGAAAAGCATTGCTTTTTTTATATTGGAGAAATGATTCCGCACTGCTCGCGGCATGTGAGAGATTGCAGTACAACAGGGCTGGTTGGCCGCCGACTCAGATGCTCTAATCTCTCCGACCCGCCCCTATTAAACTCGATCAACACTTGGGTGCTAGGCCTTTCCTAACTGGGAGTGCGCTACTCGGATCTGCTGAATTATCCATCCCTCTTTCCTGCGTTCCGCGTCCCGGCGCTCTGGTGCCGGACCCAAGGAGGCGTTCGAAGGCGTTGGTGTTGGGGCCAATGCCTCGTCTCGGGCAATGAGAGCAGGGATCCCGCTTCGGCATTACGTGTTTCCCATGTTCTCCCCATATACCCCCTGCGGTTCCCACGTCGTTATGTTGGGGTGATCTGGGCATAGACGAACAGG
Organism: Lasiosphaeria miniovina; assembly: GCF_030549165.1. Lineage (NCBI taxonomy): Eukaryota > Fungi > Ascomycota > Sordariomycetes > Sordariales > Lasiosphaeriaceae > Lasiosphaeria > Lasiosphaeria miniovina. The sequence goes on from NW_026848220.1 coordinate 6,142,103, forward strand.
TCCGAAGCCGAACCCGGGGAACATTGCTTTTTTTCGCGTAAACGGAGAGAATCATCCCCCGTTGCTCGTGGCAAAGCTCCCAATCTTTGTAATGCAAAGGCTAGCTGATTTCTTTGTCCTGTGGGTGCATATATGTCTGGCTACCCAGGCTTCCTCAAACTGCACTTTCCTGCAGAAGCCATGACGCCTGTCTTGCCTCACCTTGTCTCCCTTGCACTCGTTTATCCAAGATGTGGGACAACACCACTACCGATCGATCCATCGACGACCAGCTTCCAGAGGCAATTGCCGGCTACACATTGTCCTGCCTCCTTCAAGGGCTATTGATCTTCACCTCCCGGCAAATCATTCAACAGTCGTTTTCCAAAAAGCTGAAGACGCCACTACTGCGAGCTCGAGTTCCACTCATTTGCTCGACTGTTCTCTTGGTCCTTTTAGTTGGTTTTGCTGTTGTTTTTGGCCTCGCCCGGAAGGCGGTTTGCATTCCCCATCATTATGCATACCCGCTCTTTGTCGCTTGGAAAGGCGTTTCACTTTTGTCTGTTCAGGTATCTATGGTATTCTCCACCAAGTCCCCCTCCGTTCTCGAATGTTATTGACACACTACAGGTTATCGGCCGCCTCTATACATTCTACACCAAACATCCGATGGAGGGCCAGAAATTAATACTGGCAGCTTTCGTTGCATTTGCGACCCTGTACACCGCTCACACTGTTATGGGGATCGTGCTACTTGTTCATCCGAAGTTCGCTGATAAGCGGTTTGTTGATAAGCGACTTTCGGAGTTCTTGTGGTATTCACCGGCCTATGTCCAACTTGCCATTGGCATTGCTGGCATTGATACGCTCACCCGATTGCGTCTACAACGAAGTAACGGCGGGATATGGAAGAACCTTCGGTTAGGCTTTGGGAAGGGCATAGCATTCTGGAGGGTACTGTCATGGGCATTTATCGGGCTTGGGCTGTGTTCACTTTCGATAGTAGCTGCGGTATATGGTTTGCCGTATTGGGTTCAGTACTTATCCTGTGTGGTCTCTTGGCTTGAGTTTGAGGTATGGAATCGGTTGACAAAGCTGTGGGGATCGAAGGAAACGCAACCCGGTACTATGAGTCGGCTCAGTACCATGCCGAGTTCCATGGGAAATCTCTGCGCAAAGGATTTGGACAGCGGAGACTCCATCTAAGAATGGTACAATTGCGACTGTAGGAGCCGCCTCGAGTCTGCAGGCAGTGGAGAGTTCGGGGCCAGCCAAGTTTTCCACCTCCCTTTCGAGGCCCAATAGTTGAGGGAGTTGTTTCGAATCATTGACCACGGTAGATCTGGTACTGTTATTGCCTGATGTGTTAATTAGAATTGTTAGCGTGGCGTAATTTCTGTTTGTCGAACTGAGGCGACCGAGGTCAGGACCAGTTACGTCTTCTCTCTACATACTGTCGATGGCCCGGCATGGAGTCGTTGTTTAGATTGGGGTCTACGGAAAATCCTGGGTTAGTCCATTTCCTGGCCGCGACAGACAGATACAGGGATGGGTGTAAGGGGGTCCGAGAGTAGAAGCCGGGTAGGGTGGGACCTCAATCCTACGGGGCGGCCACCGCTCTGTCGGTGCCTTGGACGTCTGACTCGGCATTGTGGTATCGTATGTCTCTCTGTACAAGCTTCCCTGCTTTCCCACCTCGGCCGCGTTCACTTGTCGCAGCTACCCTACCCCAACTTTCCCCCCAGACATCTACTCCACGCGGGCCTTTCGATACTCCAGTGAGTCAGGGTCTCGAATACTACACGCCTCGGACCTGTCGAGCATTGACCTAGTCGCGGACGCAGCGGCCGATTCGTGCCACAGGCCGCCACGGTGGGATATACCCCTCGTGGACTACTTCTTCCGACCACCCGCTCCACAGTCGAGCTTCCCGGCCCCTGGGCTGCCGCTCAGCCTTTGTCGCTCTCTTGTGTGTTTCTGGCGCGTGTAGTATCCGTTTCGCCAGTCTCGGTCAAGGCGCCCGCCGACGATCGCTTCCGACAGCACTGACTCTATCCCTCGTCCTCAGCCCTGATCGGACCTCAACTACTGCTCACTTGCACACTTAAAACTGCAGGCGTTTTCCCATTCGTTTCCTGTCATTCTTTTCTTTCGCCATCTTTGCCTTCCATTCTTACGATTCCCCCAAATGCCTCCACCCTCGTCCAACTTTGCTCGGTACTAGCAGAGTCTGTGCCCTTGCCTCGCCCCCCCCCCCCCCCCCCCCCCCATTCCATCCTCACTTGTGCTGCAACGAAACGCCCCCATCCGTGACGAGGCGAATCTGTCAGCTCGCTACTGCCACAGATAGGGGCACGCGTCCTAGTATCCTCACTTGGCACCACTCGCCGCCTCATTCATCCATCCTTCCTCTCAACCGGCATACGTCGCAACCAGATCCGATATCCGGGCTGTAAAGCCACCCGGCTTCTACTGCTAGTCCATTCTGCGACCATCCTAGTACCGTGACGGTATATTAACGAGCGAGCGAGCAAATATGAAGGACAGGCAGAAGTCGCGAAGTGGGTGTCTAACATGCGAACAGAAACGGGTACGCGGCCCGGAACCCAACAATTTTTCTCTCTGCCGCCGAGGCGAAGGATGGCAAGGAAAAATCTGCGCTGATTGACTGACATACTGATAGCTCCGGTGCGATATGATCAAGCCGAACTGCGACAACTGCACAAAGAAGGGCTTGAGGTGCCCTGGCTACCAACCACGCCTGAAGTGGTCCACCAAATATGAGATGCGTGCAGTCACAAGCGGACCAGACAATTTTGTCCAGCTTGTTACCGCCGCATCGGAGGCCATAGACGAAGGCACCATCCAGGATGCTCGCATTCCCATCTCGCAGGCAGCCGTACCCCCTAACAGCAATCCAGAATCGCAGGACTCAAACGGGTTCGATACGGATAGGATGAAAAATGCCGCCTCACAAAGCCAGTTGACATGCAACAACCACGCGCGCCGGCTCTCGGCGAATATCAAAATTCCGCAGCAGTACTCACTCATCCAATCACGCTGTCAGAGCCCTGATCCGTCGAGGGATACTGTTCCGCTAGCACCACCAGGAATGAGCTCTGTTGAGGTGGATTCCGCCTGTAGCGATATCCCCGAGAGCCCGACGGCTACGAATGCGAATGGTGACATATACCAGTATGACCTTTGCAACGAGCAGAAGAAGTTCATACGGGTGGACGCACTCACTCGGCATCACGGCACCTGCCACCCAGACATTCAGAGCGTAGGACAGCAGCGGCCGACGGATAAGCAGCCTCAAACTGCGACATTGACTAACCCGGTAAACTTTAGCCAGCCTGCCTCTGTTGTGTGCGAGAGAGTGAGCCAATCGCGGCTGTGTTCCTCTGAGAGTTCAGACAGACACTTGGTGATTACCTTTACCAGGCAGAACGACGGTAATCACTTGAAGGTCTTCCGACAGCCCCCGACATTGCATTCTGGTATCGATACACGCTCGTTCCCGATTAAGGGCTCTGATATTTCGCCCGCTGTACTGGACAACCTCTTGGAACGCTCTTGCTCTCGGCGCCTCTCAAGCACGGCTACAGACAAACAGCGAGGGCAAAAGCGAGGGCAAAAGCGACGGCTTTCGGAAGGGCAGACAACTATGGTCCTACGGCGCTCGAAGAGAACAGTAAGTCGGCTTGTCGCGATGAGCATCGCATCATTCTGCTTTTGCTTGATTAACAGTTGGCTCCAAAGGTTGCACGGACTTGCGAGAACCGCGATGGCGCCGACGGAAAATGCGACTATGAAGATCCATATAAGCAATGTAGCGAGAAGGCTTTGGAACGTGGATACAAGAGGTGAGCCCCGGTATCTGCACGATTGAGGTGTTTGACTAACACGCCTTAGCGTCAATCCACAAGCCCAGCTTGACCGGATTGAAGACGGCATGAAGTATATCAAAGAGGTGCTGACGACTCTTGGCGGAGAGATGGAAATGTTGCGGGCCGAGGGGCGGGGTGCCTCAAAGTCCGAGGTTGGGTCTGGGAGAAACCACAGCCACCCCCATTGTCCGTCGCCATCGCCACCACCGCCGGGCCCTCCTCAGCCGGAGGATTATGCGGAGTATCTTGCCGACTTCCAAGAGCACATGCTACCGCTATGTCCTCTTCTCACGCCCGACGAGCTCCAACCCAATAAGTTCAGGTCGCTCTTGGATAGCGACCAGCCGGCGGAGAAGGCCGTCGCACTCCTTGTGTGCGCTTTGGGTGAGTGGTGTCAGGGCGCTCTGCAAAAGCGTCGCAGCAGCTGGCCAAGCGTTCACTACTCTGAGGCCATCAATATCGTGGAACATAATTGCGGGAAGAGTCAATACCATCTCCACGCTCACATTCTCATAGCACTGTATCGCGGGTTGTCCGGGGATGTTTATGGGAGTGGGAGCGCCATCGTAGAAGCAGCGCGTATTTTGCGCCATAGCCCGTTGCCCAAGACGCCGCGCCAGGATGTCAATGCAGAGGAAAACTCGCGACTGGTGGCTTCGTGGATTTGCGTGGGAATGGAGAGGTACGAACACTCTAGCCTCTTACAAAGTTTGCTAATATATACTGATATATGTAGTGACTTTTGTTGCTTGCTGCCATACCGCAAAATCCTTACGGGGGCTCGGATTAATATACCCATTCCCGTTGCTAAGGTGGCATCAGCGAGGGGCATTGGGCAGCCTACTATCGCGAACTTTTTCGCGTCTATATGGCTGTACCGTACATTGAACATCGCAGAAATATCCCCGGCAAACACAATAGTAAGACATCTCGAAACGCGCTTGCCACCAAAACTTCCTATCAACCTTGATGCCCCTGCGTCAAATATTACGACGGCACTCATTCAGGCTACGCGCTGGAATGTAGTGGTTGCAAGCTACATGCCGTCCATCCGCCGTTTCTGTCACAGTAATCTTACCCCTAAGGATTGCAAGATGGTAGAAGGAGGCATCCGTACTTTGATACGGAGTTTGGGAGTCTTCCATCATCTTCGCCCTCAGGCACTACGAATAGTGCCTAACGTTGTCGGGGTTGCTTATTGGTAAGACTACTTTCTTGAATATCGCCATTTGATGCTGACTCTTAGTAGGCAGGTCAGAAATATGTTGCTCCTAGAGAAGTGCCATAGCTGTGAGCGTGAGTGGAATTGCCTGGATATTGTTATGGACTTCGAGAAGCTCTTGGATCGTATAACCCTGTTTTTGAACGCCTTATCGGATGGACCGAGTGGTCTGGCCGTTGATATAGCCGCGCTAACGTCCCTGAGAGAGAGGGTGCGTTCTTGCGAGGTTAGTTCAATTGATGGCATTGCATGGGGTGTCCTTCGGGTTGATGGTAAGGCAATTACCTTTGGCGTGGACGACGATGAAGATGAGGCGGGAATAGGTGAGACGGCTCACGTAGATGTGGCATATTTGTCTACCTAGCTAACTTGAAGATATATAGAGCAATGGGAGCATGATACGGAGACCTCAGAAATTTACCAGCAGTGAGGGCTGGAGAACAATTGCGAGCGCGGATATAGGAACTGGAGGAACAGCTTACCTCTTCCAGGACATGGCAATTCACTTTGCTCGACAACCATCATGTTTGGATGGGTGAGGCCCGCCGAGTCTGGATTTAGTTGCCACCACCTTTCGGGGTTATTATGCACTGGGGAGCTCTCAGGCTTGGGGCTGCAGAGGTAGAGGTGCGGTCGCCGCTCTATCGATGCCTTGGACGTCTGACTCGGATTTGTGGTGTCCTATATATCTCTGTATATAGATACCATCCGATATTGGTTTCGTAGGCAGCATGATCCTCAACGAGAGCGCGCACCAAGCTGCACGGAAATAGACAGTGGGCCCTGAGCATGACACGCACACCCAGTTGAAAGAGAGACTCCCGGCATCGTACATCCCTATGGAATCCGAGCACTTGGTTGTTTCTGCTCTCTTATTTCTCAAGCTCTCCTCGATTTGGACCCCAAGCTGTGAGAGGGATGGTACTTGGAGCCCCTGCTGCTGCTATGAAGCTGCTCGAAATTGGAGCGCTACCGGCGCCTCCGACTGGCGCAGGCTCTGCACTAGCCTCTAAAGAAGGAAGTCGGTCGTACGTATGGTAGTCTTGGTGACCACGCGAGGGACTGTCCCAGGAATCGGGCTTCGCGAGGGGGCGGTTTGCGAGAAGCGGGAAACTCAGCCGCTCTCGCCAGACACCCGTCTGTAGCAATCCTCATGCCGGCATGGCCTCACCTCCGTTACCATCGAACGAAGGCGGGCGGGTAGGCAGAAGTTATTAAGCTGCTTGGAGGTCTCGTCTCATTGCCACAAGCTCCCTTGCTTTCCCACCTCGACCGCGTTCAATTGTCGCGGCTGCCCTACCCAGCTTTTCCCCGAGACATCTATTCCACGCGGGCCTTTCGGCACTCCAGTGAGTCAGAGTTCGTGCCACAGGCCGCCCTCCAGAGCTCGAGCAGAGCACCGACAGCTCTGCGCAAAGGCAGGGCGGAGCCAAGCAATCCCAGCCTGTCTGTCAGCTACCTGATAGCGAGACACCCTCGTCACCTGCCACCCAACCCTTCCCCATCATGACCCGACCAAA